>NC_140988.1:247015206-247615206 GCF_052327205.1 Somniosus microcephalus
TTAATTTTAAGAGCCTGCTCGAAGGCCTGCAAACGAGCGCAATTAGCGGAAACTCACCATGGTGATTATTTCGATCTGAGGGCATGGCCAGTTTTGTGGGCAGGGCCGGCTTCCAACGCAATGTTTTTGAAACCAGCGTGAATGATCGCAGAAACTCGATTTGCGCTGGGCATAATTTGCACTTGAAATTCCTCGATCTTTTGCACTGGTTTGGCCGATTTTGGATGAATTGCCCTGGAAAAACCAGCGCAACCTAGGGCCATGATATCTTCAACATGACATATGGCTGCTGAATTTTTAAATGAACCTTAAAGGAGCTGTCCTGTACAATTTCTTTTACAATTTTCTTCCCTATTCCCCTGCCCTCTCCCAAAGATACTGATTCATGCTATGATGCAATTCTGCAGGCATTGGCTGTCTCCTGGAACCGCACTCAGGTAGCCTTCCATCTTGGAAAATGAATCTTAGTGAATGGGAGTTAACACAGTCAAGCAAATCCTGTCCTCACCTAATATCCAAACACATTCTTATGTTACGTCACATTGGCCCAAATCTTGCTAGAGTGGGGCATCTCGCGCTGTGTGCCGTTAGTTAGACTTTTTCCTGCACGCTTCAGCTTTTGCCCTGCAATGTCAAAGGGACATGTGGGAGCTTAGTGAACGATGGGACCAGCAGTCTATCTTCCTAAACAATGAGATTTAAAGATTGAGAAAGGAACAGAGGAGCAAAGGAGGAGGGTGAATTAGAGTGGGTGAATTACTGTCAAATCTGATACAGAAAGAGAGAAATAAAGAGAGGGAAAGAAAGATTGGACTAAGAGAGAGAGAAAAAAAAGAGACAGAAAGGAAAATTAGGTAAAACATTTTTAAATGCTAATTCAAAATGTTTTAAAGCTCTAAGATGAATTTACTACTTTCTACTGAAGTTAATGGAAAGAAAAATTGAGACGAGCAGCCAATCAGTTTTCTGCCAGCAGTAAAAGTTAACATTTATCCCATGGTTTCTCAAAGATTAGTATAAAAGAAACAGTGGCAGCATGGATACGAAATTGGCTAAGTGACAGGAACAGAGAGTAGTGGTGAACGGTTGTTTTTTGGACTGGAGGAAGGTACACAGTGGTGTTCCCCAGGGGTCGGTTATGGGACCACTGCCTTTCTTGATATATATTGGTGCAGTAATTCCGGTCCCAACGCGTGAGTACGGACAGTGCACTCACGCGTGGGCCCGTTGGAAGTGCCGGATTCCAGCATGCACAGCGCATGCGCGGGAAACCGGCATTTCCTTTCCATCGAACTAAGGGGTTAAGAGGTCCAACGCGTGCGCGCAGGACTCTGCGCGCACGCGTTGAACTTCTTTTCGTTTAGACAGGTTTGCGCGTGTGCAAGGGACTGAACTTTTTGGAAATGAAAAAAGGAGGCGTAAGCAGTGGATTCTTGAAGGTAAGTGGTCTATTATTTAAAATTATTACATTTTTTCCACAGCTTCATTGTTTTTAAGGACTTTACAGTAAGGTAAGTTTATTTTTAGACCCGAATTCGTAAAAAAAAAAAATTTTCAAATAGTTTTTAAAAGTTATTTATAGTTTATTTAATTATTGGGATGTTTTTTAAAATGTTAATTAAAGTTAAACTAGTCTTTTGGGCGCCCGTACTTTTCATGAGTTTGACAGTCTTTACTATCAAACTCAATAATGAGCTTCCCCTCCCCTGATTGGCTGCAGAGTGCTCACCTGATCCCAGCCGGCACATCGCACTAACTACACCGCTGGATCAGGTAAGCACATCGCGCCGACATCGGAACCGGGCCAGTGACAGGAAATGCATGCAGGCCCGGGCTTCAGATGTCAGCGTGCACGGTGAGTGCAGATCGGGGGCTTGCACGCGCGGCAAGCACCCGATCCTAATTTCTGGCCCATTAATGACTTGGATGTGGGTGTACAGGGTAGAATTTCAAAATTTGTAGATGACACAAAACTTGGAAGTATAGTGAACAGTGAGGAGGAGAGTGATAGACGTCAAGAAGACATAGACAAGCTGGTGAAATTGTCGGACACGTGGCAGATGAAATTTAACGCAGAAAAGTGTGAAGTGATACATTTTGGTAGGAAAAATGGGGAGAGGACATATAAACTAAATGGTACAATCCTAAAGTGGGTGCATGAACAGAGAGACCTGAGGGTATGTGTGCACAAATCATTGAAAGTGGCAGGGCAGGTTGAGAAAGCAGTTAAAAAGGCTTACGGGATCCTGGGCTTCATAAATAGAGGTATAGAATACAAAAGTGTGGAATTATAATGAACCTGTATAAAACACTGGTTCAGCCCCAACTGGAGTACTGTGTCCAATTCTGGGCACCACAATTTAGGAAGGATGTGAAGGCATTAGAGAAGGTGCAGAAAAGATTTACAAGAATTATTCCAGGAATGAGGGACTTCAGCTACATTGATAGACTAGAGAAGCTGGGGTTGTTCTGCTTGAAGCAGAGAAGATTGAGAGGAGATTTGATAGCGATGTTCAAAATCATGAGGGGTCTGGACAGAGTAGATAGAGGGAAACTGTTCCCATTAGCAGAAAGGTCGAGAACCAGAGGACACAGATTTAAGGTGATTGGCAAAAGAACCGAAGGCGACGTAAGAAAAAGAAAATTTACACAGCGTGGATGCACTTCCTGAAAGGGTGGTGGAGGCAGATTCAATCTTATCTTTTAAAAGCGAGTTGGCTAAGTATCTGAAGGAAAAAATTTGCAGGGCTACGGGGAAAGGGCGGGGGAGTGGGACTGGCTGAAGTGCTCTTGAAGAGTCGGCACGGGCTCGACGGGCCAAATGGCCTGCTTCCGTCCTGCAACCATTTTATGATTCTATGAAATATTGAGCTCAATATTTAGATGTTATAAAACTAAATATTATACATGCTGCTGAGTGGGTATTGGGCCATACACATCAAGAAGGTCCCAAATCTCATCCTTGTCTGTGCTGAGTTAGCTAATCTCAGCTGGGGTGCAATAGAAGTGCTACGATCACTACCTCCCTGAGCTAAGGAGGAGAAAATATCAGCCTTAGTTTTGATTGGTATCCAGTGACCTCTGCTGGAAATGGTACATTTTTGGAGCCTGGGTAAGGACAGCAATGGGCTAGGATGTGATGGTCTTCATAGTTTTGTAGCCTGTCAATGCTCATTGTCTAAGATTGCACATGAAGAATGGTAACTTGGGTATGGTACCAGATTATTGTCAGCGTCGAGGTGCACCCAGCAAAGGCACTAACAGGAGAGTGTCGATTGGGGAAAAAGTGTTCTATGGCATATCTAAATAGCACTTTTCGAAATAACACTTATTATTTTTAAATTGCAAATATTTTATGAACTAATTGCTGGTGGTTATTGCCCTTAGGTATCTATTTAATTTCTATTTTATTATTAGAAGCACTATCACTGCCAAAGGTAATATCGAAAAGATTAATTATTCTCTTACAACATGCTTATTCTGCCTGTTTTACTCAGGTCAGTCCCAATATGACTGGAATTTCTAAACACTTCAAGAATCCAAATAGCATCAGAGAGTATGCTTGATCAGGAATTAAGCAAAGTACGCTGGAGTGCTTTTTCAAAATACTCCTCAGGAGAAAATCCTTGACATATATTTCAGCAGAATGGCTGTCTGTGGGCTCCGCAGAAATAGAATTGTCCTGTATAATTGTCAGACTTTAAAGGGCCAAAACAAAGAGATGAGGGTCAATGAATTCTCCATGGATGAGTTAGCTTCCCCTTTCTGAGGCCCACTTCACTGCCATGTCAGTTGACAACTCCCAGGGGTACCTGTTCTCCATATCACATCTGGTTCTGCCAAATTAGAACAAAAAACATTTGCTCAGTCCCAGGCAAGACTTAATGGGTCATTGTATAACTCATTGAAACTGCAAATCACAAGCAGCAGAATGGATTATTTATGACACTGGAACGTTGATTCTTTTAAAGAGAGAAGAGGCTTCGTTGGCTATAGGTGACATTGTATTATCATATTGAGTTACAGGTACTGTAAGAAATAGATAAATGACATTGAATGTGGATTGTGGTCAACTGACACTGAAGCTGAATGGGACTAGAATGACTCTATGCTATCATTCAGCTCATGGAGGTGTACAAGGAGCAAAGAGTATATCGAGACACTAAAATATAAAGACCACCCAAATGCAAAAAGACAGCAATGGGTCAAGCCTTTCCATTAAAGGGAACTATTGTCTTTATCAATTTGTAAAATAGTTTAAATGTTTACTTGATTTAATTAAATGCTTAACCAAATAAATATTGGATAATGACATCTAGAAAAGTTAGATCAGGTTGAAGTGATACTGATTTAAATGTTTATTTTATAATAGACTTACATAAGCATGATGAAGCATCAACGTATTCTTTTTGTCACAGAAAAAAATGAGAACTTTTCTCTAGGTTTGCTTTTGTTGCTATAGTGCCAAGTTTACAAATGTTCAAGTTACTATGAAGTACAATAGCAAAGGAAACTGGAATCTCAATACAGTAAAAGAATTTAATCCTGTAGACTACTAAGTAAAAACCATACATCAAATAAATGGTTCGAAGTCAAGTGCTTAAACCAAATCCAAGAAAAGATTTTCAATGCAATCATGAAGCTATTCGAAAACCACAGCAGCATTAAAAGAGTAAAAGACTTAAATAGAGACACTCCAGGCTGCAGTATATTTTACTGTTCAAGTAATCCAGTTTTTGTTGCTGTTGTTATGGTGCAGAAAATGGAAGCCAGTTATTTAGAAACATAGAAACATAGAAGATAGGAGCAGGAGTAGGCCATTCGGCCCTTCGAGCCTGCTCCGCCATTCAATGAGATCATGACTGATCATTCAAATTCAATACCCTGTCCTTGCGTTCTCCCCATATCCCTTGATCCCTTTAGCCTTAAGAAATATATCCAACTCTTTCTTGAATATATTTAATGAACTGGCCTCCACCACCCTCTGTGGCAGAGAATTCCACAGGTTCACCACTCTCTGGGTGAAGAAATTCCTCCTCATTTCAGTCCTAAATGTCCTACCCCTTATCCTTAGACTATGACCCCTGGTTCTGGACTCCCCGACCATCGGGAACATCCTTCCAGCATCTAGTCTGTCCAGGCCTGACAGAATTTTATAGGTTTCGATGAGATCCCCTCTCAATCTTCTAAACTCCAGTGAGTATAAGCCCAATCGACACAATCTCTCCTCATACATCATTCCTGCCATCCCAGGTATCAGCCTGGTGAATCTTCGCTGCACTCCTTCCATGGCAAGAACGTCCTTCCTCAGATAAGGCGACCAAAACTGCACACAATACTCAAGGTGCGGTCTCACCAAGGCCCTGTACAACTGTAGCAAGACATCCTTGTTCCTGTACTCGAACCCTCTTGCTACGAAGGCCAACATACCATTTGCCTTCTTAACCGCCTGCTGCACCTGCATGCTTACCTTCAGCGACTGGTGCACAAGAACACCCAGGTCTCTTTGCACTTCCCCTTCTCCCAACCTATTGCCATTCAAATAATAATGTGCCTTCCTGTTTTTGCCACCAAAGTGGATAACCTCACATTTACCCACATTATAGTGCATTTGCCATGTTTCTGCCCAATCACCTAACCTGTCCAAATCATACTGGAGTTTCATGACATCCTCCTCGCAGCATACCCTCCCACCCAGCTTTGTGTCGTCTGCAAATTTGGAGATATTACTTCCAATTCCCTCTTCCAGATCATTAATATATATTGCGAACAGCTGGGGTCCGAGGGCCGATCCTTGCGGTACCCCACTAGTCACTGCCTGCCACTCGGAAAATGACCCGTTTATTCCAACTCTTTGCTTTCTGTCCGCCAACCAGTTCTCTATCCAAGTCAATACCTTGCCCCCAATCCCATGTGCCTTAATTTTGCACGCTAATCTCTTATGCGGGACCTTATCGAAAGCCTTCTGAAAGTCCAAATACACCACATCCACTGGTTCTCCCTTATCTGTATACCAGTTACATCCTCAAAAAATTCCAGTAGATTAGTCAAGCATGATTTACCTTTTGTAAACCCATGTTGACTTTGTCCGATCCTGTCACTGCTTTCCAAGTGCTCTGCTATTACATCTTTTATAATGGACTCTAGCATTTTCCCCACTACTGATGTCAGGCTTACCAGTCTATAATTCCCTGCTTTTTCTCTGCCACCTTTTTGAATAGTGGGGTAACATTAGCTACCCTCCAATCCGTGGGTACTGTTCCAGAGTCTATCGAGTTCTGGAAGATGACCAGCAATGCATCTACTATTTCTAGGGCCACTTCCTTAAGTACCCTGGGATGTAGATTACCAGGCCCTGGGGATTTATCGGCCTTCAGTCCCATCAATTTTCCTAACACCATTTCCCTACAAATACTGATTTCTTTCAGTTCCACCCTTTCATCAGACCCTATGTTCCCCGGTATTTCAGGGAGGTTATTTGTGACTTCCTTTGTGAAGACAGAACCAAAATATGTATTTAGTTGGTCTGCCATTTCTTTGTTCCCCATTATAAATTCCCCCGATTCTGACTGCAAGGGACCTGTGCTTGACTTCACCAATCTTTTTCTCTTCACATATCTATAAAAGCTTTTACAGTCAGTTTTTATGTTCCCTGCAAGCTTACTCTCATATGCTATTTTCCCTTTCTTAATTAATCCCTTTGTCCTCCTTTGTTGAATCCTGAACTGCTGCCAATCCTCAGGATTATTGCTTTTTCTGGCCAATTTGTATGTCCTCTCTTGGATCTTATGCTATCCCTAATTTCCCTTGTTAGCCATGGTTGAGTCACCTTTTTTGTTTTATTTTTATGCCAAACTGGGATGAACAACTTCTGTAGTTCATCCATTCGGTCTTTGAATGTTTGCCATTGCCTATCCACTGTCAACCCTTTGAGTGCCATTCCCCAATCAATCCTACCCAACTCGCTCCTCAGACCATTGTAGTTTCCTTTATTTAAATTGAGGACCCTTGTTTCTGAGTCAACTACTTCATTCTCCATCTTAATGAAGAATTCGATCATATTATGATCGCTCCGACCCAAGGGGCCTCTTACAACAAGATTGCTAATTAATCCTTTCTCGTTACATAATACCCAGTCTAAGATGGCCTGATCTCTGGTTGGTTCCTCGCCATATTGGTCCAGGAAACCATCCCGTAAACACTCCAGGAATTCCTCCTCCACAGTATTGTTAACAATTTGGTTAGCCCAATCTATATGTAGATTAAAGTCACCCATGATGACTGCTGTGCCCTTATTGCACGCTTCTTTAATTTCCCTTTTAATGCCATCCCCAACCTCCGCCTTACTGTTTGGAGGTCTATATACCACTCCCACTAATGTTTTTTTCCCCTCAATTCTACCCATACAGATTCCACATCATCAGAGCTAATATCCTTCATTACAATTGTGTTACTCCCTTCTTTAACCAGTAATGCTACCCCACCTCCCTTTCCTTTTTGCCTATCTTTCCTGAATATCGAATACCCATGGATGTTGAGTTCCCAGTCTTGGCCATCCTTGAGCCACGTTTCCGTAATCCCCACCAAATCATATTCGTTTACCTCTATTTGCGTAGCCAATTCATCCACCTTATTACGAATGCTCCTCGCATTAAGACACAAAGCCTTCAGGCTTTATTTTTAACGCTCTTAGACCTATTAGAATTATTATTTACTGTGGCCATGTTTGATTTAAACCATTGATTTCTCTGACTGCCACTTTTGTTTTTCTCCTTCCTATCTTTTGCTTTTATCCTTGTTTCCCTTTCCTCTGTCTCCCCGCTCAGGTTCCCAAACCCTTCCATTTTAGTTTAAACCCTCCCCCACAGCACTAGCAAACAAACCCCCTAGGACATCAGTTCCAGCCCTGCCCAGGTGCAGACCGTCTGGTTTGAACTGGTCCCACCTCCCCCCAGAACCGGTTCCAATGTCCCAGGAACTTGAATCCCTCCCCCTGGCACCATTCCACTAGCCACGTATTCATCTGAAGTATCCTTCTATTTCTACTCTGACTAGCACGTGGCACTGGTAGCAATCCTGAGATCACTACCTTTGAGGTCCTGTTTTTTAATTTACCTCCTAACTCCCTATAGGTAATTCTAATTAAAGTGAAATAAATGTTCATGCCTATTTTAGTGGTTTTATGCATTGAATTTTTTTTCATTTAAATTTCTCCTCTTCCCTCCTCCTCTCTTGAAGGCATTGGTTTTGTTAAGGGTCTCACCCAAGTAACCATTCCTCATATGTGAACCTAGACAGTGAATGTCGGTGGACTACTCACCCGTGGGAGAATCACAACCAAGCCTCTCCTCACCTGGCACATTTGCATTACCAGCAGTAGTCACTGGATAGCAATCAGGGGCAGGAATCCTGGCTGAATTTTTTTCTTCCTGATCCCAGGGATGTTGAGGCCAATTCTAGTGCCCATACTGTCACCCTGTTGAGAGCAACTAACTTGGCAAAGACTGGGAATTGCAACTGAGTTTTTCTTGGCCTGTATAGTTCAACCACTTAACTAGCTGAGTGCTGCGAGAGTTTGGTAAGTGGGAGAAAAGTCTTTAAGTGTATTTTGTGAATTTTAGTGTCTTAAAAAGTTAATTATTTGAAGTGAGTTTAATTTTTTAAGTGTATATTAAACTGCTGGGGAGTTTAAACTGGAAGTAGAATCCGGGTATAAAAGGGGTGGGACTGGTGCTGGTGCACAGAGTGCTGTGCATTGAGCACTGCGAGAGTTTGGTAAGTGGGAGAAAAGTCATTTAAGTGTATTGTGTGAATTTTAGTGTCTTAAAAAGTTAATTATTTGAAGTGAGTTTAATTTTTTAAGTGTATATTAAAGTGCTGGGGAGTTTAAACCGGAAGTAGAATCCGGGTATAAAAGGGGCGGGACTAGTGCTGGTGCACAGAGTGCTGTGCATTGAGTGCTGCGAGAGTTTGGTAAGTGGGAGAGTTTGGGCAAGTGGGAGGGGAGGGTGTGTTTTTTGCTCTGTTTTGTTCCCCTCTTCCAGGCTTAGACAGCACTGCGGAAGCAGAGCGGTGAGATGAGTCAACCAATCAGGCCCCACAGACAGTATTCAAGGAAGAGGTTGGCGATCAGCTGGTTGGTTGGTTTTCTTCCTTCTCTTTTATACCTTTAAGTTGGTAAGTCCTATTGAATAGTGGTGTAATATTATCATCTATATCAGGGCAGAGGGTCTTCATAACTAATAATAAGAAATTTAATTAATTACATAGATATGGGTGAACAGGTGATGTGTCACTGTTGCGAAATGTGGGAGCTGGTGGACCCCATTGAGGCTCACAGTGATTACATTTGCGATAAGTGTTTGCTGCTAGAGGAACTCAAGCTCCATGTTAAAGAGCTTGAGATCGAGCTTCAGACACTGCGACACATCAGGGAGGGGGAGAAGTTCCTGGACTCTATGTTTTAGGAGGTGGTTACACCTATGAAATTAATTAATGCAGATGTAGTCCATGGTCAGGGACAGGATGGTGTGACTACGAGTGAGGCAGGTACAGGGATCCAGGAGGAAGTGTTGAAGGAGCCGCAGTCCTTGCTCTTGTCAAGCAGGATTGAGGTTCTTACTCCCTGTGAGGGTGGGAGCGGGGACTGCAGGGAGGATGAGCAACCTGGCCACAGCACCGTGGTACAGGGGGCCATTCAAGTGGAGGGAGTAAAAAGAAATGTTGTAGTGGTAGGGGATAGTATCATTAGGGGGATAGATAGGGTTCTCTGCAGTCAAGAGCGGGAGTCCCGAAGGCTGTGTTGCCTGCCCGGTGCCAGGGTTAAGGACATCTCTTCTGGGCTGGAAAGAAACTTGGAGTGGGAGGGGGAGGATCCAGTTGTCGTGGTCCATGTTGGGACAAATGACGTAGATAGGACAAGGAAGGTGGTTCTGTTAAAGGAGTATGAGCAGCTAGGGGTCAAATTAAAAAACAGAACCTCAAGGGTAATAATCTCTGGGTTATTACCTGAGCCACGAGCGAATTTGGCTAGGATAAATAAAATTAGAGTTAAATGCGTGGCTCAAAGACTGGTGTGGGAGAAATGGGTTTTGCTTCTTGGGACACTGGCACCAGTACTGGGACAGGAGGGAGCTGTTCCGTTGGGACGGACTCCACTTGGCCAGTGCTGGGACTAGAGTCCTGGCGAATCATATAACTAGGGCTGTAGAGAGGGCTTTAAACTAATTAGTGGGGGGGAGGTTTCTAGAGAGCAAATAATAGAAATGACAACAGAGAAGGTCATAGACTTAGGTAGCAGTGAGGGATTAAAAAAACAGAATGTGTCAGGAAGGGGCAGAAGGTATGGAGTAAAAGGTAAAGTAGTAAAAGGGGAATAAACAGGAACTAAGTGTCATAAAACATATTTGAAAGTTCTTTATCTGAATGCACGTAGCATTCGTAACAAAATGAATCAGTTAACGGCACAAATAACTACATATGGGTATGATCTTGTGGCCATTACAGAAACATGGCTGCAGGGTGACCATGACTGGGAATTAAATATACCAGGTTATTTAACAATCAGGAAGGACAGGCAGGAAGGGAGGGGAGGTGGGGTGGCTATGTTAATAAAGGAAGGAATCACTATAATACAGAGAAATGACATTGGGTCAAAGGAGCAGGATAGTGAAACAGTTTGGGTGGAGATAAGGAACAATAAGGGGAAAAAAACACTAGTGGGCGTAGTCTATAGGCCTCCGAACAGTGGCAACTCTGTTGGACGGAGTATTAATCAGGAAATAGTTGAGGCTTGTAATAAGGGAACAGCTATAATTATGGGGGATTTTAACTATCATATTAACTGGACAAATCAAATTGGGCAGAGCAGCCTTGAGGATGAGTTCATTGAGTGTATTAGGGATGGGTTTCTTGAGCAGTATGTAACTGAACCAACCAGGGGGCAAGCAACCTTAGATTTGGTCCTGTGTAATGAGACAGGATTAATTAAAAATGCCCTAGTAAAGGATCCCCTTGGAATGAGTGACCATAACATGGTTGAATTCCATATTCAATTAGAGGGTGAGAAGGTTGGATCTCAAACAAGCGTGCTGAGCTTGAATAAAGGAGACTATGAAGGTATGAGAGCGGAATTGATTAGAGTGGACTGGGAAAATAGATTAAAGGGTAAGATGGTACATGATCAGTGGTGTACATTTAAGGAGTTATTTTACAACTTCCAAAAAATATATATTCCACTGAGAAAAAAGGGTGTAAAAGAAAAGATAGCCATCCGTGGCTAAGTAAAGTAATTAAGGATAGTATCCGACTAAAAACAAGGGCATATGAGGTAGCCAAATCTAGTGGGAGGATAGAAGATTGGGAAGTCTTTAAAAGACAGCAAAAAATAACTAAAAGATTGATTAAGAAAGGGAAGATAGATTATGAAAGTAAATTAGCAAAAAATATAAAAACAGATAGCAAAAGTTTCTATAGTTATATAAAAAGAAAAAGGGTGGCTAAAGTAAATGTTGGTCCCTTAGAGGATGAAACCGGGAAAGTAATGGTGGGAAACATGGAGATGGCAAAAACGCTGAACAAATATTTTGTATCAGTCTTTACGGTAGAGGACACCAAGAATATCCCAACACTGGACAAACAGGGGGCTCTAGGGGGGGAGGAGCTAAATACGATTAAAATCACTAAGGAAGTGGTACTTGGAAAAATAATGGGACTCAAGGCGGATAAATCCCCTGGACCTGATGGCTTACATCCTAGGGTCTTGAGGGAAGTGGCGTTAGGGATTGTGGATGCATTGGTAATAATTTTCCAAAACTCCCTGGACTCAGCAAAGGTCCCGGCAGATTGGAAAACTGCTAATGTAACACCCTTATTTAAAAAGGGTAGTAGGCAGTAGGCTGGAAACTATAGACCTGTTAGCCTAACATCTGTGGTTGGTAAAATGTTAGAGTCCATTATTAAGGAGACAGTAGCGGGACATTTGGATAAACATAATTTAATAGGACAAACTCAGCATGGTTTCATGAAGGGGAAGTCATGTTTGACAAATTTGCTTGAGTTCTTTGAGGAAGTAACATACAGGGTGGATAAAGGGGAACCAGTGGACGTAGTGCATTTGGACTTCCAAAAGGCATTTGACAAGGTGCCACACAAGATTATTGCTCAAGATAAAAAATCACGGGATTGGGGGTAATATTCTGGCATGGGTGGAGGATTGGCTCTCTAACAGAAAGCAGAGAGTTGGGATAAATGGTTCGTTCTCAGACTGGCAATCAGTAACTAGTGGTGTTCCGCAGGGGTCAGTGCTGGGTCCCCAACTCTTTACAATCTATATTAACGATTTGGAGGAGGGGACCGAGTGTAACATATCAAAGTTTGCAGATGATACAAAGATGGGAGGGAAAGTAGTGAGTGAGGAGGACATAAAAAACCTGCAAAGGGACATAGACAGGCTAAGTAAGTGGGCAGAGATTTGGCAGATGGAATACAATACTGGAAAGTGTGAAGTTATGCACTTTGGCAGGAAAAATCATCGAGCAAGTTATTATCTTAATGGCAAGAGACTGGAAAGTACTGTAGTACAAAGGGATCTGGGGGTCCTGGTGCACAAAACTCAAAAAGTTAGTATGCAGGTGCAGCAAGTGATCAAGAAGGCCAATGGAATGTTGGCTTTTATTGCTAGGAGGGTAGAATATAAAAACAGGGAGGTATTGCTGCAGTTATACAAGGTATTGGTGAGACCGCACCTGGATTACTGCATAAAGTTTTGGTGTCCATACTTAAGAAAAGATATACTTGCTCTCGAGTCAGTACAAAGAAGGTTCACTCGGTTAATCCCGGGGATGAGGGGGTGGTCATATGAGGAGAGGTTGAGTAGATTGGGACTCTACTCATTGGAGTTCAGAAGAATGAGAGGCGATCTTATTGAAACATATAAGATTGTGAAGGGGCTTGATCGGGTGGATGCAGTGAGGATGTTCCCAATGATGGGTGAAACTAGAACTAGGGGGCATAATCTTAGAATAAGGGGCTGTTCTTTCAAAACTGAGATGAGGAGAAACTTCTTCACTCAGAGGGTGGTAGGTTTGTGGAATTTGCTGCCCCAGAAAGCTGTGGAAGCTACATCATTAAATAAATTTAAAACAGAAATAGATAGTTTCCTAGAAGTAAAGGGAATTAAGGGTTACGGGGAGCGGGCAGGAAATTGGACATGAGTCTAGGGCCTAGAAATTCGGTTGTTAGTGCCGGCGATTAGCGCCTAATGAGTCCGAAATGTGGGGCGTTACCCAATGTTCGGGCGGGCGCAATGAAGATAGCGACACCTCCCATATTGACTATACATTTAACGCCTGCGCTAACTGTTAGCGCGCGCCCACGTGCGCAGGCAGATCATGACGTAATTTCAGTGTACAACGCCTTTTAGGCACCCCTGACCGGATATTCGGTGGCGCCCGGAACCTTTCCACCTAGCACTATTAGTGACAGTTCAATGGAACGTTACCAGGCCCTTTTCGGAGTTGGGGGGCACTATTTAAAGGGGACAGCTCTAGTATAAAAGCTGCAGCCAGTTGGCCTGTTCATTGTGATCGTTGCTGGAGAGAGTTGGTGAGCTACTGTTGAGCAGATTTTTTTGGATTTAGCCTTAGAATACTTGGGACCTTCAGACCTGTCCGGAGCAGTTGGAGCGCTACACCTAACAGCGTTTTGCCCGACTGGCATCGGAATGGGAGCTGCTTTGGAGGGCCATGTCCTCATGGCCGGACACTTTGAAGGGGCACAGAGACGGCGGGAGAGAGGGCCGGGATTGGCCAGAAGGAGGAGGGGCAATGGAGGTCAGCCAATCCGAGGGTACACTGCGAGGGTATTCAAGCAGCAAGTGTCATACCTTGCCATGTCGGAGGAGCAGTGTGTTCGAAGGCTCCGATTCAGTAAGGAGGTTGTAACTGAGCTGTGCCATCTGCTTGCTGAGGATCTGCAGCCGCGTCTACGGTGCAGGACCTGTCTGTCGGTGGCCGTCAAAGTGACTGTTGCCCTCAATTTCTATGCCAGCTGATCCTTTCAGTCAGCCACTGGGGACATTGCGAATATCTCTCAGTTTGCAGTGCATTGTTGCATCCGGCAAGTGACAGCTGCCCTTTATAGAAGAAGGTGTCAATTCATCACCTTCCCTCTGACCCTGGAGAAGCAGGCGCAGCGCGCGCAGGGCTTCGCTGCTATTGCGGACTTCCCCATGGTGTAGGGGGCGATTGATTGCACACACGTGGCTTTGCGGGCGCCATTACTGAATCCTGAGGACTTCTGCAACCGCAAGGGGTTCCACTCCCTCAATGTGCAGCTGGTCTGTGACCACCGCCAAATGATCATGGCAGTCAACGCCCAATTCCCAGGGAGCAGCCACGATGCGTTCATCCTGCGGCAGACCTCAGTTTGTGACCTTTCTGAGGGGCCGGCTCACCCACGAGGCTGGCTTCTTGGGGACAAGGGCTATCCTCTCTGCCCATGGCTCATGACACCACTCCGTTTGGCCGCCACCCCAGCAGAAGAGCTGTACAACAGCAGCCATCAGGCGACCAGGAACATTGTGGAGCACACTATTGGTGTGCTCAAACAGCGTTTCCGCTGTCTAGACCATTCGGGGGGAGCCCTGCAGTACTTGCCGGAGCAAGTGGGTCACATCGTCGTCATCTGCTGCATGCTCCACAACTTGGCCATTCGACGCACCCAGGCAATGCCAGCAGTCCCTCAAGGTCCAGCAGAGCAGGCGGACGAGGAGGAGGAGGAGGAGGACAAGCAGGCGGACGAGGAGGAGGAGGAGGAGCATGCGGACGAGGAGGAGGAGGAAGAGGAAGATGGGAGGTCTCCTGAAAGTGGAAGGGCCATCCGTCAGAGGCTGATCAGGACTCGGTTCGAGGCCCCTCTGACGGAATGATGGGTGTCATTCGTCCTGCGCATTTCGGATCTTTCAAAGCCTCTGAAGGCCAGCATGACTGTAAATAGTAACGTGTACCATTGCAAATTAAAACTTTTCTTTATTGTCAAAAAAGTCCTTCCTTCCAGCATAACAACGTCATGTCAACAGAAACCATAACTAACAAAATAACAGTTAACTCTTCGGCAAAGCTGCAAAACTAAACAAACCATTTCCAACAATCACAACAGGTGAGGGAGTCCTTGAATTTAGCCAAAGAAACGTCTCAGCACTTCCCTCTACTGCTGGCCCCTTGATGGAGAACGACTTCTCTTTCGCGGTCGGCCCCTTCCCTCCCTGCTGCTCCTACGTAATTGAACCCCAGTGGCGGGGTCAAGGCTGGGGGACGCCTGCTGACTGTGTGGAAGCGCAGAAGCCCCTGAGGGACGGCCTGGATGACCTCTGGTCTTGGAGGGTGCGGAGGCTGGCTGCTTGATCTGGGCATGGCTGGAAGCAGTGTGCCCTGCAGGTGGTGGCAGCTGCACTGCAGACGTACCAGCGGTGGCATGAGCAATGGTCACCTGCCGAGAGAGGACACCTGCACCATGGTCGGACGACACACTGGCTCTCTGAGGGGACCAGTTCGGCTCATCTGCCACAATCGACTGCTCCACTGATTCCTGGCCTTGTATGGTACTGGAAGGGCCCAGGGTGATCCTAGCTGATGCAGATAGGGTGGCTGCAGTGAGAGTTCGTGTTGCCTCAATCTGGGTGTGGACGAGGCCAGCAAGTGACTGCGTGGCAGCAGTGAGGACCTGTGTGGCAGGTGCCAGTGCTTCGCAGAAGCCCTGGACAGTTCTTTCCATTTGGCCAAAGAAACGTCTCAGCACCTCCCTCTACTGCTGGCCCCTTGATGGAGAACGACTTCTCTTTCGCGGTCGGCCCCTTCCCTCCCTGCTGCTCCTACGTAATTGAACCCCAGTGGCGGGGTCAAGGCTGGGGGATGCCTGCTGACTGTGTGGAAGCGCAGAAGCCCCTGAGGGACAGCCTGGACAACCTCTGGTCTTGGAGGGTGCGGAGGCTGGCTGCTTGATCTGGGCATGGCTGGAAGCAGTGTGCCCTGCAGGTGGTGGCAGCTGCACTGCAGACGTACCAGCGGTGGCATGAGCAATGGTCACCTGCCGAGAGAGGACACCTGCACCACAGTCGGATGACACACTGGCTCTCTGAGGGGATCGGTTCGGCTCATCCGCCACAATCGACTGCTCCACTGATTCCTGGCCTCGTATGGTACTGGAAGGGCCCGGGGTGATCCTAGCTGATGCAGATAGGGTGGCTGCAGTGAGAGTTCGCGTTGCCTCAATCTGGGTGTGGACGAGGCCAGCAAGTGACTGCGTGGCAGCAGTGAGGACCTGTGTGGCAGGTGCCAGTGCTTCGGAGAAGCCCTGGACAGTTCTTTCCATTGCTTCGGACAAGGCCGGAGCAGTCCGTTCCACTGCCTCGGACAAGCCCTGGACAGACCTTCCCAGGGATTGTCCGAAGCTCTGAACAGTCCTTTCCATAGCAGCCTCGAAGCCCTGGACATTCCTCTCCATTGCTGCCCCAAAGCCATGGACAGTCCTCTCCATTGCTGCTCCAAAGTCCAGCACACTCTTTGCCAGTGTTTCTATCGACTGAGGCATCCTCCCCACTGCAGCCATCAGCTCAGTGTGCCTGAGCCGGGCCTGGGTGCTCATTTCAGCCAGGCTACGCACCTCCTCTGCACTCTGTGCAGCAGTCATCGCTCCCTGCCTTGCTCCCCGGGGAGCCGGTGGCCGAACTTGCCTACCCCCCTCGCGTTGCTGCAGGCTGCTTGTTCCGGCAACCGGCTCATCATCAGAGCGCCCCCCCCCTCCCCTCCAGGGAACTACTATCCCCAGCCTGCAGATGTGTAGGCTCCCCTGAGGCTGGAACGGATGCTCCGGCTTCCTCCTGATCCTCGCCTCCGGAGGCACTGGCACAGGCAGCTTCAGGGCGCAGATCCCGAGTTGGTGATGCAGCATCTGAAAGCAGGGAGGTCGAAGAGTGGCTTTAGCAAAAGGACAGGTTGGCGGCAAGGCATGCCAGATTGCGGCAAGGCTCTGACATGGCTGCACACTGAGAAAGCATGCTGGCGGGGGGACCAAGTGGAAGGAGACAGCTGAAAAAGGTGAGAGCCTTACTCTCACTGTCGACAATGGGGTCGGCAGCTGCAGTGGTAACAGGACCACTCAGACGTCCTCCAAGAATCTGGTGCACTCTCTCCTCGAGATCCGTGAGAGTGACCACTTGTGGAGGTCTGCCACCAGTTCGACGCTGGTCCTTGCAGATCGTCGCCAGCTTGGACTGCAGGGGAAAGAAGGGGAAGTTTTGTTACATGATGCCCTGAGTGATCATCTCATGCCCCCCATGGTGCAAGAGCCCTTACATGATGCCTTGAGAGATCATCTCATGCCCCCCATGGTGCAAGAGCCCTTACATGATGCCTTGAGTGATCATCTCATGCCCTTCATGGTGCAAGAGCCCTTACATGATGCCTTGAGTGATCATCTCATGCCCCCCATGGTGCAAGAGCCCTTACATGATGCCCTGAGTGATCATCTCATGCCCCCCATGGTGCAAGAGCCCTTACATGATGCCTTGAGTGATCATCTCATGCCCCCCATGGTGCAAGAGCCCTTACATGATGCCTTGAGTCAAATGTGCATGTGTGTGCCCAGAAAGGGCCATGGGTGCTTGCTGACAGATGGCCATTGGGGCATCATGGCTACAGGGCGCGCGAAGTCAGCTGCAGATGGAGGGAATCAGAAGTTTGCATAAACAACACTCACACTAACGACCCGAGTGAGGTCGTTGAATTTCTTCCTGCACTGAACAGGGCTCCTGGTCACCATGCTGCTGGAGTTGACCCTCTGACAAACATCCCTCCAAGCTCGGCGGTGCTCCTTTTGATTCGGCCTCCTGCCATTGTCAGGATAGAGAACATCTCGACGGCGCTCCACTGCGGACACCAACTGCTCCAGAGCCTCAGTGCTGAAGCGCTCTGCTCTCTGTCTCACCTTCTCCATCTTGACCAAGTTTTTTGCGCCAGAGAAGGGCGAGCGCCGATTCTGAGGCCTACAGGGCGATGAGTGTGGAAGCTGAGGCTGACTGACCAACCCCTTTAAGAGCCGGCCGGCGCCTGGAAGTCTCGTGGTTATCGGTAATTGAGATCACCTGCGCTGCGCCCGTCCGCGCCGATATTGGGTAGCGCCTGAAGTTTTGCGCCTTAGGAGGCCCGTGCAATGTCTGAATTCGCGCCTCAATCCCCTTTGGGGGCGATGCAACCCAATATCGCGCCAGGCGGCGATAAGTTTCATCTGGCTATAAACTTTGCGCAGCGCCATTTCTAACGCCTCAAGCGGGGCTATACCCAATTTCTAGGCCTAGGTTCGGAATGGTCATGGCCCTGTGGGTGGTGGAGCGGGCCCAGGGGCCATGTAGCCTGGTTCTGCTCCTACTTCTTGTGTTCTAATTCTGTGTTAGATTTCAGGAGATGGTTTTATTCCTGTTGCTGGCTGGGGTGGAGATCGCCTTTACAGAAGGTAAGTACTGTAGAAAATATAGGGACACAGTGATCTCCTGGACGAACTTCGATCGCCTAGATGGGTCGGAGAGGAATTTCCCAGATTTTTTCTCCCAAATTGGCCATTGGGTTTTTTATCTGGTTTTTCGCCTCTCCCGGGAGATCACATGGGTTTGGGTGGGATGGAGAGTGATAGAAGATTTGAGGTTAGGATCAGATCAGCCATGATCTTATTGAATGGTGGAGCAGGCTCGAGGGGCCGATTGACCTACTCCTGCTCCTATTTCTTATGTTCTTATGTTTATATCTTTAATCTGTGCTGAGATATTCGCAGAAGTCTTGAATGTACCACAACTGTTAATTTCATAAGTTTGCGAAACATTCTGGGGTGTATTTTCAAAATGTTCATTGCACTCATATAGCTCATGCATTAATGATAGTCACAGCATGTTTTTCTGCACTAAAACCCCAATCCCCTCTAGCACCACCACCTCCACCAGAACTCAACCTTTATTCTGCATCCCCGGGGAACAGAATTTCTAAGTTAAAAGCTTTAATTTCTTCACTTCTAGCTATTTAATATAGAGGCAATGCAAAATAACCCAAATCAACATTGCACAGTTTGCTATTCCTAGTGACTTAGTTCAATGCCACTGTAAGTCCACAGTAATGTCTAATTTTGTTTAAAATCTATAAGACTGAGTGCTGGCCAAATATATTATAACAATAGTATTAATGGCTAATGCACAAAATTAGTACATTTTTCCCAGTTGTGAATAGGCGCTAAAAGTAATTCTTCTGTGTATGATGCAATTTCATACGATTAGCACTCAGTGGAATGTGTTCTGAGTTCACTTTGGGTATGATCACAATTGCTTTGTATTTTGCTTTGTAAACTTATCATTGGCATCAAGAATTATTGCTGAAGAAGAAACTTAGCAAATTAATCAAAAATTCAAAAGAGGAGTGGAATAAAGCTCAGTAAAGGGCTTTTGAGTTTTGAGGCATGTTATAAAATAAAGCCCATCTCAAATAGCATTCAACTATTTCTATCTGCAACAGAATTACTTGAACACAAGTCTTCCATTTCATTTGATTCATATAACATTGCTGTGAGCTATAGAGTTATTCATAGAATCATAGAATGATTACAGCACAGAAGGAGGCCATTTGGCCCATTGAGCCCATGCCAGCTCTCTGCAAGAGCATTTCAGTTAGTCCCACTCCACTGCCCTTTCCCCGTAGCCCTGCAAATCTTTTTCCTTCACGTACTTATCCAATTCCCTTTTGAAAGCCACGATAGTATCTGCCTCCACCACCCAGATCCTAACCACTCGCTGCATAAAAATGTTTTCCTCATGTCGCCTTTGGTTCTTCTGCCAATTACCTTAAATCTGTGTCCTTCCGCCAATGAAAACAGTTTCTCTCTATCTGCTCTGTCTAGACCCCTCATGATTTTGAACACCTCTATCAAATCTCCTCTCAATCTTCTCTGCTGCAAGCAGAACAACACCAGCTTCTCCAGTCTATCCACGTAACTGAAGTCCCTCATCCCTGGAACCATTCTTGTAAATCTTTTCTGCACCCTCACTAAGGCCTTCAGATCTCTTCCTAAAGTGCGGTGCCCAGAATTGGACACAATACTCCAGTTGAGGTCGAACCAGTGTTTTATAAAGGTTCATCATAACTTCCTTACTTTGTACTCTATGCCTCTATTTATGAAGCCCAGGACCCCGTATGCTTTATTAACTGCTTTCTCAACCTGCCCTGCCACCTTGAACAATTTGTGCACATATAACCCCAGGTCTCTCTGTTCATGCACCCCCTTTAGAATTGTACCCTTTAGTTTATATTGCCTCTCCTCATTCTTCCTACCAAAATGTATCATTTCACACTTTACTGTGTTAAATTTCATCTGCCAATTGTCCGCCCATTTCACCAGCCTGTCGATGTCTTCTTGAAGTCTATCACTATCCTCCTCATTGTTCACTATACTTCCAAGTTTTGTGTCATCTGCAAGTTTTGAAATTGTGCCTGGTACACCTAAGTCATTACTGGACCAGAAATTCGGTTCAGAGGCTTCCCGCGGGTGCAAGCCTCCGACCTGCACTTACCTAGCGCGCCGGCCGTTGAGCTGTGGGGCCCGCGTGGGATTCCGATCCTGGGCCTGCTCCAACTGCCGGCGCGCAGTGCTTGCGTATCCCAGGGGCGCAGTTAGTTCGATGCGTCCCCTGGGATCACATGGGCCATGGAGAGCCAATGGTAGCAGGGAAATGCCCATTCATAAAATTGACAGGAAGAGCTGTCAAAACTATAATTACTATAAGCCCCAAAACATCACTAAAACTTCAAATAATTTTTTTTTTAAATCACATTTTTAAAATAACTATAAATTACATAAAATAACTATTTTAAACAATAATTTAAATTTTTGAAAAATTAATTACATTTTCTAACGGGACTAAAAATAAACTTACCTTTCTTTAAAGTAATTAAAAATAATAAACCTGTGGAAAAAATGTTTAAATTTTAATTAATTCACCACTTACCTTGTTAAAAGCAGGCCTTGCGCTTGCTTTTTACATGTCTAACTTCTGCAGACTTACCCTCCCAGAGAAACCTGGAAAATAAACGTAAGTTCCATGCACACGTGCTGCCTCTCCGGTGTACACGTTCGACCTCTGAACCCCTTCCTTTAAGGGAACGGAAGTTCCGGTTTCCCGCGCATGCGCAGTGCATGCACAAAACCGGCACTTCCGTTGGGCCTACGGGTGAGTACCCCATGCGTACTCACCCGTGGAGACCCGAATTTCTGGGCCATATATATCAAGAAAAGCAGTGGTCCTATACTGACCCCTGGGGAACACCACTGTGTACCTTCCTCCAGTCCGATAAACAACCATTTACCACCACTCACTGTTTCCTGTCATTTAGCCAATTTCGTATCCATGCTGCCACTGTCCCTTTTATTCCACGGGCTTCAACTTTGCTGGCAGGCCTATTATATGGCATTTAACGCCTTTTGGAAGTCCATGTACACCACATCAACTGCATTGCCCTCATCAACCCTCTCTGTTACCTCATCAAAAAATTCAATCAAGTTCACAGAATCACAGAATCACAGAAACCCCACAGTGCAGATCGAGGCCATTTCGGCCCATCGAGCCTGCACCGACACATATCCCACCCGATCCCCGTAACCCCTACACCAACACATATCCCACCCTATCCCCGTAACCCCATGTATTTAATCCCCCTAACACTAAGGGTCAATTTATCATAGCCAATCAACCTAACCCGCACATCTTTGGACTGTGGGAGGAAACCGGAGCACCCGGAGCAAACCCACGCAAACATGGGAGAATGTGCAAACTCCACACAGACAGTCACCCGAGGCTGGATTCGAACCCGGGTCCCTGTCGCTGTGAGGCAACAGTGCTAAACACAATTTGCCTTTAACAAATCCATGCTGGCTTTCCTTAAGTAATCCATGCTTGTCCGAGTGATTGTTAATTTTGTCCCGGATTATCGTTTCTAAAAGCTTCCCCACTACCGAGTTTAAACTGTCTGGCTTGTAGTTGCTGGGTTTATCCTTGCACCCTTTTTTGAACAAGGGTGTAGCATTTGAAATTCCCCAGTCCTCTGACACAAAGGGGATTAATGTAAGAAGTCACACAACACCAGGTTATAGTCCAACAGCTTTATTTGAAATCACAAGCTTTCGGAGCGCTGCTCCTTCTTCAGGTGAAGTGGAGAAATGCATAAAGACACAGCTTATATAGTCAGAGAATCATGTCAGATGTTTACAGGTAACCTTTCCAACTGCCATTTATCGCACCTCGACAAAAAAAATGTTTTTTGTCTGTTTTTTTGTTTTTCATACAGACCCCAGCATCTGCAATATTTGACCCCTTGTGACCCCACCTCATTGTTCTTTGATGTAATGTTTCCCTGACTGACCTGTTGGGACACCATTCACACCTTTGACTGCTGTGATTATCTCTCTGCCGAGGTGCGATAAATGGCAGTTGGAAAGGTTACCTGTAAACATCTGACATGATTCTCTGACTATATAAGTTGTGTCTTTATGCATTTCTCCACTTCACCTGAAGAAGGAGCAGCGCTCCGAAAGCTTGTGATTTCAAATAAAGCTGTTGGACTATAACCTGGTGTTGTGTGACTTCTTATATTTGTCCACCCCAGTCCAACTCCGGCATCTCCACACCACAAAGGGGATTGGAAGATTATGGCCAGTACCTCCGCAATTTCCATGTTTACTTCCCTCAGCATCCGAGGATGCATCCCATTCAGTCCTGATGACTTATTTACTTTAAGTACAGCCAGCCTTTCTAGTACCTCCTCTTTATCAATTTTTATCCCATCCAGTATCTCAACTACCTCCTCTTTCACTATGACTTTGGCAGCATCTTCTTCCTTGGTAAAGATAGATGCAAAGTACTCATTTAGCACCTCAGCCATGCCCTCTGCCTCCATGCGTATAGCTTTTTTTTGGTCCCTAATCGGCCCCACCCCTCCTCTTGCTACCCTTTGACTATTTATATGCCAATAGAAGACTTTTGGATTACCTTTTATGTTAGAAACATAGAAACATAGAAGATAGGAGCAGGAGTAGGCCATTCGACCCCTCGAGCCTGCTCCGCCATTCAATGCGATCATGGCTGATCATCCAAATTCAGTACCTTGTTCCTGCTTTCTCCCCATATCCCTTGATCCCTTTAGCGTTACGAAATATATCCAACTCCGTCTTGAATATATTTAATGAATTGGCCTCTACTGTAGAATTCTGTAGAGAATTCCATAGGTTTACCACTCTCTGGGTGAAGAAATTCCTCCTCATCTCTGTCCTAAATGGCTTACCCCTTATCCTTAGACTGTGACCCCTGGTTCTGGACTCCCCAACCATCGGGAACATCCTTCCTGCATCTAGTCTGTCTAGTCCTGTTAGAATTTTATAAGTTTCAATGAGATCCCCTCTCATTCTTCTAAACTCCAGCGAGTACAAGCCCAATCAACCCAACCTCTCCTCATACGTCATTCCTGCCATCCCAGCTATCTGCCTGGCGAATCTTCGCTGCACTCCTTCCATAGCAAGAACATCCTTCCTCAGATAAGGCGACCAAAACTGCACACAATACTCAAGATGTGGTCTCACCAAGGCCCTGTACAACTGCAGCAAGTCATCCTTGTTCCTGTACTCGAACCCTCTCGCTACGAAGGCCAAAATACCATTTGCCTTCTTAACCACCTGCTGCACCTGCATGCTTACCTTCAGCGACTGGTGCACAAGGACGCCCAGGTCTTGTTGCACTTCCCCTTCTCCCAATCTATTGCCATTCAGATAATAACCTGCCTTCTTGTTTTTGACACCGAAGTGGATAACCTCGCATTTATCCACGTTATATTGCATGTGCCATGCTTCTGCCCAATCACCCAACCTGTCCAAATCATACTGGAGTTTCTCGGCATCCTCCTCACAGCACACACGCCCACCCAGCTTTGTGTCGTCTGCAAACTTGGAGATATTACATCCAGCTGCCAATCTATTCTCTTACTCTCTCTTTACCCCTCTTATTTCCTTTTTCACTTCCCCTCCAAACTTTCTACAGGAAACTTTGGTTTATCCAGAGGTGCTCGAGCCACCGGCAAAATTCAGGAGTCGGTTCAGTCAGTTTTTTTTCTTTTCGTTGCTTTTTTTCCACTAGTCAGTCTCTGCAAGGTCTAGCTAAAGCTGTTGCTTAGCTACAGAGACACTTGTAAGCTATGGCCGACTGTTTAGAAGCTGTTAGGGTTTGTTGCTAGATACGGAGCTCAAAAGCTTCCGTATGTTTTAACATTAGCGCTTGTTTGTCCGGCAGTTTTGATGGGACGGCAACAGCTCGGTCCCGTCGGTGCCAGATATCACAAAGTTTCCTGTATATTCAGCCTGGTTCTCACTTGTATTCTCAACCTGACATCTGTCATATGTGCCCTTTTTCTGCTTCATTTTATTCTCTATCTCTTTTGTCATCCAGAGAGCTCTGGCTTTGGTTGTCCTACCTTTCCCCCTCATGGGAATGTACCTCGACTGTACCCGAACCATCTCCTCTTTAAAGGCAGCCCATTGTTCAATTGCAGTTTTGCCAGCCAATCTTTGATTCAAATTTACACAGGCCAGATTCATTCTCAACCCACTGAAATTGGCTTTCCTCCAAATAAGTATTTTTAACTCTAGATTGCTCCCTGTCCTTCTCCATAGTTAATCTAAACCTTATGATACTGTGATCCCTGTTCCCTAAATGTTCCCCTACTGACATTTGCTCCATTTGACCCACCTCATTTCCCAGAACCAGATCCAGCAACACCTCCTTCCTCGTTGGGCTGGAAATGTACTGATCAAGAAAGTTCTCCTGAACACACTTCAGAAATTCTTCCCCACTCTGCCCTTTACACTATTACTATCCCAGTCTATATTAGGATAGTTGAAGTCCCCCATTATCACTACTCTATAGTTCTTGCATTACCTTATTAACAATACTATGATTCAATCACACAATTGTTTTAGGGTTTCTAAACAATATATGGCCTAAAAATTTGGTTGCTTTGCTCATCCTGTTAACGCCCTAAGAGGGCGCTAACAGGACAGAAAGCAACTAGCGCCCGGGCGTGGCAGCGCCAACGCCTCCCGCAAAATTCAGAGGGAGGTTAGCGGCGGCAGTAACCGTTAGCGCCCTGCAGCGCTGCGCCGCCAGCAATGACGTCATCATCGTGCGCAGTGCCCCGGCCTCGATCTGCGGTAGTGCCCCCTGACTTACCGCCAGACGCTATGTCCGACGGGATCTGGGGGGCCTACCTGCGGCCAGGGCAGTGCTAATTAAAGGGAAGTTGCCGGGCGGCCATTTTTGTTGCTGGCCGCCTGCCAGCACCTGCCGCACCTGCCGTCCCCGGCCTCCTCTGAAGCCCCCCCACCGTGGAGTGTCGGCTGCACTCCATGAGCCCGGCACTTCTCTTGAGTGCCGCGCTCTATTGCCGGCACTCCGATCCCTGGTGCCCCAGCTTGGCCCCAGATCGTGCTGTGCTAGGCCCCTCCCCTTTAAGAAGGGGAGGAAGGCCTGAAGTACCGCGGCACCTAGCGTCGCCACGCATGGCACCGCAGCACCTAGTGCTGCAATATTCACTCGCAGCGACCCAAGAGGGAGGCGGGGCGCTTCCAGTAGCACCCCACTTCCCTCTTGGGGCGCTACCGATGAATTTCGGCCATGGGTCGCTAATTTTTTCGGGGCGCTAAGAGAGGGCATGACTTAATTGTTCCCCCTATGACTTTTACTTATTAGGGATAACATAATGCCAGTAGAAAAAAATGATGCCGCAATCAGCAGGACAGAAATAAAATCCATGTGGATAGAGATAAAAGATAATAAAGGATCAATCACACGAATAGGCATAGTCTACAGACCACCTAATAGTGGAAGGGAGTGGAGGACAAAATATGCAAACAAATTAAGGAAATGAATAAAAAACATAGAATAATAATCGTGGGGGATTTCCACTACCTCAATATTAATTGGACAGAAGAGGTAGGTAAAGGGGTTAAGGGAATGGAGTTCCTACAATGTGTACAGGACTCCTTTCTAACCCAATATGTAAATAGCCCAACAAGGGAGGAATCGTTACTGGATCTAGTAATGGGGAATGAACCAGAGCAGATAAGAGAAGTAAAAGTAGGGGAACATCTAGGCAATTGTGACCATAATATAAAGTGCTTTAAAATAATAATTGAGAAGGACATAAGTATGATGAAGACCAGGGTAATAGATTGGAGAAAAGCTGACTTTGAGGGGCTGAGACTAGAACTCGGGAAAATAAAATGGACAACAATATTGGCAAACAATGATGTGGAACAGCAATGGGAAACATTTAAAATGGTATTCAACAGAGTGCACGAAAAATACATTCTGCTAAAAATTATTATTCACTAATGAGACACCATGGATGAATAAAGCCAAAAGGGAAAAATTGAGGGTAAGGAAAGTACATGGAGAGCAGGGGAGAGCATGATAAGGGAAACTATGAAGAAATTAGGAGAGAAGTCAAAAAACAATTAGGAAGGCAAAGAGGAAATTAGAAATTAAATTATCAAGGAACATAAAACAAAATAGTAAAATATTTTATCGGCACATCAATAAAAAAAGGAAGGTCGGGATGAGAATAGGGCCATTAAGGGATGGGCAGGATAATACCACAGGCAGTGATAGAGAGATGGCAGAAATAATAAATAATTATTTTGCTTCAGTATTTGCCATGGAGATAGAACAGGTGGGCATGACTTTGGATCATGAGATTAGTAATGAGATAAGTGCATTTAAAATAAAAAGAGGAGATATATTAAATAAACTAATCAAACTCAAAGAGGAAAAAATTCCTGGATTACATTTGTGCATTTTAAAAGAATCTAGGAAAGATAGAGCAGAGGTATTACTTACACATATTTAACAATTCATTAGAAAAAGAAGTAATGCCAGAGGACTGTGGCATAGTGGTTAGCACTGTTGCCTCACAGCTTCAGGGACCCGGGTTCGAATCCGGCCTCGGGTGACTGTCTGTGTGGAGTTTGCACATTCTCCCCGTGTTTGCGTGGGTTTTCTCCGGGTGCTCCGGTTTCCTCCCACAGTCCAAAGATGTGCAGGTTAGGATGATTGGCTATGATAAATTGACCCTTAGTGTTAGGGGGATTAAATACGTGGGGTTATGGGGATAGGGTGGGATACGTGTTGGTGTAGGGGTTACGGGGATCGGGTGGGATATGTGTCGGTGCAGGCTCGATGGGCCGAAATGGCCTCTATCTGCACTGTGGGGTTTCTGTGTGATTCTGTGTGTGTGACTGGCTGATAGCTAACGTAATACCTATATGTAAGAAGGGAGATAGAACATGTCCAGGGTACGATAGACCAGTCAGCTTAACATCGGTGGTAGGAAAAATAATGGAATCTCTACTAAAGGAGAAAATAGAAGAACACCTAGAAGCCAAAAATATAATAATGAATAGTCAGCATGGATTTCAAAAGGGAAAGTCTTGCTTGACCAACCTCATTGAATATCTTGAAGAGGTAACAGAGAGAATAGACAAGGGTAATGCAGTAGATGTAATTTATCTAGATTTTCAAAAGGCCTTTGATAAGGTACCATATAATAAACTAATGAATAAGGTCAGAGAATGCAGAGTCAGAGGACAAGTAGCAGAATGGATAGCTCGCTTGCTTCAGGACAGAAAGCAGAGAGTAGGGGTAAAGGGTAGCTATTCAGAGTGGCAGAAGGTGGGTAGTGGTGTTCCACAAGGATCAGTGCTGGGACCACTTGTTCACAATTTATATTAAAGATTTAGACTTTGGAATCAATAACACAATTTCTACATTTGCAGATGACACCAAATTGGGTGGGATAGTTAATACTGAGGAGGATTGCAACAAATTACAGGAAGATATTAATAAACTTGCAGAATGGGCATATAATTGGCAAATTAAATTCAACACAGAAAAATGTGAGGTATTACGTTTTGGTAGGAAGAATAGGGAGGTCACTTATTACTTGGAGGGTGCGAGTCTAGGTGGGGTAGAGGAACAAAGGGATCTCGGAGTACAAATACACAAATCACTAAAAGTAGCGACACAGGTTAACAAGGCCATAAAAAAATCAAACCAGGCATTAGGGTTTATTTCTAGAGGGATAGAATTGAAAAGTATTAAAGTTATGCTAAACTTGTATCGAACCTTGGTTAGACCACACTTGGAGCACTGCGTACAATTCCGATCGCCACATTATAAAAAGGATACAGTGGCACTGGAGAGTGTGCAAAGAAGGTTTACAAGGATGATACCAGAAATGCGAGGGTATACCTATCAGGAAAGGATGAACAGGCTGGGTCTCTTTTCGCTTGAAAAAAGAAGGCTAAGGGGTGACCTAATTGAGGGCTTTAAAATTATGAAAGGTTTTGATAGAGTGGATACAGAGAGAGTGTTTCCACTTGTGGGGAAGAGCATAACTAGAGGCCATCAATATAAGATAGTCACCAAGAAATCAAATAGGGAATTCAGAAGAAATTTCTTTACCCAGAGAGTGCTGAGAATATGGAACTTGCTACCACAAGGAGTAGTTGAGGTAAATAATATAACTGCATGTAAGGGGAGGCTAGACAAGCATATGAGGGAGAAGGGAATAGAGGGTTATGCTGATAGATTTAGATGAAGAAAGATGGGAGGAGGCTCAAGTGGAGCATGGACTGGTTGGGCCGAATGGCCTGTTTCTGTGCTGTATATCCTTTGTAACCTATGTTTTGCCAGGTAGTTACAATATTTAGGGAATATCATGTTGTATACTTAAAGAGAATGTAACAATATTGCATTGATGGTAAAAACACTTTATCCAACTAATTAGATTATCTTGCACAAGGCAAGCCACATTCTTCATACATACAGTCATTAAATAAATTGGGATTTAGAAATGGAAGGTGTGGCACATTTGTTGGAATACTTCAAATGGTATAAGTACCTGGCACAGAGCCATTTTACTGTGCTCCCTCATTAGCATTTTCCTGCTCTATTTTGAAATGGTAATTATCCAACATATAAAAGAGTCCCGGCAAAAAAAATTGTTCCAACAAGCATTCAATAACAGAAAAATAAATAAACCTTCATCAAAATAATCAAAAGTCTGCCAGCAAATGCGCCCTAGCCCTGAACTCACATCTTTCTCCAGTTTCTCCCTGAACCCCACTCTTGACCTCTCCGAGCTCATCTTGTCCATGAGACCCAATTCCTTCTCCCTCGATCCTATTCCCACTAAACTGTTGACCAGCCAACTTCCGTTTCTAGCTCCCATGTTAACTGATATTGTTAACGGTTCTCTCTCCTCAAGTACTGTCCCCCTGAGGAGAGAGAATGGGGGAGAGCAAGAGCAGGAGTCGGGGAGAATGAGAGTCAGCGAGGGGGAGAACGGGAGCGGGAGTCGGGCAGAGGAGACCTGGAGTAATACACAGGTTATCAAGGCTTCACAACATGGCGGCCAGTGACCCTGCTCACCTGGGCAGTCACTAACCGGGGCAAACACGGGGCCTGTGGGCTCTTATTCGGGGCTTCATGCCTACACCGGGTGTTCGAGGCGCAAGAGCAAGGACCCAGGAGTGAGGCCTGGATCCAGGAGCGAGGACGAGGCCCAGGGGCAAGGACGGGGCCCAGGGGTGAGGACGAGGCCCAGGAGCATGGTCGAGGCCCAGGAGCAGGGACAGGAGGAGCAGGGAGGACGGGGCCCAGGAGTGAGGTCGGGACCCAAGAGCGAGGACGAGGCCCAGGGGCGAGGACGAGCCCAGCAGCAAGGTCAAGGTCCAGGAGTGGTGCAGCATGGACCAGCAGCGAAGTTGGGAGGACCACACTGCAGCCTATGAAACCCAGGCAGAGAGGACCTGCAGGAAGGAGGGAGGAGGACAATAGGAGTATGTTTGTGTGTGTGTGCTAGGCTGATGCGCAGAGCCTGGTCTCCAATTGCCTCGGATCTCCTTGCCAATGGACCAAGACCTTGCTCTGTCAAGCCCGTGTGGTAGCTGGTGTACAACGGCCACCCCACATTAAAAGAATTCACACAAAGGCACCTCCCACCCTTTAAAATGAAGTTCGGGACCTGGAACGTCAGGACCCTCATGGACAAGCCCAACAGTGACAGACCGGAATGCTGTACTGCTATCGGTGCCCGGGAGCTCAGACGTTTCGACATAGACATCGCCGCCCTAACCGAGACACGGCAGGCAGGGGAAGGCAAGCTCAAGGAGTAAGGCGGTGGTTACACCTTCTTCTGGAAAGGCAAACCTGAAGAAGAACGCCGCCTCCATGGGGTACGCTTCGCCATAAAAAATGAGCCAGTTGAACGTCTCAGAGACTCCCCTTGTGGAATAAACGAACACCTCATGACTCTACGGCTCACCCTAGCCCGGAACCAGTGCGCTACGGTCATCAGTGCATACGCCCCAACACTGGAAGCCACAGACGAGACCAAAGAGGAATTCTGCTCCAGCCTCGAACAATCCCTGTCCCCAGCCCCAACGGGCGACAAGCTGATCTTCCTTGGTGACTTTAACGCCAGAGTTGAAAAGGACACAGAGCTCTGGGGAGGTGTGATCAGCAGAGAGGGGGTAAGGAAAGCCAAATCCAACGGTACCCTCCTCCTGACGAAATACTTAGAACATGGCCTTGTCATAGCCAACACCTTGTTCCATCAGAGAGACAAGTACAAGGCTTCATGGCAACACCATAGCTCCAAGCACTGGCATCTGCTGGACTACGTCATCGTCCGAGCGGGGGACCGCAGGGATGTCCGCATCACCCGCACCATGACTGGAGCTGATGACTGCTGGACAGACCACCGCCTAATCCGTTCTGTCATCTCCATCAACGTAGCCCCAAAACAGCGGCGGCAACAGAAGCAATGCCGCAGGAAAATCAACGCTGGAGCACTCAAAGACCCCGCTAAGAAAGCCCTATTCAGCCTGCACCTCACAACTAACCTGGCGACTCCCAGTGATGCAGAGACACAGAGTGCCCACAGCGCATTGTCTGCACTCAAGGCCTCCATAATCAGCACCTGTGAAGAGACGCTCAGTCTCTCGACCAGGAAACACCAAGACTGGTTCGACGAGAACAACCAGGAGATCCAGGAGCTAATAAGACGCAAGCGCAAGGCATTCCCGATCTGGAAACAGCACTAGAACTCAAGAGCAAGAAAGCAGCTCTACAGACGCCTGAAGGCCGAAGTCCAACAAAAACCTAAAGAACAGGTGGTTGGTGGAGAAAGCGCTAGCCGACAACCATGACGTGCCTGGATTCTTTTGCGCAGTCAAGACCATCTGTGGCCCAAGCACCCAAGGCCCTACCCCACTGCGAGCCAAGAAGGGAGAGGTACTCATCAAGGACAGAGAGACAGTCAGTTGCCGCTGGAAGGAGCACTTCGACGATCTCCTTAACCGAGACTCTGTCTTCAACACGAGTGTCCTCAACTCCATCCCACAGCATGCTACCCGCCACCACCTCAGCACAACACCAGCCCGGCATGAGGTTGAAAAGGCCATCCGACAACTGAAGAACAACAAGGCCTCAGAAGCAGATGGAATCCCCGCAATGTGGATTCAGTCCACTAAGGGGCACAATGGATATGATCTTAACATAGAAACATAGAAGAAACATAGAAGATAGGAGCAGGAGTAGGCCATTCGGCCCCTCAAGCCTGCTCCGCCATTCAATGAGATCATGGTTGATCATCCAAACTCAGTACCCTGTCCCTGTCTTCTCCCCATATCCCTTGATCCCTTTAGCCTTAAGAAATATATCTAACTCCTTCTTGAATATACTTAATGAATTGGCCTCAACTGCCTTCTGTGGCAGAGAATTCTATAGGTTCACCACTCTCTGGGTGAAGAAATTCCTCCTCATCTCTGTCCTAAATGGCTTACCCCTTATCCTTAGACTGTGACCCCTGGTTCTGGACTCCCCCGCCATCAGGAACATCCTTCCTGCATCGAGTCTGCCTAGTCCTGTTAGAATTTTATATGTTTCAATGAGATTCCCTCTCATTCTTCTATACTCCAGCCCAATCGACCCAATCTCTCCTTATACGTCATTCCTGCCATCCCAGGTATCAGTCTGGTGAATCTTCGCTGCACTCCCTCCATGGCAAGAACAACCTTCCTCAAATAAGGTGGCCAAAACTGTACACAATACTCAAGGTGTGGTCTCACCAAGGCCCTGTACAACTGCAGCAAGACATCCTTGCTCCTGTACTCGAATCCTCTTGCTATGAAGGCCAACACACCATTTGCCTTCTTAACTGCCTGCTGCACCTGCATGCTTACCTTCAGCGACTGGTGCACAAGGACACCCAGGTCTCGTTGCACTTCCCCTTCTCCCAATCTATTGCCGTTCAGATAATAATCTGCCTTCCTGTTTTTGCCACCAAAGTGGATAACCTCCCATTTATCCACATTATACTTCATTTGCCATGCATCTGCCCAATCACCCAACCTGCCCAAATCATACTGGAGTTTCACGGCATCCTCCTCACAGCACACACGCACACCCAGCTTTGTGTCGCCTGCAAACTTGGAGATATTACATCTAGTTCCCTCGTCCAGATCATTAATATATATTGTGAATAGCTGGGGTCCTAGCACTGATCCCTGCAGTACCCCACTAGTCACTGCCTGCCACTCGGAAAAAGACCCATTTATTCCAACTCTTTGCTTCCTGCCTGCCAACCAGTTTTCTATCCAAGTCAGTACCTTGCTCCCAATCCCATGTGCCTTAACTTTACATGCTAATCTCTTATGTGGGACTGTGGTGATTATTCCTTGATTAGTAAAAGTATTGTGATTCGTTGTTTGTTAACTGCCTTGGGATATGTGTTGTAATCTCATTGGTAGTTGATGATCACATGATGTGTTGTGGCTACCTTAAATTCAGTCCTTTTCTAGCTTTAGTTGGGACTGGATGTGGAAAGATATGCTGCTGATTTTAAAGTTAATAAAGCCTAGCTTTGGAAGGCCAATCTATTCTTTATTTCAATTTATTAACTTTATGTTAGAATGGAGCGATATCTTCAACCAGAATGATTCAAGGCTGACCCCAATTCTGCTGGAGTGGATGATAAATGGAAACATTGGTATTGTACATTTAAAAACTTTTTGGGCGTGTTGGGTCAAGAGGCTCTAAATAAGCTGAATATGCTGATCAACTACATTGACCCGGATGTATATAAATATATTTTGCACTGTAAAACTTATGAAGAGGCTATTTCTACATTGGAAAAGATTTTTGTTAAACCAAAGAATGAGGTATTTGCACGTCATCTTCTATCTGCCCGTAGGCAGCAGGTGGGAGAATCTTTGGATACTTATTTACAAGCACTTCGGTGCCTTAGTGTTGACTGTAATTATAAGGCTGTGACGGCTGAAGAATATAAGGACGAATCGGTACGGGATGCTTTTATTAATGGATTACTGTCTAGATCAATTCGTCAGCGGTTGTTAGAAAATAAGACTCTGGATCTTAAAAGTGCTTTTGAGCAAGCTTCTACATTGGATGTGGCTCAGAGAAGTTCGGATTCTTATGCTCTTTTTAATCGGCCTGCGACTATGGTTTCAGCAGTTTCGGATGAAAAGGAATTATGTGGACTTAATGGGAGTGGTTTACTAGATTTTGAAACAGTTTCTACTTCGGCGGCCATTGCCTCTCGGATTCAGAAGTGTTATTTTTGTGGGAATATCCGGCACCCTCGTCTGAAGTGTCCTGCTCGGGAGGCTGTGTGTAGTAAATGCGGCAAGAGAGGTCATTATGCACGTGTGTGCAAATCATCAGGTTCAATTACCTTCCCTTCTCCTGGTGTGGGAGGGTCTTCCTCCACTAACTCTTCTGTGACTATTCAGCCTTTAGATAGGGCGTTTATTGCATCAATTTCTGCTGCATTTGCTCATGGCCTAAACAAAGCTATAGTTACGGCTCAAGTTAATGGGTTGGAAGTGAAGGCCCTTATAGATACGGGCAGTACTGAGAGTTTTATAAGTCTTCAGTTTGCGAAGGAGAAGCATTTGAAAATTTCGCCTGTTACGTATCAGGTGTGTATGGCTCAGACGACCCTTACTTCACAAATAGCTGGTTGTTGTTTTGTGAAAATGGTTCTTCTAGGTAATACGTATACTGATATATGCCTATCTGTTTTGCCTAATCTCTGTGCGGATATTTTGATTGGACATGATGTGCTTCAGTTACACGAGTCTCTTAGTCTTTCATTTGGAGGGACTAAGCCACCTTTATCTATTTGTGGATTAACCTCTTTATCTATTCCTCCATTATCACTTTTTTCCAATTTGATGTCGGATTGTAAGCCAATTGCTACCAAGTCAAGAAGATATAGTAGTCAGGATAGAGAATTTATTAATTCTGAAGTTCAACGTCTCTTATTGGAAGGAATCATTGAACCTAGTTGTTCGCCTTGGCGAGCACAGGTAGTTGTCACGACTAATGAGAGACACAAGAAACGAATGGTGATAGACTATTCCCAAACTATTAATAGGTATACTCAATTAGACGCGTACCCTTTGCCTAAGATTGATGAGCTTATCAATAAAGTATCTCAGTATAAAGTTTTTAGCACTATTGATTTAAAGAGTGCTTATCATCAGATTCCTATTGTTAAGAAGGATCAACCATATACGGCCTTTGAGGCTGGTGGAAAGCTGTATCAGTTTTGCCGAATACCATTTGGTGTTACTAATGGTGTTGCTTGTTTTCAACGGGCAATGGATGCTTTTATAAGTGATAACTCCCTCTCTGACACCTTTTCATACTTAGATGACATCACAGTGTGTGGCAAATCAAGGGTGGAGCATGATTCTAATTTAAAAAGATTCCTTCAAGCTGCGGAAAAAGTTGGTTTAACTTTTAACAAAGAGAAATGTATCTTTTCGACTACTGAGGTAAATCTATTGGGGTATATTATTTCGGGAAATAAGATTAAACCAGATCCAGAACGTCTGCGACCATTGATCGATTTACCTTGTCCTACTAATTCTAAGGCTTTGCAACGAGTTGTTGGACTGTTTTCTTATTATTCTAATTGGATTGCAAATTTTTCACGGAAGATCCGGCCTCTTATTCGGGTCACGACATATCCTCTATCATGGGAGGCCAGGACATGTTTTGAGAATTTTAAAAAGGATATTTTAGGAGCAGTTGTGCATTCCATTGATGAGCAGGTTCCCTTTGTGATTGAGACGGATGCTTCGGATTTTGCAATTGGGGCTACTTTGAATCAAAATGGAAGACCTGTGGCCTTCTTCTCACGTACTTTGAATAATAGTGAAAAAAGACATTCCTCAATAGAAAAAGAGGCATACGCAATAGTAGAAGCATTGCGTAAATGGAGACATTATTTAACGGGGCGACATTTCACGTTGGTAACTGATCAAAAATCTGTGTCCTTTATGTTTGATGTTAAACATTTTGGAAAGATTAAAAATGATAAAATAATGAGATGGAGGATTGAGTTGGCATGTTACCATTTTGACATAGTTTATTGTCCGGGGAAGGATAATGTTGCTGCTGATGCACTGTCGAGGGCTTATTGTTCTGTGATTCACGGAGATACGCTTATTAATCTTCACAATGCCTTATGTCATCCTGGGGTTACGAGGATGATACACTTTGTACGCAGTAAGAACTTGCCTTTTTCAGTTGAAGACATTAAGCGGATGACTTCATCATGGTCTATCTGTGCTCGGTGTAAGCCGAATTTCTTTAAGCCTCAACGAGCTCATCTTATAAAGGCTACTTCTCCTTTTGAACGTTTGAGTGTTGATTTTAAGGGACCTCTTCCTTCAACTACTCAAAACCGATATATATTTACTGTTGTGGACGAGTTTTCAAGGTTCCCTTTTGCTTTTCCTTGTGCAGATGTATCAGCTGCTACAGTTATTAAATGTTTGACTCAACTTTTTGTCATCTTTGGGATGCCTGCGTATATCCATTCGGATCAGGGAAGTTCTTTTATGTCTTCCCAGTTGAAGGAATACCTTCAGAGTCGGGGAATTTCTACTAGTAGAACTACCCCGTATAATCCCCAGGGTAATGGACAGTGTGAACGATACAATGGGGTGATCTGGAAGGCAGTTATTTTGGCGTTGACATCCCGGAACCTTAAGAATACACAGTGGGAAATGGTGCTGCCTGATGCCCTGCATTCCATTAGATCATTGCTTTCAACGGCTACTAATGTGACCCCCCATGAAAGGCTCTTTAACTATCCGCGGAGATCTACTACGGGATATTCGGTACCTTCATGGCTTACTATGCAGGGACCTGTGTTGCTTCGACGCCATGTTAGATTGTCAAAATATGACCCCTTGGTGGAGGAGGTGGAGCTGTTGGAGGCAAATTCCCAATATGCTCATATTCGATTCCAAGATGGGAAAGAAAGTACTGTTTCAATTAAAGACTTGGCTCCTTGTGGGGGCCAGCCCTCTTCTGAGGATATTAATAATGGTCATGATTCGGATAATGTGGATGCTGTTACAGATACTATGAATATTTCCAATCCGATTGCAGATAATCATACTTCTATTAGTCAGCCTTTGATAGATGTTTATGACCGTCCCAGTTCATCTTCTGATGCGATTTCTAATCCGGAAACCGTTGAGAATCGGGATATGGATAACCTTTCTGTTGAAGATACTTCTGTGCCTTCTGGCGTGGGAGGGCAAGGAATTTCACCAAGGTTAAGAAGGTCGACACGAACAAGATATCCGGTCGACCGATTGAAAATGGACTTTTAAATTGATAGTAATGATTTAAAAATTGTTGAAATATTATAGTATATTGTTTTAGTTGAGAGATACTTAATACTTATGCGTAATGTCATTATTTGTTGTTGTTCATTTAGTATTGTGTTATGTAAATAGTTTTATTCTCGTGCATAGTTTAGTTGTAAATAATTAATTGTAAATTGTAAAAGTTATTAGGTTGGAGTATATTTTAAAAGGAGGGGTGAATGTGGTGATTATTCCTTGATTAGTAAAAGTATTGTGATTCGTTGTTTGTTAACTGCCTTGGGATATGTGTTGTAATCTCATTGGTAGTTGATGATCACATGATGTGTTGTGGCTACCTTAAATTCAGTCCTTTTCTAGCTTTAGTTGGGACTGGATGTGGAAAGATATGCTGCTGATTTTAAAGTTAATAAAGCCTAGCTTTGGAAGACCAATCTATTCTTTATTTCAGGGACCTTATCAAAAGCCTTCTGAAAGTCCAAATACACCACATCCACTGGTTCTCCCTTATCTATTTTACCAGTTACATCCTCAAAAAATTCCAGTAGATTGGTCAAGCATGATTTACTTTTTGTAAATCCATGTTGACTTTGTCTGATCCTGTCACTGTTTTCCAAGTGCTCTGCTATTACAACTTTTATAATGGACTCTAGCATTTTCCCCACTACCGATGTCAGGCTTACCGGTCAATAATTCCCTGTTTTCTCTCTACCACCTTTTTTGAATAGTGGGGTAACATTAGCTACCCTCCAATCCATGGGAACTGTTCCAGAGTCTATCGAATTTTGGAAGATGACCAGCAATGCATCTACTATTTCTAGGGCCACTTCCTTAAGCACCCTAGGATGTAGATTATCAGGCCCTGGGGATTTATCGGCCTTCAATCCCATCAATTTCCCGAACATCATTTCCCTACAAATATTGATTTCATTCAGTTCCTCCCTCTCATTAGACGCTATGTTCCTCGACATCTCTGCGAGGTTATTTCTGTCCTCCTTTGTGAAGACAGAACCAAAGTATGTATTTAATTGGCCTGCCATTTCTTTGTTCCCCATTATAAATTCCCCTGATTCTGACTGCAAGGGACCTACACTTGACTTCACCAGTCTTTTTCTCTTCACATATCTATAAAGGCTTTTACACTCAGTTTTTATGTCCCCTGCTTGCTTACTCTCATACTCTATTGTCCCCCTCTTAATTAATCCCTTTGTCCTCCTTTGCTGACTGTGCATCAACTACAAGAGAAATGCAGGGAACAGCACCAACTGCTGTACATGGCCTTCTTTCACCTCACAAAGGCCTTCGACACTGACTGATTATGGAATGTCTCCTCAAATTCGGCTGCTTTCAAAAGGTTTTCACCATCCTCCGCCTGCTTCACGATGACATGCAAGCCGTGATCCTGACCAACGATCCACCACAGACCCAATTCACCTACAGACCGGGGTCAAGCAAGGCTGTGTCATCGCACCAATGCTGTTCTCGATCTTCCTGGCTGCAATGATCCATCTCACCCTCAGAAAGCTCCCCGCTGGAGTTGAGCATATCTACAGAACAAACGGGAAACTGTTCAACCTCTGTCACCTCCAGTCCAGATCCAAGGTCGTCCCATCCTCTGTCGTCGAATTACAGTATGCAGACGACGCTTGCGTCTGCGCTCACTCGGATGTCGAACTCCAAACCATCATCAACCACCTTCACTGAAGCATACGAGAGCATGGGCCTTACACTAAACATCCATAAGACAAAGATCCTCGACCAACCTGCCCCGCCATACAGTACTGCTCCCCGATTATCAAAATCCATGAGGAGGCCTTGGAAAATGTGGACCACATTCCATACCTCGGGAGCCTACTGTCAACAAGGGCAGACGTCGATGACGAAGTCCAACACCGCCTTCAGTGTGCCAGTGCAACCTTCGGCCACTTCAGGAAGAGAGTGTTTGAAGACCAGGACCTCAAACCCAGCACCAAGCTCATGGTCTACAGAGCAGTAGTGATACCCGCCCTCCTGTATGCTTTAGAGACATGAACCATGTACAGCAGGCACCTCAAAGCACTGGAGAGGTACCACCAATGTTGCCTCCACAAGATCCTGCAAATCCATTGGCAGGATAGGCGCACCAATGTCAGCATTCTCGCTCCAGCAACACATCCCCAGCATCGAAGCTTTGACCACGCTTGATCAGCTCCGATGGATGGGCCACATCGTCCGCATGCCCAATACAAGACTCCCAAAGCAAGTGCTCTACTCAGAGCTCCGACATGGCAAGAGAGCCCCAGGTGGGCAGAGGAAACGCTTCAAGGACACCCTCAAAGCTGCCTTGAAAAAGTACAACTTCTCCACCGACACCTGGGAATCCCTGGCCCAAGACCGCACAAAGTGGAGGAGAAACATTCGGGAAGGCGCCGAATACCTCGAGTCTCTTCACCGAGAGCAAGCAGAAGCCAAGCACAAACAGCGGAAGGAGCGCACATCAGCCCAAGCACCCCACCCACCCGCCCCTTCAACCACCGTCTGCCCGCCCCTTCAACCACCGTCTGCCCCACCTGTGACAGAGACTGTAGGTCTCGCATTGGACTCATCAGTCACCTGAGAACTCATTTTTAGTGTGGAAGCAAGTCACCCTCGGTTCTGACGGACTGCCTAAGAAGAAGACTGTCCCCCTCTCCCTCAAATCTGTCATCATAACCCGTCTCAAAAAACCAACCATTGACCACTGCACCCTGCAAACTAACGCCCATCTCCAACCTTCCTTTCCTCTCCAATTCCCTTGAATGTGTTGTCGCCTCCATCTTATTTGGCATAAAAATAAAACAAAAAAGGTGACTCAACCGTGGCTAACAAGGGAAATTAGGGATAGCATAAGATCCAAGGAGAGAACATATAAATTGGCCAGAAAAAGCAGTAAACCTGAGCATTGGGAGCAGTTTAGGATTCAACAAAGGAGGACAAAGGGATTAATTAAGAAAGGGAAAATAGAATATGAGAGTAAACTTGCAGGGAACATAAAAACTGACTGTAAAAGCTTTAATAGATATGTGAAGAGAAAAAGATTGGTGAAGTCAAACGTAGGTCCCTTGCAGTCAGAATCAGGGGAATTTATAATGGGGAACAAAGAAATGGCAGACCAATTAAATACATATTTATGTTCTGTCTTCACAAAGGAGGACACAAATAACCTCCCAGAGATGTCAGGGAACATAGGGTCTGATGAAAGGGAGGAACTGAAAGAAATCAGTATTTGTAAGGAAATGGTGTTAGGGAAATTGATGGGATTGAAGGCCGATAAACCCCCAAGGCCTGATAATCTACATCCTAGGGTACTTAAGGAAGTGACCTTAGAAATAGTAGATGCATTGCTGATCATCTTCCAACATTCAATGGAATCTGGAACAGTACCCATGGATTGGAGGGTAGCTAATGTTACCCCACTATTCAAAAAAGGTGGTAGAGAGAAAACGGGTAAGCCTGACATCTGTAAGGGGTTTTCGTCCTCGAGAGGTTTCCCTGAGGTTTCTCTCTCTAGAGGCCTCTCTCTCTTGCACAGTAAAACCTTGAGTGGTTCGACCCACTCACTCCTTAGATTCTATACTCTGGACTTAGGCGCAGGAACTACAATGTAGAAAAGACTCTTGTAGACCAAGTTTGATTAATCAAAATGAAATTTTATTGCAAATGGAAAAATATCAAATCAAATGCAACACAGATAAGAGTACAGTACATGGGAGGGAAAAACAAACACAAACAAATCATAACGACATTATACTAACTAAGGCAAATACAGGCATCTTATACTCTACAAAGATCATCATGAAATAAGGAAACACACGGAACATCGAGGGACAACAACTCATGTTAATTGTACCCTTAAATCCACCCCCTTATTAAACCTATCTAGATCTGATTGTGAAGGGCCAGAAACATGCTCGCCAATCCCACTAGGAAGTGCAAGGTTTTGAAAACGAGTCTGTGTTTGGTCCTTTCAGGCATCTCGTCTCCACGTGGATCGTGGAGCCCCTGCGAGCTGCGCCACACCTCTCTCCTGAGGTGGGGGTCGTGCGCGGCTGGACACCGGCGGGCCTGGATGTCGGCGGGGTCGAGGATCGTCGGCTCGACCCTGGTCAGAGGAGCCTTGGGCTGGCTCCCATCGCTTCTTCAGGTTCCTTTCCTCTCTTCTACCAGGCCGTGGTGGCTGGAAGGTTTCTTCGCTTGGGACCTTTATTTTTTTGTTTCTTCTCCCAAGCTGGGTTTATGGCCTCTCATTCCGGCAACGGCCCGGGGATGGTCGATGATCTCCCGATGTGCTTCCCTGGGGCGGAACGCCTGCGATTGACTGCTCCTTCTTCTGGGTGTCTGGATTCAAGCTGCGTGTTTCCAGCTCTCCAACCCGGCGTGTCTGTGTTCAAGCTGCAGGCTTGCAACTGTCTGCCTTCCAACTCGCCCTGGCCTGCCTGTCCCGACTGCTTCCGAGTGCTTGCTTGTGTCCTTTAACTGCCGAAAAGTCTCTCCAGATATACCTTTCTTCCCGAGGCCTCACTTCCCGCCCAGAATCAGGTTAGTCTTTGTTTTAACTTTGGCAGGCTTTGAGCACAGCGGGGCAGTTATTATATTTTAAATCATTTTAAGCAGCTGGTAACAGGCCCATCTCTGGTTGGAAATGGCTTTCATTGTTTTGAATGTCCTGCTGATCTCGTTACCGAGCCCTTGGTGTTGTCCTCATGAATATATATTGTCCTCTTTCGTCTGGGTCAACATTTAGATGGCCCCTGTCTCCAAGCCGATCTTGAGTGGATCTGCATCTAATCCATATGCATGCCTGTGGGTCTGGATTCGTTCTCTCTGAAACGGCTTCCAGAACTTACTGTGGGTTCAATCCACATAGCTGACTGAGGTTGCGCAGGAACCATTTTAAAGTGTCTCAATGAGCTGATCACATGGTATGGTGGCCATTTTGTATGCCCCTTTTTCTGGGCTTCTTTTAAAACAGTCTTTAAAATCACGGCCTCTTCTGCCATTTAACCCTTATTAATATGAAATCCAATTTTGCGAATCCTACATTCCCCCCTGATGATACTGTAACTTGCTTGGAGTATCATAATTCTGGGTGAGCAAAATTTTCTGTTCTTCCACAATCTAACCATCCCCAGTATTTACCTATCTATGACCCCATGACACATGCATTTCCCATTTCAGAAAAATCTAGTGTAGATTAAGCATCTATAGATGGCAATACCTTGGAGTTAAAAATCTTATAACTCACTTCCAGGTGTGGAGGGGCTCCTTATACCCCTACATCACCTAGTATATACACATTACCTTCTAATAATGACATCACATCTAATTAAATTTCAATAATAAAATAAAATACCTAGGAAAATCCCAAAAAAACATGAATACACATCAAAAAATAATACAGAGGAGGGAGGGAAAACTTTAACTTTATACAAAGCATCATCAATCTAAACGGGCGTCTCTTCTTCTACCCGCACATAATGCTCCCTCCATTCCCCTCTATTCTCATACTTTTGCGAATGTTTGACCTTTTTACAGTGTACAAACAACAAATACACTACAATGACAACCTGGCACACTACAAGAATGTGGGAGGCTATCCTAATCCAGGAAGGGACTTCTGTATTAGTGAACAGGTCCCACCATGGTGGGGTCACTATATCCAATATGTCTGCCCCTATCTCTAAAGTCTTCTGCTCCAGTGTGTAGAAGTGTTTCTGTGAAACAACAACGGCTTTTAATATCTTGGTGAGGTGTTCAGGGAGAGGGGGAATGATATATCCAAAATGTGCAACGAATCGCTGCAAATCTGTGAAATTCTCTTTCACAGTGAGGTGAACAGTGGAAGGTTCAGGGATGGGGACAATTCGCTCTTGGGCCACTTGAACTTCTGCCCTGGGCTTGAAACAGAAGCTGCTGTCACTCACCGGACACCAATCATGCTGTCCATGTTGGTAGTGGGGCGCTGCAGTGGTGACACAGTATGTCCCACCTCCTATATATGCCACCTGCGGGGGCACATGGCCTTGTGCCATTGCCTCCATGGTGCAATTTATAGGCTTCGCGCCAGTAGTTCTGAACCCACACTGTGGTTTTGAATGGGCATTCAAGTGCTGGGGACACAGGATGATGTGTGCTCCCCGGCTCCGGCACCCCGAGAGGTCGGTCCCCGTCATTGCATGCTCCCATCGAATGACGTAAGGTGGGACCCCCGTGTAGCAAATGTGCGCACCCCCCTGAATGACTCCAATGTTCTCCACCCTGTATACCGGGGCGGGTTTGGCTGTCTTTCCCATCACCGGCATTCTTACCACTATACTCATAATGGTGTGATTAGACCGTCCACAGTCCACTGGGACTGGGTAGGCCTCTGAAGCTAGTCTGAGCTGGCACGGACTCAATGTATTCTCAAAAGGGTTGAGGGCTGCGAGGTGCTTGTTGCTAATCCAGGAGGGGACTAAGCCTTGCTTTAAATTCTCCAGATTATTGCGGCCCTCGCCCAGTAACCACGCCCCGTATAGCACACAAGCTTCATTCTGCGCAGCCTGATCGGACGCATTCCGATCCTCCCTGATGAGAGCATTTACCATTTTGGCGTGTTTCTCCAGCTCAGCTATTATCTCTTTTAAGTGTAGTGTCATGGCCTGGTCCTCATGTAACCCAGAACCCACTACCTTATTCTCATCAGTCAGTATCTTTCTTAGCTGTGTTTTCAAACCATTAATCTGGGTTTGCAGCTCCACGTCATCCAGTGTGTTGATGACGGAAGTTCCTGTATTAAAAGCTGTAAAAATATCATTTACTGCACCCCTTCTTTGTCTCCCTATTCTGTCCAAGACCTCATGTGGTGTGATGTACAACTCGGCTCTGTCGACATCGGCAAAGTCGAATTCGTAAAACTGTTTAAACATGTTTGTTCACAGGACCTGGTATAATTGCTCAGTTTCCTTGGGGCACCACGCTGGCAATCTTACCTCGGTGAGGTTTAAAATCACCGAAGCCACCGCGTAGTGGACCCCTTGGTACAGTACCTGACCTGTGGGTACCAATACCAATCCGTTCCCGGGTCCCTTGTCGTGGTGGGGCACCCTTCCTTGAGGGCTTTTGCTACCGGAACTGTGGGCAGGGGCTTGCGGGGTCGGGTGATGAGCTCAGTGGCGTTTACTGGGATCTGAGAATATGGGACTCCGCACGCCCGTGAGCTGACGTCCCACCTCATTCCTTGTCCAGCATCCTGCCACTGTCTTTGGAAAAAGATGGAGACGCCTGTGGGGCAAGCGCTTTCTGAACCCCACATACAGATGTAGATCCCCTCATCTGGTTCCCACCATTTGTCCCAACAGACACTCAACCCCCCGTGTGTCCCCGTAATTGTCCAATCGGTGTTATTACCCAATCTTTCCCAGTCCACAGTTGAGTTCTTCATGGTGCTGCTCAACTTGCGCAGCCACCACCAGCGGTCCAAAGGTACATGTCCATTGCAAACAAGGCAAATCTTCTTGCCCACGGTGGCGCTGATCCTGGGTGCAATGATCCGCACCCTGGGGCACATCAGAGATGTTTCTCTGCATGCAAACCCCGTCTGGCTGGAGTATTCAGAAGAGTTCGACCCCAGCCAGCCTGGCCATCTCCCTTCATGGAAGTAGGCAACAGTCTCTTCAGCGTCCCGTGAGCCGGTTCCGTCAGTCGCGATGGGGCCTCTATTTCCAGAGCACCCGTAGACGGTGGAGTCCTTGGTGCGGCCCCGATAGACCTAGCTCCATCCAGCCATCGCGATCGCGACGAGGATCCCTCTCATCTTTACTGGCTTCTGCAACAAACCACACAAATATAGCCAGGCTCCCGAGAGATTCTGGCTTAGGTGACGGCATGATTGGGTCTTTCGACCTCGATCCAAAATAACACACACACACTGGGCAGATTTAAAACTACTTAAAACTCTAATCATCTTTAATATATACACACCCTAAACTTAAACTTAAACTAAACTTATGTACAGCGCCGCCCGTCCCCGGGCGGCTTGCCTAATCCCTGATCGGACTGCAGCTCGCCGCTCCCTGTGGCGGGGCTGCAGTGACCTGTGTCTCTGGTTCCCCGCAGCCTTTTGCTGTTAATCGGGGACTGTGTTTTCACAATGACTTCTGAAGTCGGCGTCTACTGGGAGTGGGTGACTCGGGCCAAGACTTTACAGGCTGAGGCGTTCGGGTCGACCTGCGCTAAGGTACTTTGGGCGTGGCTCCCTTAGCGAGTGGACCTTCGGGTGGGACCTTAGCTCTCACAGCCCGTGGCTCTTCCACGACTGTAGGCTTCGGCTCCCTTCCCTCAGGCTCCGCCCCTTTGGGATTTGGGCAGGCTCCCTTGGCGAGTGGACCTTCGGGTGGGACTTCAGCTCTCACAGCCCGTGGCTCTTCCACGACTGTGGGCTTCGGATCCCTCCGCTCAGGCTCCGCCCCTTCGGGAATTGGGTCTGTGGCAGATGGCTCCTCCTCACCTGTCCCTACAGGTGGAGGATCTCTGCCCCCAATTTCTACCTCCCCCACGCTCAAGTCGAGGGCGGGACCTCCGTCCTCCGACTCCACCTCTTCCAGAATCGTGTCGAGGGCGGGACCTTGTTGTTCGGGTCCCTCCTCGTCTGAGTCCCAGGCCATCGGAGAAAGCTCCCCCCAGGTGGGTGGGACCTCCTCTCCTTCCAAGCAGGCTACAACGCCAGTTTGTATGGTCTGTGACTCATCGCGCGCCTGAGGCTGAGGATCTTTACCCTCAGACCTGGCTTCGGTTGCTGATGCTCTTGCACCCGGTTTGAACAGTTTACACTGCTTGATGTGAAACCATTTACAAGCCCTTAGCTGACCCTCTAAACTGCCAGCCTTCGCTGTTAACCTAGCGTTCTCCTCCCTTAAATCCTGCTCAACCAACTTAGCCTCCGCAACCTGGCACTGCAGGTATTCCTCCATTTTACAGGAGGTCTCTTCCTGTGCGTGTCTTTCTGGGGGACACAGGTTGACAGGCTGCGCTGGCTCTAGTCATTGGAGTGAAGCGGTTGGGGCTGTGTGAACGACAGGACCGGTGGCGGCTGCTACCTTCCCCTGCGATAGCATCAGAAACCGCATTGTCTTTATGATTGACTCAATCGCAGCGGGATTCATAACTGCGCCAGCTCCTTGTGCTGGGGCAGGAGCTACGGCTTAGGTTTGGGCTGGTGCTGGGGCAGCGGTCTAGGCTTGGGCTTGGGCTGCGGGAAATCTTCCCTTATTATCCTTCCACGGATTTCTACAGTCCTTGCGCCAATGTCCATCCTTCCCACACCCGTAGCAATTGAGCTTGGCTTGGACAGAGCGATTCCCCTCCTGACGCCACTCCTGCTTGCTTGGGGCTACGGGTTTTGCCTCATGCATCTTTCCCTTCTGGGGCGGTGTTTCCTGACCTCTGCAATTCTTATACGCCACATTTAAATGACGGAGCACCATTTCTTCCGTGACACCGGGACCTTGGGGATCAAACCATGATCTGGCTAGGGCCTGTATCTCTGGCAAGCTGTTGCTAACCACGCAACGGAGCCAATGAACCTGCTGTTCGTTGCTCTTTAGAGCCCGCTCAGGCATACCCGGACAGCTGCATCGACATACTGGCCACAACCTTTCTGCGAAAACCCATGGGGGTTCTCCAGATAGCTGCACGGTCCCTTCTACGCAGTCGAACGGACTACCATCGTCCACTCCCATTACCTCTAAAACTTCCTCCCTGAGATCCGTATACCCTTTCCGTCCCCTCTTGCCATCCTCTGCGAGGCACTGAAGGATCGTGGGATCCAGGGAGAAAAGCAACAGTTTGACCTGTTCCTGTTCATCGCAGTCGTTAATGGCTGCTGTTTCCTCTATCTCTCTGAAATGAATCGAGGGATCTCCCTTTACTGTGAGTCACGTGAGGTGGCTCACCATGGACCTTAATTGCGGGCCAGCGTAGGGCATCACGAGCTGGTTCTGGTGGGGTCTGACACTGCCATCGGCAGCGTTGGGACCGAACCTCTGGTGCCGAGCGGGACACATCGGTGCCGGTCCCGTCTTTGCTACCAGTGGTTCTTCCACACACTCCACCTCGGCTACCTCCTCTTTCGCTACCCCCTCCTTTTCCGACCAAGTCTCACTATAACTCGGCGGTGCTGAGGGCTCGGTGGCTGGTACCACAATTACCTCAGCTGGAATCGGCTGTTTTGATTCCTTCAAAAAGTCCATGTGACTGGCTTTCGGGCTGATGAGACAAACCATGCCTCTTGCCTTAACCAGGGCCGCTCTTAGGTCCTCTATGGTCTATTGGCAGGGGCCGTGGCCTGTGCTCTCAAACCCATGCTCGAGGGCTAGCTTGTAAGCTGCCTTAACCTCCACTACTCTCTCCTCCTGCGCTCTTAGCTGTTGTGCGAGGCGGGCGCTTTTCTCCCGCATCCTCGTTTCATTAATCTTTGCCTCAGTAACCTGGCACTCCAGGTACTCTATCCTAGCCTGATGCTGACTAGCTACCACTTGGCGTTCCTGATTCAGCGCGTGAAGCACTGTGATGAGTTTTTCCCCACCCATGGCCTTTTCCTCTATCTCTGCTAACTGGGTCGTGATCTTGGCTGCCTGTGCTGCAACGACCCGGTCCAAGATCTGGACCTGCTTCTTGTAACACATCAGCCACACTGCCTTTTCCACTGACTTCTTACGCTCTTTGCTCTCTGTCCACCTGATGGCTGCGTCCACCGGACGCCCATCCAGCAAGAGATCGGAAATCCACTGTTTAGTGAGATTTACCTTGCCAAAGACATAATCCGCTATCCTTTCATCCATTGCATTTCGACCATTCAAACTTGGATCTACTACATTGCAATCCTGCCGCCAGAGTCCTGCCGCGGTCGCCATTTTCTGTAAGGGGTTTTCGTCCTCAAGAGGTTTCCCTGAGGTTTCTCTCTCTAGAGGCCTCTCTCTCTTGCACAGTAAAACCTTGAGTGGTTCGACCCACTCACTCCTTAGATTCTATACTCTGGACTTAGGCGCAGGAACTACAATGTAGAAAAGACTCTTGTAGACCAAGTTTGATTAATCAAAATGAAATTTTATTGCAAATGGAAAAATATCAAATCAAATGCAACACAGATAAGAGTACAGTACATGGGAGGGAAAAACAAACACAAACAAATCATAACGACATTATACTAACTAAGGCAAATACAGGCATCTTATACTCTACAAAGATCATCATGAAATAAGGAAACACACGGAACATCGAGGGACAACAACTCATGTTAATTGTACCCTTAAATCCACCCCCTTATTAAACCTATCTAGATCTGATTGTGAAGGGCCAGAAACATGCTCGCCAATCCCACTAGGAAGTGCAAGGTTTTGAAAACGAGTCTGTGTTTGGTCCTTTCAGGCATCTCGTCTCCACGTGGATCGTGGAGCCCCTGCGAGCTGCGCCACACCTCTCTCCTGAGGTGGGGGTCGGGCGCGGCTGGACACCGGCGGGCCTGGATGTCGGCGGGGTCGAGGATCGTCGGCTCGACCCTGGTCAGAGGAGCCTTGGGCTGGCTCCCATCGCTTCTTCAGGTTCCTTTCCTCTCTTCTACCAGGCCGTGGTGGCTGGAAGGTTTCTTCGCTTGGGACCTTTATTTTTTTGTTTCTTCTCCCAAGCTGGGTTTATGGCCTCTCATTCCGGCAACGGCCCAGGGATGGTCGATGATCTCCCGATGTGCTTCCCTGGGGCGGAACGCCTGCGATTGACTGCTCCTTCTTCTGGGTGTCTGGATTCAAGCTACGTGTTTCCAGCTCTCCAACCCGGCGTGTCTGTGTTCAAGCTGCAGGCTTGCAACTGTCTGCCTTCCAACTCGCTCTGGCCTGCCTGTCCCGACTGCTTCCGAGTGCTTGCTTGTGTCCTTTAACTGCCGAAAAGTCTCTCCAGATATACCTTTCTTCCCGAGGCCTCACTTCCCGCCCAGAATCAGGTTAGTCTTTGTTTTAACTTTGGCAGGCTTTGAGCACAGCGGGGCAGTTATTATATTTTAAATCATTTTAAGCAGCTGGTAACAGGCCCATCTCTGGTTGGAAATGGCTTTCATTGTTTTGAATGTCCTGCTGATCTCGTTACCGAGCCCTTGGTGTTGTCCTCATGAATATATATTGTCCTCTTTCGTCTGGGTCAACATTTAGATGGCCCCTGTCTCCAAGCCGATCTTGAGTGGATCTGCATCTAATCCATATGCATGCCTGTGGGTCTGGATTCGTTCTCTCCGAAACGGCTTCCAGAACTTACTGTGGGTTCAATCCACATAGCTGACTGAGGTTGCGCAGGAACCATTTTAAAGTGTCTCAATGAGCTGGTCACATGGTATGGTGGCCATTTTGTATGCCCCTTTTTCTGGGCTTCTTTTAAAACAGTCTTTAAAATCACGGCCTCTTCTGCCATTTAACCCTTATTAATATGAAATCCAATTTTGCGAATCCTACACATCGGTAGTGGGGAAAATGCTAGAGTCCATTATAAAAGATGTAATAGCAGAGCACTTGGAAAACAGTGACAGGATCAGACAAAGTCAACATGGATTTACAAAAGGTAAATCATGCTTGACTAATCTACTGGAATTTTTTGAGGATGTAACTGGTAGAATAGATAAGGGAGAACCAGTGGATGTGGTGTATTTGGACTTTCAGAAGGCTTTCGATAAGGTCCCGCATAAGAGATTAGCGTGTAAAGTTAAGGCACATGGTATTGGGGTCAAGGTATTGACTTGGATAGAGAACTGGTTGGCAGACAGAAAACAAAGAGTTGGAATAAACGGGTCTTTTTCCAAGTGGCAGGCAGTGACTAGTGGGGTACCACAGGGATCGGTCCTTGGACCCAGCCATTCACAATATATATTAATGATCTAGACAAGGGACTAGATGTAATATCTCCAAATTTGCAGATGACACAAAGCTGGGTGGGCGTGTGTGCTGTGAGGAGGATGCCGAGAAACTCCAGGATGATTTGGTCAGGTTGGGTGATTGGGCAGAAGCATGGCAGATGCAATATAACGTGGATAAATGTGAGGTTATCCACTTTGGTGGCAAAAACAAGAAGACAGATTATTATCTGAATGGCAATAAATTGGGAGAAGGGGAAGTGCAACGAGACCTCGGTGTCCTTGTGCACCAGTCGCTGAAGGTAAGCATGCAGGTGCAGCAGTCGGTTAAGAAGGCAAATGGTATGTTGGCCTTCGTAGCGAGAGGGTTTGAGAACAGGAACAAGGATGTCTTGCTGCAGTTGTACAGGGCCTTGGTGAGACAACATCTTGAGTATTGTGTGCAGTTTTGGTCGCCTTATCTGAGAAAGGATGTTCTTGCCATGGAAGGAGTTCAGCGAAGATTCACCAGGCTGATACCTGGGATAGCAGGAATGACGTATGAGGAGAGATTGGGTCGATTGGGCTTGTACTCGCTGGAGTTTAGAAGAATGAGAGGGGATCTCATTGAAACTTATAAAATTCTAACAGGACTGGACAGACTAGATGCAGGAAGGATGTTCCCGATGGTCGCGGAGTCCAGAACCTGGGGTCACAGTCTAAGGATAAGGGGTAGGCCATTTGGGACAGAAATGAGGAGGAATTTCTTCACCCAGAGAGTGGTGAACCTGTGGAATTCTCTACCACAGAAGGCAGTAGAGGCCAATACATTAAATATATTCAAGAAGGAGTTGGATATATTTCTTAAGGCTAAAGGGATCAAGGGGTATGGGGAGAAAGCAGGGACCAGGTACTGAATTTGGATGATCAGCCATGATTGCATTGAATGGCAGAGCAGGCTTGAGGGGCCGAATGGCCTACTCCTGCTCCTATCTTCTATGTTTCTATGTTTCTATATTTCTCCCAAATCCGTGCCCATCTTTCCCGCAAATCCATGTTTGAATCCCTCCAATCAGGTTTCTGCCCTTGCCACAGTACCGAAGGGCTCTCATCTAATTCAGAAATTACATCCTTTGTGACCTTGACAAAGGTAAATTATCCCTCCTCGTCCTTCTTGACTTGTCTGCAGCCTTTGACATGGTTCGCCTCTCCACCGTCGTCCAGCAGGGTGGGACTGCATTCACCTGGTTCCATTCTTATCTATGTAATTGTAATCAGAGAATCACCTGCAGTGGCTTCTCTTCCCGCTCCTGCATCGTTACCTCTGGTGTCCCCCAAGGATCTATCCTTGGCCCCCTCCTATTTCTCATCTACATGCTGCCCCTCAGCGATATCATCTGAAAACACAGCATCAGTTTCCAAATGTACGCTGATGACACCCAGCTCTACCTCACCAGCACTTCTCTCGATCCCTCCACGGTCTCTAATTTGTTCTGGCTCCATGTCCGACATCCAGTTCTGGATGAGCAGAAATTTTCTCCAATTAAATATTGGGAAGAACGAAGCCATTATTTTCGGTCCCTGCCACAAACTCTGTTCCCTAGCCACTGACTCCATCCCTCTCCCTAACATCTGTCTGAGGCGGAACCACACTGTTCGCAACCTTGGGGGTGAAATTCAGCATGTTATTGCATCCCATTAGCGCCTGGGGGACACTAACGGGATGCTAATGGGTTTGCGGCGGGACACAGCGAATGCAACGTCACACGCGAAATTCACCCGGGATTTATCGCTGGCGCTAACATTTAGCCCCTAGGCCTTTAGCGGCTGCCAGATTGTGACATCAATGAGTTTGGAACGCCCCGTTAACGGCCCAGATGAAAAAATTGACTGTCGCCCCCTGCCTTAGTGCCTGGCCTGAACAACGGCAGGAAGAGGAGGCGGGATGCATTCGGATGGCCGCTGTAGGAGCGGTATTTAAACGGATCAACATCCAGCTTCATTGTAGTTGCCAATCAATGCTACCTTCTCAGTTTCACATAGCGAAACAGCTGTTTTCAGTGAGTTAAACGTTTCTTACTTACAGGAGCGTTGTGCCTGCTAAAAATTTGTCATTTTTATTCTGCTAAGATTTTGAAGTCCTACACTTGGTTATGTTCATGGGGCTGTGCTGGCACTGGACCTCGCCCTCCAGTATCAACATCGGAAACATTGGAAACACTGGAAAATGTGGCCAGACGAAGGAGGGCCAACTGGGCTCTCAACAGGAGGCCTTACCCTCCCAGGGTATTCCGGGAGCACTTCTCCTACATAAATTTAACTGAGGAGCAGTGTCTTTGAAGGCTCAGCTTCAACAAGGAGGTGGTCACAGAGCTCTGCCACCTCCTGCAGCCAGACCTCGAGCCACAGATCAGGACCACCATGGCTCTCTCACTGGCAGTCAAGGTCACCGTTGCCCTCAATTTCTATGCCAGCAGATCCTTCCAGTCTGCAGCAGGAGACATATCTAACATTTCACAGTTCGCTGTCCATTGCTGCATCTGGGAGGTCACAGAGGATCTCTACAGAAGGAGAAGGGACTACATTTCCTTTCCCATCACCAGAGAGAAGCAGGACGAGCATGCATGTGGCTTTGCCAGGATAGCGGGCTTCCCCGTGGTGCTGGGGGACCATTGACTGCACCCATGTCATTTTGCGGGCACCGCATAACAATCCTGAGGTCTTCCGTAACCGCTCACTTAATGTCCAATTGGCGTACGACCACTGATAGCGAATCCTCACCATCATTGCCCACTATCCTGGCAGCAGCCACAATGCCTTCATCCCCCACCAGACCGGTGTGCTAGCACTCTTCCAGCCAGCACATCAAGCTCGCGGATGGCTTGTCGGAGACAAGGGCTATCCGCTCTCCACCTGGTTCATGACTCCCCTCCGTAACCCCAACACTGCTGCCCAGCACTCATATAATGAGAGCCATGCCACCACCAGGAACATCATCGAGCAGACCATTGGGGTGCTCAAGCAATGGTTCCACTGCTTTGACCACTCAGGAGGAGCCCTTCAGTACTCAGCTGAGCAGGTGTCCTTTTTCATCATGGTGTGCTGCATGCTGCCTAACTTGGCCATCATGAGGGCCCAGCCATTACCACCAGGCATAGTGGGACCATCTCAGGGAGAGGAAGAGAGAGAGGAGGAGGAGGAACAGCAGCGAGGGAGGAGGCAGTCACTCAATCGGCCTTCTGGAAGAATGGTCCGTGACCGCCTCATCAGGATGCGCTTCCAATAAATTCTACCCCAGATCCTGGTTGCTCACCATGTCCCCATCATTCCATCCATTTCGCATGCCATATCACAGTGCAAAGCTGAAATGAGAGACAGCACAAATTCTGCAAAATTCCATTAATAAATCTGTCAACATTCAGTAAACACATATATACAACAACAATATTAACTAATCACCCTTGCGCAAACCCTTACTTCCCCTTTTTACAATGGCCTAGAAATTAGGTTGGGGCGCCAAAGTGGCGCAAAAGTCGGCGGAGCGCAGGATTTAGCGCAGCGATCGGAGTGATACCGATCGCCAGATATTCAGTTTCATTGCCCCTCGAGGGACACAGGGCGAGGCTCGAGGCACTCCGCGTCCCTCTTAGGGCGCTGAAACTGAATATCGCAGCGCAACATGCCGCAGCGCCACACGCGGTACTGCAGGCCATCCTCCCACTGTTAAGGGGGAGGTGCCTGCAACAGCGCGAGCCCCGATCGCGAGTGCCGGCAAATGAGCCCGGCACCAAGGAGAAGTGCCGGGCTCTCGGGAAACAGCCGGCAATGCCGCGGGGGGGTGGTTAGGAGGCCGGGGACGGAGGTGCGGGCAGGCGGCCGCCGGAAAAGCGGCCGCACCACACCTCCACCGTAACTTGCGCCGCTGCCGGCACAGTAAGGCCCCGTGAACCGGGCGTGGGTAGCGAGCGGCGCAACTGCGCCGTTCGCTACCAAATATCGCGAACGGCGCACGAATGGGGCGCTGCGCACACCGATGACGTCATCGGTGGCGGCGCAGCACAAATGCCTAACACCACCATTAGCGCCCCTACTGAATATCGCCGGAGATGCAGCCAGTGGCGCTACAGCCACTGGCTGCCTCTTTAGGCGCTAACAGGTGGCGCTACTCACCCAATTTCTCCCCCAATGTCTTTTCCTAATCTACTGCTCCTATGTAGTGTCCCCCCAGTGGTTGTAGCAGGGCTGGTGGAAGGCTGCTGAGTGTCAGTGCCAGAGACTACAGATGGCCTTGCAGGACACCCTTGACCAGCTCTGAGCCTGGAAGGCCCGACTGTACACTGCAGCACCTCAGGCTGGATGCATGCATGGCCATCACCCTTCTTGTGAATGCCTCCCCATCAAGGTCCTCATCTGAGTCCTGTGCATCAGAACTCGCCCTCCGGGGAGCTGGCTCCCGAGCTATCCTTTCCCCCTGGCCTTGCTGCAGCCCACTCGTCCCCAATGCATCACCCTTTGCACACCCCTCTAAAACCTTGCCTCTAAAGATTGCGTAGTCCCAGTATTGGAGATGGTGCCTGTGGGTGAGACATGTAGTGGCGTGGTGCTTTCTTCCTCCTCCTCCTCCTCCTCCTCTCACTGGGAGGCTTAGGGACAGGCTGGTCAGCTGGTTGCCGAGTACCTGAAAGCATAAAGGCACAAGACTCATGTTAAGGTAAGGGCTGGGGGGCAGGAAGGGAGCAACGAATGCAGACAGTACAATAACCTGGAATGTGGGAAAGGCTTGTGGTATGAGGGGGAAGTGGGATGAGAGAAGGAAGGGGATGAACATACTGTTGTTGTCCCCAAGGGGGTCAACGTCGCCGGTGGCCAAAGTGCCCACCATCTGGCACCCAATGATCTGCAGCACTCTAATCTCCAGTGCAGTCAGTGGTTGGGTGTCGGCTTGTCCCCCGCATGTGCGCTCCTGCTCCCTGCTGTTGTGAGCCACCTTGGCCTGCAAGAGAAAGGAAAGTGTGTGAGTGAATGTGGAGCAATATGTTTGGGTGGTGTGCCTGCCATAGTTGAATAGCTGTGATTGTAGGCAAGGCGTGAGATGTGGATGTGAGTTTTAGTAGGTGGAGATGCTTGGTGGGTGAGTGGTCGGGGTGTGGTGGTTTGTGCGGTGTGTACAGGCTGAGATTCAGATACTGGTATGTAGGAATTGTTGAAGCATGTACTCACCCTGACCACCCAAGTGAGGTCATTGAATTTTTTACGGCACTGTGTGATGGTCCTGAGGACCACACCGCTGGCCGAGTCGTCCTGGGGCACTTCCCTCCACATTGCCTGAAGACCTGGGGCAATAGCCTCCTGCCAATGGCTGGGAACAGCATTGCCCTCCTTTTGATTGTCGCGACCAATGCCTGGTCACTGAAACGGCAAGCTCTCTCCCTGGGACTGGGATCAGCCATGAGGATAAGAGGTGTAGCTGTTGAGTTGCTTGGAGGTCGCCTTCAGAGCCAGCAATGTTGAGGTTGTGCTGAATGATTGAACCTCCCCTTTAAGAAATGGAAGGAGCCAGTGTGAATGATGAGTCCCAATTGGAGTGCACCTGAAATTGGTTATCACTCTGCTGGTAGCGCCCCGCTCTCTGTGTGTAGCGCCCTAAGTTAGGTGATTAGTGCTCCAGTTCTTTCTTGGAGCGCTAACAATCAATTTAGCGGGAGGTCAGAAGGATTAGCACCTGGCGCTAATTCTACAACTTTTTCAAATTTAGCGCCCCAACCGGGATGATACCGAATTTCTAGCCGTTGGCGTCATATCTGACCCTGAAATGAGCTTCCAACCACATATCCGCGGCATAACTAAAATCGCCTATTTCCACCTCCATAATATCACTCTGTCTTCGCCCTTGCCTCAGCTTATCCACTACTGAAACCCTCATCCATGCCTTTGTTACCTCTAGACTTAACTATTCCAACACACTCCTGGCTGGCCTCCCACATTCTACCCTACGTAAACTTGAGGTGATCCAAAACTCGGCTGCCCGTTCCTAACTCGCACCAAGTCCCGTTCATTCATCACCCCTGTACTCACTGACCTACATTGGTTCCCGGTTAAGCAAAGCCTCGATTTCAAAATTCTCATGCTTGTTTTCAAATCCCTGCATGGCCTCGCTCCTCCATATCCCTATAATCTCCTCCAGCCCCACAACCCTCCCAAGATACCTGTGCCCCTCTAATTCTGCCCTCTTGAGCATCCCTGATTATACTCGCTCAACCATTGGTGGCCATGCCTTCTGTTACCTAGGCCCTAAAGTCTGGAATTCCCTGCCTAAACCTCTCCGCGCCTCTACCTCTCTTTCCTCCTTTAAGACACTCCTTAAAACCTACCTCTTTGACCAAGCTTTTGGTCATTTGCCCTAATTCCTCCTTATGTGGCTTGGTATCAATTTTTTTTGTCTTATAACGCTCATGTGAAGCACCTTGTTTTATTACGTTAAAAGCGCTGTATAAATACAAGTTGTTGTTCTTGTTGTATCCATTATGAGACGTCTTTCAAGGAGCCAAACCTTTAAAGTATGAGCTCGGAGCATCACACTTTAGGACCTTACTCCTCAAAGTGCTACGCATCCACAGGGCAAAAAATACTCATCTGTCAAGTAATCAACTAATTGATTAAATATCAGCATTTTTGCAATTTAAGGTATGAAATAAAGTTTTTGAACTAATAAACTAATAAATAAAATATTTACATCTTAACCAAATACTGCAAATCCACTGTGGGAGGTACAAAGAAAACTCAATAATGGAACTCAGAATAAGGAACTTTGGGAGGGAAGTACAAGTATGTTCAGCAAGCTTTGTAAAGCAATAGGAGAATAGCATTATAAATAAATGGTCTCGACTTCCCCCCTCCTTGATTGGGATGATTCTCTGTGGGAAGGGAGACTTCCACCTGCCATGGAGATGCCACCCCCAACCCTGGCCGACTTTTAGACCTCGTGGTCATTACCTACATCTCTCCAGATGCACAAAGTATTTTTTGGGGGATTGTTTTGTTCAGAAATTGCTCGAGGCACATGACTTTCTGAGCTTATTATTGCATATTTTTTTCATAAATTCTTTAATTAAAATAATAAGCTCTTGCTCCCCAATATTTGCTGTGTGTCTTAATTAGCATTTGCAGGGCATTTGGTTGATATAAGTGCCACCAAAAATAAAGTCTGACTTGTTATTAAAGGCTCATTTCCAGCTCTTAAACTCTTTAATTTGCAGAATTACCCCTAATGTTTTATTTGATAGTTTAAATTGCTGATGAAGATAATGTAAGATATGAAACAGCAGTAAATTGTGCATTGGTACTTGGAATTAATGGTGGCTAATTGCTGCCACATTTAGCATCCAAATAGCCTTAATAGACTAAGGGTAATTTTCATCTTCCGTGGGGGTGGAAAAACTGGCAGTAGTGGATCGGCTGCCCATTATGCACTTCGCCCTATTTTCAATTGAGGTCAATGGAAAGCAAAATTAAGCGGGCTGTATATGGGCAGCCAATCTGCTACCACCCTTTTTACGCCCCTGCCGGAATCATTCTGCCTGTTATTTCTTAAACTGCATCTTTGTAGCTTTTTCAAGTGTTGACCATCTCAGACCAGGGTCTAATAGAAAGTGCTAAGTTGTAAACAGATCCATTGTTCACTTTTGAAATGTACATAATACTAATTTGCTTGCAGAGGTAGGATGGGACAAGGAATTTATACACAAGATGTAGATTTTAATGGCCCAGTAATTCGGGTCCCAACGCGTGAGTACGGACGGGGTACTCACGCGTGGGCCCGATGGAATTGCCGGAAAACCGGCATTTCCTTTCCTCTGAACCAAGGGGTTCAGAGGTCGAACGCGTGCGTGCAGGAGTCTGCGCGTGCGCGCTGAAATTTCAATGTCAAAATGGAGAACTGCTGAAGCATGGGAAAGTAAGTTGTGCAGAGGACTCAAAGAACCTGCAACGGGATATAGACAGGCTAAGTGAGTGGGCAAATATTTGGCAGATAGAGTATAATGTGGGAAAGTGCGAGGTTATACACTTTGGCAGGAAAAATTAAAAAAAAGCAAATTATTATTTAAATGGAGAGAGATTACAAAATGCTACAGTTCAGAGGGACCTGGGGGTCCTTGTGCATGAAAGACAAAAAGTTAGCATGCAGGTACAGCAAGTAATCAAAAAGGCAAATGGATTGTTGGCCTTTATTTCAAAGGGGTTGGAGTATAAAAGCAGGGAAGCCCTGCTACAACTGTACAGGGTATTGGTGAGACCACACCTTGAGTACTGCGTACAGTTTTGGTCTCCTTATTTAAGGAAGGATATACTTGCATTGGAGGCTGTTCCGAGACGATTCACTAGGTTACTTCTGAAGATGAGGGGGTTGACTTATGAAGAAAGGTTGAGCAGGTTGGGTCTATACTCTTTGGAATTTAGGAGAATGAGGTGTGATCTTATTGAAACATATAAGATACTGAGGGGGCTCGACAAGGTAGATGCAGAGAGGATGTTTCCCCTCGTGGGGAAATCTAGAACACGGGGGCACAGTTTTAGAATAAAGTATCGTCCTTTTAGAACTGAGATGAGGAGGAATTTCTTCTCTCAAAGGGTCGTAAATCTGTGGAATTCTCTGCCCCAGAGAGCTGTGGAGGCTGGGTCATTAAATACATTTAAGGTGGAGATAGTCAGATTTTTGCAAGATAAGGGAGTGAAGGGTTATGGGGAGCGGGCAGGGAATTGGCTTTGAGCCCAAGATCAGCCATGATCTTATTGAATGGCGGAGCAGGCTCGAGGGGCCAAGTGGCCTTTTCCTGCTCCTATTTCTTATGTTCTTATGTTCTTACCATTACACTGCAGAAGCTTCTTCAATGTTATTTTCTTTTTATCCACATGTCATGCAACCCACATCTTTACACAACATTTTTAGAACAGTCATTCACTTTTGCAGAAATTAAATTCGTATTACAGAAGTAAAACTGGCCTTTTTTTGAATGATACATGACCTTTTAGAGTTAAAAAAAATATTGAGGGTAATATTGGCAGCAGTTTGTGTTTAAAGGATGCAGCTGAACAGAAGGGAGGAGCTGGTCTGTGCTGAAATCCAGGTGACACAGCATGGGATGTTAAAAGTATAAAAGATTTCTTTTGAACATGTATCTATTTACTAAAAGGGTTACATGCCATCTTTCATTTGTGTATGTGCGTAATCTATATTTTTTAATAAAAATATGAGCATCAAATTTTTAACATCATGGAGAAGATCACATCTGTTGAGATGACTAGAAAAGCCCTGTAATTTCCAGTGTTCTCTGATCCTAATCTAAAAAGACAAAACTTGAAATCATCATACCTAATCCCCAAGTGTTCCAGCTGAAAAACCAATCAAAGGTGTGTAGATTTATATCTGACTTATAGTACTGTTCCGATTAAATCGTGACTTCCTTTTGCTTGTGAACCTATTTACAGCATTAGCTTGCTTTTAAAACCTATCTACAATGGCCTGAATTTTGTGGTCAGAGGTGAACGAATGACACCTGCCATCCATTACACTTACACTTGCCCACAGACCTTCTATGGGCTTTTGCCCTGGAACTTGCTGTAATTAGAAAGCCATTTCGGCACGGTGCCCTTTACAGGGGATCTGGGACCTGTGCCACCAGGGCAAGCAACTGTGTATCTCCTTAACCAATCAGATTGAAGAATTCTTACTGAGACACGCAGGGCTGAATTTTAATCTGCAGGAGCACGTGGGTTTGGGTGTGGGTGGAGGGTTAAAACCAGGGAAATTGACAGCGGGTCAGGAAGCCGGCTCCAACCTGCCGACTTCCACATTTCACTGGAGCGCGTTAGACTGTGTGCACGCAAACCCCTTGGGAGAACTGGGTTGTCAATTTCCATATGTTAATCGCTTAATTAGAGGAATATTGACACACTCTTTTGACTTTAACGTCGGGTCCACAGGTTTTCTGAGCTTCCTGAAACTCACCAGTGAAAACAAGGCGAGTACACAACAGCAATTTATGGGGCTGAATCAAGTTTATTTTTTTTATTCATTTATGGGATGTGGTCGTCGCTGGCAAGGCTAGCATTTATTGGGATATTTCAGGGAAATATGGCAATAAATACTCAGTACTCAGCTGCTTTCTTACCTGCTTGTGGGAAAGGGTTTGTTCACAGCACTTTTGCTGAGCGGTTACTTTCTACACTTTAGACGTTACTATCTACACCTTGTAGGTTACTTTCTGCACTTTGGAGGTTTGCCCTATCACATCAGGCTGGGTGCCGCTTATGCTGCCTTAGATTGGACCTCAGATAAGGACCAAGATGACCAGCAACAGCATCTGCAGCCTGCTCGTCACAGATCTGTAGCTGCACAGGAGTGAGAGGCGTGCAGAGAGGGGACAAGCAGAGAGATGACCAGCAGAGAGGTACAGCTTGCAGGAGACACTACCCACAAAACAGGGTCTACAAGCAGAAGCTCAGTTTCCTCGACATGACTGAACACCAGTGTCTCAGGAGGTTCAGGATGTCACGTCACGTGGTGGCATGTGATGTGCCATCAATAACTCAAGGACAAGAAGTTAAAGGATTCAACTGAAGGCTTTTAATCGCTAAGAACATTGCACGTCATTCCACATCGGATTCGTCTGGCAGAATGACTCATACAGCTCTTGAGACCTTTATATGACAAAAGACAGGGGTGGAGCCAATACACACAATAGGGGAAAAGGGGGCGGTACACACAATACAATGCAGGTAAAACACAGGGGCTGATGAAGACATATATTTCATCACATTCACCCCTTCTACAGATTTAGTCTGTCCGGGGGTGTGATAGTCCTTCCTGAACGTCGCAACAGTACCTCGGGTTCCGACCGGGAGTCCGTGGTGCCCTCCTGGGCATACCCATGTGCTGGGGGTGTTGCAGGTACTTCTGGGGGTGGTGAGGATACCTCTGGGGATGGTGGAGGTTCTTCTGGGGGTGGTGAGGATGGGTCGTCGTCGCTTCCTGCCGAGGCGAGGTCCTTTATGGACACGGTGTCCTCACGCCCGTCGGCGTGCTTGACGTACGCGTACTGTGGGTTTGCATGGAGTAGGTGTACTGCCTCCATGAGGGGATCCGTTTTGTGGCCCCTCACATGCTTCCGTAATAGGACTGTCCCTGGGGTGGAGAGCCACGAAGGTAGGGACACTCCCGAGGTTGATTTGCGGGGAAAAACAAACATCTTCTCGTGAGGAGTGGCGTTAGTAGCAGTACACAGTAGCGACCTTATCGAGTGGAGTGCATCTGGGAGGACCTCTTGCCAGCGAGAGGTAGGGAGGCCTTTAAACCTTAGTGCTAAGGTGACTGCCTTCCACACCGTCGCGTTCTCCCTCTCCACTTGCCCATTACCCCGGGGGTTATAACTAGTGGTCCGACTCGTGGCTATCCCCTTCGACAGCAGGTATTGGCGCAGTTCGTCGCTCATGAACGACGCCCCCCTGTCAGTGTGGATGTAGTTCGGCATGCCGAACGTGCAAAACAGGCTGCCGAGGCACTTGATGACCGTGGCACTGGTCATGTCTGGGCAGGGGTAGGTGAATGGGAAGCGGGAGTACTCGTCCACAATGTTGAGAAAGTACACATTGCGGTCGGTGGAGGGGAGTGGTCCCTTGAAATCTAAGCTCAGGCGCTCGAATGGCCGTGTAGCTTTGATCAGGTGGGCTCGGTCGGGCCTGTAAAAACGGGGCTTGCATTCCGCACAGGTGCGGCAGTCCCTGGTCATAGACCGGACCTCCTCGATGGAATAGGGCAGGTTACGGGATTTTATAAAGTGAAATAGCCGGGTGACCCCCGGGTGGCAGAGGCCATTGTGGAGGCCCTGTAGCCTGTCCCCCTGGATGCTGGCACGCATCCCTCGTGATAGGGCGTCGGGGGATTCGTTGAGGGCCCCCGGCCTATATATTATGTCATACTCCAATGTGGAGAGTTCGATCCACCACCTGAGAATTTTGTCGTTCTTGATCTTCCCCCTCTGTTTGTTGTTAAACATGAAGGCTACCGACCGCTGGTCGGTAAGCAGGGTGAAGCGTTTGCCGGCTAGGTAGTGCCTCCAGTGCCGCACTGCCTCCACTATGGCCTGGGCCTCCTTCTCTACCGAGGAGTGCCTGATCTCAGGCCCTTGGAGGGTTCTTGAGAAAAAGGCTACGGGCCGCCCATCCTGGTTGAGGGTGGCTGCTAAAGCGAAGTCGGACGCATCGCTTTCGACCTGGAAAGGGATGTTTTCATCCACTGCCCGCAGCGCGGCCTTCTCAATGTCGTGTTTAATGCTGTTGAAGGCGGCGTGGGCCTCGGCCGTGAGCGGGAAGGACGTTGATTTCAGGAGGGGACGGGCCTTGTCGGAATAATTGGGGACCCATTGGACGTAATAGGAGAAAAACCCCAGGCACCTTTTCAGGGCCTTGGGAGTGTTTGGTAGGGGTAGCTCCCGTAGGGGGCGCAATCGGTCGGGGTCCGGACCGATTTCCCTGCTTTCCACCACGCAGCCCAGGATACAGAGGCGCGTGGTGCTAAAGACACACTTATCCTCGTTGTAGGTGAGATTGAGTCTGAGGGCGGTTTTCAGAAATCTCGCGAGGTTCGAGTCGTGGTCTTGCTGGTCGTGGCCGCAGATGGTGACGTTGTCTAGGTATGGGTAGGTGGCTGTTAACTGGTTCTCATCGACCATGCGGTCCATCTCCCGCTGGAAGACCGAGACCCCATTCGTTACCCCAAAGGGAACTCTGAGGAAGTGGTAGAGGCGTCCGTTCGCCTCGAAGGCGGTGTATGGACGGTCCTCCGGCCTAATGGGGAGCTGGTGGTATGCCGATTTTAGGTCGACAGTGGAAAACACCCAGTATTGCGCAATTTGGTTAACCATATCCGCTATGCGGGGCAGAGGGTAGGCGTCTAGCTGGGTGTATAGATTAACCGTCTGGCTATAATCTATCACCATCCGCTTCTTTTCGCTACCCTTAACTACCACTACCTGGGCACGCCACGGGCTGGTACTGCATTCGATGATACCCTCCCGCTTGAGTCTTTCTACTTCAGACGCAATGAATCGTCTGTCCTCCCAGCTGTACCGCCTACTCTTGGTCGCTATGGGTCGACAGTTGGGCGCGAGGTTGGCGAACAGAGAGGGCGGCTTGACCTTCAGGGTAACCAGACCGCACACTGTGAGGGGCGGCTGGGACCCACCGTAGGTAAGCGTGATACTTCGGTGGTGGCACTGGAAGTCCAGACCCAAGATCACGCTCACACAGAGATCTGGCATTATCAACAGTTTAAAATCTCTGTAATCAGTGCCTTTTGCCGACAACATAACCGCGCAGAAACCTGTAATTTTTGAGGTATGAGTCTTATCAGCCATGGCGATTTTGCCCTGTGTAGGGACTATCGTTAGTGAAAGTCGTTTTACCAGGCTAGGATGAATAAAGCTTTCGGTGCTCCCGCAGTCAATCAAGCATTTAACCTTGTTCCCGTTTACCTCTATGTCCATCATCGATCTAGACAACGGATGCGGCCTGGATTGATCCACTGTGATTGAGGCCACCAGTGGGTCCTGGGGGTCCGTGTAGTTGGGACAAGATGGTGGACTCCATGAGGGTGGACAAGATGGTGTCCAAGATGGCCACCCCCACGGCGCGCACGCGGCGGTGGCGGAGTTGGAGGCGGGGTTCCCTCTGCAGACTTTACTGAAATGTCCTTTCTTCCCGCATTTAAAACAGGTGGTGCCCTTCGCTGGGCACAAATGCCTGGAGTGTTTGTCCTGGCCGCAGAAGTAGCATTTCGGGCCCCGATGCATCGCGGCAGTAGTGGGGCTCCTGGGTGGAGGCTGGGGCTCCGACGGTGCTGGGCTGGCCTGAGACCTGGGAGGTGAAGATGGCTTCCAAGATGGCGGCCCCCATGGCGCGCACGAGGCGGAGTGGGCCGCGTGGCCTGAGGAACAGGATTCAGAGTTCCTCTGGGCCATATCCAGCGATCGCGCTATGCCCATAGCCTGTTTTAAGTCCAGTCCCTCCTTTTCAAACAGTTTCTGCCGAATGTAATTTGAACTGAGGCCCGCAATAAAGGAGTCTCGGATCAGCTCTTCCGTGTACACGGTGGCAGACACGGCCTTACAGTTACAGTCTCTGCCCAGTACTTTTAGGCTTAGCATGAAGTCCTCTAGTGACTCACCATGCCGCTGCGTGCGAGTAGTCAGAAGATGCCTGGCGTACACCTCGTTTATTGGCCGCACGTAGTGGGCCTTCAGAATGGTGCAGGCATCTGATGTGCCTCAATAAATCCGAGACTCGATGTTAGCGAAACAAAACAAGGCTTTTATTGACTTAGAAGGTAACACACAGAGGAGAATGTATCTTCCATCCAGAGGTCTGCCATACTGGATGTGCTGCAGGCTGGGCCAGCTTACATAGGAGCCAGGTATGGGCGGAGCCCTACACACAGTACAATACAATGGAAATGAAACTGAAACCAACCACAGTCACAGGCAGAGAAATACTGATGAGTGATGAATGGAATATTTCATCACAGCATCCTCATAGCTGGTGGCATCTTGGATGAGAGGGGAGACCCGATGACTCACCCGGTTTTGCAGGATTCCCAGTTTCACGTCTCCGGTGGCGGTCGCGGCTGCTATGGCGGTGGCTGAGGTTTCGATGAAAAATTCGAAGCATTGGAACCAGTGTCCGAACTGTGTGGCTGCGTCTGTGGCATGGGGGTCCAGATCTAAGCGCTCTGGTTTCAGGAGTCGATCCATCTTGGTGTTTTAGCGATTAAAATTGATGTGCCATCAATATCTCAAGGACAAGAAGTTAAAGGATTCAACTGAAGGTTTTTAATCACTAAGAACATTGCACGTCATTCCACATCGGATTCGTCTGGCAAAATGACTCATACAGCTCTTGAGACCTTTATATGACAAAAGACAGGGGCGGAGCCAATACACACAATAGGGGAAAAGGGGGCGGTACACACAATGCAATGCAGGTAAAACACAGGGGCTGATGAAGACATATATTTCATCACAGCATGCATCTGCAACCTCCTAGAAAAAGACCTGCTGCCTACTGGACCTGGTGGCCACACGTTACCAGTGGCTGTCAAAGTCACCATTGCCCACAACTTTTTTTGCCTCCAGATCATTCCAGGGCTCTGCCACAGACGTATCCGGGTTCTCCCAGTCAGCATCACACAAATGCATAAGACAGATCACTGGTGGGTTGTTTGCCAGGGCCAGCAATTATGTCAACTTTGCCTGCGATGACGCAAGTTAGAATGAGCGGGTGCGTGCATTTGCGACTTTGGCTGACTTCCCACAGGTGAAGGGCACCATCGACTGCACATACATGGCAATCTGGGAGCCTTCGGAACAACCAGGAGTCTTCGTCAACCACAAGGCTTTCCATTGCATCAATGTACAGCTGGTGTGCAACCACAAAATGATGTTTATGCAGATGTGTGTAAGATTCCCAGGCAGCTGCCATGATGCTTTCATCCTGCGGCTGTCCAAGCTCCCTGATCTGTTTTGACCTGGAAGCAGACTTAAGGGTTGGCTGCTAGGCGGCAAGGGATACCCACTGCAAACTTGGCTCATGACACCAGTCAGAAACCCGACTGAAGCACAACAGCATTACAATGAATGCCCTATCACCACCAGATGTGTAATTGAACAGGCAATCGGCCTGCTGAAGATGTGCTACTGGTGCCTCAACAGATCTGGAGACAGCCTTAAGTGCGCACCAGCCAGGGTCTCCAGAATGGCCATGGTTTGCTGTGCGCTGCACAACATTACACAACAGCGAGGCTTGGACCTGAAGGAAGAAAAAGGCGAAGAGCTCAGATACTCCTCGGACGATTCAGAGGGGAGGAGGACGAAGAAGAGGAGGAGGGTGATGAGGGCAATGCACCCCCAGCTGTTCACATTGCTGCCTGGGATGCCCTTATTAATGCAAGGTTCACTTAGGTTTCACCAATGCACCCATGTCACTAGAAAAAGCAATGGCCACTCTACCCCCTCCGCCTCTCCCCGCAATGCCACTGACACAAAGCAGCCCTGCAACCAACCAACCACCCCGTGAACATTCCCACATTGATCCCCATTAATTCATGTCTTCACATTCATCATCAAACAATTTAGAAGGCCACTTACCACCCAACACCCAAGAATGGACAAACGGGAAAGTGGTGAAAAGGAATAGCATTTATGTGGGCTAAATGAGGAACAAAAACTCTTGTGCATACCCTTGTGCAACTACAAATCTGTACTCTTCCTTTGTCTGCTACTCCTATGTTGTGCAACCCCTGTGGCTTCAGTGGAGGTAGAGGCAGGCTGCTCAGTTCCCTGCCCTGAAAGCTGAGTTGTTCTTGGCTGACATCCGCTGGGCTTTGGAGCCCATGAGGGCCCCGTCAAAGGCTACTCCACCTGCACCTGTGCATAGGGCAGACTCAGCCATTCGGAGATGAGGCAGCATGTGGGCTACTGATTGAGAAGTGGGCTGTGGGTGAGAAGTGGAAGCGCTTTGAGTGGAGCCTCCAATTCCATGGCGCCTTTCACCATCATCCCTCTCATGGCCCAGCTGTACTTTACTGTTACCACGGTGCTGGAGAGCACTTTGGTGCAGATCAGTGCGGCCCTGTAAGGTCAAGGGTAAGGTATCTGTCAACCTATTTAAGGTGGCAGACATGTTGGCATCCAAATTCTACATGGTGGTGTTGAAGATGTGCATGGACTCATTTGATTGGAGTGTATAACAGTCCATGGCGCTGGCCACTTTATCCATGGAAGAAGACATCGGTGGAAGTTTTAACCCCAAAAAATGGGTGAGTTGTGGTCGGGTGGGAGTTTAAAGTGTTAAAAATCTGAATCCCAACCCCAACCCACCTCCAATCCACCCACTTCGCTCGCTCCCAGAATATTATAATGAGGCTGCGTACCTCATTTTGAAGCACCATTTTAAATTTAGCTCTGGCTGGCCAGGTTTCCCAGGCCTTGGGGAACCTGCCAGCTAAAGGAAGGCGAGGACTCCTGGATCCAGGAGGTAAGTGCCTTTCCACTTACCTACTGGATCCAGCATTCTTGCATTGAAACCCCCGCAGACCCCCAATCAGACCCACCCGACCCTTCCGATCACCCCCGACCTCTGCCTGAGGCCTCTGACCACATCACCCCGACAAGGCCAATGACCTCCGATCCCCCCCTCCGGCCTTCTGACACCCAGCCCCCGATTCCCCTTCCGGCGTCCGAACCCCCCCACAAAACTTTTGCCCCCGGTACCTCCCCACATGCCTGCAAATTAAAATTCTGGCCATCATCTCAGTGGCCTCCGAATTCACATCCCCTCATGCTGGTGGTAGACCCCTCCAATCACTCTCAAACTTATTATGAAATGTTATCATATTAAGATCACTCTGAGGTCAGAGAAGGGTGAATTTATAAAACGAAAGAAAAAAATGAAGGTGGTAGGCCAGAATAGCGATTTGGGTAAAATCAAGCACATTAGCCGGAATCTTTACCTTGGAGTCGGGTCGGGAAAACAAAAATTTGCACTGCGTGTTCTGCGCTGCACGTTTAACTTAATGGAACCTATTGAAAGACTCATGCGTGTTTGCTGGCCCAATTAAATGAGCGGGTCATAGAAACATAGAAAAATAGGAGCAGGAGTAGGCCATTCGGCCCTTCGAGCCTGCTCCACCATTCAATATGATCATGGCTGATCCTCTATCTCAATACCATATTCCCGCTCTCTCCCCATACCCCTTGATGCCTTTTGTGTCTAGAAATCTATCTATCTCCTTCTTAAATATATCCAGTGACTTGGACTCCACAGCCTTCTGTGGTAGAGAATTCCACAGGTTCACCACCCTCTGAGTGAAGAAATTTCTGCTCATCTCAGTCCTAAATGTCCTACCCCGTATCCTAAGACTGTGACCCCTCGTTCTAGACCCCCGCAGCCAGGGGAAACATCCTCCCTACATCCAGTCTGTCTAGCCCTGTCAGAGTTTTATACGTTTCAATGAGATCCCTTCTCATTCTTCTAAACTCTAGTGAATACAGGCCTAGTCGACCCAATCTCTCCTCATACAACAGTCTTGCCATCCCAGGAATCAGTCTAGTGAGCCTTCGCTGCACTCCCTCTATGGCAAGTATATCTTTTCTTAGGTAAGGAGACCAAACCTGCACACAGTACTCCAGGTGTGGTCTCACCAAGGCCCTGTACAACTGTAGTAAGACATCCTTGCTCCTGTACTCAAATCCTCTTGCAATGAAGGCCAACATACCATTTGCCTTCCTAACTGCTTGCTGCACCTGCATGTTTGCTTTCAGTGACTGGTGTACAAGGACACCCAGGTCCCTTTGTACATCAGCATTTCCCAATCTATCACCATTTAAATAATACACTACCTTTCTGTTTTTCCTACCGAAGTGGATAACTTCACATTTATCCACGTTATACTGCACCTGCCATATATTTGCCCAATCACTCAACTTGTCTAAGTCGCCTCGAAGCCTCTTTGCATCCTCCTCACAACTCACAATCCCACCTAGTTTCATGTTGTCAGCAAACTTGGAAATATTACATTTAGTTCCCTCATCCAAATCATTGATATATATTGTGAATAGCTGGGGCCCAAGCATTGATCCCTGCGGTACCCCACTAGTCACCGCCTGCCACCCTGAAAAAGACCCATTTATTCCTACTCTCTGTTTCCTGTCTGTTAACCAATTTTCAATCCATGCCAGTATATTACCCCCAATCCCATGTGCTTTAATTTTGCACACTAACCTCTTATGTGGGACTTTATCAAAGGCCTTCTGAAAATCCAAATACACCACATCCACTGGTTCTCCCTTATCTATTCTACCAGTTACATCCTCAAAAAACTCCAGTAGGTTTGTCAAACATGATTTCCCTTTCATAAATCCATGTTGACTTTGTCTAATCCCGTTGATATTTTCTAAATGTCCTGTTATCACATTCTTCATAATAGACACTAGCATTTTCCCTATTACTGATGTTAGGCTAACCGGTCTGCAGTTCCCTGTTTTCTCTCTCCCTCCTTTTTTAAATAGTGGGGTTACATTTGCCACCCTGCAAGCTGCAGGAACTGTTCCATAATCTATAGAATTTTGGAAGATGACAACCAATGCATCCATTATTTCCATGGCTACCTCTTTTAGTACTCTGGGATGCAGATTATCAGGCCCTGTGGATTTCTCAGCTTTCATTCCCATTAATTTCTCCAGCATTATTTTTTTACTAATACTAATTTCCTTTAATTCCTCCTTCTCACTAGACCCTTGGTTCCCTAGCATTTCTGGGAAGTTATTTGTGTCCTCTTCCGTGAAGACAGAACTAAAGTACTGTATTTGTTTAATTGCTCTGCCATTTCCTTGTTCCCCATTATAAATTCTCCCATTTCTGACTGTAAGGGTCTGAAGACATCAGGGATGAATTGTTTTCAACGTGGATATTGAAAGCAGCCTTACACACATCTCATTTGAAGGTTGATGTGGGAGTGTAAAAGGTGATTTCAAGACCTCTAAATTACAGAATAAAACTGACAAATCTGTGGGTCATGGAGACAAGACAGAGGGCAGCGCCAAGATTCACAGATGCCTCCCTGGAAGTGCTAGTGCAGGCAGTAAGAGCACATAGGGAGGTCCTCTTCCCTGGGGATGAAAGGAAATGACCACCCAAAGAGACAAAAAGGTAATTGCTAGAGATCGCAGAGGAGGTCAGTAGCAGAGATGTCGTGAGGAGGATGTGGATCCAGTGCCGCAAGAGATTCAATGATCTCATGAGGTCAGGAAAGGTGAGTGCAATGCCACACTCACCTACATCCTGATGTGCCTGTCACCCCAACCCCTCCACTCTGCCTTCCCAAGCCTACTCCTGCACATCGTTCCTCACACCAACCTACCTTGCAAGTGCACCCATCACTCTCTGTCTATGTACCTACTCACATCCCCATCTGACTAACCACCACTGACACTCACCCTCATCCTAATGCAATCATAGCAAGTAACACCACAGAAGAAGACCATTTGGCAATGTCATGCCACTCCCTAATAGTCACCCTCTACAGATGTAGCCCATCCATTCCTTACACTCATTCCATCACTCTTACTCAAAGTTCTCTTCTTTCCCTCCTTGCAGGAGAAGAGGGCACAGAACAACAGGGAGAGACAAAGAACCAGAGGTTGCCCTCCAAACTTCAGTAATTTGACACCAGCAGAGGAGAACGTCCTCGAAACCTCTGGAGTTGCAGAGCTGCTGTCAGTGGGAGATGGAGAGAGGGGAACCTCCCAGCAACCTGGTGACAGAATTAAATATCATACAGCCACATGGCATACAACAGTCACTCATATGGTGACTGATGTCAGCCTCCAGTGAAATGTCATCATGTGCATAATGGTAACACTACCCATTCTCTCCCATGGGTCCATCATTGCACCCCCAGCACCCTCCCCAACTCTCCAGCTGGAGGAGGAAGCTCCAGTCTCTGAGGGTGCACCATCAACAAACCCAAGCGCAGCCAGCACCAGCGCAGAAACGCACACATCGGTGGTTCCTGTGTGAGGTAAAGTGGTGTTATCACCTGGTGTCTCTCACATCACAAGTGAGCAAGAGCAGATGGTATTGACAGGGACATAGAAATATAGAAACATAGAAGATAGGAGCAGGAGTAGGCCATTCGGCCCTTCGAGCCTGCTCCGCCATTCAATGAGATCATGGCTGATCATCCAAATTCAGTACCCTGTCCCTGCCTTCTCCCCATATCCCTTGATCCCTTTAGCCTTAAGAAATATATCTAACTCCTTCTTGAATATATTTAATGAATTGGCCTCAACTGCCTTCTGTGGTAGAGAATTCCACAGGTTCACCACTCTCTGGGTGAAGAAATTCCTCCTCATCTCAGTCCTAAATGGCTTACCCCTTATCTTTAGACTGTGACCCCTGGTTCTGGACTCTCCCGCCATCGGGAACATCCTTCCTGCATCTAGTCTGTCTAGTCCTGTTAGAATTTTATAAGTTTCAATGAGATCCCAACTCATTCTTCTAAACTCCAGCGAGTAAAACTCCAATCGACCTAATCTCTCCTCATACGTCATTCCTGCCATCCTAGGTATCAGTCTGGTGAATCTTCGCTGCACTCACTCCATGGCAAGAACATCCTTCCTCAGATAAAGCGACCAAAACTGCACACAATATTCAAGGTGTGGTCTCACCAAGGCCCTGTACAACTGCAGCAAGACATTCTTGTTCCTGTACTCGAATCCTCTCGCTACGAAGGCCAACATACCATTTGCCTTCTGAACGACCTGCTGCATGTGCATGCTTACCTTCAGCGACTGGTGCACAAGGACACCCAGGTCTCATTGCACTTCCTCTTCTCCCAATCTATTGCCATTCAGATAATAATCTGCCTTCCTGTTTTTGCCACCAAAGTGGATAACCTCACATTTATCCACATTATACTGCATCTGCCATACACCTGCCCAATCACCCAACCTGTCCAAATCATATTGGAGTTTATCGGCATCCTCCTCACAGCACACATGCCCACACAGCTTTGTGTCATCTGCAAACTTGGAGATATTACATCTAGTTCCCTCATCTAGATCATTAATATATATTGTGAATAGCTGGGGTACTAGCACCGATCCCTGCAGTACCCCACTAGTCACTGCCTTCCACTCGGAAAAAGAACTGTTTATTCCAACTCTTTGCTTCATGTCTGCCAGCCAGTTCTCTATCCAAGTCAGTACCTTGCCCCCAATCCCATGTGCCTTAACTTTACACGCTAATCTCTTATGCGGGACCTTATCGAAAGCCTTCTGAAAGTCCAAATACACCACATCCACTGGTTCTCCCTTATCTATTTTACCAGTTACATCCTCAAAAAATTCCAGTTGATTAGTCAAGCACGATTTACCTTTTGTAAATCCATGTTGACTTTGTACGATCCTGTCACTGTTTTCCAAGTGCTCTGCTATTACATCTTTTATAATGGACTCTGGACTCTAGCATTTTTCCCACTACCGATGTCAGGCTTACTGGTCTATTACTCCCCATTTTCTCTCTACCACCTTTTTTGAATAGTGGGGTAACATTAGCTACCCTCCAATCCATAGGAACTGTTCCAGAATCTATAGAATTTTGGAAGATGACCAGCAATGCATCTACTATTTCTAGGGCCATTTCCTTAAGTACCCTAGGATGTAGATTATCAGGCCCTGGGGATTTATCGGCCTTCAACCCGTTCCCTTCCTGCCTGTGCAGCCATACCTGCGGTGTGACCAACTGATTAAACATAATAGCTATGACGTCCTCAGCATCGTGAATGCTCCAGTATGTATCCATTCGCAGCTCCAGCGCCGCAATGCGGTCTGTCAGCAGCTGCAGCTGGATACACTTTCCGCACACATGGTCGTCAGAGACACAGGAAGTGTCCCTGATTTCGCACATAGTGCAGGAGGAGCATACCACGGCACCAAGCTGTCCTGCCATGACTTACCCTTCAATTAATTTAAATTAACTTAAATCAAATCAATACCACCAATTACACTACAATTAAATGATATACTCAAGAGCCCTTGGTTACTAGCACTAGAAACTATAACCACAAAAAAATTAAGACCATCTAAACTATGAACCTTAACTGTCAAACTGTAGAGTAGTATAAATACTCCCTGGCCGTACTCACCCAATCAGCTGCTCCCTCCTGCCTGCGTCACATTTTGAATCGTGACATGGCTCTGGAATGCTGCCACCGGTCTGAGATTGGTGAAAGAAAGCCCACGAAAGTGAGTTTAAATACTCACTGGGTCGTCGGTCTCACTGCTCCCGACACCAGCCTCTGCAAAGAAAGCCCGCGAAAATGAGTTTAAATACTCACTGGGTCTCCGGTCTCACTGCTCCCGACACCAGCCTGTGAAAGAAAGCCTGCAAAAGTGACAGCAGTGGAGAGTCCTCATCAGAGGATGCAGGATGCTCCCAGCCCTGCTGAGCTGCATGCAGATGCTGAAACCCAGGGGCCACCAAGAAAGAGGGTGTTCTTGGAGGGGCAGCAACAATTGCATGAAGCTCTGGCAGCTTTTGCAGCCGCGATGTCTGTAACTGTGCAGAGAATGGAGGATTTCATCTCCAACATGAACACCCCCATCTCGCAGGCGATGGCTATGATGTGCCATGGAAAGGATGGAGCAAATAGAACATGGAGCAGCAAATGCGCCAGTCCATCAAGAACATGCTTGCTGTGAACTATAGATAGCAGATGCTCATAGACCTCATCTCTAGGAGGGATACCAACATAGACTTGGGCGTTCATCGCCCCACTGATGCGCAGCAAGGTGCTCTCCAGCTCCGTGCTAGCAGGAAAGTGCGGGTGGCCCATGAGAGGGATGATAGTGAGAGGGGACATGGAAATAGGGGCTCTTCTCAAAGCACTCCCACTTCTCCCCCATTGCCTCCCCCTCAGTCAAAGCCACACATGCTGCCTCGGATTCCGATTGCCGAGTCTGTCCCTGCACAGTTGCAGGAGGAGTAGACTTTGGCGGGATCCTCACAGGCTCTAAAACCCAGAGGACGTCCAACAAAAGTGTCAAAGCAGTCACAGCAGGGAAGTGAGCTGCCTGCCTCTACCTCTGCTGAAGCCACAGGGGTTGCACCTTGCAAAAGCATGCAGAAAAGGAAAAAGGCACAATCCTAAATGCACAAGGGTATTGTAGGGGGTGGTGGGTGGTGCGTGCACCCAGTCAGTTATGCCCCTGACTGTTTGTGAGCGGTTCGAATCGATCCCACACCCCTGGGTTCTAGACACCGGACTTAAGTACAGGCGGCGATGCAGAAAACTCGAGTAGACGGGTGGTTTGGTGTAAGAAAACCAAGATTTTATTGAAACAGAAAATAAAACAGTCTTATAAGAAGTCACTAGTGTTAAGTATGTGTATTGTATTGAACAATTAACACAAAGACTTAAACGTATAACTCAAACAGGTCTTTACTGGTTGGAGGTAGGGACTACACGTAGATCTTTACTTCATGCCCACAGGCGGGAACTGAGGGGAGATCAGTACCCACAGTACTATTTATACCCCTATGGCCAGGAGTGGTACTGCGTATCACTACGCCCTACAAGTAGTGCAGTCCTGTCCATAGGTTCAAAGTAGCACACATATTACATACACAACATTCCTCCCTTCCTAGCTTTACAGTCATCTCCCCATTTAACATAACGTAATAACATATATACATATATAACTTCAGGTTTACATAACAGAATAACATAGATACATAGATAACTTCATGTCAAAACAGATCACAGATTCAGTCTCTGCGGAAAACAGTTCACAGATTCAATCTCTGTGGTGTAGTCGGTTCACGTTGCTGGAGTGACTCATTCAATAGTCCTTCCATGGATTTAACAGTTTGAACTTCCGAACTGAATTGGCTCCGTTCGGAGGGACCACGTGTGTGATCTGGTAGAGGTAATAATGGTTCAGATGGGTCATCTTCTGTTTCGACTTTTCCTTTTCTGCTTCTTGGAGACTCTCTGGGCTCCGTCAGCTGCCAGCTGCATGCGCAGTTCCTCCTTCTCTTCCTCCTTTTTCCGTATTAGAGCCACCTTCTCCCGATGTTCTGTAGACTTTCGGTGCTCCTCCATGATTTCTGTATGGTGGGAGTCGAAGTTACAAGTTGGGCAGGACAGGACATAGTAATATTCGGTGTCGTCCTGATCTAGGCCAGCGAGAGGGTCTTCTATTTCCTCCATACCCAGCTGGGCGTTAGCCAGCTTTTGTTCCAAGTCCAGACATCTTTCCTGAAGAGACTTCTTCATGCGTACCTCTTCATCCAGCTTTTTCTGGGCTTTCAGCAAGTCGTTTACTAATGACCTCATTTGAGATTTTACTACTTCAACTTCTTTTGGAGATTGATTGATCGGACTATTCAATCCCTCTACCGGAGCAGCTGTTTCAGCGGTCTGTTGTTCTACGTTGACGTGAGTCAGCGTACTTTTGGCATCCAAGGGCTGCTCTGTTGCAGTCATCCTCCGCCCACAAAATGGCGGTTTTCCCGCGCTTGGCGGTCTTCACCCGTCCCCCGACGCCGTCTCCCTTCAGCCCCCGAGTGCGGCCCTTATCTTCTCCAACTTCCCCAGCCCTGTCTTTGCAGCCAACACTGCACGGCTTACCCCACCACCTAGGTTGAACAAGGAAACTGCAGAAAGACTTCTGTCAGTCGCTGGAAGCTGTCAGGATGGCTGCTGCATTCCAGTGCTCAGTCGCTGATGGAGGCTTCAGAGTCCTAAAGCCTGTCGCTTCTAGTGGGGTGGTGATGTTTGAAACCTCTCTTCAACTGCCGCAGGGTAAGAACCTGACTCGTCGCCAGTGTTAAGTATGTGTATTGTATTGAACAATTAACACAAAGACTTAAACGTATAACTCAAACAGGTCTTTACTGGTTGGAGGTAGGGACTACACGTAGATCTTTACTTCATGCCCACAGGCGGGAACTGAGGGGAGATCAGTACCCACAGTACTATTTATACCCCTATGGCCAGGAGTGGTACTGCGTATCACTACGCCCTACAAGTAGTGCAGTCCTGTCCATAGGTTCAAAGTAGCACACATATTACATACACAACATTCCTCCCTTCCTAGCTTTACAGTCATCTCCCCATTTAACATAACGTAATAACATATATACATATATAACTTCAGGTTTACATAACAGAATAACATAGATACATAGATAACTTCATGTCAAAACAGATCACAGATTCAGTCTCTGCGGAAAACAGTTCACAGATTCAATCTCTGTGGTGTAGTCGGTTCACGTTGCTGGAGTGACTCATTCAATAGTCCTTCCATGGATTTAACAGTTTGAACTTCCGAACTGAATTGGCTCCGTTCGGAGGGACCACGTGTGTGATCTGGTAGAGGTAATAATGGTTCAGATGGGTCATCTTCTGTTTCGACTTTTCCTTTTCTGCTTCTTGGAGACTCTCTGGGCTCCGTCAGCTGCCAGCTGCATGCGCAGTTCCTCCTTCTCTTCCTCCTTTTTCCGTATTAGAGCCACCTTCTCCCGATGTTCTGTAGACTTTCGGTGCTCCTCCATGATTTCTGTATGGTGGGAGTCGAAGTTACAAGTTGGGCAGGACAGGACATAGTAATATTCGGTGTCGTCCTGATCTAGGCCAGCGAGAGGGTCTTCTATTTCCTCCATACCCAGCTGGGCGTTAGCCAGCTTTTGTTCCAAGTCCAGACATCTTTCCTGAAGAGACTTCTTCATGCGTACCTCTTCATCCAGCTTTTTCTGGGCTTTCAGCAAGTCGTTTACTAATGACCTCATTTGAGATTTTACTACTTCAACTTCTTTTGGAGATTGATTGATCGGACTATTCAATCCCTCTACCGGAGCAGCTGTTTCAGCGGTCTGTTGTTCTACGTTGACGTGAGTCAGCGTACTTTTGGCATCCAAGGGCTGCTCTGTTGCAGTCATCCTCCGCCCACAAAATGGCGGTTTTCCCGCGCTTGGCGGTCTTCACCCGTCCCCCGACGCCGTCTCCCTTCAGCCCCCGAGTGCGGCCCTTATCTTCTCCAACTTCCCCAGCCCTGTCTTTGCAGCCAACACTGCACGGCTTACCCCACCACCTAGGTTGAACAAGGAAACTGCAGAAAGACTTCTGTCAGTCGCTGGAAGCTGTCAGGATGGCTGCTGCATTCCAGTGCTCAGTCGCTGATGGAGGCTTCAGAGTCCTAAAGCCTGTCGCTTCTAGTGGGGTGGTGATGTTTGAAACCTCTCTTCAACTGCCGCAGGGTAAGAACCTGACTCGTCGCCAGTGTTAAGTATGTGTATTGTATTGAACAATTAACACAAAGACTTAAACGTATAACTCAAACAGGTCTTTACTGGTTGGAGGTAGGGACTACACGTAGATCTTTACTTCATGCCCACAGGCGGGAACTGAGGGGAGATCAGTACCCACAGTACTATTTATACCCCTATGGCCAGGAGTGGTACTGCGTATCACTACGCCCTACAAGTAGTGCAGTCCTGTCCATAGGTTCAAAGTAGCACACATATTACATACACAACAACTAGTATAAAATACAGGCGAATACAAAAATTATACTTGTACAGGGAATGGGGAACACATGGCACATCGAGGGAAAAACAACTACATTAACAATCCCCTTATCCTTATCCCACCCCCTATACCTAACTAGATTAAGCTATGAGGGGCCAGAATTCATGCTCACCAATCCAAAACAAAGCCAGCTGTTTTAACTGATGCAGGTTTTGAGGTTTGGTCTTCTGTCCATTTAGGTACCCCGTCGCCACGTGGTCTCAGGGCGCGGTGCTGGAGCTGCTGCTGTGACACACCTTTCTTCTCCTCAGCTACTGTCGTCATCTTGTCGCGATGGGTTCTCCTCTTCTTCTCCCTCGGGCGGTCGTCGGCGGTAACGTTGCGCCTATAGGGTGGTTGGCAGTCTTTACTGCTTAGATTTTCCTACCCTAGCGTCAAACGCCAGTATATTCATTGTGGCGTGGACACCTGCGTTTATTCGCAGCATTCAACAAGATTCTTGCCTTCCCAAGCACCAGCTTATAACTAGGCGCTTGGCCTTTATCGATACGTTTTTCGCTGCCCTGCTCTGCTCTTATCGAGTTGTTACCTTCTTCTTCATCTCTATTCATCACGTCTCGTTCGCCTCGTTTCCTCTGCCCTCTCTCGTGGCTCGGGTGTCCTGGGTGACTTTGGACTCGGGTCTTGTTCCCCTCCCCTGCGCTTAGTATGGATGTCCTTGACTGTTGAAAATTTACTGCGGGGAGTGAGGAAAGAACCCGCCACGAGGCCAGGGCACGAGTACGGGTGGCAGCAGCCCAAGGCCTGACAAGAGCGCAGAGTCGAGAGAGCAGAGAGCAGAGTCAAGAGGGCAGACAGCAGAGAGCAGAGCCAAGAGAGCGATTGCTACTGGGGGCCTACAGTTATACTCCTTTCGAATGGCCCTTATCTGTGCACCAAATCAGGTTAGTTCATTGTTTCAATTTTGGCGGGCTGTTTTAAATGATTATAGCAATCTAAGTTAACTGGATTTAGATGGCGGTTTATTGCACCTAATGGCCTGATGTATTGTCATTAATGCATTCTAATCGGCCTGTCCAGCCTTGATGGCTCCCATAAGCTGTTTCCGATTATTTATGCGGACAACCTAATGGCCTCATGTATAGGCCTAACTGCTTTTGATCTGTCTACGATCTGGCGTAATGCATAGTCAGTGTATCTATCTGGTTTTCAAAACACCAAGCCCTTTTTTCACAGAAACTGCATTTAAGTTTCAATTTCCCAAAGCTGCTTGTGCTGCCACAGAGTCCAAGCTTTTAAAAATCTTGCAGGCTTTTGGTCACAAGGTGCGGACGCCATCTTTTGGGTACCCTTTTTAAAATGTCCATGCAGGGTCCCTTTTATTAATAACCTTGGGGGAATGTGGGAATTTTGCGAATCTTACAGTATGCACATGGGTGTATGAAAAAATGTTAATGTTAAGTTTTAGTTATACTTATGACGCACATGAATTTATTTCCTTGCATAACTTTCCCATCTTGTCTATTTTTGCCTGCTATCTAGAAAGTAGCTTTACATAAGAACATAAGAACATAAGAAATAGGAGCAGGAGCAGGCCAATCGGCCCCTCGAGCCTGCTCCGCCATTCAATAAGATCATGGCTGATCTGATCCTAACCACCAATCTACAATCACAGAACCATCTCCTGAATCTAACAGAATTAGACACACGAAATAGGAGCAGGATCAGGCTACACGGCCCCTGGGCCCGCTCCGCTACCCACAGGGCCATGACCGATCCGAACCTAGACTCATGTCCAAATTCCTGCCCGCTCCCCATAACCATTTATTCCCTTTACTTCTAGGAAACTGTCTATTTCTGTTTTAAATTTATGCAATGATGTAGCTTCTACAGCTTTTTGGGGCAGCATATTCCATGGACCTACCACCCTCTGAGTGAAGTAGTTCCTCCTCATCTCAGTTTTGAAAGAGCAGCCCCTTATTCTAAGACTATGCCCCCTAGTTCTAGTTTCACCCATCATCGGGGACATCCTCCCCGCATCCACCCGATCCAACCCCTTCACAATCTTATATGTTTCAATAAGATCGCCTCTCATTCTTCTGAACTCCAATGAGTAGAGTCCCAATCTACTCAACCTCTCCTCATATGTCCATCCCCTCATCCCCGGGATTAACCGAGTGAACCTTCTTTGTACTGACTCGAGAGCAAGTATGTCTTTTCTTAAGTATGGACATCAAAACTGTATGCAGTATTCCAGGTGCGGTCTCACCAATACCTTGTACAACTGAAGCAATACCTCCCTATTTTTATATTCTATCCCCCTAGCAATGAAAGCCAACATTCCATTGGCCTTCTTAATCACTTGCTGCACCTGCATACTAACCTTTTGAGTTTCGTGCACCAGGACCCCCAGATCCCTTTGTAGTTCAGTACTTTCCAGTTTCTTGCCATTAAGATAATAACTTGCTCTACGATTTTTCCTGCCAAAGTGCATAACCTCACACTTTCCAGTATTGTATTCCATCTGCCAAATCTCTGCCCACTTACTGAGCCTGTCTATGTCCCCTTGCAGGTTTTTTATGTCCTCCTCACTCACTACTTTCCCTCCCATCTTAGTATCATGTGCAAACTTTGATATGTTACACTCGGTCCCCTCCTCCAAATCGTTAATATAGATTGTAAAGAGTTGGGGACCCAGCACTGACCCCTGTGGAACACCACTAGTTACTGATTGCCAGTCCGAGAATGAACCATTTATCCCAACTCTCTGCCTTCTGTTAGATAGCCAATCCTCTATCCATGCCAGAATATTACCCCCAATCCCGTGATTTTTTATCTTAAGCAATAATCTTTTGTGTGGCACCTTGTCAAATGCCTTTTGGAAGTCTAAATACACTACGTCCACTGGTTTCCCTTTATCCACCCTATATGTTACTTCCTCAAAGAACTCCAGCAAATTTGTCAAACATGACTTCCCCTTCATAAAACCATGCTGACTTTGTCCTATTAAATTATGATTATCCAAATGTCCTGTTACTGTCTCCTTAATAATGGACTCCAATATTTTACCTACCACAGATGTTAGGCTAACCGGTCTATAGTTTCCAGCCTTCTGTCTACTGCCCTTTTTAAATAAGGGTGTTACATTAGCAGTTTTCCAGTCTGCCGGGACCTTTGCTGAGTCCAGGGAGTTTTGGAAAATTATTACCAATGCATCCACAATCCCTAACGCCACTTCCCTCAAGACCCTAGGATGTAAGCCATCAGGTCCAGGGGATTTATCCGCCTTGACTCCCATTATTTTACCGAGTACTACTTCCTTAGTGATTTTGATCGTGTTTAGCTCCTCCCTCCCTATAGCCCCCTGTTTGTCCAGTGTTGGGATATTCTTAGTGTCTTCTACTGTAAAGACTGATACAAAATATTCATTCAGTGTTTTTGCCATCTCCATATTTCCCACCATTAATTTCCCGGTCTCATCCTCTAAGGGACCAACATTTACTTTAGCCACCCTTTTTCTTTTTATATAACTATAAAAACTCTTACTATCTGTTTTTATATTTTTTGCTAATTTACTTTCATAATCTATCTTCCCTTTCTTAATCAATCTTTTTGTTATTTTTTGCTGTCTTTTAAAGTTTTCCCAATCCTCTATCCTCCCACTAGATTTGGCTACCTTATATGCCCTTGTTTTTAGTCAAATGCTATCCTTAATTTCTTTACTTAGCCACGGATGGCTGTCTTTTCTTTTACACCCTTTTCTTCTCAGTGGAATATATATTTTTTGGAAGTTGTAAAATAACTCCTTAAATGTACACCACTGATCATGTATCGTCTTACCCTTTAATCTATTTTCCCAATCCACTCTACTCAATTCCGCTCTCATACCTCCATAGACTCCTTTATTCAAGCTTAGCACGCTTGTTTGAGATCCAACTTTCTCACCCTCTAATTGAATATGGAATTCAAACATGTTATGGTCACTCATTCCAATGGGATCCTTTACTAGGACATTTTTAATTAATCCTGTCTCGTTACACAGGACCAGATCTAAGGTTGCTTGCCCCCTGGTCGGTTCAGTTACATACTGCTCAAGAAACCCATCCCTAATACACTCAATGAACTCATCCTCAAGGCAGCCCTGCCCAATTTGATTTGTCCAATTAATATGATAGTTAAAATCCCCCATAATTATAGATGCTCCCTTATTACAAGCCTCAACTATTTCCTGATTGATACTCCGTCCAACAGAGTTGCAACTGTTTGGAAGCCTATAGACTACGCCCACTAGTGTTTTTTTCCCCTTATTATTCCTTACCTCCACCCAAACTGTTTCATTATCCTGATCTTTTGACCCAATATCATTTCTCTGTATTACAGTGATTCCTTCCTTTATTAACATAGCCACCCCACCTCCCCTTCCTTCCAGCCTGTCCTTCCTGATCGTTAAATAACCTGGTATGTTTAATTCCCAGGCATTGTCACCCTGCAGCCATGTTTCTGTAATGGCCACAAGATCATACCCATATGTAGTTATTTGTGCCATTAACTCGTCTATTTTGTTACAAATGCTACGTGCATTCAGATAGACAACTTTCAAATATGTTTTGTGACACTTAGTTCCTGCTTTTGCCCTTTTTATTACTTTACCTTTTACTCCATACCTTCTGCCCCTTCCTGACACGCTCTGGTTTTTAATTTCCCCACTGCTACCTAAGTCTATGACCTTCTCTGTTGTCATTTTTATTATTTGCTCTCTAGGAACCTCCCCCACACTAGCTAGTTTAAAGCCCTCTCTGCAGCCCTAGTTATATGATCCGCCAGGACTCTAGTCCCAGCACTGGCCAAGTGAAGCCCGTCCCAATGGAACAGCTCCCTCCTGCCCCAGTACTGGTGCCAGTGTCCCAGGAAGCAAAACCCATTTCTCCCACACCAGTCTTTGAGCCACGCATTTAACTCTCTAATTTTATTTGTCCTAGCCAAATTCGCTCATGGCTCAGAGATTATTACCCTTGAGGTTCTGTTTTTTAATTTGACCCCTAGCTGCTCATACTCCTTTAACAGAACCGGCTTCCTAGTCCTATCTACGTCGTTTGTACCAACATGGATCATGACAACTGGATCCACCCCCTCCCACTGCAAGTTTCTTTCCAGCCCAGAGGACATGTCCTTAACCCTGGCACTGGGTAGGCAACACAGCCTTCGGGACTCTCGCTCTCAGCTGCAGAGAACTCTATCTATCCCCCTAATAATACTATCCCCTACCACTACAACATTTCTATTTAATCCCCCCTCTTGAATGGCCCCCCGTTCCACGATGCTGTGGCCAGGTTGCTCATCCTCCCTGCAGTCCCTGCTCCTGTCCCCACAGGGAGTAAGAACCTCGAACCTGTTGGTCAAGAGCAAGGGCTGCGGCTCCTCCAGCTCTACCTCCTGGATCCCCGTACCTGCCTCACTCGTAGTCATACCATCCTGTCCCTGACCATGGGCTACATCTGAATTACTTAACTTCATAGGTGTGACCACCTCCTGATACACAGAGTCCAGGTACTTCTCCCCCTCCCTGATGTGTCGCAGTGTCTGAAGCTCAGACTCCAGCTCATCAACACGTAGCTGGAGTTCCTGTAGCAGCAGACACTTGTCACAGACGTAATCACCGTGAGCCTCAATGGGGTTCACCGGCTCCCACATCTCGCTACAGTAACACATCACCTGCTCCATTCTATGTAATTAATTAAATTTTTTATTGTTAGTTATGGACACCCTCTGCCCGATTTTAGATGCTAGTATCCCCTTTAATTAATTGGATTTAAATTAAATCAATCCCTCTAGTTACACCAGTTAAATGGTTTACCAACAGTCACTCTGCACCAGAAAGGCCTTGGTACACCACAGCAACCTTAAAAACTATAAACCACAGACTTAAAGTTTTAAAACGAGAGAAATACTCCAACCAATCACCTACCTGTTTTGTGGTGACGTCATACCTTGAATACTTTTTACCTCTCTCCTTGTCTGAGATTGGAGATTGGTACGCCTACCTGAGCCTCTGGGGCCTCTTGTAGTCGCTCTGCCGCGCCGCTCTGCCTCCACCCGCTGCCGATGCTGCACTGAGGCCTACCTGAGCCTCTGGGGCCTCTTGTAGTCGCTCTGCCGCGCTGCTCCGCCTCCACCCGCTGCCGATGCCGCACTGAGGCCTACCTGAGCCTCTGGGGCCTCTTGTAGTCGCTCTGCCGCGCTGCTCTGCCTCCACCTGCTGCCGATGCCGCACTGAGGCCTACCTGAGCCTCTGGGGCCTCTTGTAGTCGCTCTGCCGCGCTGCTCTGCCTCCACCCGCTGCCGATGCCGCACTGAGGCCTACCTGAGCCTCTGGGGCCTCTTGTAGTCGCTCTGCCGCGCTGCTCTGCCTCCACCCGCTGCCGGTGCCGCACTGAGGCCTACCTGAGCCTCTGGGGCCTCTTGTAGTCGCTCTGCCGCGCTGCTCCGCCTCCACCCACTGCCGATGCCGCACTGAGGCCTACCTGAGCCTCTGGGGCCTCTTGTAGTCACTCTGCCGCGCTGCTCCGCCTCCACCCGCTGCCGATGCCGCACTGGAGTGAATGGTGAGACATTACTTAACCTCGAGCTATGGGGGTTTGGGTTTGGGTGAGGGGAATGGCTTGTTCATTGTAGGAGTACTTTGTGCTGTTGGGGCGGGGAGTCAGCGGGGGGGGTAAGTTAGTACAGCATCTGGCAGCCATATGGGGGCATTGGAGCAGGTTATGTAAATCTGGCCATGATGACATCATCCCGGGATCCCGGGCAGCAATGTGCACCACTGCTGGTGCCATCTCCACCTCAGGTTTGTCCTTCTCCTCCTCATCTTCCACCTGTTCCTCCTGCTTCTCGTCCTTCTCCTCCTACTCTGACGAGGCTGTGCGTTCTGCATCTTGCTCCTCCTGCAGCTCCAATTCTCGCTGCTATGCTATGGTGTGCAGCACGCAGCAAACAACAATGATTCTGGAGACAATAGCAAAATACTGCGGATGCTGGAAATCTGAAATAACAAACAGAAAATGCTGGAAACACTCAGCAGGCCAGGCAGCATCAGTGGAAAGCGAAACAGAGTTAACGTTTCAGATCTGGGACCCTTCATCATAACTGGAAAAAAGCTGGAGATGTAACAGATATTAAGCAGGTGCAGAGACGGGGTTGGGTGGGTGGGGGGGTGCTGGGAGGGGAGGAAGGAATTGAAGGAACTTATGTAAGAGGCAGGAAAGGGGGGAAGAAATTGAGTATAGCCCCGTTTGGGGCGCCAGCCTCGCCAGGGCGCTAAAAGTAGCGCCCCGGAAACATTCGCGCCCATGCACTGGAAATTGAGTTGTTGTGTCCCAAAGGGAAGCGCGGCGCTACTGGAGGCACCCCGTATCCCTCTTGGGGCGCTGTGAGTGAATATCGTGGCGCTACGTGCTGCAGCACCACACGCTGTGGCACGTCGTGCTGCGGTATTGCAGGCCTTCCCCCCCTTCTTAAAGGGGAGGGGCATTGTGCAGCGCAATCTGGGGCCCAGCTGGGCCCCCAAGGATCGGGAGTGCAGGCAAAAGAGCCCGACACCGAGGAGAAGTGCCGGGCTCTTGGAGTGCAGCCGGCACTCCGCGGGGGGGGTGGTTCAGGAGGCCGGGGGCGGGAGCGCAGGCAGGTGCTGGCAGGCGGCCAACAATAAAAATGGCCGCCCCGCACCTCGCCTTTAATTTGCGCCTCCCCGGCCGCAGTTAGGCCCCCCTGAACTGGTCGGACATAGCGTCCGGTGGTAAATCAGGGGGCGCTGCCAAATATCGCAGCCGGGGCGTCAGCGGGGCGCTGCGCTCACCGATGATGTCATCGGTGGCGGCGCAGTGCTAACGGTTAACGCCACCACTAACGTCCCACGGAATTTAGTGGGAGGCGTGGGCAGTGCCGCGCCCGGGCGCCAGTTGGCTTGCGACCCACTTAGCGCCCTCTTAAGGCACTCACGGGTGGCGCAACCTACTGAATTTCTCCCCCAAAATGTTGCAAATGGGAATGGCAAAATCATACAGCAGGAAAAATGGGAGCAGGGGTTATAGTTTGAAATTGTTGAACTCAGTGTTGAGTCCAGAAGGCTGTAAAGTGCCTAATCGAAAGATGAGGTGCTGTTCCTCGAGCTTACATTGAGCTTCATTGGAACAATGTAATAGGCCAAGGGCAGAGAGATCAGAGTGGGAGTGAAGCGGTGAATTAAAGTGACAGGAGACCGGAAGCTCAGGGCCTCCCTTACAGACTGAACGGAGGTGATCCGCAAAGCAATCACCCAATCTGCGTTGGTCTCCCCAATGTAGAGGAGACTGCATCGTGAGCAGCGAATACAGTATACTAAATTGCAAGAAGTACAAGTAAATTGCCGTTTCACCTGGAAGGAGTGTTTGGGGCCCTGGACAGTGGGAAGGGAGGAAGTAAAAGGGCATGTGTTGCATCTCCTGCGCTTGCACGGGAAGATGCCAGGTGAAGGGGAAGGGCTGTTAGGGGTGATTGAGGAGTGGACCAGGGTGTCGCAGAGGGAGCGGTCCCTTCGGAATGCTGAAAGGGGAGGTGAGGGGAAGATGCGTTTGGTGGTGGGATCATACTGGAGGTGGCGGAAATGGTGGAGGATGATCCGTTGAATGTGGGAGCTGGTGGGATGAAAGGTGAGGACAAGGGGAACCGTATCGTGGTTCTGGGAGGGAGGGGAAGGGGTGAGAGCAGAAGTGCGGAAAATGTAACGGACACGATCAAGGGCCGTGTCAACCAGAGTAGAGGGGAATCCTCGGTTGAGGAAAAAGGAAGACATGTCGGAAGCACTAGTATGGAAGGTAGTATCGTCAGAACAGACGCAGCAGACACGGAGAAACTGGGAGAATAGAATAGAGCCCTTACAGGAAGCGGGGTGGGAGGAAGTGTAGTCCAGGTAGCTGTGGGAGTCAGTGGGCTTGTAGTGAATGTTTGTCGAAAGCCGATCGCCAGAAATGGAGATGGAGAAGTCAAGGAAGGAAAGAGAAGAGTCGGAGATGGGCCATGTGAAGGTGAGGGAAGAGTGGAAATTGAAAGTAAAGTGAATGACCTTATCTAGTTCAGGGCGAGAGCAGGAAATGGCACCGATACCTTCTTCGATGTACCGTAAAAAGAGGTGAGGGAGGGGACCTGAGTAGGACTGGAACAAAGAATGTTGCACCTATCCCATGAAAAGGCAGGCATAGCTAGGGCCCATGCGGGCTCCCATAGCAACACCTTTAATTTGGAGGAAGTGAGTGGAGTCAGAGGAGAAGTTGTTCAATGTGAGAACAAGTTCAGCCAGGCGGAGGAGGATGGTGGTGGATGGGGACTGGTTGGGCCTCTGTTCAAGGAAGAAGCAGAGCGCCCTCAGGCTGTCCTGGTGGGGGGTGGAGATGTAGAGTGATTGGACGTCCATAGTAAAAAGGAGGCGGTTGGGGCCAGGAAACTGGAAACTGTTAAAGTGGCGGAGGGCGTCGGAAGAGTCCCAAATGTAGGTGGGAAGAGACTGGACAAGGGGAGAAAAAATAGAGTCGAGATAGGAAGAGATAAGTTCCGTGGGGCAAGAACAGGCTGAAGCGATGGGTCTACCAGGGCAGTCCTGTTTGTGAATCTTGGAAAGGAGGTAGAAGCGGGCTGTGTGGGGTTGGGGGACTATGAGGTTGGCGGCCATGGAGGGAAGATCTCCAGCGGCGATGAGGGCAGTGACAGTCTTGGAAACAATGGCTTGATATTTGCTAGCAGGGCCATGGTCCAGACGGAGGTAGGGGGAGGTGTCGGAGAGTTGGCGTTCAGCTTCCGCACGGTAGAGGTCGGTTCGCCAAACAACAACAGCTCCACCCTTGTCAGCAGGTTTAATGACAATGTCAGGGTTAGATCTGAGAGAACGGAGTGCTGCAAGTTCAGAGGGAGGTAGGTTGGAGTGAGAGAGGAGAGCAGAGAAATTGAGACGGCCAATGTCACGTCAGCAATTAGCAATGAAAAGATCTAGAGAGGGTAAGAGGCCAGAGGGAGGGGTCATAGAAACATAGAAACATAGAAGATAGGAGCAGGAGTAGGCCATTCGGCCCTTCGAGCCTACTCCGCCAATCGATGAGATCATGGCTGATCATCCAAACTCAGTGCCCCGTACCTGCCTTCTTCCCATATCCCTTGATACCTTTAGCTCTAAGAAATATATCTAACTCCTTCTTGAATATATTTAAAGACTTGGCCTCAACCGCCTTCTGTGGTAGAGAATTCCACAGGTTCACCACTCTCTGGGTGAAGAAATTCTTCCTCATCTCTGTCCTAAATGGGTTACCCCTTATCCTTAGACTATGACCCCTGGTTCTGGATTCTCCGACCATCGGGAACATACTACCTGCATCTAGTTTGTCCAGACCTGTCAGAATTTTATAGGTTTCGATGAGATCCCCTCTCAATCTTCTAAACTCCAGTGAGTATAAGCCCAATCGACACAATCTCTCCTCATACGTCATTCCTGCCATCCCAGGTATCAGCTTGGTGAATCTTCGCTGCACTCCTTCCATGGCAAGAACGTCCTTCCTCAGGCATGGCGACCAAAACTGCACACAATACTCAAGGTGTGGTCTCATCAAGGCCCTGTACAACTGCAGCAAGACATCCTTGTTCTTGTACTCGAACCCTCTTGCTACGAAGGCCAACATACCATTTGCCTTCTTAACCGCCTGCTGCACCTGCATGCTTACCTTCAGCGACTGGTGTACAAGAACACCCAGGTCTCTTTGCACTTCCCCTTCTCCCAATCTATTACCATTCAAATAATAATCAGCCTTCCTGTTTTTGCCACCAAAGTGGATAACCTCACATTTATCCACATTATAGTGCATTTGCCATGCTTCTGCCCAATCACCCAACCTGTTCAAATCGTGCTGGAGTTTCACGACATCCTCCTCACAGCATACCCTCCCACCCAGCTTTGTGTCGTCTGCAAATTTGGAGATATTACATCCAATTCCCTCGTCCAGATCATTTATATATATTGTGAACAGCTGGGGTCCTAGGACCGATCCTTGCGGTACCCCACTAGTCACTGCCTGCCACTCGGAAAACGACCCGTTTATTCCAACTCTTTGCTTTCTGTCCGCCAACCAGTTCTCTATCCAAGTCAATACCTTGCCCCCAATCCCATGTGCCTTAATTTTGCACACTAATCTCTTATGCGGGACCTTATCGAAAGCCTTCTGAAAGTCCAAATACACCACATCCACTGGTTCTCCCTTATCTATTTTACCAGTTACATCCTCAAAAAATTCCAGTAGATTAGTCAAGCATGATTTACCTTTTGTAAATCCATGTTGACTTTGTCCGATCCAGTCACTGCTTTCCAAGTGCTCTGCTATTACATCTTTTATAATGGACTCTAGCATTTTCCCCACTACCGATGTCAAGCTTACCGGTCTATAATTCCCCGCCTTTTCTCTACCACCTTTTTTGAATAGTGGGGTAACATTAGCTACCCGCCAATCCATGGGTACCGTTCCAGAGTCTATCGAGTTCTGGAAGATGACCAGCAATGCATCTACTATTTCTAGGGCCACTTCCTTAAGTACCCTGGGATGTAGATTATCAGGCCCTGGGGATTTATCGGCCTTCAGTCCCGTCAATTTTCCTAACACCATTTCCCTACAAATACTGATTTCTTTCAGTTCCACCCTTTCATCAGACCCTATGTTCCTCGGCATCTCTGGGAGGTTATTTGTGTCCTCCTTTGTGAAGACAGAACCAAAATATGTATTTAGTTGGTTTGCCATTTCTTTGTTCCTCATTATAAGTTCCCCCGATTCTGACTGCAAGGGACCTACGCTTGACTTCACCAATCTTTTTCTCTTCACATATCTATAAAAGCTTTTACAGTCAGTTTTTATGTTCTCTGCAAGCTTACTCTCATATTCTATTTTCCCTTTCTTAATTAATCCCTTTGTCCTCCTTTGTTGAATCCTAAACTGCTCCCAATCCTCAGGATTATTGCTTTTTCTGGCCAATTTATATGCCCTCTCCTTGGACCTTATGCTATCCCTAATTTCCCTTGTTAGCCACGGTTGGGTCACCTTTTTTGTTTTATTTTCATGCCAAACTGGGATGAACAAATTCTGTAGTTCATCCATTTGGTCTTTGAATGTTTGCCATTGCCTATCCACCGTCAACCCTTTGAGTGCCATTCCCCAATCAATCCTACCCAACTCGCTCCTCAGACCATCATAGTTTCCTTTATTTAAATTGAGGACCCTAGCCTCCGAGTCAACTACTTCATTCTCCATCTTAATGAAGAATTCGATCATATTATGATCGCTCCGAACCAAGGGGCCTCTTACAACAAGATTGCTAATTAATCCTTTCTTGTTACATAATACCCAGTCTAAGATGGCCTGATCTCTGGTTTGTTCCTCGACATATTGGTCCAGGAAACCATCCCGTAAACACTCCAGGAATTCCTCCTCCACAGTATTGTTACTCATTTGGTTGGCCCAATCTATATGTAGATTAAAGTCACCCATGATGACTGCTGTGCCCTTATTGCACGCTTCTTTAATTTCTCTTTTAATGCCATCCCCAACCTCCGCCTTACTGTTTGGAGGTCTATAAACCACTCCCACTAACGTTTTTTTCCCCTTAGTATTTCTCAATTCTACCCATACAGATTCCACCTCATCAGAGCTAATATCCTTCATTACAATTGTGTTAATCCCTTCTTTAACCAGTAATGCTACCCCACCTCCCTTTCCTTTTTGCCTATCTTTCCTGAATATCGAATACCCCTGGATGTTGAGTTCCCAGTCCTGGCCTTCCTTGAGCCACGTTTCCATAATCCCAACCAAATCGTATTTGTTTACTTCTATTTGCGCAGCCAATTAATCCACCTTATTACAAATGCTCCTCGCATTAAGACACAAAGCCTTCAGGCTTGTTTTTTTAACGCTCTTAGACCTATTAGAATTATTATTTACTGTGGCCATGTTTGATTTAAACCGTTGATTTCTCTGACTGCCACTTTTGTTTTTCTCCTTCCTATCTTTTGCTTTTATCCTTGTTTCCCTTTCCTCTGTCTCCCTGCTCAGGTTCCCAACCCCCTGCCATTTTAGTTTAAACCCTCCCCCACAGCACTAGCAAACACTCCCCCTAGGACATTGGTTCCAGCCCTGCCCAGGTGCAAACCATCCGGTTTGAACTGGTCCCACCTCCCCCAGAACCGGTTCCAATGTCCCAGGAACTTGAATCCCTCCCCCTGGCACCATTCCTCTAGCCACGTATTCATCTGAAGTATCCTCTATTTCTACTCTGACTAGCACGTGGCACTGGTAGCAATCCTGAGATTACTACCTTTGAGGTCCTGTTTTTTAATTTATCTCCTAGCTCCCTATACTCCGCTTTTAGGACCTCATCCCACTTTTTACCTATATCGTTGGTGCCTATATGCACCACGACAACTGGCTCTTCACCCTCCCCTTCCAAGATGTTCTGGAGTCGCTCAGAGACATCCTTGACCCTTGCACCAGGGAGGCAACACACCATCCTGGAGTCTCGTTTGCGGCCGCAGAAACGCCTATCTATTCCCCTCACAATTGAATCCCCTATTACTATAGCTCTACCCCTCTTTCTCCTCCCATTCTGTGCAGCAGAGCCACCCCTGGTGCCAGGAAGTTGGCTGCTGCTGCCTTCCCCTGATAAGCCATCCCCCCCAACAGTACCCAAAGTGGTGCCAACATACCATTTGCCTTCTTCACCGCCTGCTGCACCTGCATGCTTACCTTCAGCGACTGGTGCACAAGGACACCCAGGTCTCATTGCACTTCCCCTTCTCCCAATCTATTGCCATTCAGATAATAGTCTGCCTTTCTGTTTTTGACACCAAAGTGGATAACTTCGCATTTATTCACGTTATATTGCATCTGCCACACTTCTGCCCAATCACCCAACCTGTCCAATTCATCCTGGAGTTTCTCGGTGTCCTCCTCGCAGCACACACGCCCACCCAGCTATGTGTCATCTGCAAACTTGGAGATATTACATGTAGTTCCCTTATCTAGATCATTAATGTATATTGTGAATAGCTGGGGTCCAAGGACTGATCCCTGCGGTTCCCCACTAGTCACTGCCTGCCACTCAGAAAAAGACCCATTAATTCCTACTCTCTGCTTTCTGTCCACCAACCAGTTCTCTATCCAAGTCAATACCTTGCCTCCAATCCCATGTGCCTTAACTTTACACGCTAATCTCTTATGCGGGACCTTATTGAAAGCCTTTTGAAAGTCCAAATACACCACATCCACTGGTTCTCCCTTATCTATTTTCCCAGTTACATCCTCAAAAAATTCCAGTAGATTGGTCAAGCAAGATTTACCTTTTGTAAATCCATGTTGACTTTGTCCGATCCTGTCACTGTTTTCCAAATGCTCAGCTATTACATCCTTTATAATGGACTCTAGCATTTTCCCCACTGCCGATGTCAAGCTTACCAGTCTGTAATTCCCCACTTTCTCTCTACCACCCTTTTTGAATAGTGGGGTAACATTAGCTACCCTCCAATCCATGGGTACAGTTCCAGATTCCAGCAAATTTTGGAAGATTATCAGCAATGCATCTACTATTTCTCGGGCCACCTCCTTAAGTACCCTAGGATGTAGATTATCGGGCCCTAGGGATTTATAGGCCTTCAATCCCGTCAATTTCCCTAACACCATTTCCTTACAAATACTGATTTCTTTCAGTTCCTCCCTCTCATCAGACCCTATGTTCTCCAACATCTCTGGGAGGTTATTTGTGTCCTCCTTTGTGAAGACAGAACCAAAATATGCATTTAATTGGTCCGCCATTTCTTTGTTCCCCATTATAACTTCCCCTGCTTCTGACTGCAAAGGACCTACACTTGATTTCACCAATCTTTTTCTCTTCACATATCTATAAAAGCTCTTACAGTCAGTTTTTATGTTCCCAGCAAGCTTACTTTCATATTCTATTTTCCCCATCTTAATTAATCCCTTTGTCCTCCTTTGTTGAATCCTAAACTGCTCCCAATCCTCAGGGTTACTGCTTTTTCTGGCCAATTTATATGCCCTCTCCTTGGATCTTATGCTATCCCTAATTTCCGTGTTATTAGCCATGGTTGAGTCACCCTTTTTGTTTTATTCTTATCCCAAACTGGGATGAACAAATTCTATAGTTCATCCATGCGGTCTTTGAATGTTTGCCATTGCCTATCCACCGTCAACCCTTTGAGTGACATTCCCCAATCAATCCTACCCAATTCGCGTCACATACCATCGTAGTTTCCTTTAGGTAGAACGAAAATTTTGAAAGCGGGAGAAAGGGTCAGCTGTGCGGGGGTAGACTCCTGGCCAAAGAAGTGGGCACAGAGACGGAGGCGACGGAAAAAGAACTCAGCATCGTGCCGAGCTCGAAATTCATTGAGATGGGGGTGTAAGGGGCTGAAGCTCAGGCCTTTGCTGAGGACTGATCGTTCGGGTCAGAGAGGGGAAGATCAGAGGGGATAGTGAAAACACGGCAGGGGGTGAGATTGGAAGAAGGGATGGGGCCAGAGGAAAGTGAAGGGGAAGAAGGATCCAGAGGGGTGTTGTAGGGTTCTCAAAATTCCCACATTCCCCAAAGTTAGTAATAAAGGGACCCTGAAGGACAAAATTATTAATAAGGGTACCCTAAAGAAAATGGCTTCTGGACCTCGTGGCAGAAGCCTGCAAGATTGGAAAGCAGGGCCCTACAAAAATGGCAGGTCAGATGACATGCCTGGGTCTGTGAGAGACTTGTTATTTCTGAAGCCAGACAAATAGATAATGCAGAATACGCATTCTTCATTTTGAAACAGATCAACTCAGGAAAGACTTAATCTTGAGCCCATCAAACCTTTGCATATATAATCGGTTACAATTCGAAGTAGCTATCAAGCCAGGAAGACGCCGATTAAACCTTATGCATAACAAACACCGAGACGTTAATGATCGTTTAGCAACGGGGCAACCACCCAAAAAGCAGTTAAGGTGAACGACTATAATCACCTTAGACGAGCCCGCCAAAATTAGACAAAGAACTAACCCTGATTTGGCGCGCAGGCAACGAACTCCAAAAGAGTATAATTGTAGGCCCACCAGTAACCGACGCACACATGTGCAGCAAGCGGGCAAGCAAGGCGAGACGAACGGCAAGGCCGACAAGCAGAGAAGGGCAGTGTGGAGAAGCATTGGGGGATGAGCAGGCACATGCTGCGGTCCAGGGAGACTCGAAACTCAACGAAGCAGAACGGGGGAGAGCAGCAGCGGAGGAGGAGCCCGGCTTGAAAACCGGCGGCAGCTACAAGGCCCGACCAGTTCGGGGGAGAGCAGCAGCGGAGGAGGAGCCCGGCTTGAAAACCGGCGGCAGCTACAAGGCCCGACCAGTTCGGGGGAGAGCAGCAGCGGAGGAGGAGCCCGGCTTGAAAACCGGCGGCAGCTACAAGGCCCGACCAGTTCGGGGGAGAGCAGCAGCGGAGGAGGAGCCCGGCTTGAAAACCGGCGGCAGCTACAAGGCCCGACCAGTTCGGGGGAGAGCAGCAGCGGAGGAGGAGCCCGGCTTGAAAACCGGCGGCAGCTACAAGGCCCGACCAGTTCGGGGGTGGCAGCGGAGGAGGAGCCCGGCTTGAAAACCGGCGGCAGCTACAAGGCCCGACCAGTTCGGGGGAGAGCAGCAGCGGAGGAGGAGCCCGGCTTGAAAACCGGCGGCAGCTACAAGGCCCGACCAGCTCGGGGGCGGCAGCGAGGCACACCAACTCAGCAGCGGGGAGAGAGGTAAATAGTAATCAGTGTGTGGCATCACCAGGGAGCAGGTAAGTGATTGGTTGGTGAGTATTTCTCTTTTTTAAACTTTAACTCTGTAGTTTAGAGTTACTAGGGTCTTTTCTGGTGTAGCAGGGACTGTTGGTAGACTACAAGCGCCTTAGAGATAATTTTAATTGGTGATAGTAAATAAATTTAAATTAAGTAAAGGGAAGGTCATGCCAGGTGAGCCCAGCCCCGTGATATGCTCCTCTTGCTCTATGTGGGAATTCAGGGACCCCGGTGCCCCTGATGATCACGTGTGCCAGAGATGCATCCATCTGCAGCTACTAGCAGGCCGCATTGAGGCGCTGGAGCTGCGGGTGGATGGGTTGTTGAGCATTCACGATGCTGAGAGGGTCGTGGATAGCACGTTTAGTGAGTTGGTCACACCGCAGGGAAGGGCTGCACAGGAAGACAGGAAATGGGTGACCACCAGGCGGAGCAATAGAAGCAGGCAGGTAGTGCAGGAGACCCCTGTGACCATTCCCCTCTCAAACAAGTATACCGCTTTGGATACTGTTGAGGGGGATGACTCACCAGGGGAAGGCAGCAGCAGCCAACTTCCTGGCACTGGGGGTGCTCCTGCTGCCCAGGAAGGGGGGGAAAAGAGTGGGAGAGCAATAGTGGTAGGGGATTCTATAGTAAGGGGAACAGACAGGCGTTTCTGTGGCCGTAGACGTGAATCCAGGATGGTTTGTTGCCTCCCTGGTGCCAGGGTCAAGGATATCACTGAGCGGCTGCAGGGCATTCTGGAGGGGGAGGGTGAACAGCCAGAGGTCGTGGTCCACATTGGTACCAACGACATAGGTAAAAAGAGGGATGAGGTCCTGCAGCAAGAATTTAGGGAGCTAGGTGAAGGATTAAAGAGCAGGACCTCAAAGGTTGTAATCTCTGGATTACTCCCGGTGCCACGTGCTAGTGAGTATAGAAATAGGAAGATAGAACAGATGAATGTGTGGCTAAAGGGATGGTGCAGGAGGGAGGGCTTTAGTTTCCTGGATCACTGGGTCTGCTTCTGGGAAAGGTGGGACTTGTACAAGTCGGACGGTTTACACCTGAACCAGAGGGGAACCAATATCCTTGCGGGGAGGTTTGCTAGCACTGCTGGGGGGGGTTTAAACTAACTTGGCAGGGGGATGGGGTACAGAGTGGAGCTATAGTAGGGGGTGATTTACAGCCAAATACAGAGGAAAAAACAAGTCAGCTGGGAAGGCAGAGCAAATATGTGAAGGCAAAAGGGAATATGGCAGGGCTGGAAGGCATTTATTTTAATGCAAGGAGTCTTGCAAATAAGGTGGATGAACTGAAGTTGTTGTTGAACACATGGGAGTACGATATTGTTGCCATCACGGAGACATGGTTGAGGGAGGGTCAGGACTGGCAGCTCAATATTCCGGGGTATAGAATCTTTAGGCGAGACAGAGGGGGGTGTAAAAGGGGAGGGGGTGTTGCAATATTAATTAAGGAGTCAATTACTGCTGTAAGGAGGGATGATATATTAGCGGGTTCCTCAAATGAGGCCATATGGGTAGAACTTAAAAACAAAAAGGGGGCAAGCACTTTGCTGGGAGTGTACTATAGGCCCCCAAACAGTCAGGGGGAGATAGAGGAACAGATATGTTGGCAAATCTCAGAGAAGTGTGAAAATAATAGGGTAATAATAGTGGGGGATTTCAACTTCCCCAATATAAATTGGGATAGTCAGAGTGTGAAAGGCTTAGAGGGTGCAGAATTCTTAAAGTGCATCCAGGAGAGCTTTTTGAGCCAACATGTAGAAAGTCCTACAAGAGAGGGGGCGGTACTGGACCTAATTCTGGGGAATGTAGCCGGGCAAGTGGTGGAAGTATCAGTAGGAGAGCATTTTGGCGACAGTGACCATAATTCGGTGAGATTTAAGGTGGTCATGGAAAAAGACAAAGACGGCCCGGAAATAAGGGTTCTAAATTGGGGGACGGCCGATTTTAATATGATAAGGCAGGATCTGGCCAAAGTGGACTGGGAGCAGCTACTTATAGGAAAATCCACATCAAAACAGTGGGAGACTTTCAGAAGGGAAATAGAGAGAGTACAGCGCCAACATGTTCCTGTAAAGGTCAAGGGTGGGACCAACAAGCAAAGGGAACCTTGGATGACAAGGGAGATACAAAAATGCATTAGAAATAAAAGGGGGGCTTTTGGCAGTTACAAAAGACTAAAGACGGAAGAAGCCCTAGAGGAGTATAAAAAGTGCAGGGGCATACTTAAAAAAGAAATTAGGAGGGCGAGGAGGGGCCATGAAATAACACTGGCGAGCAAAATAAAGGAAAATCCTAAGATGTTTTATAAGTATATTAAGGGCAAGAGGATAACCAGGGAAAGGGTAGGGCCCATTAGGGACCAAAGTGGCAATCTGTGTGTAGAGCCAGATGATGTAGGTGGGGTTTTAAATGAATTTTTTGCATCTGTGTTCACTATGGAGAAAGACGATGCAGACATAGAAATCGGGCAAGGGGACTGTGACATACTTGAACATATTAGCATCGAGAGGGAGGAGGTGCTAGCGGTTTTAGCAGGCCAAAAAGTGGATAAATCCCCAGGCCCGGACGAGATGTATCCCAGGCTGCTGTGGGAGGCAAAGGAGGAGATTGCAGGGGCTCTGACACAAATTTTCAGAACCTCTCTGGCCACAGGGGATGTACCAGAGGACTGGAGAACAGCTAATGTAGTATCATTATACAAGAAGGGTAGCAGGGATAAACCAGGGAATTACAGGCCAGTGAGCCTAACATCTGTGGTAGGGAAATTATTGGAAAAAATTCTGAGGGACAAAATTAGTCTCCACTTGGAGAGGCAAGGATTAATCGGGGATAGTCAGCATGGCTTTGTCAAGGGTAAATCATGTCTGACAAATCTGATTGAATTTTTCGAGGGGGTGACTAGGGAGGTGGATGAGGGAAATGCTGTGGATGTGGTTTACATGGACTTCAGTAAAGTTTTTGACAAAGTCCCGCATAGGAGACTGGTCAAGAAGGTAAGAGCCCATGGGATCCAGGGTGCCTTGGCGTGTTGGATCCGAAACTGGCTGAGTGGCAGGAGGCAGAGGGTGATGGTCGAAGGTTGCTTTTGTGACTGGAAGCCTGTGTCCAGTGGGATACCTCAGGGATCGGTGCTGGGTCCCTTGTTGTTTGTGATCTACATAAATGATTTGGATGAGAATGTAAAAGGGATGATCAGTAAGTTTGCAGATGACACGAAAATTGGTGGGGTGGTAAATTGCAAGGAGGAAAGCCTCAGGCTACAGGACGATATAGACAGGTTGGTCAGTTGGGCGCAAAAGTGGCAAATGGAATTTAACACTGAAAAGTGCGAGGTGATGCATTTTGGACGGACAAATAAGGCAAGGGAATACACAATGAGTGGTAGGACCCTCGGAAGTACAGAGGGTCAGAGGGACCTTGGTGTACATGTACATAGATCTCTGAAGGCAGCGGAACAAGTAGATAAGGTGATTAAAAAGGCATATGGGATACTTGCCTTCATTAGCCGAGGCATAGAATATAAGAGCAGGGAGGTTATGATGGAGCTGTACAAAACGCTGGTGAGGCCACAGCTGGAGTATTGTGTGCAGTTCTGGTCGCCTCACTATAGGAAGGATGTGATTGCTTTGGAGAGGGTGCAGAGAAGATTCACCAGGATGTTACCTGGGATGGAGCGCCTCAGCTATGAAGAAAGACTAAACAGGCTGGGGTTGTTTTCCTTGGAGCAAAGAAGGCTGAGGGGGGACCTGATTGAGGTGTACAAAATGATGAGGGGCATAGATAGGGTAGACAAAGAGGAACTTTTCCCCTTAGTAGGGGGGTCAATAACAAGGGGGCATAGATTCAGGGTAAGGGGCAGGAGATTTAGAGGGGATTTGAGGAGGAACTTTTTCACCCAGAGGGTGGTTGGAATGTGGAACTCAATGCCTAAAAGGGTGGTAGAGGCAGGAACCCTCACAACATTCAAGAAGCATTTGGATGAGCACTTGAAATGCCATTGCATACAGGGCTATGGACCAAATGCTGGAAAATGGGATTAGACTGGACAGGGATGGATGGGCGGCGCAGACACGATGGGCCGAAGGGCCTCTTTCTGTGCTGTAAAACTCTATGGCCTAGAAATTGAGTGCCCTTAGCGCCGATTTTGCGGCGCTAGAGGGCCTAGCGCTGCATTTGGCGCCGGCGCCGAAATTGCCTGGGGCCCTTACGCCGCGGTAGACCGGTAGCGCTGCGCCGGCACCGATGACGTCATCGGTGTGCGCAGCGTCCCGGTTGCCATGCCGACGGGCCCCAGCGCCGAAATTCAGTTGCGGCCGCCTCGCCCGTGACAGCCGCAACTAAGACTCTGGCAACAGAGTCTTACGAGTCTTTGCGCCGGCGCATTAAAGGCCCCGCGGTGGCCGGCCGCTTTCCCGCCGGCCGCCTGGCCGCAGCTCCCTCCCCGGACTTCCCCCCCCCCCCCCCCCGGAACAGAAGCAAGCCCGGCACTTGTCCGAGGTGCCGGGCTCATTTTTTAAAAGATTTTCGCGGGCCGCGATCGGGTGCAGGCAGCTCCTCCTTAAGGGAAGGAGGAGGCCTGCACTTCCCGAGCCTGCCGCACCGCATCGGGTGCCGCAGCGCCGGAATTGCGGCGCGAAACGGCAGTTAGCGCCGATTTACCGCCGCAAAGACCCTTCAGTAGCGCCGGCAGCCGTTTGGGCGCGGCCCTGCTGAATTTTTGGCGCGCGCAGGGGGACTTAGCGCCGGCACTAACTTCCGGCGCTAAAGCCCTGGCTAAGCCAAAACTCAATTTCTAGGCCTATGACTCTAACTCTATCTATGACCACGAGCATCGCGGTAACAAAGGGCCGGGTAAACCATACCTTCAGATCATTACCACTGCACAGGTTGTGATCTGGGCCACTGCAACTGAGCTAACACCGAAGACCGCCAACCGAACCCCAACCGCAACAAAACTTCGACAACCAGACCACCACCAGAAGAACAAAACCCGATGTTTTCCACTCTACAAGGTAAAGTACCCAACAAAGACTTTACTCCCTATCCCTAACAGGGAAAAGAGGGTACTTTACTCAGCCGACTCCACCACCGCACCCTGAGACCACGTGGCGATGGCAGGCCCCAAAGGACACAAAGAACGAACCACAAAACCACAATTGGCTTAATCAGGATTCGACCTGTCCAGAAACCCTCATTGGTGAGCATAATCCCTGGCCCCTCACAGCACAATTTAGTTCGATATTGGGGGTGGGACAAGGGTAGGGGGATTATTAACGTGATTTTTCCCTCGATGTGCCATGTGTTCCCCATTCCTAATTAAGTGTACTCTTGTATGCCTGTAACTATTCCGGTAATTTCCAGTGTTGTAATTTTATTGTGCCTTTTTAATAAAATACAGTTTTCTTGTACCAAACCAGTTGTCTACTCCAATTCTGTATCGCCGCCTGTACCTAAGTCCGGTGTCTAGAACCCAGGGGTGTGGGAGCGATTCAAACCGCTCAAAACAGTCAGGGGCAGAGCAGACTGTACACACACCACCCCTACAGAAATGGCGACCGCGGCAGGACTCCGGCAACAGGGGTGCAATACAGTAGACACTGATTCGGAAGAGCAAACCGTTATGTAAGAGAAGATTTCTAATTATGTATTCAGTAAAGTGAATATCACTAAGAAGTGGATCACTAATCTGTTAAAAGCTGGGCGTCCGGTAGATGCTGCAGCTAAATGGACAGACGTGAAGGATCATAGAAAATCCATAGAAAAGGCAATCTGGCTGATGTGCTTCAAGAAACAGATCCAGCTTTTGGACAGGCTCGTTGAAGCACAGGCAGCCGAGATACGGGAGTCGGCCCTGGAAGTCCAAGACAGGACTCTAGCAGGGGAGAAGTTGCTGGTAGCATTGCAGGCTCCGAACCAGGAAAGGGTACAGTTAATGGGGGAGCATAAGGCCAGGCTGGAATATCTACAGTGTCAGGTCACCGAGGCCAAGAGCAATGAGCTGAGGTTGCGGGAAAAGAATGCCCGCCTAGCGAGACAAGTAAGAGAGCAGGAGGAGAAAGTAAAAGACATAAAGGCAGCCTATAAGTTAGCGAGCGAGCAGGGGTTTGAAGATGCAGATCATGGCCCCTGCAAGGAACAGATAGAGAATCTGAGCCTGGCCCTAAGGAAGGCAAAGGGCATGGTGTGCCTCATAAGCCCGAAGGCAGCCCAGGCAGATTTTACGGGGAACGAGGGGAGAACGGTTCAGACACCAGTGGTAGTGCCAAGGGATGACCCGGTTGAGGAACAGGAGGTCCCACGACCACCACCCGTAGCGCCAGGTTTTAGTGAGGTCTAGCAGCAAGGGGGGTGGAGTTAGGGGTAGAAGTGGAGGTGGAACAACCCCCACAAGAAAGGCTGGAACCGGGGCCGATGTGCTCGGCCCGGCAGTGAAGGTTGGGCCCACCCGTTCGTGATGGGGAAGAGGGATCCCTCCAAAACCAGTTCATAGTTCCCTACGGCACCCAACAGCTTAGAGCTATGGTAAGCCACATACCAAAGCTCACAGAAAAAGGGGACCTCTCGGTCCGCTTCAGGGAAGTGGAACAGGCAGCCAGCATCAATGAGTGCGATGATGCCTAACAGGCCAAAATGCTGCTGTTCTCCCTGGAGGGTAAGCTCCTCCAGTCCCTTTCTGACCAGTGTAAGAAGGGACAGTGCGAGTATGGGGAACTCAAGGAAGAAGTTCTTCAGGCCATGGGGATGAATGAGGGAAGTCCTTTCTCCCGAGTGGAGAAGACAGTGCAGATCGCAGGGGAAACCCCGCAGGCTTTCACAGACAGGTTGTGGCCGGTATATAGGAGTGCCTGTGCTGGGGCACCTAACCGGGTGTACCTGGATCGGGATCAGCTGGCCCACTGGCTCCATTGCCTGGTGGCAAACAGCTTGCCACAGGTCAGGGCCAAGGCGGAAGTCTGGTTTGACCCTAAGAATCCCCTGACTACTGAACTCACGGTGATCAGACAGTTGACCCTAGCCTACAGGAATGGTAGGGGAACCGATGCACACCCACCTAAGGGGAAGGTGCATGAAGTAAAACCCGGACAGGGTAGGAAGGAGTGGCATCAGGAAGGGAATAACCCTTCCAGCATGAAGCTTAATTGTTACAGGTGTGGGAAGGATGGACACTGGAGGAAGGAGTGCAAAAACCCTTGGAAGGATAACAAGGGAAAGAATTCCTCAGCCCCAGCCCAAAAGACAGTTGGGGATCCCTCCCGCCACGGTCGAGTCATTTTTGGACACGATGAGGACCCTATTGACTGGCCCAGGGAGGGTAGCAGCCACTACCGGTGCTCTGACCCCATCAGCCCCATCCAACCCACAGCCCTGACTGGAGCCAGCGCAGCCTGTTTACCTGTGTTCCCTCAAGTACAACTTATGGAAGAGACCCCTCGTGGAGATGGAGGTAGAAAAGGTAAAGGGGACCTATCTGTTGGATACGGGGGCATCATGCACCATGATTCATTCAGACAACCCCACCACCTCACCTCTATCTAGCGGGGTCCCATACAGTCTGTCGGGATTCACAGGCAAAGAACAGGCTGGCTCATTTTCCATCCCGCTGTCCATTCGTTTGGGAACACTCTGCTCTAAGTGGACCTGTGTCCTAATGAAGTGGGAAGTGGAGGGTGGAAAAGGGATCCTGGGAACCGACTTTATTGTAGGCCACGGGACCCTAGTGGATTTAAGGAATCACTGCCTATGGGGGGCAAATACAGGAAAGGAAGGCGGAGTAGTAGTCATCCCAGGGAAACAGGGGAAGGGGACCCTGTGCACCATGAAGCCTAAAGAGGGTTATAACCTCAAGCTCATGGTCAGTAATACCCCAAAGGAGTTCCAGGCATTTGTGCAGGCCCACCTAGCCACATTTGCCACACACAAGCACGACTGTGGGAGGGTCAACGGGTTCGAGGTCAGCATAGACGGGGACCCTATGGCCCGACCACAAAAACAGTACAACTTCCCCAGGGAAGCGGAGCCAGACATGGAAGCAGCCATGTCCTCCTTGATACAGCAGGGGGTCCTGAGACCGATAGCCACCCACGTAAACTCTCCACTGTGGCTGGTTAGAAAACCGGACAACTCCTGGAGGGCCACGGTGGACTATCGGGTGCTCAGCAGTAACATCCCAGCCTGTGCACCACAGTAGCAGCAGTTGCCGACCTGATAGGAAGTATCCCAGCATCCGCGACCACTTTCACGGTGCTGGATATTTCCAACGGGTTTTGGTCCATCCCTTTAAGGAGAGAGGATCAGTACAAGTTTGCCTTTACTTTTAAAGGGCAACAGTACACCTGGAACTGTTTGCCTCAGGGCTTCCACAATAGCCCTAGCATTTTCCATCAATGCATGGCAAACAGTTTAAAGGGCTTCAGCCAGCCCAGACAGCTGGTACAGTATGTGGATGACCTGCTCCTATTCACTGATTCGACTGAGGAGCATGGCCCACTATTGGCCGAACTGTTGGAACTGCTCAGGCAGGAAGGCTTTAAAGTGAACCCAAAGAAAGCACAGATCAGCCAGCAGGAGGTCAAATTCCTGGGCCTGACCGTACGCGCTGGGGAAAGGGCCATAGACAAAGCTAGAAGGGAAGCGGTACAGGAGTTACCAGTCCCCAACACAGTCACGGGAGTGCGATCTTTTCTAGGGCTAACCGGGTACTGCAAAGATTTCATTGAGGACTATGCAGCCACAGCAGTCCCTCTGCTCCGACTCCTACATAAGGGAGTGGAGTGGGCTTGGGATGAGGGTTGCCAGGCAGCATTTGTCAGGCTCAAGGAAGATCTGCAGACCGCACCAGCTCTAGGGGCCATAGATGGGGGAAAGATTTCTTTCTGGAGGTAGCAGCCAGCGGGGACAGCCTGAGTGCGGTGCTGCTCTAAGAGCGGCATGGCAGGCTGAGGCCGGTGGTCTACTCCTCCAGGATACTCACGGATGTGGAGAAGAGCTACTGCAATTGTGAGAGGTACCTCTTGGCCACACACTGGGCTGTGAAAAGATCATTGATCATCACAGGCACCTCTCCCATCACCCTCCTCACCCATCACACGCCCACCCAGATGCTCCTGGATGGGAGAATCAAGGTTGGGACAGTGAGCAGTACCCGCATTGCTCGCTGGACCCTGCTTCTCTCACAGATGGACCTAAAGGTGAAAGGGCTCTGCAAGCCAAAGCTCGCAGCTAACCTGGTATATCCTGGAACAGCCCACCGGTGTTCCATAGAAGGGGTTTGGGAAGTGGACATAGGTTTGCGGGCCGGGATACACCCCACAGGCCGCGAAACCTATGTGGATGGCTCCAGCACGGTATCTGCTGGTGAGCGACTCACATAGTGTGGAGTTTATGACCCAGCGGCAAACATTGTCCTGGCAATTAAGCTCCCCAGCACCATGAGCGCCCAGCAGGCTGAACTGTCCGTGGTAGTGTACATCATTACACACCCTGAAATCTTCCCCACCCCATACACAATTTGCTCGGACAGTATGTTCACGTGCAATTCGTGTACGGAGTACCTGGCCATCTGGTCCCGCCGTGAACACACCTCCGCTGACGAGAGACCCCTCACAGTGAAAACCCTGCTGGAGAAAACCTTAGTAGCAGTGGGGGAGGAAGGGGAGGTTTTCACCCATAAGGTGAAAGCCCATTCCTCCGCAGAACCCCGTAGTCAGGGTAACCAGCAGGCCGACGTGCTAGCTAAGGAGGGTGCCCGCACAGGCACTTTCTGGGACCCATATGGGTCCAATCCTATAGCAGCAGTCAGGGGTAGGAACGGGACACAAGGGAGTGCAGGGGTAGCTTTAGCCCCGGACCTTAAGACGGTCCAAACCCAAGACCCCGTCCTCAAGGCAGTCCTCAGTGCAGCGACTGAGGGAAAAAGGGAAGACGGCCCTTACGGCACAGCAGCCCTCTCTGTGAAAGAAGGCATGCTGTTTAGGGGAGAACAATGGGTGGTACCACAGCAGCACCGGAGGGAATTCCTTCAACTGGCCCATAAGGGTCCAGGAGCGGGGCATCCCGGGCCTGAGACCACCTGGCAGCGGGTGGAACAGGCGGGATGGTGGCCAGGACTCAGGGAAGATGTCCACGAGTTCTGCGCCAGCTGTCTGGTGTGTGCTACTAACAACCCTGACCCCCACAAAAGGAAGGTACCTATGGGACACATCAGGCGGGTAGAGGGACCATGGCAGTCAATCCAGGTCGACTACATCGGGCCCCTACCCACCGCCCAGGGAGGTTATAAGTACTGCCTAGTCCTGGTAGATGTGTTCACGAAGTGGGTAGAAGCCTTCCCCTGCAGAACAGCCACAGCTCTGGGTACAGCCAGGATCCTGGTCAGGGAGGTGTTCTCGCGATGGGGGCTACCACAGTATGTGGAGTCCGACCAAGGGAGTCACTTTACCAGGCAGGTCATGCAGAATACCCTTATGGTACTCGGCATTAAGGAGAAGTGGCACTTTGCCCACAACCCACAGTCATCAGGGATTGTGGAGAGGATGAACAGGACCTTGAAAGAAAGGCTGAGGAAAGAGACGGTGGACTCACCTAGAAAATGGGCAGAGGTCCTACTGTTGGTCCTGATGGGGATCCGAGCCAGCCAGTCAAAAAGCACGGGGTACTCCCCGCACGAGCTGATGACTGGCAGAGTTATGCGGACCCCCACCCATGTACTAGCCCCGGTGCTCATGGAAGGTCAACTCAGGGAGGTAAACCGGGACAGGTTTGCCAGGAACCTCTTCTTAAACAGGTCCATGAGCAGGCAGCTGGGAACATGGAAAGGCAGCATCGGAGTAACCGATTGCTGTTAGAGCCCCGAAAACACCACGAGTGGGAGATAGGGGATCAAGTTATGGTGAGGAATTTTGCTCAGGTAGGAAGTCTAGAACCGTTATACATGGGGCCCTACAGCATTGTAGACAAGGCAAGCCCTATGGTATACGCCATAAGGATGCCTCGTCGCATCAAATGGTTCCATATTAACCAATGCAAATTGTTTAAGCCCAAGAGAAGGGGACAGCCAGTTGGGGCAAGGTCTGAGGATAGAAATCCTCAGCCTGCAGCAGGAGAAAACTCACAGGCTGCACAGGCAGGTGCAGTGGCTTGTTTTAGGGGAAGAGCCATCCCGCCCACCATTTGGGACCCTCCCCCACTCATCTGGGACTTAGACGAGGTGGGACCTGGGGGTGAGGACCCTCAGCCTGCAGCATTAAGCTGCAGAGAATTACCTGCCCCTAACCCAGATTTAGGAGAGGTGGAATGTGAGGACGAGGACCCTCAGCCTGCAGCATCAGGCTGCATAGAGTTGCCTGCCCCTAGCACAGGTTCAGGAGAGGTAAAGCCTGAGGATAAAAATCCCCAGCCAGCGGTAGTGGAAAGTTCACAGACCGCACAGGAGGGGGAAGTGGCTCATGTTAAAGAACCACCAGCCAGAAAAACGCCACCATCCAAAGTCCCTAGAAGGTCCCCACGAATGCCACGGCCAAGGAAACCGTGGTCACCGGCTCCCCAGTTCAAAAGGGCAGCCTCTCGAGTCAGGGATCAGTCTGAGGGCAGAGGTTCCCAGCCAGCAGCCACAGGCTGCGAGGGACCAAAAGTACAGGACAGGGCAGCCACACCGAAGGGAATAGTGTGCTGCAGCCCAAACAGGGATTAGCCTGGCCGCCCGGAGACAGACAGCGGATGTACATAGGCCTAGAAATTCAGTTCGGCGCGCCAGCCATTAGCGCCTTAGGGGGAGTAGATCTCGAGCGCTAGGCGCTTATCGCCCGGGCGCAGCGCGATCTGCACCTCTCCCCAACTTCAGGACACATTTAGCGCCGGCGCAAAGTCTTAGCGCGCGCCCTGCTGCGCGCGCAGATCATGACATCATATAATAGTGCAACGCCCTTTGTGCGCCCCAAACCGGAACTTCACTCGCGCCGGCCCATTGTGCACCGGGCGTCCCGAGCGACTGTGAAGTGGAACGGTACACAGGCCAGCCGGGCCGGGGGGAGCGCTAATTAAAGGGCACTTACCCAGCAGTATAAAGGCCAGCCATTTTGCAGCATTCACTCTTGTGCAACGGTTTTTTGGACAGAGACCAAGGAGGAGAGTTTACTGCTTTGGACCAACACTTGGACAGGTATTTTTGGCTCAGGCCAGAGCTTACCAATTATCTTAGCCTTCATTCAGAGCTCAGTGTTTGCCAGCATATAATGGGGGCTGCATTGGGTGGATTTCAGCCTTATGCCAGAAGGGCTTACAGACGCCGTGAGAGAGTGGCAGCCCTGGCTAGACGCAGAGGGGGCAACAGGCGTCGCCAACTGAGGCCTTACCCACGCAGGGTATACCGCCAGCAGAACTCCTATCTGACCATGTCTGCCACGATGTGTGTTAGGAGGCTGCAATTCCGAAGGGAGGTGGTTGCAGACTTCTGCCGGCTGCTTCAGAGAGATCTGCAGCCACAGCTGATGCGCAGGACGTCTCTGTCGGTGGCAGTGAAGGTGACGGTGGCTCTCAACTTCTATGCCTCCGGCTCCTTCCAATCCGCTACTGGGGACATCGCTAACATCTCCCAGTTCGCCGTGCATTGCTGCATCCGCCAGGTGACCGAAGCCCTTTTCAGAAGGAGACATCAATTCATCTCCTTCCCCATGACCCTGGACAAGCAGCAGCAGTGTGCAGTGGGGTTTGCAAGAATAGCGGGCTTCCCCATGGTGCAGGGCGCCATTGACTGCACGCATGTGGCTTTGCGGGCACCTCTTGAGCATGCCGAGGATTACCGCAACCGGAAGGGCTACCATTCCCTCAATGTACAGCTGGTGTGTGACCACAGGCAGCGCATCCTAGCTGTCAATGCCCGCTTTCCAGGCAGCAGCCACGATGCCTTTATCCTGCGACAGACAACTGTGGCTGACATGTTCCAGGCACAGCCTCCCCCAAGAGGATGGCTTATCGGGGACAAAGGCTATCCTTTGTGTACCTGGCTCATGACCCCGCTCCGCGCACCCACGACCCCTGCTGAAGAGGCATACAACGAGAGCCATCAAGCGACGAGGAACCTCATAGAACAAACAACCGGCGTGCTCAAGCAACGGTTCCGCTGTCTCGATCGCTCCGGGGGAGCCCTCCAGTATTCGCAGGATCGAGTCTCCCAATTCGTCGTCGTTTGCTGCATGCTGCACAACCTGGCTATCCGCAGGACTCAGGCACTGCCACCTCACGTTGGACCACCACCTCAGGAGGAGGAGCAGGAGGAGCATGAGGACGACGAGGACGAGGAGTACCAGCCCAGGAGGGACGCACAAGGTCCAAGGGCCGCCCGTCGTCGGCTTATTGAACGTCACTTCTAGGCCCCCTGTCAGGGAATGGCTTGTGCCAATGATAGAACATGATTGCAGCCGCTCCACAAGCCCTCAGCCGGTTAAGGCAACAAACACTTCAAAGATCAAACATGGACAATGTGAATAAATAAAATGCTTTATTGTACAAACTCTGGGCCCTTCCCACATGAAAACCAAAAACAGAGGAAACCCCCAAAAAACACTCAAACACATTACTCGCTCCCACAACCTGGGGAGGATTAACAAAATAGGGCAACTAAAATGGCCGTCATTGTCGGCCTTCGTCCAAAACAAACATCACATCATCGGCCTTCAAAAAACTAACATCCAATTCTCGGCCTCAAGAAACAAACACAAATGGCCACACATTCGAATATTTGGCCCGTTAGGGCAATGCCTTGGCCATCTTTGGGTGGCCCCTGCCCGCCCTGCTGCTCCGCCTCAAAGTAAGGCCATTGGCTGCTGCAAGGCTGGGGGCAGGCTCCTGAGGGGCACATGTCGTGACGGCAGATGCCCTTGGGGGTCGGCCTAGTCGAGGTCTGGGCGTCGAGCGGCCGGCTGTTGACTGCTGCAGCTGTGGCTGGCCAACATCAGTCGCTGCAGCAGCTCCTGGCAGCTCCACTGGGGGAGTGGCAGTGGCGGCTGGAGGAATGGCGGCAAGCTGGCGGATGGCAGGCGCTCGCTGGTCGCCTGAGACACTGGCACTCGCCCGGGCCAGCACTGCAGCATGCGCACCAATCTGCCGAGGGACAGACCGATGTGCTGCTGCAGCGCGCCGGGTGCCTTGGCGATGCCTGGCTGACACAGCGAGTGTGGCAGCAGTGAGTGCCCGTGTTGACTTGTTCACTGCCCGCAGCAGAGCAGCCAGTGACTGGACGGCACCACTAATCACCTGGCCAGTCGCTGCAAGATCTGCCCGGTATTCCGCCCAACTGGTGGCCTCTAAGGGCCCGAACTCGGCCACACTCCGAGAGAGGGAATCGATGGACTCAGGCAACCGTGACACTACCGCCATGAGCTCCGTGTGCCGGCGCTCCGAGTCCGCGGACAAGTCTTCGAGGCCTTCCATCTCCTCGGCGAAGAGCATCTCCTGACTGGAGGCCGGACTCTCCCTCTGGGGAGAAGGCCGCCGAGCTGGCCGACCCTTCCTGCGTTGCTGGAGGCCGCTGGGCCCAGCAACTGGACTCCCCTCCGATGCATCCCCCCTCTGGGGAGAAGGCCGCCGAGCTTCCACCCCCCTCCCGCCTTTCTGCAGCATGCAGGTCCCAGGAGCTCCCCTCCCCTTCGACACTTCCGCCACGCTGCCCTCCAGGGAAGACGTGTCCCCTACATTGGCCTGGGTGTCCGCGGCTGAGGGTTCCCCTGATGGGCCGCCTTCCTCTTGCTCCTCCTCCTGCTCCTCCTCGGAGGGTCTGTCACTGGCAAGTTGAGGGACCTCCTCTTGACCATCTGAAAGCAGGAAGGCACAAGAGTAGCTTTAGAGTGAGGAGAGGGCAGCAGTGCGGGATGCATGAGTGGTGGCATTCAGCGCATTGGTCGGACAGTGGCAAAGGATGTAGATCTGATGCGCAAGTGGGACGAGAGAGGTGCAAAAGGTGATGTCCTTACCATTGCTTCCCAGAACAGGGTCAGCATCTCCACATGCAACGGGCCCAATCACCCGGCGACCCATGAGGCGCTCCACGCGATGTTGCAGGTCGGTGAGTGGCTGGATATGGGGTCGTCCTCCCCCGGTCGCAGTCCGGCTCCTGCGATTATTCGCCAGCTTGGCCTGCAAGAGAAAGGACGGCCTCAAAGTACAGTGTGTCGCCGTGATCTTGTATGCACTGCCTCCCATGGTGGAATAGCCTGGCCAGTGTGTCGCCATGATCTGCTGTGCACTGCCTCCCATGGTGGAATAGCCTGGCCAGTGTGTCGCCATGATCTGGTGTGCACTGCCTCCCATGGTGGAATAGCCTGGCCAGTGTGTCGCCATGATCTGCTGTGCACTGCCTCCCATGGTGGAATAGCTTGGCCTGTGTGTTCAGTGCAGAATGTGCAATTGATGCTCATGCCTGTGCCATAGCTGCTGGATGAAGGCTGGCCATTAGAGCTTTCAGGTCCCTTTGCCCATAATGTGAGGTGCACATGCAAGGATGAGGAGGTCATTGGAAAGGGTACTCACCCTGACAATGCGTGTGAGGTCATTTATCTTTTTGCGGCATTGGGCACCGGTCCTGGGGACGTCGCTGTTGGCTGACAGCTTGCTGGCGACATGCCTCCAGGCTCTCCTGTAGACGCGGACCGTCGCCTTCTTGCCATTGTCCGGGTACAAAACATGGCGCATCTTCTCCACAGCAGCAAGCAGCACGCTCAGATCACGCTCTGAGAAGCGCTGCGCACGTTCACGGGCCTTCTCCATGTCTTCAGGCGCTATTTGGGTCCAGCAGCAGTGTTCAGGCCTAGCTGGAGGGCTCCACTATCCAGGGCGTGGCAGCAGACACAGTCGACCCTTCCCCCTTAAGAGCTGGCCGGCGCCAGGGTGTCTGCTGTCAGTCACAAGATGGCTGCACCTGCGCTGCGCCCGGCCTCGGCGCTATCGATCACCACCTCCGGCTTAGCGCCCAAAGAGAGGCGTCCAACAGCAGTTTTAGCGCTCGCCCGAACTAGTAGGGTGAAGCTAATGAATATCGGAGAAGTGGCCTAGATTTGGAGGCGGCCGCTAACTTTAGCGAACGCCCCACTTTAGCGCCCCAAAAGTGGCGTCAATGAATTTCTAGGCCATAGTGTCTGTAATGTAATTTTAGTTATTTAAGTTTGGGTGTTGTAGTTTAATTTAAATAAGGTGATTGGTAGTTTAAATGTTATTGTTTTAAGAGTGTTTGTATCGAGTCGAGGTCGCAAGACACGAATATGCTTTACCCAAGCCAGAGAATCTGCTCGGGACCTGGCTATATGCTCTTGTGTCTCTTTACAAAAGGGATTTCGAAATGAAGGGGGGCATACTCCTACTCGCCCTGATAGGAATGAGCACTGGGAAGCGAGGTGATCAAATCAATCAAATTAAATCAACTTTTATTGTCATTGTTAGTGCACAAGTGCAGTACAACGAAATGTAGGCTTGCGGCTCCCGAGAGTGTACATTTGGATTAAGACATTTAAACATTCAACATACATTTGGCTTGTAGTATATTAACATAAATCTGACCATAATAAAGTGCATTGGCAGATGTGCAGGCTTTAGAGTTTATTTGTGGAGTTCAGTAGGATGACAGCCCTATGTAGGAGTACTGTACAGTAGGAGGACTCCCACATCTATGGGTGCTCAGGAGAGAGAGCACCGGTTGTGACTGCTGGGGGCGGCGAACGAGGCGTGGAGGAGCTCGCCATCTATTCCCATGAGGGAAGATGGCCAGGGTGGCTGGGGTCCAACTCCACCCGGTACTCCAGCCAGACCGGGTTCACCTACGGGGAGGCCTCCCTCCCCTGCCCCAGCGTACAGGTTGTGGTCTCACGGGTCGGGGTCACTGAGGGGAAATGCGTGTGCCTGACCTGCAGAGGACAGATTCCACTGGGAAGGTGGTGGTGGCTCAGGAAGCTGAGCACAGTTATGGGGGACCGTACAGCTGACTGGGTACGACTGGGGAACGACGCCTAGCAGACGGTCACGGGGACCCAAGGGGGAACTAGTGTGTGCTGGGATAAGTGGTGGGAGTTGGAACAGGGAATTTATGTCTGTATGTGGGGGTCGCAAAGGGCCTGCCCCACGGCATATCCATCATTTTCTCCACATCATGGCAGGATAAGGGGGAGGGGGTGGAATGGGATTCCCACCTACACACTTGCATAGTCCCACGCTACCCAGCCCCAGTCAAAGCCACTGAACTAGTGGCACACGCTCGAAAGCCCCTGCCCACGACTCAGGCAGCAAGGACACAGAGAGAGGGGTGCCCCACCACCACCAAGGGACCAGGGAATGGGCTGGTACTAGTGCCGATGGAAAAGGTGCTATACCAGGGGGTACACTACACGGTAGCTTCCGTGATCCTGAACCTCACCGAGGTACACTTACCTGAGTGGTGCCCCAAAGAGACAGAACAGCTATACCAGGCCCTGTTAAAAGAGATGTTTAGGAAATTCTACGAGTTCGATTTTGCCAATGTAGACAAAACCGAACTGTACACTACACACCATGAGTATTTTGGTAGTACGGGGAAACAAAGAAGGAGAGCCTGGAATGATGTTTTCACAGCGTTTAACACAGGATCCTCTGTAATAACCAGCCTAGATGACATAGAATTGCAGACACAGATAAACAGTTTGAAAACACAATTGCGAAAAATCTTAATGGATGAAAATACAGTAGTAGGCTCAGAGTTACACGAGGACCAGGCTATGATGGTCCATCTAAAAGAGATCATTGCTGAGCTGGAAAAGCACACAAAAACTGTAAATGCCCTTATAAGAGAGGACAGGAATGCTTCAGATCAGGCTGCACAGAATGAGGTGTGCGTACAGTACGGGACATGGTTGCTGGGCGAGGGCCGCAGTAACCTGGAGGATTTAAAACAGGGTTTAGTCCCCTCCTGGATCAGCAACAAGCACCTCGCAGCCCTCCATCCCTTTGAGAATGCATTGAGCCCATGTCAACTCCGGCTAGCTTCTGAGGCCTACCCTGTCCCAGATTGTGGGCGCTCTAACCACACTATCATGAGGATAGTAGTGAGGATGCCGGTCATGGGTGGGACAGCCCGACCCGCACTGGTATACAGGGTAGAGAACATTGGAGTCATTCAAGGGGATGCACACATCCGTTTCACAGCGGCCCCACCTTATGTCATAAAGTGGGAGCACGCTATGACAGGTACTGACCTCTCGGGGTACCGGAGCCGGGGAGCACACATAATCCTGCGCCCCCAGCACTTGAATGCCTATTCAAAACCACAGTGCGGGTTTAAAGCTGCTGGCGCAAAACCTATAAACTGTACCATGGAGGTAATGGCACAAGACCATGTTTCCCCACAGGTAGCATATATAGGAGGTGGGACATATTGTGTCACCACAGGTGCGCCCCACTACCAGCATGGACAGCATAGCTGGTGTCCGGTAAGTGACAGCAGTTTCTGCTTTAAACCCGAGGCAGAAGTTCAAGTGGCCCAGGAACGAATTGTTCCCATTCCTGAACCCTCCACTGTTCACCTCACTGTGAAAGAGAATTTCACCAACCTGCAAAAGTATGTAGTGCATTTCGGCTACGAAATCCCCCCTCTCCCAGAACACCTTACCAAAATACTCAAAGCAGTAATCGTCTCACAGAAACATTTCTACACATTGGAGCAGAAGACGGTAGAGATAGGGGCTAAGATACTGGACATTGAAGTTCCACCCTGGTGGAACATTTTTGGAAATATAGAGGTCCCTTCATGGATTAGAATGGCTTCCCACATCCTCATGGTTTGCCAGCTGGGAATAGTATTGTACCTGGTGTGCACTCAGGGAAAAAGCCAAATACTAGAATTCCAAAACCAAAGGACTTGGAAGGAGCATTATGTTAAGGTGGAGGGAGATACACCTGTTTGAATCTTTTTATTTTATATTTCTGAATAAAGGTTGTTGTTTTTTTTGTGCTTTTGTTATTTTTAACAAAGATTTTGACGTGTTATGTTTAATAAAACGTGTGTGTACCAAGTGGTGCAGGGGTGTTGGACCCCCTGCATGCTTGGATATATGTAACTTGTATTTTTGCCTATGTATGCTTATGTACACTACATTTTCAAAGAATGGGAAATGCATGTGTCATGGGATTTTAGATAGGTAATTACAGGGAAGATTGGCTGTGGAGGGTCGGAATTTTGCTCACCTTCGTAAGTATGATACTTAAAGTGAGTTTTAGTATCAACAGGGGGGAGTGTAGGGTTCTCAAAATTCCCACATTCCCCAAAGTTAGTAATAAAGGGACCCTGAAGGACAAAGTTATTAATAAGGGTACCCTAAAGAAAATGGCTTCTGGACCTCATGGCAGAAGCCTGCAAGATTGGAAAGCAGGGCCCTGCAAAAACAGCAGGTCAGATGACATGCCTGGGTCTGTGAGAGACTTGTTATTTCTGAAGCCAGACAAATAGATAATGCAGAATACGCATTCTTCATTTTGAAACAGATCAACTCAGGAAAGAGTTAATCTTGAACCCATCAAACCTTTGCCTATATAATCGGTTACAATTCAAAGTAGCTATCAAGCCAGGAAGACGCCGATTAAACCTTATGCATAACAAACACTGGGACATTAAAGATCATTTAGCAACGGGGCAACCACCCAAAAAGCAGTTAAGGTGAACGACTATAAGCATCTTAGACGAGCCCGCCAAAATTAGACAAAGAACTAACCCTGATTTGGCGCGCGGATAACAAACTCCAAAAGAGTATAATTGTAGGCCCACCGGTAACCGACGCACACATGTGCAGCAAATGGGAAAGTGAGGCGAGACAAACGGCAAGGCCAACAAGAAGAGAAGGGCAGTGTGGAGGAGCGTTGGGGGACGAGCAGGCACATGCTGCGGTCCAGGGAGACTCGAAACTCAACGAAGCAGAACGACCACGAGCATCGCGGTAACAAAGGGCCGGGTAAACCATACCTTCAGATCATTACCACTGCACAGGTTGTGATCTGGGCCACTGCAACCGAGCTAACACCGAAGACCGCCAACCGAACCCCAACCGCAACAAAACTTCGACAACCAGACCACCACCAGAAGAACAAAACCCAAATTTTTCCACTCTACAAGGTAAAGTACCCAACAAAGACTTTACTCCCTATCCCTAACGGAGAGAAGAGGGTACTTTACTCAGACGACTTCACCACCGCGCCCTGAGACCACGTGGCGACGGCAGGCCCCAAAGGACACAAAGAACGAACCACAAAACCGCAACCGGCTTAATCAACAGGATTCGACCTGTCCAGAAACCCTCACTGGTGAGCATAATCCCTGGCCCCTCACAGCACAATTTAGTTAGGTATTGGGAGTGGGACAAGGGTAGGAGGGTTATGAATGTGATTTTTCACTCGATGTGCCATGTGTTCCCCATTCCTAATTAAGTGTACTCTTGTATGCCTGTAACTATTCTGGTAATTTCCAGTGTTGTAATTTTATTGTGCCTTTTTAATAAAATACAGTTTTCTTGTACCAAACCAGTTGCCTACTCCAATTCTGTATCGCCGGCTGTACCTAAGTCCGGTGTCTAGAACCCAGGGGTGTGGGAGCGATTCAAACCGCTCAAAACAGTCAGGGGCAGAGCTGACTGCACACACACCACCCCCTACAGTGTTGGTGTCCAAGAGTTGATGAAGCTTGCGATCCTTGACATCAGAAAGGAAGAAAAAAAAGTTTTTTGTTGAAGCGTCGGATGAGTCGAAGGACGAAATGGAACTGTGCACCCGGACAGCTTTGAGATAGAGTGCGTCGGTGCTGCTGAAGTGACAGGTCTAGAGTGTTCATGTGGCAGCGCATGGCGTTGAGCATGGATCTCAAGATGCAGCGAGAGCAGTAGTTCAAGGAACGATGAATATCTTGGAGATATTTGTAATCCTGGGTGGATCCGAAACACGAAACATGATTCTGGAGACCCTGGCTGGTGCATACTAAAGGGCTACTCCAGATCTCTTAAGGCATCTGAAGCGAATCTTCAGCATGCCGATTGCTTGCTCTATGACAAATCTGGTGGACACGTGGCTGTAATTGTAATGCTCCTCAGCCTAATTACTTGGCCTCCTCAAACATGCCATCAGCCACGTCTTCAGTGGATAGCCCTTGTCTCCAAGCTGGCAGCCAGTAAGTCTGTTTGGAGGTGTGAAGAGCTGAGGGAGGGTGGGCTGGTGCAGCACAAAAGAGTCATGACAGCTGCCAGCGAATCTGGCACACACATGCATGATCATCTATGTATGGTTGCAGAAGAGCTGCACATTGAGCAAGTGGAAGCCCTTACAGTTCACAAACACTCCTGGGTGTTGATGGGGTGCCTTGATGGCCACATGTGTGCAGCCGATGACGCTCTGCACCTGTGGGAAGCCAGCCAGAGCCGCAAAGCCGAGCGCCCACTCAGTAACATTGACTTCATCAGTGGCAAAGATAGCTGACTTGTGAAACATGGCATAGGTGACCTGGGCAATGCATCCATGGGTGGCCTACTGCGAGATCCTTCAAATGTCTGCTGCAGCTCCCTGGAAGAAGCCTAAGGTGAGGGTGGTGATGACTTTGACAGCCACTGGTAAGGAGTGTCCACCAGGCCCTCTGGGCAGCAGCTCTTGTTCCAGCAAGCTACAAATGCCTATGACGACCTGGCACGATAGTCTGAGCCTCCTGAAGCACTACTGCTCAGTCATGTCCAGGAAGCTCACCCTCTGCCTGTATACCCTGTGTTAGGGGTATCACCGCCGGTGCGGTGCACCCCTGTGCTGACCCCCTCTCTCCTGTGGAGCATCAGGTTGTTGAGGAGAAGGCTGCTGTTGTCATTGCTGCAGCTGCTGCTGGTGTTGTTGCTGCTGCTGCGGGTATGGCTGGTGCTGTTGGTGCTGGGGCTCATCTTGGTCTGATTCTGAGGTCCAAGGTGAGACAGCATGAGCGGCACCTATGCTGATGTAATAGATGGCAGGTAAAGTGAAGATCAGAGGCACATTCACTCAATGTTCTGATAGTGACTGGCAATGTGGCTTCCGAGGTTGCAGAAATGACCTGCAAACTGCTAACAGCTAAATCTCTGCACACAATGTAGTCAGCAAAAGCCTTTCCATTAGACAAGGCAGCAGATGTAAGGTGGGAGTATTTATGTGCTATTTCCAGCTGTTACTTAATGAACTCGCACAATGGCCACTGAGCTTCCACCTCTCTTTCACAGGCGAGGTTCCCGAGGTGTGTGAATCCCAAGGTAAAGCCAAAACCCGATGTTTAAAAGCCTCTTCAGGGTCTCTCAACAAGCAGTAAAGTACTTCAATGAGGTCTCCTGCCTCTCCCGAGCGGGTCCATGGCGCGCTGGGAAACACACCTAACTTAAATGCAGAAGTCAGCAGGATGACGGCGGGTTCCCGACGCATTGGTTATTTCCGTGATTTTTACTGCTGACCCATCCCAAAACCCACATGCTCAGCACTGGGAAAATTCTGGCCATTGTATCAGGAAGGGACAGAGAGATTAATAATGCTAATAGGGCATTAGCGGCTAAGGCCACATCAGGGAAAAATCGTAAAAAGTTAAAATTAACGGCGCTATATCTGAATGCATGAAGTTTTCATAACAAGATAGCTGAATTAATGGCACAAATAGAGATAAATGGGTTTGATCTATTAGTGATTAGTGAGATGTGTTACAAGGTGACCAAGGTTTGGAACTAAATATTCCAGGATACTTGACTTTTATAGTAGATAGGTAAAATGGAAAAAGAGGTGGGGTAGCACTGATAATAAAGGATGAAATAAGGGCAGTAGGAAGAAAAGATCTTAGCCCAGAAAATCAAGATGTAGAATTAGTATGGAGGGAGCTATGGATTAACAAAGGGCAGAAAACACTGGTGGGAGTAGTTTATAGGCCCCTTAACAGTAATCATAGTGTTGGACAGGCTATAAACCAAGAAATTAGAAGAGCATATAACAAGGGTAATGCAATAATCATGGGGACTTTAATCTTAATATGGACTGGGCAAATCATATTGGCAAAAGTAGCTTGGCGGACGAGTTCATGGAATGCATTCGAGACAGTTTTCTAGAACAATATGTCGAGGAACCAACAAGGGAAGAGAATATTTTAGATCTAGTATTGTGTAATGATACAGGGTTAATTAGTAATCTTATAGTGAAGGATGCTCTGGGGAAGAGTGGTCATAATATGATAGAATTTCATATTAATTTTGAGAGTGGTGTGGTTAAGTGCGAAGCTAGGGTCTTAAATTTAAACAAAGCCAACTACGGAGGTATGAGGGGCGAGTTGACTAAGGTAGATTGGGAAATTAGATTAAAAGATATGATGGTAGATAAGCAATGGCAAACATTCAAAGAAATAATTCATAATTCTCAATGAGTATACATTCCCTTGAGGAATAAAACTCCACTGTTAATCCGTAGCTCCCCCCATACTAATTCTACATCTTGATTTTCTGGGCTAAGATCCTTTCTTCCTACTACCCTTATGTGACCCTTTATTATCAGTGCTACCCCACCTCTTTTTCCATTTTGCCTATCTACTATAAAAGTCAAGTACCCTGGAATATTTAGTTCCCAACCTTGGTCACCTTGTAACATGTCTCACTAATCACTAATAGATCAAACCCATTTATCTCTATTTGTGCCATTAATTCAGCTATCTTGTTATGAAAACTTCATGCATTCAGATATAGCACTGTTAATTTTAACTTTTTACTCTTTTTCCCTGATGTGGCCTTAGTCACTAATGCCCTATTAGCATTATTAACTAGAGAAGTTAAGGATAGTATTAGATTAAAAGAAGAAGCTTACACCGTTGTCAAAAAGCATATTAAGCCTAAGGATTAGGAGGGCTTTAAAAATCAAAAAAGAATGACAAAGACATTGATAAAGAGGGAGAAAATAGAATATGAGAGTAAACTAGCAAGAAATCTATAAACAGATTGTAAGAGCTTTTACAAATATGTAAAAAGGAAGAGATAAGTGAAAGTAAACATGGGTCCCTTAGAGACAGGGGAAATTATAATGGGGAGTAAGGAAATGGCAGAAACATTAAACAAATATTGTGTGTCTGCCTTCATGGTAGAGCACACAAAGAACATATGGAAATTGAGGGGAACCAAGGGTCTAATGGGAGTGAGGAACTTAAAGTAATTAATATTAGTAAAGAAATAGTACTGGAAAAATTAATGGGACTAAAAGCTGACAAGCCCCCAGGAAGCTGAAATTATCTACTTTGGTAGGAAGAATGGAAAAGCAGAATTTTTTTTAAAGGTGAGAGACTAGTAAATGTTGGTATTCAGAGGGATTTGGGTGCCCTTGTACACAAATCACAGAAAGTTAACATGCAGGTACAGCAAGCAATTAGGAAGGCAAATGGTATGTTAGCCTTTATTGCAAGGGGTTTGGAATATAAGAGAAAAGAAGTCTTGCTGCAATTATATAGGGCTTTGATGAGAACACACCTGGAGTACTGTGCACAGTTTTGGTCTCCTCAGGATATACTTGCCTTAGAGGGGGTACAACAAAGGTTCACTAGATTGATTCCTGGGCTGAGAGGGCTGTGCTATTAGGAGCGATTGAGTAAAATGGGCCAATATTCTCTAGAGCTTAGAAGAGGTGATCTCATTGAAATGTATAAAATTCTTAGAGGGCCTGACAGGGTAGATGCTGAGAGGCTGTTTCCCCCAGGCTGACTCGATGGGTCGTATGGCCTAATCCTGCTCCTACATTTTATGTTCTTATGTACTTAGGGGGAAAAATTCAGTATCGCCCCGTTTGGGGCGTCATTATCAGCCGTACGCAAAGTTTAGCGCCTGGCGCTAATTATCGCCTCTGTCGGCAAACTTGGCTTTTATCGCCCCTGGAGGTAATTGGAGCGCTAAATCAGGCACTTCACACCTGTCTTAAGGCGCAAAGGCCGAGGAGCGAGGCGCTACCTCAGAGCGCTGGCGAAGCTCATGTGATGTCAGTCAGCAATGGAACACAGACACACTGGCACCGGCCAGTTATTAAAGGGGAGTTCTGACGAAAGGTCATCGACCTGAAACATTGGGTTGGATTTTAATTCTGGTGCGGGCTGGGGTCGTGTAATCCGCATTTCGTGTTATCCACCCGAATCTAAATCGATGTGTGAGATTGATGCGATTTTAACTTAATTGGCCAATTGAGTTCCAACGTGTGGGAACCCATGGCCAATGAGTTTTTCCAGTCTGAAAGTCACCTCCGATGATGTCATCATTGCTGCTGCATTTAAGGTCTGCAACAAACCTTGCTTCTTCTGCAGACTGCCAACCTTTTGGCCTTTCATGCTACCAAGACCTGGAGGCAGATGACCAGCGAGAGACCTAGGTCTGCTCCGAGGTTTGATGACGTTGCCTTGCAGGCTTTAGTTGAGGGAGCAAGAGCTCATAAAGAGGTGCTCTTCCCTCCTTCAGGGAGGAAGATGCCTCCCCAGCAGACCAAGGCTGTGTGGATCCAGGTGGCAGAGGGGGTCAACTCATTATCAGTAACCCACAGAACCTGGATTCAGTGCAGGAAGAGATTTCATGACCTTCTGCGCACTGGAAAAGTGAGTATGAATTTCCCATCACCCTCAATCTGATCCCCATTGCCTTTCCTCACCAGCACTCAGCTTTAGCAATCTCTTCCTCCACATCCCATTTGACACTGACATCCATGCACCCTTACCCATTCCCTCTCTCTCCATGGTCACATTCACCTAACTATTCGACTATGCAGCCCTCACACTCCCTATCACTGTGATGCTATGAAAACAACTGACAGCACACAGGGAGGGCCCTTGGTCTTGCCACCTCACTCCATCTTTGTCTCCTTCTAAGTATCTATGCTATGGAATCTCTACTCTCACTCCTTCATTCTCACTCAACCTCCACTTGTCTCCCTCATTGCAGGGACAGAGAGCACACAGTAAGTGAGAAAGAGCGAGGACAGGAGGAGGGCCACCCTCAGTAGCCCACCTCACCCCCTGGGAGGAGGCGGTGCTGGAGATCATAGGAGTGGAGGGGTTGATGTGCAAGTGGGGGACGGACAGAGGGGTGCATCACAGCAAGCTGTTGACAGTATAGTTTTCCATCTCTCTCATTGACATTGCATGAGTTGCTGATAATGATTCTGAAGCTCTAACAGATGGACTTTTGATCATCTGCAATATGCAATGTGCCTGTAACCTTGGCATCACATCTCTGACTCTTTCCTTTACTCCCACACAGGACCATCGCAAGCACCCGTCCCCATTAGCCAGGAGGAAGAGCATGAGCCTCAATACTCCTCAGAGGAAGCTGCAGCCTCTGAAGGTGCAGCGGCAGGAGAATTCAGCGCACCCAGCACCAGCGCGGACACTCACACCTCGGTGGGACCTTCGGGACATAGAGTAGTGTTGTCACCTGGTGTATCACAGCTCACAAGTGAGCATCAGCAGATTGTGGAGACAGGGACAACAGTGGAGAGTCCTAGTCGGAGGGCGCAGGACTATGCCAGCTCGGCTCAGCTGCATGTCGACCCTCTGCCTTTGGGTCCATCCATAAGATCAGCGGTCCTGGAACTCCAGGAACAGATGTAGGAATTAACAACGGGGTTGGGGTTATTGTCTCTGGCCAGTCAGAAGCCTCTGAGCTGCTCCAGGGACCCCCGTGCGGTTTCGAAGCGCTCCCTTATTCCTGGTTCTGACCGCCGGACTTATTCGGTAGCAATGTAGACAGAAAAACATGACTTGTGGTTGGGTGCAAAACAGACCAGCATTTATTGAAACAAAAAGAAGGAAACAAATTGAAAATAAATGATACAGCACACTTATGCTGAAATACAGCACTTCACTTAACACAGTACACTTCTTGTCCACTAAAACACTCGTTTACTTAATAGAACACTGTTGCTTAAATGCAGCACTTTACTTCTTAGTACAACACTGTTACTTAGATACAGCACTTTTTAAATACAGTTACTTAGTGTCCACTGAAGCACCTTTTCTGCTTAGTGCAACACCCTTTTAATAGCACTTTCAATACAGAACTCTTAGTGTTCACTACAGCACTTCTCTGCTAGTGCAACACTGTTACTTAAATAGCACTCTTAATACAGAACTCTTAGTGTTCACTACAGCACTTTTCTGCTAGTGCAACACTGTCTTACTTAAATAACAGTTTTAATACAGAACTCTTAGTGTTCACTACAGCACTTCACTGCTTAGTGCAACACCCTTTTAATAGCACTTTCAATACAGAACTCTTAGTGTTCACGACAGCACTTTTCTGCTAGTGCAACACTGTCTTACTTAAATAGGGGAGGAGAAAAATGGACACAACGAGGGAAAATTTGACTAAAATTACAGTTCTAACAAAATTCCCCTTAATTCCCACCCCTATACCTATTCTAAGTTGCCTTGTAATGGGCCAGAAAAGGTATGCTCACCAATGAAAATGCCTGCTCCGTGCCCCCTGTGGTCTATGATCTTCACTGCCCTGAAATAGAGAACACCCCAGTATTTAAAAGTAAACTGCTGGTATTCCACTCCTTTAGGCAGGCTTCTGAGCTGTTCTTCTGTAGGCAGAGCACGGAGGCGAGGCGGCAGAGAGAGAGATCACTTCCTGAGAAGCTATCTTATACCCCATTTGGGGCCGAAACCTTCATGCCCAAATCCAGATGCATCTGGGTTAAACAAAAGGGATCCGATGTCCCCATTAAACTGTGATGGGTTTTGGATGAATTACCCATTTATCGTGATGGGTTTGTGAATGTATTCCCATTCATCGTACTGGGTTTGAATAGAGCTGTCTTGGTTTGAAAAAAAAGCATGTCTTTCCTTAATTGCTGAGTAAACAGCCTTGGAAGTTAGTGTAAACAAAAGTCATTGTCCTGTGGTCAAACGGAAACCACAGTCTCAAGTGGTTAATCCTTTGTGTAAACATTGTAGCAGTTTCTGTAAACAAACATCGATTGTCTCTGCAGGGAGGAAAACTCCCTGAACTGCCTTTGATTGGCAGTTTAGTCAGCCATCTTTGATCTTCCCTTTTTATATGCACACAGTCTGTGTCCTGCCACGAGGTCGGGCAGCCATCTTTGATTACCCCTTTTTCACAGACACAACAGGCTGCCTTTTCAAGTCCTTTTTTGTCTTCTGCCACGAGGTCTGACGGCCATTTTGATCCCTGGATTTTTAAAGGTATATTACCCAGGTATTCTTTAATCAAAAATCAATCTTCTGTAGGAAATTTCAAAATTATTGCAAAATCCTTACACAGATGCAGGAGTCTCTGGCAGGTTTTATCTCCAGGGTCACTGCGAGTGTGGAGCGAATGGAAGAGTCCATAGTGAACATGAGCAGAGCCTTTGTGGAGTCATTGGCACATGAACACATCACCATGGAAAGGATGGCAACCTCCATGGAGGTGATAAGTTGCCAGAGTGCAGAAAACATGGTGAGTGTTCAGAATAGAATGACATCTCTGGAGGAATGCTGGTCATCTATTGAACAGAGAAACCAGACCTTCATGGAAGTCCTTCTGAGTAGGACTGCCACTGCAGATACGGGTCCCCATGGCCCCCCTGATGTGCAGCAAGGTGCTCTCAAGCCACTTGCAAGCACTGAGGGGGACCTGACCCATGAAAGGGAAGTTGGTGGAAGACATCAAGGAAGTGGGGGCTCCTCTCCAAGTGCTCACACTTCCATGCCACTGCAGAGCCTTCGGTCAAAGCCCCACCAGAGTTCACACCCAACTTAGATCGGCATCTCAACCCCTGCACAGCCACAGGAGCAACAGACTGTTGCCAAGCCCCCACAGGTTCGCAACCCCAGAGGACGCCCGCCAAAGGTGTCAAGAAAGGAGCAGCAGGAAAGTGAGCAAGGGGCTTCCACATCTGCTGAAGCCACAGGGGAAGCACCACGTAGGAGCACGCATAAGAGAAAGATACTGCACAAATAGTCACTTGGGTGAAATTTGATGTTTTATGTGAAAAAGCCATCAGATGAAAAATATAAGTAAAAAAATCTGATGGCTACTGATGTAGTTGTGGCGTGTGTCATTTCGCAAATGGGACTTTCACATTGAGAGCTTAGGATATTTGCAATTGTCAGTATGGTGGTCAAATTGCTAGAAATCCGCTGGTCCTTGGCCATTGTCGATGCTCAGGTAAGAAGCTGCGAGGCAAAAGTGTTTGATTGGCTAGGCTGAGCAAATCTGGCCAAGATGAGTGCGTTCCTTGCATCCCGAGCAGCAATGTTCTTGCGTACTGCTGCCGCTGGTTGATGGGACTCTGCAAGATGTTCATTTTTGCTCTCCTCCTCCTCATCCTCCTCCTCCTCCTTCTCCTCCTCCTCATCAGAGGAGGATATGTGATGAGCCACTTGGTCCTCAGGAATCTGCAAGCCACGACGTTGTGCCATGTTGTGAAGTGCACAGCAAACCACGACGATTCTGGAGACCCTGGCTGCTGAGTACTGCAGGGCTCCACCTGATCTATCCAGGCATCTGAAGCACACCTTCAGCAAACCGATGGTTTGCTCGATTATGGCTCTGGTGGACATGTGGCTGGAGTTGTAACTCTCCTCAGCTTCATTGGATGGGCTCCTCAACGGCGTCATTAGCCACATCTTCAGGGGATAGCCATTGTCTCCAAGTAGCCATCTGTTAAGTTGGCCTGGCGGACTGAATAGCGGAGGAACACTAGACTGGCACAGTATGAAGGAGTCATGGCAACTGCCAGGGTACTTGGCACAAACGTGCAGAATTTCCTTCTTGTGGTCACATACCAGCTGAACATTAAGGGAGTGAAAGCCCTTGCGGTTGACAAAAATACCTGGATTGCGATGGGGTGCCTTAAGGGCCACATGTGTGCAGTCAACGATGCCCTGCACCCTTGGAAAGCCTGCCAGATTAGCTAATCCAACCGCACGCGCCATGACACTTGCTTGATCCTTAGTGAAATGGATGTGATTGTGCGTGATGGCAAAGAGGGCATCGGTTACCTGCGTGATGCAAGTGTGTGCGGCCACCTGGGAGATGCCGCTGATGTCTGCTGCTGATCCCTGGAATGAGCCTGAGGCAAAAAAGTTGAGTGTGGTGGTGACTTTGACGGCCACTGGTAAGGGTTGTCCACCTGGTCCTCTGGCCTGCAGGTCTTGTTGCAGCATTGCGCAGATGTCACCCACTACCTCTCGCGAAAGTCGGAGCCGCCTTTGGCACTGCTGCTCAGACATGTTGAAGTAGCTGACCCTGTGTCTGTAGACCCTGTTTGGCGAGTACCTCCTGTGCCGACATGCTTCCATGCGCTGGCCCCTTCTGGCCTGTGCAGATTCAGGTGGGTGAGCAGCAGCTTGGCGCTCCTGTTGTTGCTGCTGTTGTTGGTGCTGCTGCTGTTGGTGCTGCTGTTGTTCCTGGTTCTGCTGGTGCCGCGGCTGGTCTTCGTCCTCATCTAATGTCCTGAAGGGAAGGAAATAAATGGCTCCCATGCTTCTGGTATATGCCTCAGTTGAGGAAGCGCTCAGCGAAGGTGGCGAGAGGCGTTTCCCAGTAGGTCACACTGGAGATGGGTGTCAGGCTCCAAACTTCCACAGCTGTGGTTATGTCTTCTAAAAGTTCCCCCAGACCTGAGACTACAAAGTCCTTCCACCTACAAATGATGGCTGATCAAATCTCCTCTTTAATGGTTGAGCTGCAGCTGATAGTCAGCAATCCAATTGTGCGCCCGACAGGTTTCACCATCATGTTTCAAAACAGTTGTGTTTCACATGGGAAAAGGGTTAAAATCGTAAAGGCCTTTCAAAATGGCATTATAGAGGCAATTTAGCGCTTGTTAAGGGCCTTAACGGCCTATCCCGCCTCTTGGAGGTGGGACGGAGATGGGACCATTAGACACGAATTAATGAAAATTGCTTGGCGGTGGGATGGAGGCGGTGTTGGGCCCGCCCGCCAGTTTTAACCCCCCACACGCCTCCAAGCCCGCCTCCACGGCCCAATCAAAATTAAATCAAAAATCAAATCAACTTTTATTGTCATTGTTAGTGCACAAGTGCAGTACAACAAAATGTAGGCTTGCGGCTCCCGAGAGTGTACATTTAGATTAAGACAATTAAACATTCAACATACATTTAGCTTGTAATACATTAACATAAACATAACCATAATAAAGTGCATTGGCAGATGTGCAGGCTTTAGAGTTTATTTGTGGAGTTCAGTAGGATGACAGCCCTGGGAAAGAAGCTGTTCCAAAATCTGGTCGTACGGGTGCGAATGCATCTGTAGCGTCTCCCAGATGGCAGGAGGGCGAACAGACTGTGGCTGGGGTGGGTAGGGTCTTTGATGATGGACCGTGACCTCCGTAAACAGCATTTCTGGTATATGTGCTCTATGGTCGGTAGCCGGGTGCCGGTAATGCGTTGGGCAGTTTTGACTACCCGCTGCAGGGCTTTCCGGTCATAGTAGCTACAGCTGCCATACCATACTGTGATACAGTTTGTCAGGATGCTCTCTATTGTGCAGTGGTAAAAGTTAGAGAGGATCCGGGGTGACAGGTTACATCCCTTCAGCCTCCTTAGGAAATATAGGTGCTGCTGGGCCTTCTTCACCAGAGAGGAGGTATTGAGGGACCAGGAGAGGTCTTCCGTGATGTGGACTCCGAGGAACTTAAAGCTGTCCACCCTTTGACACTGAAATGAAATGAAATGAAAATCCTGCCCGTTGACTCTGTTTCTCTCTTCACAGGTGTTGCTTGACCTGCTGAGTTTCTCCAGCATTTTCTGTTTTTATCTTAAAGGGGAGGGTTGATTTTGCTCTCCATCCACATCCTGCTCATTGCAGCCTTGAATCTCGGCCTGGAAAGACCAGTACATCAAATCTGCTGAAAAGGACAATGGAGAGACCCAGGGAAAGAGCTCACAGTGCAGCCCCCACAGTCTCTTCTAAATCGATACAAGGAAGGGCAAATCAAAATGAACCTGCAAAGTGCTGCTCAGTACCCAAAACTCCTTCACACAGCGTTGAATCTCTCCAGAAGTCTCTCACTCTCTCTCAGAATGCGTGGTGCAAAAAAAAAGGCAGGAAGTGGTCGCCTTTAAATAGCACTCCCCCAGTCCCTTTCTGACTACAAAACACTCCCCTCAACCGGTCATTGCTAGCGGCAGATGGTAAGGCAGGGGGCGCCACTCAATTTCCGGTCCGGGGCGCTACCGGGGCATTGTGCACTCGACTGACATCACGATCTGCTAGCGCAGGAAATTGTGGCGGTAGTGTTTAGCGCCGCCGCAAAATGTCTAGTTAATTTCGCGAGTAGCGCAAACATCACCGCGCCCGTGCACTAGTTGCTTTGCGTCCCATTGGTGCCCTCTTAAGGCACTAACGGAAGGCGCAAACCAACTGAATTTTTCCCCCTTAATCTTTCTGCAATCATGGTAAATCCACTTTGAAGGTTTGTCAGTGCATGGCACATTGTCTGCTGTTGCTCAATGCTTCTCCTCTTTGTAATGATCAATAACATGTCATTCTAGAATAGTACACTAGGTGGAGCTATAGAGCTGTAGAGCTGTATACTGCTGTGTGTTTAGTTGAATGTGTTTAAGACTACACTACCCACGATGCACTAGGCTACCCAGAAAGCAGTAGTCAAGATGGCTGCCTCTACAGGATGCTGTACAAGTCCACATGGCATGAATAAATGTCTAGCTCTAAGCTAGCTGTTCATAATAAGAATGTCTAGTTGTTAATGAACATAACATGGTACCAGGATTGGTGAAGATCTGCTGAAAATTGTGAAAAGCGACATGGAGAATTTGAGGCCACCGGAGTTTTTGAATCTCACGGGAAATGTCGACTACAATTGGCGGACTTTCAAACAACAATTCGAACTCTACATTGCTGCCATCGGGTTCGGTACAAAGCCAGACACAAGGAAAATAGCGTTGCTGCTCACGGTTGCAGGCCCACAGGCGATAGAGGTATTTAATACATTTGTATTCAATCCAGAGGAGAACAGAGATCAATTAGACAATGTGCTAAAGAAATTTGATACACATTGTTCTCCCAAAAGGAATGAGACCTATGAAAGATACGTGTTCTGTTCAAGGACACAGCGGCAAAATCAGACTTTTGATAGCTTTGTGACCGATCTGAAACTGAAAGCACAGACATGTACTTTCTCTGAGCTGAAAGCATCCATGATTCGTGACCAAATTGTGTTTGGTATTCATGATAAAAAGGTCAGGGAACGTCTGTTGAGAGAAACCGAACTAACATTGGAAAATGCTGTGACAATATGCCAAGCCAGCGAGCTAGCTCAAAAGCATGCAAAGACTTTCAGTGAAATCAATAATGATGCGATTGTAGTAAGTGCTGCTGTCGGTGCTGTGTCCTACAAAGGGAAGAAACATGGGCAGAACAGAAATGAAAAGCAATCGGAGGAAGGAATTTTTAATTGTAAACGCTGTGGTTACAAACACCAGTTAAAACAATGCCCGGCGTTTGGAAAAATATGCACAAAATGTCTTGGAAAGAATCACTTTACCAAACAATGCTTTTCAAAAGTAAAAACTAAGAAAGGGCAACGAGTTAATGTAATTGAGGACACTGATTTAAGTGAGACATGTTTTGTAGGAATGGCGTCATGTGACAATATCAAAAAGGATACAGAAAATGTGCAGCCCTCAGGAATTAACAATGCTGAACATAAAGTTAATGCAGTAAAAGAGGACAAATGGATGATCCCACTGCAGGTAAATGCAGCATTAGTTACATTGAAACTAGACACTGGGGCAAAAGCAAACTTAATCAGTATGAGTGATATTAAAAATATGAAAGAAAAGCCCAAAATACAGAAAAAGTCAGTACTACTGAAGAGCTATAATGGACAGAAAATAGATAGCTTAGGTGTATGCAGACTTAAAGTGGCAGTCAAAGGCAAAGTGCATCATCTCATGTTTTCTGTTGTGGCTGAAGGACTTGATTCACTACTGGGTGACAAAGCTTGTGAAGACTTAGAACTGGTCAAGAGAGTCTACCATATAAACTGTGCCATAAGCAGACCAGATGACTCAGTGGATTCTGTAGTGAGTAATTTCCAGGATGTGTTCAAACGATTTGGAGTTCTACCATTCACTTACAAGATCCAGCTAAAGGAGGATGCTCAGCCAGTGGTACATGCTCCACGAAGAGTTCCAGCACCCCTGCGTGACTGGCTCAAGAAAGAACCGGACAGAATGACCACACTAGGAGTCATCAGGAAAGTCGAAGAGTCAACAGACTGGGTTAACTCCATGGTATGTGTAAAGAAAAAGAACAATGATCTAAGAATATGTATGGATCCAAAGGACTTAAATGCAAACATAAAATGTGAACACTACCAGATTCCCAAGCGAGAAGAAATCACCAGTGAAATGTCAGGTGCCAGATACTTTACAAAGCTCGATGCCTCACAAGGATTTTGGCAACTAAAACTGGATGAAGAGAGCACCAAATACTGTACCTTCAACACACCATTTGGCAGGTATTGTTTCCTCAGAATGCCTTTTGGGATAATATCTGCATCTGAAATCTTTCATAGAGCGATGGAACACATAATTGAAGGTCTGGAAGGAGTTCGGGTCTATGTTGATGACATCATCATCTGGGGCTCCACACTGAAAGAACACAATGAGAGACTGACCAAAGTGCTACAGAGCATACGCCGGAATGGACTGAAGCTCAACAAAACCAAGTGTCAGTTTGGCATCCAGGAAGTCACTTTCCTAGGAGATAATCTATCTGGTAAAGGAATAGAGCCAGATATGGAAAAAGTAAACGCCATACTCAACATGCCCCGACCCACTGACAAAAAAGGAGTGCTACGCATCATGGGGATGATAAACTTCATTGAAAAGCTCATTCCTAACTTGTCAGCCAAGACAGCCTGTCTGCGAGACCTGCTACATAAAACAAATGAATTCGCATGGACAGAAAGACATGAACAAGAGTGGATGAACCTCAAAACAGTGCTGACAACCACACCTGTACTCACTTTCTTTGACGCGACAAAGAGAATCAAAGTGTCAACGGATGCATCAAAAGATGGCCTAGGTGCGGTCTTGCTACAAGCAGAGGGTGAAGTTTGGAAGCCTGTTGCCTATGCCTCCAGGTCTATGACTGATTCTGAGTGTCAATACGCCCAGATTGAAAAGGAATGTCTAGGCTTGGTAGTTGGATTAGAAAAGTTTCATGGCTACATATATGGACTTCCCACCTTCACAGTTGAGACAGACCACAGCCCATTGGTTGCCATCATAAAAAAAAATCTGAATGAGATGTCTCCAAGGATTCAACGACTCATGATGAAGCTGCAAAGATATGACTGAACTGATCTGCACACCAGGCAAATACATAGTGTTAGCAGATGCACTATCCCGAGCTCCCACAATGAGTCAAGTGAGCTCTACTGAAGAAGACGTGGATGTTCATGTGAGTATGGTCACTGCTGCGCTGCCCGTGTCAGACACAAAATCAAAGCAAATAGCAGAAGAAACAGTAAAAGATACAGTGTTACAAACAGTAATAGAGAACATTCATCATGGTTGGCCAAAAGGTTCCTGTCCAAAATACTTTCACATAAGGTCAGAATTGAGTGTCGCAAGTGGACTATTACTAAAACAGAACAGAATAGTCATTCCACAGGCTCTACGTCAAGACATGCTCAAAAGGATTCATGAGGGACACCTCGGAATTGAAAAATGCAAAAGGAGAGCAAGAGACACTGTTTATTGGCCTGGCATAAATAAGGACATTGAGGACATGATAGGCAAATGTGAGACATGTCAGAAACACCAAAACAAACAAACAAAGGAACCAATGATCGTAGCTGACATACCAACAGCACCATGGCAAAAGGTTGGTATGGACCTCTTTCATTTGAATGGTAAAGACTATCTAATAGTGATTGACTACTATTCTAACTATCCTGAGATGGCGCTGCTCTCAAGCACCACAGCAAGCAGTGTCATAATGCATGTGAAATCCATCTTCGCCAGACATGGAATTCCCAGGATTGCCGTTAGCGACAATGGTCCGTGCTTCAACTGTAAGGAGTGGCAACAGTTTGCAGCATGGTATGACTTTCAGCACATCACATCCAGTCCTTTGTATGCTCAGTCAAATGGTAAGGCAGAGAAAGGTGTTCAAGTTCTCAAGCAGCTACTGAAGAAAGCGACAGAAAGCAAGTCTGATCCTTATCTCGCCCTGCTGAGCTACCGAGCCTCACCTTTAGACTGTGGTTCTTCACCTGCTGAACTACTAATGGGTCGCAAGTTGCGCACCATGCTACCCTGCTGTGCAGAAGAACAGCAAAGTAAGGAACTAAGACAGAGACTTCAACTGTTAAAGCTGAAACAGAAATCATACTATGACAAGTCATCCAAAACTCTAAAACCATAGACAAGGGATGATGTTGTCAGGATTGAGGATCCAGATGCATGGAACAGGAAAGCTATAGTTCTTGAGGAAGTACGACCAAGGTCATACACTGTTAGAACTCAGGAAGGACAGATTCTCAGGAGGAACCGCCGTTCCCTCCTGAAGACACAAGAAACTATCCAACAACAGATTGATCACAATGCCGCAACTGAATCTTGTCATTCACCACCAGAACAATCTCATGAAAACACATCAGACTTACCTGTGTTAAGAAGATCCACACGTGAAGTAAAAAAGCCTGATAGACTTAATCTTTGAGTATAAAGTAAAGCTTTGAAAATGTTTATGTTTATAGAGCACTAGCAAAAGTATTACTGATATCATCTTTATCGTTTTTCTTGAAAGTTAATTGAGGTTGATTGATATGATTTTGTTTAACCTCAAAGAAAGGGGGATGTAATGATCAATAACATGTCATTCTAGAATAGTACACTAGGTGGAGCTATAGAACTGTAGAGCTATATACTGCTGTGTGTTTAGTTGAATGTGTTTAAGACTACACTACCCACGATGCACTAGGCTACCCAGAAAGCAGTAGTCAAGATGGCTGCCTCTACAGGATGCTGTACAAGTCCACATGGCATGAATAAATGTCTAGCTCTAAGCTAGCTGTTCATAATAAGAATGTCTAGTTATTAAGGAACATAACACTCTTCATCGACGGCCCCCGGGGTACAGCATCTATGTCCAGCTGAGCAGAACTTGGGGAGGGCTGCACCCTCTGACATGGACTCTCCACTGCTGTCCCTGCCACCACTGTTTGTTCTTGCTCACTTGTGAAGTGTGAGTCACCAGGTGAAAACCAACTCTCTGTCTTACTGGTCCCACCGAAGTGTGAGTATCTGAGCTGGTGCATGGTCTGCACGAGTCCTGTGATGGTGTACCTTCAGAAGGATTCAGCTCCTTTGAGGACTTGTCGCCTGCCATGTCCACCAACTCCTGCTGCACTCGTGAAGGCCCTATGGGAGATAAAAGACATGAATTAATCATGGCAAGGTAAGAATGTTGCAAGTTATCATTATGAAAATGATCATATTTCACTCGCTGTTGAAACCAAGTCAACATGATTGTGTGCCTTGTGACATGTGGGAGGCTCTTATTTAATTGTGTCACCTGGTAGCTGGGAGCTCCTCGTCTCCCCATTACCAACAGCCAGGGACACCAAAACTCCACTTATTTCCAGCACCTCCTATTCTGCATGGTGAGCTGCGGAGGGCCCCCTCTGGTTCTCTCACTCTCCCTGGTGTTCTGTTCTCTCTTCTCCTGCAAGGAGGGAAAGAACAGACCTATGAGTGAGTGTAATGAGATGTGTTCATCCATGTGACTATGAGGGAGAGGCATGACATTGCATACGGATGAGGGTGAGTGGGAGTGATGGATGAACAGGGATCTGAATAAGTACATAGAAAGAGAAAGATGGGTGCACCTGCAAGGTAAGTGGATGTGAGGAGTGATGTGCTGGAGTATGCTTGACATGGTGTGGAGATGCCGGTCTTGGACTGGGGTGGACAAATGTAAGAAGTCACACAACACCAGGTTATAGTCCAACAGTTTTATTTGAAATCACAAGCTTTCGGAGCGCTGCTCCTTCGTCAGGTGAAGTGGAAAGATGCCTGGGCGTGTGGCACAGTCTGTGATAGATCAGCGCTCTGTATTCTTTCAGTAATAAATGAGAAACATGTGACTCTTTGAATCAGCCCTTGACTCAGTAAAATGCAATTAGAAGCTAAAATGCTGCTGCTCCATCCACTCACAGCCTCGCATGTCTAGTGTTTTACTGAGTAAGAAGTCACACAACACCAGGTTATAGCCCAACAGTTTTATTTGAAATCACAAGCTTTCAGAGCGCTGCTCCTTTGCCCGTCTGGACTCCATTCTGACACTTGCTTATCTCTTCTTCCCAACTCCAAACTGCTTCAATTTTAATGTTTGGATTGTCCCTTTAAGTGCTGAAGTTAAGATCGCATCATGCGAGTCCACATCATGCCTGCTGACACTAATTGGATGGGGAAACCTGGAAGTAAAATGATGATAAGGTGACTGAGTTAAAAAGCCACTGACAGACACGCTGAACTTACTTCTGGGTTTCCCATGTGCTATCAGACCCACCCTACCCGCAGCGCATTGCAAACTTAAAATCGGGGCCACAGAGTCTGAACCAGGAAGTGTCGGTTAGAATAATTAATTCAATGTCAAATCATATACAGAAAGCAAAATAAAGAGCGGGAAAGAAAGATGAGATTAAGAGAGAGAAAGCTAAAAGAGACAGCAAGAAAAAAAACAAGAAAAAAATTATTAAAATGTTTTAATTTTTACAATCTCCAACAGTAATTAAAATCTGAAGTAATGACACGCCACATTTTTAAAAGTTAATTTTTAGTGCCAGAGAGGTTGTTTGATAGTAATTAACACTTATCAGGCCATTAAAATTTTACTTACACTGGGGTGGACAAGCCTAACTTTTTCTGGCGAGTTTAGTGGGTATCTATCACGTAAGTACGCAACTTCACGCCGTTGCATGTATTTGAACACTGAGTCTCTGGGCGAGATACCAGTATAATGAAGCTTCAAGAGGAGCAGGGCAACTCGGTCAGCAACATTCTGATTCCTGCATTTAACTGCACATGTGCATTTGCCGGAAGTTGGTGTCCGATTTACTCTTTAATAACGGTGAGTGCTGATCACCTCACCGTTACTTTTACCGCAAATTCCGGGCCATTACATTTGTGAAGCTATTTATTACACATTACTATACTTCATTACACATTTAACTTGTTGAAACTGAAGCTGGTTTATAAGGATCTTCCCTGATTAACATGTTCGATGATCGCAGTTAGTAGATGAGCTATTGTCACCCAGTTTGTGATGTCCAGGGATCTTGGTCATTGGTGACTATCATTTCAGCTCAGTGTCTCATACTGCAGTATCTTCAGGATTGTTTTGAAGCCATTTTGACTTAGGAAAAGAGAATGATAGTATGTGAAATGATTCAGAGTTTGCAGCAGAGGGAGAGTAATGATCAAAGGATCACAAACATAAGTATAGCTAGCTCATCTTTCAGTAGAAACCCACAGTCTCCCCATTACAGTTTGTAACATTCACCAGTAACCTCTGCGGGAATTTCTCCATCTCAGCAGAAGATCAGTAGAAGTGGCTTTTTATGTAATTTCTCCAGGGTTTCTACCGATCTTTGGCCAAAGTTAAGGTGGGAGATCACGGAACCCCCTGCGGAAATTCTAACCCATGTATCTGAATCAACTAGCATTTTAAATATAAAAGGAGCATTTTCCTCTGAAGTTACAGAAATTTCTGGGGGAAACTTGGAAAGACAGGGGAGAAGAAAAAGCCAGTGCCCCATCGACCGCCATAACTTCTGTGATTTTTTGCTAGCAGTATCAGCGGATTTTGAATATACTGCCCAAATATAGGCAGGTGCATTCAAAGGAGGTGGTAATGACAAAGTGTCATCATATGCCACATTTTTTATTATTGCCATAACAACACTGGAAGCAAGTAATGACAGCATGTTGCCTTGATCCAGTGTTGCTAAAGGCTGACAGAAGGCTTGTGACAATTTAAATCCCCACCAAAGGAGGAGAGTCAATTGCGGAAAGATTGATTCCCTTCTTCGGCTTGCAATTCTGAAACTTGAAATTTATTGGGGAACAGGCCCCTCTCCTTCTAATGCCTGAATCCTGCAGCAGATGATTTCCCAACTCCTCTCCCTCCACCCATCAAAACAGATGCCCCAGTATTAACAGGATTCCCATCAGGAGCCTGACAAAAACTGTCAATGAGGCTGACACCAGGAAATTCATCAGAGTTAGTAAGGCACTCTTTGGGTGGGTGGAAGCCACTTCCCACCAAACCTACAGCAACATAGTCACCATAGAGAAGAATCCCAGCGTAAATTTAGAGCAGCATATGGGGGAGGGGAATTTCTTCTCCAAAACCCTGTCTAAAATCGGGCAGGATTGCAGCAAAAAATGTCGGAAAATTCAAGTTGTGAGGGCTACTGCTGCCTTACTGTCCCAACTGGGACTTTCCTCCATATGTCCCCACTGAGACTGCCATTGGCTGAGCCGTCCCTACCCAATGCATGCAAATGGTAGCATGGGAGGCAGGGCCTAGGTCCCGGCGGGTTTTCATAATTTCCACCCTCGTCACCGTTGGTTCCTGGCGCCGCCATATTGAAAGTGCCGGTCAGCCCTGGGAAGCATTGGCAGCAGCCCAGAGTCCCCTCAATTGAGTGAGCTGCTGAAAGCCTGGGTCTTGGCCGAGGCCTTCAATGGGAGCTTTCCTTCTGATCTTCAGGGTTCTTTTGCCCCTCTAAATTCCCTCACTGCCTCTTCTGGTGCAGAAACTGTGTCCCCGCACTGACAGGCTTCCTCTTGTGTGTGGGAACCCTAGCAGGAGGCTGGCATGGCTATACAAGGAGTCCCGACCCAGGAAAATGGGTCAGGATCAGGGGGGATACTGAGGGGCAGGCAGGAGCATTGCCATGCTAGAACTCTGACCGGAAGGGGAGTGTTTCCCCACCCCCATAATCTAACTAGGATTCTGTTCCAATAACATTCTGAACAAGTTTAAATAAATATTAGCAATTCATAGGCCAAAAAAGTGATGAAGTATATCCTTTTATTAAGCTTTAGATTAAGTTCTATGAATATATATTTTGTCAACTTTGTTATGCCTGACATTCGCTGAAGTCATTATAAAATACAGTTTAATAATAAAATGCTACACACTGTATATATGTTTTAGAGTATATAGTAAGGACTGGACATGCACTTACTTGTTCAGTTATATGTGAGTTGAATTGTAGAATTTTTTTTCTAGTTCTACCTGATTGCCTTACACATTTCTGAACCATATTTATTACAGCTAAATGACAAAAGGAAAAACTGTACAAATGATGATGTCCTTTCTGTTAGAATTGTTATGATTTTCTCACATATGAAGTGTTTTTTTTGCCAGTGATCCAAGAATCACTCCCATGAAGACCATTTTGTTGCTTTTCTATGGCAGGCAAGGCCACAGAGGTTAGACGTAACTGCCATATAATTGTTAATTTCAAACTGTGGCAATTTTTTTTATGAATAACAAAATTAATATAATTAATCAGATGTCATCACATCAAGGTGCAACTGGAAACAACTGTAACAAGAACATTTAACCCTTGCCACTCCTATAAATATTTTTGTAAAAAATTCAGCAAGAACACAAAACAGAAAATCCTATTTTGTACTCGCACTGATTTTTCTGGTAAAGTTTCCTTGGGGTTGATGTAGTCATAGAATCATAGAAATTTACAGCACGGAAGGAGGCCATTTCGGCCCATCATGTCCGCGCCGGCCGACAAAGAGTTATCCAGCCTCACCCCACTTTCCAGCTCTTGGTCCGTAGCCCTGTAGGTTACGGCACTTCAAGTGCACATCCAAGTACTTTTTAAATGTGGTGAGGGTTTCTGCCTCTGCCACCCTTTCAGGCAGTGAGTTCCAGACCCCCACAACCCACTGTGTGAAGAAATTTCCCCTCAAATCCCCTCTAAACCTCCTACCAATTACTTTAAATCTATCCCCCTTGGTTGTTGACCACTCTGCTAAGGGAAATAGGTCCTTCCTATCCACTCTATCTAGGGCCCTCATAATTTTATATGCCTCAATAAGGTCTCCCTTCAGCCTGCTCTGTTTCAAAGAAAACAACCACAGCCTATCCAATCTTTCCTCATAGCTAAAATTCTCCAGTCCAGGCAAAATCTGCGTAAGTCTCCTTTGTACCCTCTCTAGTGCAATCACATCTTTCCTTAATGTGGTGATCAGAACTGCACGCAGTACTCTAGCTGTGGCCTAACTAGTGTTTTATACAATTCAAGCATAACCTCTCTGCTCTTGTATTCTATCCCTCGGCTAATAAAGGCAAATATTCCGTATGCCTTCTTAATCACCTTATCTACTTGGCCTGCTACCTTCAGGGATCTGTGGACCTGCACTCCAAGGTCCCTTTGTTCCTCTACACTTCTCAGTGTCCTACCATTTAATGTGTATTCCCTTGCCTTGTTAGCCCTCCCCAAAATCATTACCTCACACTTCTCCGGATTGAATTTCATTTGCCACTGTTCTGCCCACCTGACCAGTTCATTGATATCATAGTATAAGGTGTCAGTCGAAGAAAGGAATGGTTGCTATCTAATGCAGAGGTCAATGTTTGAGAGGTTGTATGTGACTGAGAGTCCTCCTCCTCCGCCTGCTCCATGGTTACACCTCCTTGGATGGCAATGTTGTGCAACACATAGCTACAGTGATCTTAATCTTCTTCTTAGGCAGTCCCTCGGAACCGAGGATGACTTGCTTCCACATTAAAAATGAGTTCGCAGGTGACTGATTAGTCCAATGCGGGACCTACAGTCTCTGTCGCAGGTGGGGCAGACGGTGGTTGAAGGGGCGGGTGGGTGGGGTGCTTGGGTTGACATGCGCTGCCTGCGCTTGGCTTCCGCTTGCTTCCGGCGACGAGACTCGAGGTGCTCGGCACCTTCCCGGATGCTTCTCCTCCACTGTGTGTTGTCTTCAGCCAGGGATTCCCAGGTGTCGGTGGGGATGTTACACTTTTTCAAGGAGGCTTTGAGGGTGTCCTTGAAGCATTTTCTCTGCCCACCTGGGGCTCCCTTGCCGTGCCGGAGCTCCGAGTAGAGTGATTGTTTTGGGAGTCTTGTATCGGGCATGTGGATAATGTGACCCATCCATCGGAGCTGATTGAGCGTGGTCAAAGCTTCGATGCTGGGGATGTTGGCCTAAGCAAGAACACTGACGTTGGTGCGCCTATCCTGCCAATGGATTTGCAGGATCTTGCGGATCTTGGTGGTACCTCTCCAGTGCTTTGAGGTGCCTGCTGTACATGGTCCATGTCTCTGAGGCATACAGCGGGGCGGGTATCACTGCTGCTCTGTAGACCATGAGTTTAGTGCTGGGTTTGAGGTCCTGGTCTTCAAACACTCTCTTCCTCAGGCGACCGAAGGCTGCACTGGCACACTGAAGGCGGTGTTGGACTTCGTCGTCGATGTCTGCCGTTATTGACAGTAGGCTCCCCAGGTATGGAAAGTGGTCCATGTTGTCCAAGGCCTTGTCGTGGAATTTGATAATCGGGGGGCAGCACTGTGTGGCGGGGGCAGGTTGGTAGAGAACCTTTGTCTTACAGATGTTTAGTGTAAGGCCCATGCTCTCGTACTCTTCGGTGAAGGTGTTCATCTTCAAGAAAGGTGACAAGTCCGATTGCGATCATTACAGAGGAGTTTCCCTGCTATCTGCCACAGGGAAAGTCATCACAAGAATCCTCCTCAATCGCCTTCTCCCAGTGGCCGAAGAGCTCCTCCCAGGGTCGCAATGCGGTTTCCGCCCACTAAGGGGCACAATGGACATGATCTTCACCGCACATCAATTACAAGAGAAATGCAGGGAACAGCACCAACCACTATACATGGCCTTCTTTGATCTCACAAAGGCCTTCAACACTGTCAACCATGAGGGATTATGGAGTGTCCTCCTCAAATTTGGCTGCCCTCAAAAGTTTGTCACTATCCTCCGCCTGCTTCATGATGACATGCAAGCCGTGATCCTGACCAACGGTTCCACCACAGACCCAATTCACATACGAACCGGGGTCAAGCAAGGCTGTGTCATTGCACCAACGCTCTTCTCGATCTTCCTTGCTGCAATGCTCCATCTCACCCTCAGTAAGTTCCCCACTGGAGTGGAGCTAATTTACAGAACAAACGGGAAACTGTTCAACCTCCGTCGCCTCCAGTCCAGATCCAAGGTCGTCCCATCCTCTGTCGTCGAATTACAGTATGCAGACGACGCTTGCGTCTACGCTCACTCGGAGGTCGAACTCCAAACCATCGTCAGCGATCTTAATAGTCTTGTACTATAGGATATTTCCAGTTCTGTCCAGCTGTATTAATCAGGTGACTGATTCTTGTTCACCAGGGGAAATAATTCAGTCACTTTTATGGTGGACAACTGACAGCAGAAAAGAGGACACTGATACAAGGTACCTAATGTGTTCAACAATGATCTTGGTGGCTGGATGATCCTTGCTGCTCTGCAGTTCTTTGTGATTATTTCAGAGGCATCATGAGCAAAGGCACAAGAGGGTGGCCTTGCTCTCCAAGGAATCAATCCTCTTCTTTTTCACAAATAAATGATCAGGGTACGGTAGTGTAGTGGTTATGTTGCTAGGCATAGAGCATGGAACAGAGTAGCTCAAAGAATAGTGTTAAACCAGGGGACTGGGAGAGATATAAAACAGCAAAGGAAGACAAAAAAGATAGCAAGAGCTGCAAAAAGGGAATACAAAAAGAAACTTGCAAGGGATATCAAGATTGACACAAAGGCCTAGAAATTCATTGACGCCACTTTTGGGGCGCTAAAGTGGGGCGTCCGCTAAAGTTTGCGGCCGCCACAAAATCTAGGCCACTTCTCCGATATTCATTAGCTTCGCCCTACTAGTTCGGGCGAGCGCTAAAACTGCTGTTGGACGCCTCTCTTTGGGCGCTAAGCCGGAGGTGGTGCTCGATAGCGCCGAGGCCGGGTGCAGCGCAGGTGCGTCCATCTTGTGACTGACAGCAGACACCCTGGCGCCGGCCAGCTCTTAAGGGGGAAGGGTCGACTGTGTCTGCTGCCACGCCCTGGATAGTGGAGCCCTCCAGCTAGGCCTGAACACTGCTGCTGGACCCAAATAGCGCCTGAAGACATGGAGAAGGCCCGTGAACGTGCGCAGCGCTTCTCAGAGCGTGATCTGAGTGTGCTGCTTGCTGCTGTGGAGAAGAGGCGCCATGTTTTGTACCCGGACAATGGCAAGAAGGCGACGGTCCGCGTCTACAGGAGAGCCTGGAGGCATGTCGCCAGCAAGCTGTCAGCCAACAGCGACGTCCCCAGGACCAGTGCCCAATGCCGCAAAAAGTTAAATGACCTCACACGCATTGTCAGGGTGAGTACCCTTTCCAATGACCTCCTCATCCTTGCATGTGCACCTCACATTATGGGCAAAGGGACCTGAAAGCTCTAATGGCCAGCCTTCATCCAGCAGCTATGGCACAGGCATGAGCATCAATTGCACATTCTGCACTGAACACACTGGCCAAGCTATTCCACCATGGGAGGCAGTGCACAGCAGATCATGGCGACACACTGGCCAGGCTATTCCACCATGGGAGGCAGTGCACAGCAGATCATGGCGGCACACTGGCCAGGCTATTCCACCATGGGAGGCAGTGCACAGCAGATCATGGCGACACACTGGCCAGGCTATTCCACCATGGGAGGCAGTGCACAGCAGATCATGGTGACACACTGGCCAGGCTATTCCACCATGGGAGGCAGTGCACACCAGATCACGGCGACACACTGTACTTAGAGGCCGTCCTTTCTCTTGCAGGCCAAGCTGGCGAATAATCGCAAGAGCCGGACTGCGACCGGGGGAGGATGACCCCATATCCAGCCACTCACCGACCTGCAACATCGCGTGGAGCGCCTCATGGGTGGCCGGGTGATTGGGCCCGTTGCGTGTGGAGATGCCAACCCTGTTCTGGGAAGCAATGGTAAGGACATCACCTTTTGCACCTCTCTCGTCCCACTTGCGCATCAGATCTACATCCTTTGCCACTGTCCGACCAATGCGCTGAATGCCACCACTCATGCATCCCGCACTGACGCCCTCTCCTCACTCTAAAGCTACTCTTGTGCCTTCCTGCTTTCAGATGGTCAAGAGGAGGTCCCTCAACTTGCCAGTGACAGACCCTCCGAGGAGGAGCAGGAGGAGGAGCAAGAGGAAGGCGGCCCATCAGGGGAACCCTCAGCCGCGGACACCCAGGCCAATGTAGGGGACACGTCTTCCCTGGAGGGCAGCGTGGCGGAAGTGTCGAAGGGGAGGGGAGCTCCTGGGACCTGCGTGCTGCAGAAAGGCGGGAGGGGGGTGGAAGCTCGGCGGCCTTCTCCCCAGAGGGGGGATGCGTCGGAGGGGAGTCCAATTGCTGGGCCCAGCGGCCTCCAGCAACGCAGGAAGGGTCGGCCAGCTCGGCGGCCTTCTCCCCAGAGGAAGAGTCCGGCCTCCAGTCAGGAGATGCTCTTCGCTGAGGAGATGGAACGCCTCGAAGACTTGTCCGCGGACTCGGAGCGCCGGCACACGGAGCTCATGGCGGCAGTGTCACGGTTGCCTGAGTCCATCGATTCCCTCTCTCGGAGTGTGGCCGAGTTCGGGCCCTTAGAGGCCACCAGTCGGGCGGAATACCAGGCAGATCTTTCAGCGACTGGCCAGGTGATTAGTGGTGCCGTCCAGTCACTGGCTGCTCTGCTGCGGTCAGTTAACAGGTCAACACGGGCACTCACTGCTGCCACACTCGCTGTGTCAGCCAGGCATCGCCAAGGCACCCGGCGCGCTGCAGCAGCACATCGGTCTGTCCCTCGGCAGATTGGTGCGCATGCTGCAGTGCTGGCCCGGGCGAGTGCCAGTGTCTCAGGCGACCAGCGAGCGCCTGCCATCCGCCAGCTTGCCGCCATTCCTCCAGCCGCCACTGCCACTCCCCTAGTGGAGCTGCCAGGAGCTGCTGCAGCGACTGATGCTGGCCAGCCACAGCTGCAGCAATCAACAGCCGGCCGCTCGACGCCCAGACCTCGACTAGGCCGACCCCCAAGGGCATCTGCCGTCACGACATGTGCCCCTCAGGAGCCTGCCCCCAGCCTTGCAGCAGCCAATGGCCTTACTTTGAGGCGGAGCAGCAGGGCGGGCAGGGGCCACCCAAAGATGGCCAAGGCATCGCCCTAGTGGGCCAAATAGTTGAATGTGTGGCCATTTGTGTTTGTTTCTTGAGGCCGAGAATTGGATGTTTGTTTTTTGAAGGCCGATGATGTGATGTTTGTTTTGGACGAAGGCCGAGAATGACGGCCATTTTAGTTGCCCTATTTTGTTAATCCTCCCCAGGTTGTGGGAGCGAATAATGTGTTTGAGTGTTTTTTGGGGGTTTCCTCTGTTTTTGGTTTTCATGTGGGAAGGGCCCAGAGTTTGTACAATAAAGCATTTTATTTATTCACATTGTCCATGTTTGATCTTTGAAGTGTTTGTTGCCTTAACCGGCTGAGGGCTTGTGGAGCGGCTGCAATCATGTTCTATCATTGGCACAAGCCATTCCCTGACAGGGGGCCTAGAAGTGACGTTCAATAAGCCGACGACGGGCGGCCCTTGGACCTTGTGCATCCCTCCTGGGCTGGTACTCCTCGTCCTCGTCGTCCTCATGCTCCTCCTGCTCCTGCTCCTGAGGTGGTGGTCCAATGTGAGGTGGCAGTGCCTGAGCCCTGCGGATAGCCAGGTTGTGCAGCATGCAGCAAACGACGACGAATTGGGAGACTCGATCCTGCGAATACTGGAGGGCTCCCCCGGAGCGGTCGAGACAGCGGAACCGTTGCTTGAGCACGCCGATTGTTTGTTCTATGAGGCTCCTCGTCGCTTGATGGCTCTCGTTGTATGCCTCTTCAGCAGGGGTCGTGGGCGCGCGGAGCAGGGTCATGAGCCATGTACACAAAGGATAGCCTTTGTCCCCGATAAGCCATCCTCTTGGGGGAGGCTGTGCCTGGAACATGTCAGCCACAGTTGTCTGTCGCAGGATAAAGGCATCGTGGCTGCTGCCTGGAAAGCGGGCATTGACAGCTAGGATGCGCTGCCTGTGGTCACACACCAGCTGTACATTGAGGGAATGGTAGCCCTTCCGGTTGCGGTAATCCTCGGCATGCTCAAGAGGTGCCCGCAAAGCCACATGCGTGCAGTCAATGGCGCCCTGCACCATGGGGAAGCCCGCTATTCTTGCAAACCCCACTGCACGCTGCTGCTGCTTGTCCAGGGTCATGGGGAAGGAGATGAATTAATGTCTCCTTCTGAAAAGGGCTTCGGTCACCTGGCGGATGCAGCAATGCACGGCGAACTGGGAGATGTTAGCGATGTCCCCAGTAGCGGATTGGAAGGAGCCGGAGGCATAGAAGTTGAGAGCCACCGTCACCTTCACTGCCACCGACAGAGACGTCCTGCGCATCAGCTGTGGCTGCAGATCTCTCTGAAGCAGCCGGCAGATGTCTGCAACCACCTCCCTTCGGAATCGCAGCCTCCTAACACACATCGCGGCAGACATCGTCAGATAGGAGGTCTGCTGGCGGTATACCCTGCGTGGGTAAGGCCTCAGTTGGCGACGCCTGTTGCCCCCTCTGTGTCTAGCCAGGGCTGCCACTCTCTCACGGCGTCTGTAAGCCCTTCTGGCATAAGGCTGAAATTCAGCGTTGCCACCCAATGCAGCCCCCATTATATGCTGGCAAACACTGAGCTCTCAATGAAGGCTAATATAATTGGTAAGCTCTGGCCTGAGCCAAAAATACCTGTCCAAGTGTTGGTCCAAACCAGTAAACTCTCCTCCTTGGTCTCTGTCCAAAAATCCGTTGCACAAGAGTGAATGCTGCAAAATGGCTGGCCTTTATACTGCTGGGTAAGTGCCCTTTAATTAGCGCTCCCCCCGGCCCGGCTGGCCTGTGTACCGTACCACTTCACAGTCGCTCGGGACGCCCGGCGCACAATGGGCCGGCGCGAGTGAAGTTCTGGTTTGGGGCGCACAAAGGGCGTTGCACTATTATATGACGTCATGATCTGCGCGCGCAGCAGGGCGCGCGCTAAGACTTTGCGCCGGCGCTAAATGTGTCCTGAAGTTGGGGAGAGGCGCAGATTGCGCTGCGCCCGGGCGATAAGCACCTAGCGCTCGAGATCTACTCCCCCTAAGGCGCTAACGGCTGGCGCGCCCAACTGAATTTCTAGGCCAAAATGTTTTTACAATTATATTAGAAGAGAAAAGGTAGTCAAGGATAATGTGGGCCCTTTAAAAACAGATGTGGATAATATTGCAAATGAAAATAGGGAAATGGCAGACTTGTTGAATAATTATTTTATGTCAGTCTACACAGTAGAGGAAGAGGATAATATACCTGACATTCCAGGGAAATGAATAATGAATTTAGGACTAGAACTCACTAAAGTTAATATAAGCAAGAAAACAGTATTAGAAAAAATAATGCCACTAAAGACTGGCAAATCCCCAGGGCCTGATGGTCTCCACCCCAGGGTTTTAAAGGCAGTAGGTGAGGAAATTCCAGATGCTTTAGCCATAATCCTCCAAAGCTCTCTCAATTCAGGAATTGCCTTTTCCGATTGGAAAATTGCAAATGTATCTCCATTATTTAAGAAAGGAAATTATAGACCTGTTAGTCTAACATCTGTTGTGGGGAAGTTATTTGAATCTATAATTAAGGAGAGAGCGACTGAGCACTTAGAGAAATTTGAGCTGATTAGAGAGAGCCAACATGGATTTGTAATGGGTAGGTCATGTCTAGGAACAGTGGAGGTCCAAAGAGATTTAGGGGTCATGTGCACAGATCGCTAAATTGTAGTCAGGTACAAAAAATAATCAAAAAAGCTAATGGAATGTTAGCCTTTATAACTAGAGGGCTAGAATATAAAAGGGAGGAAGTTTTGCTACATCGATAAAAAGCCCTGGTTAGACTACATCTGGAGTACTGTGTACAGTTCTGAGCACCGCACCTTAGAAAGGATATATTGGCCTTGGAAGGAGTGCAGCAGAGATTCACCAGAATGTTACCAGGACTCCAAAGGTTGGATGATGCGTAGAGATTAGATAAACTAGGCTTGTATTCCCTGGAATATAGAAGGTTAAGGGGTGATTTGATTGAGGCTTTCAGGATTTTGAAAAAAATTGATAGGGTCAATAGAGAGAAACTTTCTCCACCAGTGTGGGTGTCTAGGACAAGGGGACTTAACCTTCAAATCATGTGGGCCAGGCCAGCCAATCAAAAATGGGGATTCCTATGATGCTTATGAGGATTCCATTTACGTACAGAATCTCCACAACCATAATAGAAATCCCCAAATAAATAAAATTTCTCACCACTTAAATAAAAATAAATTATCACATGTTCAAAATTTATTAAAAGACCCTTTAATTAAATATTTTAAATAAAAATTTAATTTTTTGAAAAGTAAATTTTAACATTTTAAAACGTGCCAAAATTTACCTAAATTAATTTTAAATGTGTGTGAATGTTTAAATCTTAAAAAAAATTATTTTAACATTTATTTTAACCCTTATGCTGGTAAAAGAAGGCCTTGCGCCTGCTTTTACCAGGTGTAAGGGCTTCATGGGCATTCACTGGGCAGTAGTTCTGCACCAGCGAAAGTGATTTTGTAGCAGATGCGGTGGGTTTGTCCAAGCGAAACTAGACAGAGCGCAAGTTTCGGGTTTTCGCACATTTTGCGGGGCCATTCTGAAGCCTTCCGACAGCGCACGCTGTGCGATTGCTATCGGAAGCACTGTAAAATCCGGGCCATTAGCTTTGGTCTTCCCAATATTTAGCAGGAGAAAATTATAGCTCATTCAAGACTGGATGTCAGACTGCAGTCTAACAACACAGTATGCCGAGGTCATGGAGAGCTTGAGCTGGGTATCATCAGTGTACATGTGCGAGCTGGCCCCATGTCTGCATTCCACAGATATACCTTCACCAGTACCTTTAATCTTCCAGGTAACTCAAAATATCACATTCCTACCACTTGATAAAACATACTTGCAAACTTTTGCAAGAATAATCACTGCAATGAAATTTTTAGGAGATGATGTTAACCCAACTGTCTGGCAGAAACCAGGTGAGTGGGCAATTAAAATTGCCCAGGTTACTTAACTGTCAGTACTGCTCCTCTGACAGTGCAGCGCTCCCTCAGTACTGCCCCTCCGACAATACAGCGCTCCCTCAGTACTGCCCATCTGACAATGCAGAAGGCCGGCAGGAACCCACTGTTCTGAATTTTAACCTACTCAACTAAGTAAGTGGCAGTCATTGGGTCCCTCTTTTCATATGCATGTCATATCCTGATGATGTAATTCATGCAATGTTAAGTGGTGGCCTGAGTGGGGAAGCTGTGGCTTTCCCTCCAGGCGAAGACAGAATCGGGGCCAGAAGAGGTCCTTTCCCTTCTGGGAAAGGAGGAGCCAGATCCAAGGCATAGAGTGAATAATGGTGTGTACTGTGAATTGCTGGTGTGCCCTGGATTTGTTTCCTGTAACACACCCAAAGAAAGAAAACAGGAGGACAGGTTGCAATGATATTCTTCGGCACAGCCTTCACTTTTAGCTTTCAGTAGAGCTATGGTAAAGCTTTGCTGCCAGTAAGTGATATGAAAGAATAGGATAAGAGCAAGTAACAGCAGATGGTTAATCACAAATCCCGAGCTGGCAGTGGTCCTTTTACCTCCCTATCTCCAGCATCCTTTATGGCCTACTTTCCAAACTTGAAAGTTACAAACAGGCCTTTACAGCAGGCATAGCAACTGATTTGCAGTCTCCTGCCTGTTTTTGGGCGAGAGTAATGGCCGCCCATTTCAAGGTCTGTCTCAAAGTTGCTTCAAGCAGGCAAATGAGAGCACAAGGTCCCCAACAGATTTTCAACTGCCAGCCGCCCATTTTTCAACCAAGCATTTGAAAGTCTCCCCCATCATCCTATTCTCTGATATACACTGAAGTTTTGCTTTTTACGTTTTTCTTAGTGGATTTTACTCATTTTTTTTAAATCACAAAGAAATCCCAATAATATTACTATTATACTGTTTTACACATGTTTTTTATTGGCATACAGTATACTACTTTTGACTTTAATGCATGACCTGTATATTTTATCTTCAAAAGTACTTCATTGGCTTTAAAGTGCTTTGGGATGTCCTGAGGTTGTGAAAGGCGCTATATAAATGCAAGTGCTTTCTTTCATTCTTTCTTTAATGCATTTTTTGTTTTGTTACTGGTTATGGCAAGGTACCGTGGAATTTCATTTGAAATGTATCTGATTGACTTTAGAGCTGCAACAATTATCTTGTCATACAAATTAAATGTAGCATAATTTGAATGGAGCTTTATTCTGCAGCTTGCTGTTACACTAATGATGCCAATTGAGTGAACTTTATGATGTTACATCAAAGGTAATTCTACAGCGTCCGTCTGACATCTGTCACTACAGTAACAGTTTTAAAGCATAAAATACACTGACAAGGGGGCAAATGAGAGACACTGCTAAGTTCACAGATGTCAACATTTAAAATATTGAAGATTCGGAGCAGTTCTGAAGCATACGCTTTCCCTTTAAACAATACTTCCACTCCATGTAAGGAAGAGAGGAGCTGAACCCTTTTCCTAGACCACCCAATCTGTTCCCAGCAGGGAGATCGTCTCGAGATTCTTTTTCCTATATCAGAGTGTGAAACTGCTATTAGAAGCATGGCCTTGGATAAATCACTAGCTCTGGATGGATTGTCCTCACAGTTCTATGTCATGACAATGTTACTTAATAACTTTTAACAACACATAGTCCTCTGGCATCCTCCCGTGACCATGACCTTAGTTCAATTCTCTGTACTCCCACAAAAAGTAAAAGATTCACTTGCACTTACCACCAACAGACCAATATCATTAGTTAATGTGGACTGTAAAATCTGACAAAAACTGTGCTTATGTACCTACTGACTATGCTTCATGCAACAATTCATTTTGATCAATGAAGTTTATGAAGTGTGTCAGTGTCAGACAACTTGAGGAAGATCCTCAACACCCTTGGATATTGCAAACTGAATGTTATGGTAGACATGACCCTGTCTTCGGATGCAGAAAAGCTATTTGTTATGGTGATTTTTTTCCATAGAAAACATTTGGGCTTTGATTCTATCTTCTGATGCTGAATACATGTACAACACAATTGACTTCAAATATGCTTTATTAAGTATATTTCATTATTGAGAAACCTAGGCGAAGCTCATGCCCACACTGCAGTTATTCTATCAGAGAGCCATTTGGGCTGAGCGGAAGATTGTCTTTCTTCTCCTTCCCACTTCAGTGTAAAAAAGGGGTGGAGTCAAATATTAGCTTGTGTTTTATGACAGATATTGCAGGGCCAACAATAACAATTAGGCTACATAAAATAAATTAGTAGTATATTTTCTCCACAGCAAGTATTTGTCCTGAAGTGGAATGTTTTCCCGGCCCTAGAAAGTTTTACATCCATTATTTAGTTCTTCGCTGTTCAAACTTCAGAATAAGACCATAACTTATACCTGAGGGGATAAAAACATCTGCAGGCCGCTTCTTGCCAAGGTTTAGCCATAAGACACGCCTACAAATAGTTAGTGCCAGAAACTCCAAATCAAACACATTTCTAATGTGAAGGAAAAGCTAAAAGATTTAGGACTGAACACAGGAAGGCATCAGAAAAAAGAGAATAACTTTATAAGATGCATGTTTCCAAATGTGGCAAAACAGCAATAAAGTTCGCAAAATGCAGCAATTCCATGTTATATATACAAGGCCCGATTTAACCCTGCCCTTTGAGCTCCTGACGCGTTTGCGCCCGCTGCCATTTTAACTTCAAATTCAGGAGAGGCAGGGGTCTGATTACAATGTAAAAGTCATGCTATGGTGACATTATCCAGACCCCAATGTCATTTTAACAGAAAATCACGGAAGCCCCACCCAGTCCTGGACTTGTCAGAAAAACCTGATATGTTTGGTGTGTGAGAGCTACTGAAGTTCTATGTAAAAGGGCTCTCAGCTGCCGTTCAGTGAATCAGAGGATTCTTTTGCTTTATCACGCTCAGTATGCTTTAGCTGCTGATTACGGGTTCCATTTTTGCGACTTTATTCCGGATGCAGGAAGACTTGGAGGAGGAGGTACAGCAGCAGCAACAGCTGCAGCCTCATCAACCAAAACCACAAGCAGCTGAGCCTCTCAGAGGACAGCAGGTGAGGGAAGCTACTCATAGGAGGCTTCGCCCAGTGCACAGCTGCACACTGGCCCAGTCTCTTTTTTTAGACCTCTCTGAGGAGCAGTGTAGGACAAAGCTGCATGTCTCCAGGCAGGCTGTCGCTGGCCTCTGCAATCTCCTGCAATCAGATCTGCTGCCTGTTGGACATGGGGGCATGCTGTGCCAATTGCTCTCAAAGTCACCACAGCATGTTTGCCACTGGCTCCTTTCAGTCGGCTACAGGGGACATCAGCCGCATATCACAGTCTGCAGTACACAGCTGCATTAAGTAGGGCAACTGTTAGAAATATGGTTTGGAGGGGTGGAATTGTAGTGCTGTAGAAGGTTATGAAGATAGGGAGCCGCAAGGCCATGGATGTATTTAACCACAAGTATGAGAATTCTAAATTTCAGGCATGGGGGGATCTGGAAACCAATGTAGGTCAGCAAGGACAGGGGTGATGGGTGAGGGACTTGGTGCAGGATATGATGTGGGCAGCAGAATTTTGGATAAGCTGAAGTTTATGGAGAGTGGATAATGAAAGGCTGGCCAGCAGAGCATTGGAAATGTGGAGTCTGGAGGTTAAAGGCATAGATGAGGGTTTCAGTGGCAAATAGTGTGAGGTGGGGCAGAGGTGAGCAATGTTATAGAGGTGGAAGTAGGCAGACTTTGTGATGGAGAGGATCATGGAGGGGATCAAATAGGACACTGAGATTGTGAGCGGCCTGGTTCAGCCTGAGACAATGACCAAGGAGTAGGATGGAGTCGGTGGCTAGGGTACAGAGTCTGTGGCAGGGCCAAAGACATTAGCTTTGGTCTGGAGGAAATTGTGTCTCATTCAAGACTAGGGCTGGAATTGTCATGCTGCCATGCATGCGGGATTGGTGGCAGGTCGGGAGTAAAAGTCTTGAAAAATAGGAGCATGTCCGAAACCCACCGTCATCTCACCTTTAACTTGGGTGCATTTGCCAACATGACATGGACCCGAATGGTAGAGGCGGGCGACCTAATTTAGCTCATTAATACCTTGTTGTCAGACCCTTAGCGGCCTTTTTAACCAGGCCTTTTGAATTTCGCTGGATGACCACGGGAATCACACAGCTTGGGAACCATGTCTGTCAAGCTGAGGCAGAAGCTCAGTGGCCATTGAGCGAGGTCATTACCGCAAAGCATGGAAATCCCAATAAATACTCCTACATGACACCTGCTTACTTGCCTAAGGGAAAGGCTCTTGGTGAGTGCATTTCGAGCACAGATTTAGGTGTCTACAGTTTGCAAGTCTTTCCTGCAACTTCTGAAGCCACTCTCACCTCATTGCTACTAACTATCACACCATTGACAGATTGCTTCTCTGATCTCTACTTGGCCTGCCATCTATTATTGTGATGAAATATGCCTTCATCAGACCTGCTTGTATTTTACCTGCTTGTATTGTGTGAACCGCACCCTTTTGTCCCTATTGTGTGTATTGGCTACGCCCCTGTCTTTTGCCATATAAAGGTCTCAGGAGCTGTATGAGTCACTCACTACCAGATGAACTCGATGTGGGAAGACCTGCTATGCTGCTATTTTCTTAGTGATTAAAAGCCTTTAGTTGAATCCTTTAAAATCCTTGTCTTTGAGTTATTGAAGGCACATCAATTTTAATCACTAAAACAACAAGATGGATCGACTCCTGAAACCAGAGCGCTTGGATCTGGACCCCCATGCCTCAGACGCAGCCACACAGTTCGGACACTGGTTCCAAAGCTTCGAATTTTTCATTGCAAACTCATCCACTGCCATAGCCGCAGCCGAAACCGCTACCGGAGACATGAAACTGGGAATCCTGCGAAACTGGGTGAGCCATCGGGTCTCCCCTCTCATCCAAGATGCCACCAGCTACGAGGATGCCTGCACCATCCTGAAGGCCCACTACGCGCGGCCAATAAACGTGGTGTACGCCAGGCATCTTCTGACTACTCGCACGCAGCGGCATGGTGAGTCACTAGAGGACTTTATACTAAACCTAAAAGTACTGGGCAGAGACTGTAACTGTAAGGCCGTGTCTGCCATCGTGTACACGGAGGAGCTGATTCGAGACTCCCTTATTGCGGGCCTCAGTTCAAACTATATTCGGCAGAGACTGTTTGAAAAGGAGGGACTGGCCTTAAAACAGGCTATAGATATCGTGCGATCGCTGGATATGGCCCAGAGGAACTCTGAATCCTGTTCCCCAGGCCACGCGGCCCACTCCGCCTCGTGCGCGCCATGGGGGCCGCCATCTTGGAAGCCATCTTCACCTCCCAGGTCTCAGGCCAGCCCAGCACCATCAGAGCCCCAGCCTCCACCCAGGAGCCCCACTACTGCCGCGATGCATCGGGGCCCGAAATGCTACTTCTGCGGTCAGGACAAACACTCCAGGCATCTGTGCCCAGTGAAGGGCACCACCTGTTCTAAATGCGGGAAGAAAGGACACTTCAGCAAAGTCTGCAGAGGGAACCCCGCCTCCAACTCCACCACTGCCATGTGTGCGCCGTGGGAGCGGCCATCTTGGAAGCCATCTTGTCCACCCTCATGGAGTCCACCATCTTGCCCCGACTACACGGACCTCCAGGACCCACTGGTGGCCTCGATCACAGTGGATCAATCCAGGCCACATCCGTTGTCTAAATCGATGATGGACATAGAGGTAAACGGGAACAAGGTTAAATGCTTGATTGACTGCGGGAGCACCGAAAGCTTTATTCATCCTAGCCTGGTAAAATGACTTTCTCTAACGATAGTCCCCACACAGGACAAAATCGCCATGGCCGATAAGACTCATACCTCAAAAATTACAGGTTTCTGCGCGGTTATGTTGTCGGTAAAAGGCAATGATTACAGAGATTTTAAACTATTGATAATGCCAGATCTCTGTGTGAGCGTGATCTTGGGTCTGGACTTCCAGTGCCACCACCAAAGTATCACGCTTACCTACGGTGGGTCCCAGCCGCCCCTCACAGTGTGCGGTCTGGCTACCCTGAAGGTCAAGCCGCCCTCTCTGTTCGCCAACCTCGCACCCAACTGCCGACCCATAGCGACCAAGAGTAGGCGGTACAGCTGGGAGGATAGACGGTTCATTGCGTCGGAAGTAGAAAGACTCAAGCGGGAGGGTATCATCGAAAGCAGTACCAGCCCGTGGCGCGCCCAGGTAGTAGTAGTTAAGGGTAGCGAAAAGAAGCAGATGGTGATAGATTATAGCCAGACGGTTAATCTATACACCCAGCTAGACGCCTACCCTCTGCCCCGCATAGCGGATATGGTTAACCAAATCGCGCAATACCGGGTGTTTTCCACCATCGACCTAAAATTGGCATACCACCAGCTCCCCATTAGGCCGGAGGACCGTCCATACACCGCCTTCGAGGTGAACGGACGTCTCTACCACTTCCTCAGAGTCCCCTTTGGGGTAACGAACGGGGTCTCGGTCTTCCAGCGGGAGATGGACCGCATGGTCGATGAGAACCAGTTAACAGCCACCTACCCATACCTAGACAACGTCGCCATCTGCGGCCACGACCAGCAAGACCACGACTCGAACCTCGCGAGATTTCTGAAAACCACCCTCAGACTCGATCTCACCTACAACGAGGATAAGTGTGTCTTTAGCACCACGCGCCTCTGTATCCTGGGCTGCGTGGTGGAAAACCGGGAAATCGGCCCGGACCCCGACCGATTGCGCCCCCTACGGGAGCTACCCCTACCAAACACTCCCAAGGCCCTGAAAAGGTGCCTGGGGTTCTTCTCCTATTACGCCCAATGGGTCCCCAATTATTCCGACAAGGCCCGTCCCCTCCTGAAATCAACGTCCTTTCCGCTCACAGCCGAGGCCCACGCCACCTTCAGCAGCATTAAACGCGACATTGAGAAGGCCGCGCTGCGGGCAGTGGACGAAAACATCCCTTTCCAGGTCGAAAGCGATGCGTCCGACTTCGCTTTAGCAGCCACCCTCAACCAGGATGGGCGGCCCGTAGCCTTTTTCTCAAGAACCCTCCAAGGGCCCGAGATCAGACACTCCTTGGTAGAGAAGGAGGCCCAGGCCATAGTGGAGGCAGTGCGGCACTGGAGGCACTACCTAGCCGGCAAACGCTTCACCCTGCTTACCGACCAGCGGTCGGTAGCCTTCATGTTTAACAACAAACAGAGGGGGAAGATCAAGAACGACAAAATTCTCAGGTGGCGGATCGAACTCTCCACGTTTGAGTACGACATAATATATAGGCCGGGGGCCCTCAACGAATCCCCCGACGCCCTATCACGAGGGATGTGTGCCAGCATCCAAGGGGACAGGCTACAGGGCCTCCACAATGGCCTCTGCCACCCGGGGGTCACCCGGCTATTCCACTTTATAAAATCCCGTAACCTGCCCTATTCCATCGAGGAGGTCCGGTCTATGACCAGGGACTGCCGCACCTGTGCAGAATGCAAGCCCCATTTTTTCAGACCCAACCGAGCCCACCTGATCAAAGCTACACGGCCATTCGAGCGCCTGAGCTTAGATTTCAAGGGACCACTCCCCTCCACCGACCGCAATGTGTACTTTCTCAACATTGTGGACGAGTACTCCCGCTTCCCATTCGCCTACCCCTGCCCAGATATGACCAGTGCCACGGTCATCAAGTGCCTCGGCAACCTGTTTTGCACGTTCGGCATGCCTAACTACATCCACACTGACAGGGGGGCGTCGTTCATGAGCGATGAACTGTGCCAATACCTGCTGTCGAAGGGGATAGCCACGAGTCGGACCACTAGTTATAACCCCCGGGGTAATGGGCAAGTGGAGAGGGAGAACGCGACAGTGTGGAAGGCGGTCACCTTAGCACTAAGGTCTAAAGGCCTCCCCACCTCCCGCTGGCAGGAGGTCCTCCCAGACGTACTCCACTCGATAAGGTCGCTACTGTGTACTGCTACTAACGCCACTCCTCACGAGAAGATGTTTGTTTTTCCCCGCAAATCAACCTCAGGAGTATCCCTACCCTCGTGGCTCTCCACCCCAGGGACAGTCCTGTTACGGAAGCATGTGAGGGGCCACAAAACGGATCCCCTCGTGGAGGCAGTACACCTACTCCACGCAAACCCACAGTACGCGTACGTCAAGCACGCCGATGGGCGTGAAGACACCGTGTCCATAAAGGACCTCGCCTCGGCAGGAAGCGACGACGACCCATCACCACCACCCCCAGAAGAACCTCCACCATCCCCAGAGGTATCCTCACCACCCCCAGAAGTACCTGCAACACCCCCGGCACATGGGTATGCCCAGGAGGGCACCACGGACTCCCGGTCGGAACCCGAGGTACCGTTGCGACGTTCAGGAAGGACTATCACACCCCCGGACAGACTAAATCTGTAGAAGGGGTGAATGTGATGAAATATGCCTTCATCAGACCTGCTTGTATTTTACCTGCTTGTAATGTGTGAACCACACCCTTTTGTTCCTATTGTGTGTATTGGCTACGCCCCTGTCTTTTGCCATATAAAGGTCTCAGGAGCTGTATGAGTCACTCACTACCAGATGAACTCGATGTGGGAAGACCTGCTATGCTGCTATGTTCTTAGTGATTAAAAGCCTTTAGTTGAATCCTTTAAAATCCTTGTCTTTGAGTTATTGAAGGCACATCAATTATACCAGCATGGGTGCCATTTATACTGTCTCACTTTGGACCTCAGAATCAGACCACGATGAGCCCCAACACCTGCAGCAGCAGGAACACCAGCAGCACCAGGCACACCAGCAGCAGCAGCAACAACACCAACAACCTTCTCCTCAATAACCTGATGCTCCACGGGACAGAGGGCATCAGTGCAGGGCTGCACCACGCCGGAGGTGATACCCCCAACACAGGGTATACAGGCAGAGGTTGAGCTTCCTCAACATAACTGAGCAGCAGTGCCAAAGGAGGCTCAGGCTATCGCGCCAGGTCATCACACTCATTATTGGAACCAGACCTGCAGCCAGAGGACCTGGTGGACATGCCTTACCAGTAGCTGTCAAAGTCACCAGCGCCCTCAACTTCTTCACCTCAGGTTCCTTCCAGGGATCTGCAGCAGACATTTGCAGCATCTTACAGTTGGCCACCCACAGATGCATCACACAGGTCACCAATGCCATGTTTGACAAGTCAGCCAATTATACCAACTTTGCCAGTGATGAAGCCAGTGTTAGTGAGCATTGCTGGGCTTATCCACCGTGGCTGGCTTCCCACGAGTGCAGGGCATCATCGACTGCACACATCTGGCCATCAGGGCACCCCATCAACAGCCAGGAGTATTTGTCAACCACAAGGGCTTCCACTCCCTCAATGTGCAGCTGGTCTGTAACCATAGGAAGATCATCATGCATGTGTGCGCCAAATTCCCTGGCAGCTGCCATGACTCTTTTGTCCTGCGCCAGTCCATCCTCCCTCAGCTCTTCGCTCCACCAAACAGACTAACCGACTGGCTGCTTGGAGACAAGGGCTATCCACTGAAGACGTAGCTGATGATATGCTTGAGGAGGCCAAGTACTGAGGCCGAGGAGAGATATAATGAAAGCCACATTTCCACCAGATGTGTCATAGAGCAAACAATAGGCAAGCTGAAAATGCGCTTCAGATGCCTTGACAGATCTGGAGGAGCCTTTCAGTACGCACCAGCCAGGGTCTCCAGAATCGTCGTCATCTGCTGCGTGCTGCACAATATAGCGCAGCAACGAGGATTAGCGCTGCATGAGGAGCAAGGCTTTGAACGCACAGCCTCTTCAGAGGAGGAACATCAGCTGAAAGATGAGGAGGAGGAGGAGCAGGAGGAACCTGCGGTCCAGATCCCACCAACACCCGAGCAAATTGCTGCCCGGGAGGCCAAGGATAGCCTCATCATGGCCAAATTTACTTAACCTCCTGCATTCCACCATATGGCTGCCACATGCTGTGCCAGGTTCCCCTCCCCACACCTCAACAACACCATAAATCATCCCTACAATGACCAAGCCATTCCTTTCTCACTGACCCCCATTGCTGGAGGTAACGTTATGTCCATTCACTCCAACTCACTAAGCCACTCCCAAAGTAGCATACAAAAATGAATATGACTGGAAAGTGGTGAAAGTAAATAATTTTATATGTAACGTAACGGAACCTTAACCTTAACACCCTTGTGCTTACCCTTGTGCATCTACTTCTGTGTAATTTTTCATTTTCATGGGCTTCTACAAGGTGCAACCCCTGTGGCTTCAGCAGAGGTAGAGGCAGGCTGCTCACTTCCCTGCTGTGACTTGTCAGACACTTTTAGCGGATGTCCCTTAGATTTTGGAGCCTGTGATGGCCCCGCCAAATTCTGCTGCTCCTGTGACTGCGAAGGGGCAGACTCGGCCATTGCAATCTGAGGAGGCATCTGGGGCTCTGACTGAGGGGGAGGCAATGGGGGAGGAGTGCGAGCGCTTTGAGATGAGCCCCCACTTCCATTTCCCCACTCACCATCATCCCTCTCATGGGTCATCCACACTTCCCCGGTAGCAAGGAGCTGGCGAGCACCTTGCTACACAGCAGTGGGGCAATGAGGACCCAAGTCTACATTGATATCCCTCCTAGAGAGGAGGTCTATGAGCCTCTGCCATCTGTTCTCCATAGAGTCCATGTGCTCATGTGAGTGGTGCATTAGCTGTTCCGTGCAGGTGGCCATCCTTTTCATGGAAGAGCGTACTGTCCCCATCACCTGCAACAACGTGGTACTCATAAGAACATAAGAACATAAGAAGTAGGAGCAGGAGTAGGCCATATGGCTCCTCAGGCCTGCTCCGCCATTCAATAGGATCATGGCTGATCCGAACCTAGACTCACGTCCACTTCCCTGCCCTCTCTCTGTAACCCCTAATTCCTTTATCTGCTAAGAAACTGTCTATCTGTAAGGGGTTTCAGATCGCAGAGGTTTCTCTCTCTAGAGGCCTCTCTCTCTTGCACAGTAAAACCTTGAGTGGTTCGACCCACTCGCCCCTTAGATTCTGTACTCTGGACTTTGGGGCAGGAACTACAATGTAGAGAAAACTCTTGTAGACCAAGTTTGATGAAACAAAATGAAATTTTATTGCATAAGGAAAAATAAATCAAATGCAAGCAGATAAGAGAGTACATGGGAGAGAAAACCACAAACAAATCATAACGACACAATACTAATTAAGGCAAATACAGGCATCTTATACTCTACAAAGATCATCATGAAATAAGGAAACACACGGAACATCGAGGGACAACAACTCATGTTAATTGTACGCTTAAATCCACCCCCTTAAACCTATCTAGATCTGATTGTGAAGGGCCAGAAACATGCTCACCAATCCAACTAGGGAGTACCAGGTTTTGAAAACAAGTCTGTGTTTTGATCCCTTCAGGCGTCCCGTCTCCTCGTGGATCATGGAACCCCAGCGAGCTGCGCCACACCTCTCTCCTGAGGTGGGGGTCGGGGGCGGCTGGACACCGGCTGCTTCTGTCGTTTTATTTTGTCTCTTCTCCCGAGCCAAAGCGGGTCGATGGCCTCTCGTTTTCGTCAACGGCCCGGGGTTGGTTGATGATCTCCCGAAGTTTTAACCCCGGGGCGGGACGCCGGCTTCGAACGACCTTCTTGATGGTGGCTTAGTCTTCTTCTTCTTCCTCCGTTGGTGGAGAGGAGTTCGTTGATCTTCTCCCAAACCAGCTCCTCTTTACCCAGCTCAAAAGCTGGACCGGCTGCCAACGCTCCAAGGCTGAGCTCAAAAGGCTGAGGCTCACCCAACCGCTCCGAAGAAGCTCCGACTCAACTCCAACTTAACTCAACTGCCGAATTCCTACCCCAGTCTTCCAATTATACTTTTCCTTCAGAAGCTTCTACTTCCCGCCCAAAATCAGGTTAGTCTTTGTTTAACTTTTGGTGGGCTGGGAGCACAGCGGGGTAGTTATTATATTTTAAAATATTTGAGACGGCCGGTAAAGGCCCATCTCTGGTCTGGAATGACTTTCATTGTTTATAATGTCCTGCTGATCTCATTATCTAGTCCTTGGTGCTGTTCTCATGAATATTAAATTGTCTCCTTTTGTCTGGGTCAACATTTAGATGGCCTCTGTCTCCAGGCCGATCTCGACTGGATCTGCATCTAATCCATATGTATATGTGGGTGTCTGGTTTCGTTCTCTCAGAAACGGCTTCCAGAACTTACTGTGGGTTGAATCCACAAAGCTGTCTGAGGATTCGCAGGAACCATTTTAAAGTGTCCCAATAAGCCAGCCACATGGTATGGCAGCCATTTTGTATGCCCCTTTTTCTGGGCTTCTTTTAAAACAGTCTTTAAAAATCATGGCTTCTTCTGCCATTTGACCCTTTGTAATATAAAGTTCAATTTTGCGAATCCTACACTCCCCCCTGATGATACTGTAACTTGCTTGAAGTATCATAATTCTGGGTGAGCAAAATTTTCTGACTTTCCACAATCAAACCATCCCCAGTATTTACCTATCTATGACCCCACGACACATGCATTTCCCATTTCAGAAAAATCTAGTGTGCATTGAGCATCTACAGATGGCAATACCTTGGAGTTAAAATCTGACAACTTACTTCCAGGCATGGAGGGGGGCCTTATACCCCTACATCACCTAGTGCTTACACATTACCTTTTAATAATAACAACACATCTAATAAACTTCAATAATAAAATAAAGTACACACACGAAAATTACAATGCACATGAATACATATCAAAAATAATACAGAGGAGGGAGGGAAAGTTTTAACTTTATACAAAGCAGCAAAATCTAAACGGGTGTCTCTTCTTCTACCCGCACATAATGCTCCCTCCATTCCCCTCTATTCTCGTACTTTTGCGAAAGTTTGTCCTTTTTGCAGTGTACAAACAGCAAATAAACTACAATGACAACCTGGCACACTACAAGAATGTGGGAGGCTATCCTAATCCAAGAAGGGACTTCTATATTAGTGAACAGGTCCCACCACGGTGGGGTCACTATGTCCATTATGTCTGCCCCTATCTCTAAAGTCTTCTGCTCCAGTGTGTAGAAGTGTTTCTGTGAAACAACAATGGCTTTTAATATCTTGGTGAGGTGTTCAGGGAGAGGGGGAATGATATATCCAAAATGTGCAACGAATCGCTGCAGATCGGTGAAATTCTCTTTAACAGTGATGTGAACAGTGGAAGGTTCAGGAATGGGGACAATTCGCTCTTGGGCCACTTGAACTTCTGCCCTGGGCTTGAAACAGAAGCTGCTGTCACTAACCGGACACCAACCGTGCTGTCCATGCTGGTAGTGGGGCGCTGCAGTGATGACACATTATGTCCCACCTCCTATATATTCCACCTGTGGAGGCACATGGCCTTGTGCCATTGCTTCCATGGTGCAATTTATAGGCTTCGCGCCAGCAGTTCTGAACCCGCACTGTGGTTTTGAATGGGCATTCAAGTGCTGGGGACACAGGATGATGTGTGCTCCCCGGCTCCGGCACCCCGAGAGGTCGGTACCCATCATTGCATGCTCCCATCGAATGACGTAAGGTGGGACCCCTGTGTAGCGAATGTGCGCACCCCCCTGAATGACTCCAATGTTCTCCACCCTGTATACCGGGGCGGGTTTTGCTGTCTTTCCCATCACCAGCATTCTTACCACTACACCCATAATGGTGTGATTAGACCGTCCACAGTCCACTGGGACTGGGTAGGCCTCTGAAGCTAGTCTGAGCTGGCACGGACTCAATGCATTCTCAAAAGGGTGGAGGGCTGCGAGGTGCTTGTTGCTGATCCAGGAGGGGACTAAACCTTGTTTTAAATCCTCCAGATTACTGCGGCCCTCGCCCAGTAACCACGCCCCATATAGCACACAAGCTTCGTTCTGCGCAGCCTGATCGGACGCATTCCGATCCTCCATGATGAGAGGATTTACCGTTTTGGCGTGTTTCTCCAGCTCAGCTATTATCTCTTTTAAGTGTAGTGTCATGGCCTGGTCCTCATGTAACTCAGAACCCACTACCTTATTCTCATCAGTCAGTATCTTTCTTAGCTGTGTTTTTAAACCATTGATTTGGGTTTGCAGCTCCACGTCGTCCAGTGTGTTGATGACGGAAGTTCCTGTGTTAAAAGCTGTGAAAATATCATTTACTGCACCCCTTCTTTGTCTCCCTACTCTGTCCAAGACCTCATGTGGTGTGGTGTACAATTCAGCTCTGTCGACATCGGCAAAGTCTAATTCGTAAAACTGTTTAAACATGTCTGTTAACAGGACCTGGTATAATTGCTCCGTTTCCCTGGGGCACCACTCTGGCAATCGTACCTCGGTGAGGTTTAAAATCACCGAAGCCACCGCATAGTGGACCCCTTGGTACAGTACCTGACCTGTGGGTACCAATACCAATCCATTCCTAGGTCCCTTTGTTGTGGTGGGGCACCCTTCCTTGAGGGCTTTAGCTACCGGAATTGTGGGCAGGGGCTTGCGGGGTCGGGTGATGAGCTCAGTGGCGTTTACTGGGATCTGAGAATATGGGACTCTGCACGCCCATGTGCTGACGTCTCACCTCATTCCTTGTCCACCATCCTGCCACTGCCTTTGGAAAAAGATGGCGATGCCTGTGGGGCAAGCACGTTCTGAACCCCACATGCAGATGTAGATCCCCTCATCTGGTTCCTACCATTTGCCCCAACAGACACTCAACCCCCCATGAGTTCCCGTAATAGTCCGATGGGTGTTGTTACCCAGTCTCTCCCACTCCACAGTGGAGTTCTTCATGGTGCTGCTCAACTTGCGCAGCCACCACCAACGATTCAAAGGTACCTGTCCATTGCAAACAAGGCAAATCTTCCTCCCAGCGGTGACGCTGATCCTGGGTGCGATGACCCTCACCCTGGGGCACATCAGAGACGTTTCTCTGTATGCAAACCCCGCCTGGCTGGAGTATTCAGTAGAGTTCGACCCCAGCCAGCCTGGCCATCTTCCTTCATGGAAGTATACGGCAGTCTCTTCAGCGTCCCGTGGGCCGGTTCCATCAGTCGCGACGGGGCCTCTGTTGCCAGAGCACCCATATATTGTGGAGTCCTTGGTGCGGCCCCGATAGGCCCAGCTTCATCCGATCATCCGATCATCATGAACGCGACAAGGATACCTCTCATCTTTTCTGGCTCCTGTAACAGATTAAACAATATAGCCAGGCTCCCGAGAGATTCTGGCTTAGGTGACGGCATGATCGGGTCTTTCGACCTCAATCCAAAACAACACACATACTGGGCAGATTTCAAAACTACTTAAACTCTAATCACTTTAATATTTACACACCTTAAACTTAAACTTAAACTTATTGGACTGCAGCTCGCCGCTCCCTGCGGTGGGGCTGCAGTGACCTGTGGCTTGTGTTCCCCGCAGCCTTTTGCTGTCGATCGGGGACTGCGTTTTGTCAGGGATTTCTCAAGTCAGCGTTTACTGGGAGCGGGGGACTCGGGCCAAGGTTTTACTGGCTGAGGCGTTCGAGTCGACTTGCGAAAAGGCACTTTGGGCGTGGCTCCCTTAGCGAGTGGACCTTCGGGTGGGACCTTAGCTCTCACAGCCCATGGCTCTTCCACGACTGTGGGCTTCGGCTCCCTCCCCTCAGGCTCCGCCCCTTTGGGATTTGGGCAGGCTCCCTTGGCGAATGGACGTTCGGGTGGGACTTTAGCTCTCACATCCCGTGGCTCTTCCACGACTGTGGGCTTCGGCTCCCTTCCCTCAGGCTCCGCCCCTTTGGGATTTGGGTCTGTGGCAGACGACTCCTCCTCACCTGTCCCTACAGGTGGAGGATCTCTGCCCCCAATTTCTACCTCCCCCACGCTCGAGTCGAGGGCGGGACCTCCGTCCTCCGACTCCACCTCCTCCAGAATCGTGTCGAGGGTGGGACCTTGTTTTTCAGGCCCCTCCTCGTCCGAGTCCCAGGCCATAGGGGTAGCCTCCCCCCAGGTGGGCGGGACAGCTTCTCCTTCCAAGCAGGCTACTGTTCCAGCTTGTGTGGTCTGTGACTCATCGCGCGCCTCAGGCTGAGGATCTTTACCCTCAGACCTGGCTTCGGTTGCTGGTACTCTTGCACCCGGCTTAAACAGTTTGCACTGATTGATGTGAAACCATTTACAAGCCCTTAGCTGACCCTCTAAACTGCCAGCCCTCGCTGTTAACCTAGCGTTCTCCTCCCTTAAAGCCTGCTCAACTAACTTAGCCTCCGCAACCTGGCACCGCAGGTATTCCTCCATTTTACAGGAGGTCTCTTCCTGTGCATGTCTTTCTAGAGGACACAGGTTGACAGGCTGCGCTGGCTCTAGTCATTTGGGTGCAGGAGTCGGGGTTTCGGGAACGACAAGACCAGTGGTGACAGCTATCTTCCCCTGCGAAATCATCAGAGACCGCATTGTCTCTATGATTGATTCAATCGTAGCGGGATCCATAACTGCACCAGCTCCTTGTGCTGGGGCAGGAGCTACGGCTTGGGTTTGGGCTGGTGCTGGGGCGGCGGTCTGGGCTTGGGCTTGGGCTGCGGGAAATTTTCCCTTATTATCCTTCCACGGATTTCTACAGTCCTTGCGCCAATGTCCATCCTACCCACACCCGTAGCAATTGAGCTTGGCTTGGGCAGGGCGATTCCCCTCCTGACGCCACTCCTTCTTGCTTGGGGCTGCGGGTTTTGCCTCATGTACCTTTCCCTTCTGGGGAGCTGTTTCCTGACCTCTACAATTCTTATACGCAACATTGAGCTGGCGGAGCACCGTCTCCTCCGTGACACCGGGACCTTGGGGACCAAACCAAGATCTGGCTAGGGCCCGTATCTGCGGCAAGCTGTTGGTAACTAAGCAACAGAGCCAATGAACCCGCTGTTCATCGTTCATTGCAACCCATTCAGGCATGCCCGGACAGCTGCGTCGATACACTGACCACAGCCTTTCTGCGAAAATCCGTGGGGGTTCTCCAGATAGTTGCACGGTCTCTTCCACACGGTCGAACAGACTACCGTCGTCCACTCCCATTACTTCTAAAACTTCCTCCCTGAGATCCGTATACACTTTCCGTCCCCTCTTACTCTCATCTGAGAGGCACTGAAGGATTGTGCAATCCAGGGAGAGAAGCAACAGTTTCACCTGTTCCTGTTCATCACAGTCATTAATGGCTGCTGTTTCCTCTATCTCCCTGAAATGAATCGAGGGATTTCCCTTTACTGTGAGTCGTGCGAGGTGGCTCACCATGGATCTTAATTGTGGGGCAGCGTATGGCACCACGAGCTGGTTCTGGTGGGGTCTGACATCGCCATTGGCGGCGTTGGGACCGAACCTCTGGTGCCAAGCGGGACACATTGGTGCCGGTCCCGGCTTCGCTACCAGTGGCTGTTCTTCCTCACATTCCACCTCGACTACCTCCTCTTTTACGACCCCCTCCTTTTCCGGCCAAGTCTCACTATAACTCGGCGGTGCTGAGGGCTCGGTGGCTGGTACCACAACTACTTCAGCTGGAATCGGCTGTTTTGATTCCTTTAAAAAGTCCATGTGACTAGCTTTCGGGCTGACGAGACACACCATGCCTTTTGCCTTAACCAGGGCCCTTCTTAGGTCCTCTATGGTCTTTTGGCAGGGGCCGTGGTCTGTGCTCTCAAACCCGTGCTCGAGGGCTAGTTTGTAAGCTGTCTTAACCTCCACTACTCTCTCATTCTGCGCTCTTAGCTGTTGTGCGAGGCGGGTGTTTCTCTCCCGTATCCTCGTTTCATTGATCTTTGCCTCAGTAACCTGGCACTCCAGGTACTCTATCCTAGCCTGATGTTGACTAGCTACCACTTGGCGTTCCTGATTCAGCGCGTGAAGCGCTGTGATGAGTTTTTCCCCACCCATGGCCTTTTCCTCTATCTCTGCTGCCTGGGTTGTGATCTTGGCTGCCTGTGCTGCAACGACCCGGTCCAAGATCTGGACTGCCTTCTCCACTGACTTCTTATGCTCTTTGCTCTCTGTCCACCTGATGGCTGCGTCCACCGGACGCCCATCCAGTAAGAGATCGGAAATCCACTGTTTAGTGAGATTTACCTTGCCAAAGACATAATCCGCTATCCTCTCATCCATTGCATTTTGACCATTCAAACTCGAATCTACTACATTGCAATCCTGCTGCCAGAGTCCTGCCGCGGTCGCCATTTTCTGTAAGGGGTTTTAGATCGCAGAGGTTTCTCTCTCTAGAGGCCTCTCTCTCTTGCACAGTAAAACCTTGAGTGGTTCGACCCACTCGCCCCTTAGATTCTATACTCTGGACTTTGGGGCAGGAACTACAATGTAGAGAAAACTCTTATAGACCAAGTTTGATGAAACAAAATGAAATTTTATTGCATAAGGAAAAATAAATCAAATGCAAGCAGATAAGCGAGTACATGGGAGGGAACACCACAAACAAATCATAATGACACAATACTAACTAAGGCAAATACAGGCATCTTATACTCTACAAAGATCATCATGAAATAAGGAAACACACGGAACATCGAGGGACAACAACTCATGTTAATTGTACGCTTAAATCCACCCCCTTAAACCTATCTAGATCTGATTGTGAAGGGCCAGAAACATGCTCACCAATCCAACTAGGAAGTACCAGGTTTTGAAAACAAGTCTGGGTTTTGATCCCTTCAGACGTCCCGTCTCCTCGTGGATCGTGGAACCCCAACGAGCTGCACCACACCTCTCTCCTGAGGTGGGGGTCGGGGGCGGCTGGACACCGGCTGCTTCTGTCGTTTTATTTTGTCTCTTCTCCCGAGCCGGAGCGGGTCGATGGCCTCTCGTTTTCGTCAATGGCCCGGGGTTGGTCGATGATCTCCCGAAGTTTTAACCCCGGGGCGGGACGCCGGCTTCGAACGACCTTCTTGATGGTGGCTTAGTCTTCTTCTTCTTCCTCCGATGGTGGAGAGGAGTTCGTTGATCTTCTCCCAAACCAGCTCCTCTTTACCCAGCTCAAAAGCTGGACCGGCTGCCAACGCTCCAAGGCTGAGCTCGAAAGGCTGAGGCTCACCCAACCGCTCCGAAGAAGCTCCGACTCAACTCCAACTTAACTCAACTGCCGAATTCCTACCCCAGTCTTCCAATTATACTTTTCCTTCAGAAGCTTCTACTTCCCGCCCAAAATCAGGTTAGTCTTTGTTTAACTTTTGGTGGGCTGGGAGCACAGCGGGGTAGTTATTATATTTTAAAATATTTGAGAGGGCCGGTAAAGGCCCACCTCTGGTCTGGAATGACTTTCATTGTTTTTAATGTCCTGCTGATCTCATTATCTAGTCCTTGGTGCTGTTCTTCATGAATATGAAATTGTCCCCTTTTGTCTGGGTCAACATTTAGATGGCCTCTGTCTCCAGGCCGATCTTGACTGGATCTGCATCCAATCCATATATATATGTGGGTGTCTGGTTTCATTCTCTCAGAAACGGCTTCCAGGACTTACTATGGGTTGAATCCACAAAGCTGTCTGAGGATTCACAGGAACCATTTTTAAGTGTCCCAATAAGCCGGTAACGTGGTATGGCGGCCATTCTGTATGCCCCTTTTTCTGGGCTTCTTTTAAAACAGTCTTTAAAAATCATGGCCTCTTCTGCCATTTGACCCTTTATAATATAAAGTTCAATTTTGCGAATCCTATATATCTCTGTTTTAAATCTATTTAATGTTGCAGCTTCCACAGCTCTCTGGGGCAGCAAATTCCATAGATTAACTACCCTCTGAGTAAAGAAGTTTCTTCTCATCTCAGTTTTGAAAGGGCAGCCCCTTCTTCTAAGATTATGCCCCCCAGTTCTAGTCTCACCCATCAGTGGAAACATCCTCACCGCATCCACCCGATCAATCCCCCTCACAATCTTATATGTTTCAATAAGATCGCCTCTCATTCTTCTGAACTCCAATGAGTAGAGGCCCAACCTACTCAACCTTTCCTCATACGTCAACCCCCTCATCTCCGGAATCAACCGAGTGAACCTTCTCTGAACCGCCTCGAGAGCAAGTTGTAGGGGGTTTCTCTTGCTCTTTCTGGTCTCCTGCCAGGCTTCGTGCAATAATTACCCTTGAGTGGTTCGACCCACTCCCCCCTACGGTTCTAGACCTTGGACTTAGGTGCAGAGAACAGTAGTGCAGAGAAAGAACTCAATAGACCAGGTTGAATAGCACGAAATGGATGCTTTTATTTTTAAACAGTTTGAAGCATTACAAAATACATGTCATAGGCACAGATTAAAGTTACTACAATCATGCACAAATTTATGAACTTGACTCTATGGAAATGGGGAACACACGGCACATCGAAAAAGGGGAAACACATTACGATTTCCCTTAACTCCCTCCCCTATACCTAACCTAAGTTTCGACCTGGGGAACTTGGGATCATGCTCACCACTCTCGAAATCGCGAGAAAGGGGGTTCGCAGCCTTTTTGGCACCGCTTTCCGTCGTCACGTGGATTTGGAAACTTCTGGCGCAGTCGATAGTCTCTCCTCCCTCGAGGCGGTGGGGTAGACCCAGCCTCGATGAGCGCTCGTTAAGGTTGAGATCCACTAAGTCAATTTGGGTTCATGGAGCAGACCCAGATGCAGGCTATGCACTTGGGAGAATCTTGTGGCATCGATCGCCGGTTCTCCAGAGGGTTTCTTCTCCGTCGGCCTGGGTCGTCGATGATCTCCCGACCCCAGTACCCGGGCCACCCTCGTCGTCTTCTCGTCGTGGCCGAGCCTTGTTTGGCTGAACACCGACCACGTTGTCCTTTTACCGAAACCGTCCGTCTTTAACAAGACGAAAACGTTTTCATCGATCTGCCGAAGTGGAAGAGGCGCCGATCCGGGCACCGTCCGCCCTTCGTTCGTTCCTCGTAGAAGAAAGTTCTTGAAGAAATGGAAGCCTGAAGTCGCCCAACAAGAAGCCGTGGCAGTGAAGAAGAAGTTGTTCAAGTAACCCGGAGTCCGAAGTAACTTAGATGGACTTTCAATCCATAGTTATACTCTTTTGGGACAGTCTTATCTCCCGCCAAATCATAGTCCTGTCTTTGTATTAATTTTGGCGGGCAGAAATCTCTGCAGGGGCGCTTTGTCTTGTAACGGAGCCGGTGATAACTTAAACTGGCCTTCCTGGCCGATAATGTCTTTCAATGTCTTTTGCATTGTCACCGTGGCTCGGTTCGCATATTGATCGGTCCGGACATTTTCCTTGATGGCTGCTAAACGGTTTTTCCTTTGTACGATAAATGGGTATAAGTGTTTTTACATTGTCCGCCCATATCTTGATGGGCCCCATCCTGTACTTATAATCCATTGAATATGTATGCTGTTGCTCTGAGTTTCGGTTCCCAGAGACTGGCTTTCGTGGGCTCACTGTCTTCAATCCACAAGCCTGTCTGGCTTGCAGTAACAGAAATAAAATGGTTCATAAACTGATCACGGGGCCTGGCGGCCATTTTGTATGCCCTTTTATCAAAGGTTTTTCTGTGCAAGCTTACTTTGGTCAATAAACAGTCTTATTTTATCCAGTTTTCTTGCGTGATTTTTGCTGAAAATTGCGAATCTTACAAGTATATCTTTTCTTAAATATGGAAACCAAAACTGCATGCAGTATTCCAGGTGTGGCCTCACCAATACCCTGTATAACTGCAGCAAGACTTCCCTGTTTTTATACTCCATCCCCCTTGCAATAAAAGCCAAGATTCCATTGGCCTTCCTGATCACCTGCTGCACCTGCATACTAACTTTTTGTGTTTCATACACCAGGACCCCACAGATCCCTTTGTACTGTAGCACTTTGCAGTTTCTCTCCATTTAGATAATAACTTGCTCTTTGATTTTTTCTGCCAAAGTGCATAACCTCACACTTTCCAATATTATATTCCATCTGCCAAATCTCCGCCCACTCACTTAGCCTGTCTATATCCTTTTGCAGGTTTTTTATGTCCTCCTCACTCACTGCTTTCCCTCCCACCTTTGTATCGTCGGCAAACTTGTATATGTTGCACTTGGTCCCTTCCTCCAAATCATTAATATAGATTGTAAATAGTTGGGGTCCCAGCACTGACCCCTGCGGAACACCACTAGTTACTGATTGCCAGCCCGAGAACGAACCATTTATCCCAACTCTTTGTTTTCTGTTAGATAGCCAATCTTCCACCCATGCCAGTATATTACCCCCAATCCCGTGATTTTTTATCTTGATCAGTAATCTTTTGTGTGGCACCTTGTCAAATGCCTTTTGGAAGTCCAAATACACTACATCCACTGGTTCCCCTTTATCCACCCTGTATGTTACGTCCTCAAAGAATTCGAGCAAATTTGTCAAACATGACTTCCCCTTCATAAAACCATGCTGACTCTGTTCTATTAAATTATGTTTATCCAAATGCTCTGTTACTGTTTCCTTAATAATGGACTCCAGCATTTTACCAACCACAGATGTTAGGCTAACTGGTCTATAGTTTCCAGCTTTTTGTCTACTTCCCTTCTTAAATAAGGGTGTTACATTAGCAGTTTTCCAATCTGCCGGGACCCTTCCTGAGTCCAGGGAGTTTTGGAAAATAATCACCAATTTATCCACAATCCCTACCGCCACTTCTCTCAAGACCCTAGGATGTAGGCCATCAGTTCCGGGGGATTTATTCGGCTTAAGTCCCATTATTTTACTGAGTACCACCTCCTTAGTGATTTTAATCGATTTTAGCTCCTCCTCCCCCATTGCCCCCTGTTTGTCCAGTGTTGGGATATTTTTAGTGTCCTCTACTGTAAAGACTGATACAAATATTTGTTCAGTGTCTTTGCCATCTCCATGTTCCCCACCACTAGTTTCCCGGTCCCATCCTCTAAAGGACGTTCACTTTAGCCACCCTTTTTCTTTTTATATAGCTGTAGAAACTCTTGCTATCTGTTTTTATATTTTTTGCTAGTTTACTTTCATAATCTATCTTCCCTTTCTTAATTAATCTTTTAGTTATTAATTGCTGGTTTTTAAATGCTTCCCAATCCTCTATCCTCCCACTAGATTTGGCTACTTTATATGCCCTTGTTTTCAGTCGGATACTATCCTTTATTACTTTACTAAGCCACGGATGGCTGTCTTTTCTTTTACTCCCCTTTTTCCTCGGCGGAATATATTTTTCTTGAAAGATGTGAAACATCTCCTTGAATGTAGACCACTGCTGTTGTACCGTCTTGCACTTTAATCTGTTTTCCCAGTCCACTTTAGTCAATTCTACTCTCATACCTTCATAGTCTCCTTTATTTAAGCTCAGTATGCTGGTTTGAGATCCAACTCTCTCACCCTCAAACTGAATTCAGAATTCAACCATATTATGGTCACTCATTCCAAGGGGATCCTTTACTAGGACAGTTTTTATTAATCCTGTCTCATTACACAGGACCAGATCTAAGATTGCCTGCCCCCTGGTTGGTTCAATTACATACTGCTCAAGGAACCCATCCCTAATACACTCTATGAACTCTTCATGTTGGAGGTGGACTCCTCCATTCTCTGCACATTTGCAGACATCATGGCTGCAAAACCTGTCAAAGCCTCCTGCACTTCTTCCTGCACCTCCAGGATTTCCCTCTTTCTCGATGGCCCCCGAGGCTGAGTGTCTGCATGCAGCTGAGCAGAGCTGGGAGTCTCCACTGCTGTCCCTATCTCCAGCATCTCCTCTTGCTCACTTGTGACTTGTGAGACACCAGGTTACAAGACTACTCTATGTCGCATAGGACCGACCGAGATGTGCGTACCTGTTGGGTGCACATAGGTCTGGTGACAGTGTGCCCTCAGAGGCTGGAGGCTCCTCTGCGGAGTCATCTTCCTCTTCTGGCTGGACAGTGGTGGGGTGGGGAGGGGTTCTCGATGGACCTGTGGGAGAGTAAAGCAATGAGTTAGAAATGTTGGCCCAGAAATTCGAGTCGGGGGCTTCCCGCGGGTGCAAGCCCCCGACCTGCACTTACCTTGCACGCCGGCCGTTGAGCTGTGGGCCCCTGTGGAATTGCGATCCTGGGCCTCCTCTAACTGCCGACGCGCAGTGCTTGTGTATCCCAGGGGCGCAGTTAGTTCGATGTGTCCCCTGGGATCACGTGGGCCATGGAGATCCAATGGTAGCAGGGAATGCTTCATTCATAAGTTTGACAGGAAGACCTGTCAAACTTATAAATACTATAAGCCCCAAAACATCACTAAATCTTCAAATAAATTTTAAAAAAACATCTAATTTTTTTAATAAACTATAAATTACATGAAATAACTATTTTAAACAATAATTTAAATTTTTGAAAAACATAATCTTATTTTCTAACGGGGCTAAAAATAAACTTACCTTTCTTTAAAGTATTTAAAAATAATAAACCTGTGGAAAAAATGTTTTAATTTTAATTAAGTCACCACTTACCTTGCGACTGCTTTTTACATGTCTAACTTCTGGAGACTTACCTTCCCAGGAAAACCTGCAAAAAAAACGTAGGTTCGATGCGCACGCGCAGCCTCTCCTGCGCACGCGTTCGGCCTCTGAACCCCTTCTTTCTGGGGAACGGAAGTGCCGGTTTCCCGCGCATGCACAGTGCATGCAGGAAACCGGCACTTCCATTGGGCTTACGGGTGAGTACCCTGTGCGTACTCATCCATGGAGACCCGAATTTCTGGGCTGTTATTATGCACATGGTAAACATTCACTGGCTGCTGACATCAGTCCACATATGAGTGACTGCTGCATGCCATGTGGCTGTATGAGATGTAATTCCATCACCAGGTTGCTGAGATGTCCCCCTCTCTCCGTCTCCCACCGCCAGCTGCTCCGCAACTCCTGACACCTCTGGGGCGACCTCATCTGCTGCTGTCAAAGTGGCGAAGGATGAAGTGTCACCTCCGGTTCACTTCCTCTCCCTGTTATTGTGCGCTTTTTTCTCCTGCAAGGAGGGAAAGAAGAGAAGTTTGAGTAAGAGTGATAGAATGAGTGTAAGGATTGTATAAGTTACATCTTTAGAATGTGACTATGAGGGAGTGTGGTGCCAATGCCAAAGTGCCAATGCCAAATGGCCTTCTTGTGTGTTGTTAGTTGGTATAATTGCATTAGGATGAGGGTGAGGGTGGTTAGTCAGAGGGGGATGTGATAATGTAGATAGAGAGAGAGGGATGGATGGACGTGCAAGGTATGTTGGTGTGAGTAATGATGTGCAGGAGTGGGGATGTGATGAGAGGCACAGCAGGGTGAAGTTGAGTGTGGCCTTGCACTCACCTTTCCTGATTTCATGAGATCATTGAAGTGCTTCTGGCACTGCACCCAGGTCTGCCTCACCACATCCCTGCTGTTGACCTCCACTGCAATTTGGAGCCAGGCTCTTTCGGTCTCCTGGGGACGTCTCTTGCACCCATTAGCAGGGAAGAGGACCTCCCTGCGTGCTTTGACTCCCTCCTCAAGAGTATGTAGGGAGTCATCTGAAAACCTGGGTGCAGCCACCTGTCTTTGTGAAGCCACCTCTGCAAGGCTGAGCAATAACCAGGTGATGATATATCTTCCCTGTACACTCCTTGATGAACCTTAAATGCAATGTGGCCAAGGCTGCTTTAAATATCCCCATTGGAAATGAGTCATCAATGACGTCATCAGACTCACACCATTTAATAGGGCTGGGAAACGCGCAGGCCTGCCTTAATGGGCGCCATTAACGGAAAGTCGCTCTGAGGAGCAGGATAATAAGAAGAACGTGATTCCAACCTGCCACGCCAACCGCCCACACCTGACCCGCCCAGGTAATGAAAATTCCGGCCTAGATGTCAGACAATAGTCTGTAAAACGGGCGATAGCGAATCGGCAGCCCGATTTTTATTTCCTTTGAAGCCAATGAAAATAAGAATCAGGAGAGATGTAAAACAATCTGCCGATTCACTATCACCCATTTTACACTGTCGCACAAAGTCAAAGTGACCCCCATAGTTTCTTGTATCCAAATAGCCAGTTTCTAGGTCTCACTGCTTGTAACTAAAATTGTCTTCAGAGTACATACAGCTTATTGTATTTTCAATCAGTTTTGTGCCCACTAAATTTCTTGATCAAGATTCTTTGAAAAGTAACCAAATATTCAGTGCCGTGCCAGTACTTTAAGCTACTAGAAGGCCTGACTAATACTTGGGAATCTAGGAATCCCAGGCACAAGATGCTGTGAGCCAGATTCACTATTCAGATAAGATTGGCTAGGAACAGTATTCTGCACTCAAGCCATTGTTAATTTTCATTCTAGCTGAAGTATTCATATAACACTGAGACAAACACTGTCTGAGGAGTAATAATAGAATATATAAGTATATCCTCAGAAAAACAATGGACAATGCAACCAAAAAACAGTTCGTGATCATCTTAGCTTTTGCTTGTCTGGAGCTGCATTTCTTGCGCATCAGATTGCATTCTGTCACTGGGATATAAAACATTAATTTTTGTTTCACATCCAGCTTTTGACCCAGTCCTTGTAATTAATATACTGGCCAGTGTGGTGGTGGTGGTGACCATTATTTCACTACTGCTCAGTTCCACGGAGTAGGATAGATGTATTTTCAATCACTATTTCCTGATCTGAGTGGGAAATCATTGGCTCGGAATTTGCGGTCAGCGGTGAAGCAAAGGTGTTCGCCGCTGGCCCCAAAGTAAGCTTTGCACAAAGATCTCACGATCTCTGTGTCCAGAAGTTCGAGTTTTCTGACTTGTAATTCAAATCAACGTAGTATAGCAGGACTCCCATAGTGCGAGCTGCTGTGACGTCAACAAGCTGTCTAAGCAGCCAATCAAAATGCAGAATTCTCACAGACAGCGAACAAGGAAGTGGGTAAGCTCTTAAAATTCTAACTTTTTTAAAATGTTAGAGAGAGCAAAACAAAGACTGGGGCTCTCACATGGGGAAAAGGCAAACCTGAACTAAAGATGAACAAACTTGTAAAAAAAAAAAATTTTTATTTTTATTAAAATAGATAAATTTGACACTACATAAAATTTAAATTAGTTTTTCAGGGCCATAACCTTTGTTTAGCAGTCAATGCACTGTTAAAACCCCAATTACACCTAATGCCTTTGGATCTAAGTTTTAGTGGGGAATTTAACAGCGGTATTACTACGGAAGAGCTGAAGTTTTCATCACTTTCCATGATTTGAGAGATCTCACTGATTGCCGATATCTTGGAGGTTGGGGGGGAGGGGGTTGTGGGCACAGTGCAGCCTGTGGAGGAGCAGTGAATGACAGACCCCAACTTCAGGATTTCTGCATTAGACTGCACATGCGCTAAATCCTGAAGTTTCAGTCAGTTTCAAAGGTGAAATGAGTTGAGAACCCTGAATATTCTATGCTAAGATAAAGAGTCTGAGCAGGAAGCACTAAATGAGTAATTTAATTTCTCTTTAATTGCAGATCGTTTCCAGACATGACAGCAAAAGTGGGAGAGGTGATGATGCAAGGGCCTCTTTAATCCCTCCAATCAGGTTTCCGCCCTTGCCACGGTACCCAAACGGCTCTCATCAAAGTCACAAATGACATCCTTTGTGACTGTAACAAAGGTAAACTATCCCTCCTTGTCCTTCTTGACTTGTCTGCAGCCTTTGACACGGTTGACCTCGTCAGCCTCCTCCAATGCCTCTCCACTGTCATCCAGCTGGGTGGGACTGCACTCGCCTGGTTCCATTATTATCTATGTAATTGCAGCCAGAGAATCACCTGCAATGGTTTCTCTTCCCACTCCCACATCATTACCTCCGGTGTCCCCCAAGGATCTATCCTTGATCCCCTCCTATTTCTCATCTACATGCTGCCCCTTGGCGACATCATCTGAAAACACAGGGTCTGTTTCCACATGTATGCTGACAACACCCAGCTCTACCTCACCACCACTTCTCTCGACCCCGCCACGGTCTCTAAACTGTCAGACTGCTTGTCCGACATACAGTTCTGGAGGAGCAAAAATGTTCTCCAATTAAATATTGGGAAGATCAAAGCCATTGTTTTCGGTCCCCATCACTAACTCCATTCCCTAGCCACTGACTCTATCCCTCTCCCTAACATCTGTCTGAGGCTGAACCAGACTGTTCGCAACCTTAGTGTCATATTTGACCCTGAAATGAGCTTCCAACCACATATCCGCGGCATAGCTAAAATCGCCTATTTCCACCTCCATAATATCACTCTGTCTTCGCCCTTGCCTCAGCTTATCCACTACTGAAACCCTCATCCATGCCTTTGTTACCTCTAGACTTAACTATTCTAACACACTCCTGGCTGGCCTCCCACATTCTACCCTACGTAAACTTGAGCTCATCCAAAACTCGGCTACCCATGTCCTAACTCGCACAAACTCCCGTTCATCCATCTTCTTCTTAGGCAGTCCCTCGGAAGCAAGGATGACTTGCTTCCACATTAAAAATGAGTTCTCAGGTGATTGATGAGTCGAATGCGGGACCTACAGTCTGTCACAAGTGGAGTGGTTGAAGGGGCGGGTGGGTGGGGTGCTTGGGTTGACGTGCGCTCCTTCCGCTGCTTGTGCTTGGCTTCCGCTTGCTCCCGGCGAAGAGACTTGAGGTGTTCGGCACCTTCCTGGATGCTTCTCCTCCACTTTGTGCGGTCTTGGGCCAGGGATTCCCAGGTGTCGGTGGGGATGTTGCACTTTTACAAGGAGGCTTTGAGGGTGTCCTTGTAGCATTTCCTCTGCCCACCTGGAGCTCTCTTGCTGTGTCGGACCTCCGAGTAGAGCGCTTGTATTGGGAGTCTCGTATCGGGCATGCGGACAATGTGACCCATCCATCGAGCGTGGCCAAAGCTTCGATGCTGGGGATGTTGGCCTGAGCGAGAACACTGACGTTGGTGCGCCTATCCTGCCAATTTGCAGGATCTTGCGGAGGCAATGTTGGTGGTATCTCTCCAAATCAAATCAAATCAAATCAAATCAAATCAACAAATCAAATCAACTTTTATTATCATTGTTAGTGCACAAGTGCAGTACAACGAAATGTAGGCTTGCGGCTCCCGAGAGTGTACATTTAGATTAAGACATTTAAACATTCAACATACATTTGGCTTGTAATACATTAACATAAACATAACCATAATAAAGTGCATTGGCAGATGTGCAGGCTTTAGAGTTTATTTGTGGAGTTCAGTAGGATGACAGCCCTGGGAAAGAAGCTGTTCCTAAATCTGGCCGTACGGGTGCGAATGCATCTGTAGCGTCTCCCAGATGGCAGGAGGGCGAACAGACTGTGGCTGGGGTGGGTAGGGTCTTTGATGATGGACCGTGACCTCCGTAGACAGCGTTTCTGGTATATGTGCTCTATGGTCGGTAGCCGGGTACCGGTAATGCGTTGGGCAGTTTTGACTACCCGCTGCAGGGCTTTCCGGTCATAGTACCTACAGCTGCCATACCATACTGTGATACAATTTGTCAGGATGCTCTCTATTGTGCAGCGGTAAAAGTTAGAGAGGATCGGGGTGACAGGTTACATCCCTTCAGCCTCCTTAGGAAATATAGGCACTGCTGGGCCTTCTTCACCAGAGAGGAGGTATTGAGGGACCAGGAGAGGTCTTCCGTGATGTGGACTCCGAGGAACTTAAAGCTGTCCACCCTTTCCACCACAGCCCCATTGATGTGGATGGGGGTGTGACTTCCGCCTTTAGACTTCCTGAAGTCCACAATGATTTCTTTGGTTTTCTTGATGTTAAGGGCCAGGTTGTTATTGGCGCACCACTTCACGAGATGCTGGACCTCCTCCCTGTAGGCTGACTCATCGTTGTTGGTGATCTAGCCTACTACCGTGGTATCATCCGCAAACTTGATGATAGTGTTGGAACCATGAACAGCCACACAGTCGTGGGCGAAGAGGGAGTAGAGGAGGGGGCTCAGTGTAATGATATCAGCAAATAGAGATGGTATTTGCCTGTTCGATTATGATGCCTTACCAGCATGTTTGCATGTATTGATTTCTTTGTGGGTTCAATGACGAGACATTTATGAAAGAGAATGTCTTTTAATCTAAAGCTTGTTCAACTCTTTTAACAGCATTTACAGGAGACATCATGCTAGTGATGCATCTAGAACGAAACTGAAACTAAACTAAACTGCCTTGCTTGTCTCTGTCACATGCCCTCTGCTGGTCAGGCACAAGCAATCAATACATGCAAACATGCTGGTAAGGCATCATAATCGAACAGGCAAATACCGAACTCCACACTGGTGACCAAGTAAGGTTCAAAGACAAAACAAACACATGGACTCAGAAGGGAACTGTCCTGAGTGAAGTTTAACCAAGATCATACACCATTCAGACAGATGAGGGTGCTGTTCTGAGAAGAAATCGTCGAGATCTTCTCATGGGACCAGCCACAGCAGGTCAAGAGACTGATACTGTTGAACAACCTGATCACACAGCTGAGAAAACATCATCTGAGGCAACAACTCAGATTCAAGGACAATCAATCAGAAAATCCTCAAGACACGTGAAGCCTCCTGAGAGACTCATTGAGCAAATTTAAGGACTATTGTTATAGAAGGAAGTAATGTTATCTTATTCTTTCTTCAAGTTCTAGTGTATTGACATATTTCATGTGAACACACAAAGCAAGGTTAAAAAACCTTGATCATGATAATGATAATGTAAGTTCATTAAGTGTTACAGTTAAAATGCAGATTAATACAAAGAAAACATGTTGTTAGTTAAAAGTAAAATACTTTTGTTTTAAGAAAAGGAGATGTAATGATATCAGCAAATAGAGATGGTATTTGCCTGTTCGATTATGATGCCTTACCAGCATGTTTGCATGTATTGATTGCTTGTGCCTGACCAGCAGAGGGCATGTAACAGAGACAAGCAAGGCAGTTTAGTTTAGTTTCAGTTTCGTTCTAGATGCATCACTAGCATGATGTCTCCTGTAAATGCTGTTAAAAGAGTTGAACAAGCTTTAGATTAAAAGACATTCTCTTTCATAAATGTCTCGTCATTGAACCCACAAAGAAATCAATACACTCAGCACACATCCTTGTGGGGCCCCTGTGTTCAGGGTCAGGGGGAGGGAGGTGTGGTTACCTAATTTGACAGGCTGGGGTCTGTTTGTTAGGAAGTCCAGGGTCCAGTTGCAGAGGGAAGTGTTCAGGCCAAGAGTGTGGAGTTTGGTGGCCAGCTTGTTGGGGACGATAGTGTTGAATGCTGAGCTGTAGTCTATGAACAGCATTCTGATGTAGGTCTCCTTACCATCTAAGTGATTCAGTGCCGAGTGTAGAGCAGTTGTGATTGCATCCTCCGTTGATCTGTTTGCACGATAGGCAAACTGGTGTTGGTCAAGAGAGGCAGGAACACTGGCTTTGATGTGAGCCAGGACCAGTCTCTCGAAACACTTCATTATGATGGGTGTGAGTGCGACAGGTCGATAGTCGTTCAGGCACGTCACAGCCGTTTGTTTTGGCACAGGAATAATGGTAGCGGTCTTGAAGCATGTAGGGACTACTGCCTGGGCCAATGACAGATTGAAGATGGCGGTGAAGACATCAGCCAGCTGATCAGCACATTCCTTGAGTACCCATCCAGGGATGCTATCCGGTCCAGCAGCCTTACGTGTGTTCACTCCGCGTAGAACACCCCTTACGTCAGAGGTAGAACACCCCTTACTCCAGTGCTTTGGGGTGCCTGCTGTAAATGGTCCATGTCTCTGAGGCATACAGGAGGGCAGGTATCACTACTGCTCTGTAGACCATGAGCTTGGTGCCGGGTTTGAGGTCCTGGTCTTCAAACACTCTCTTCCTCAGGCGACCGAAGGCTGCACTGGTACACTGAAGGCAGTGTTGGACTTCGTCATCGACGTCTGCCCTTGTTGACAGTAGGCTCCAAGATATGGAAAGTGGTCCACGTTGTTCAAGACCCTGTGCTCACAGACCTACATTGGCTCCCGGTTAAGCAACACCTAGACTTCTAAGTTCTCATCCTTGTTTTCAAATCCCTCCACATCCTCGCCCTCCCTATCTCTGTCATCTCCTCCAGCCCCACAACCCGCCAAGATATCTGTGCTCCTCTAATTCTAGCCTCTTGAACATCCCTGATTATAATCACTCAACCATTGGTGGCCGTGCCTTCTGTTGTCTCGGACCTAAGCTCTGGAATTCCCTGCCTATACCTCTCTGCCTTTCTTTCCTCCTTTAAGATGTTACTTAAAACCTATCTCTTTGACCAAGCTTTTGGTCATCTGCCCTAATTTCTCCTTATGTGGCTCGGTGTCAAATTTTTTGTCTTACAATACTCCTGTGAAGTGCCTTGGGACGCTTTACTACGTTAAAGGTGCTATATAAATACAAGTTTTTGTTGTTGTTGTTAAAACTGCAACAGAAAAATCTCACTCTCTCTTTATCTATTTATGCCTCAACTGAGCCAGTTGAGAGGAAAGCTCAAATGTTGTGGCATTTCTGGGAATTCATGATGTCACAATAATATGAAACCCAAAGGAGGGTTCCATGCCCCAGAACAGCAGTAGCATCAGGTAAGATCATGGAGCAGTACTGCTTTTCACCCGTACACATGAACACACGAATAATGATCTCAAAAAGGCATGTCATCCTTGTGAAACAGCGATGGTCGTCACCTCCCACTTAGAGGGAGATTGTGGCAGCAAGTGAGGATTGTGGCTGCTGGAGGGGATTGTGACAGCTGGAGGGGATTGTGACAGCTGGAGGGGATTGTGACAGCTGGAGGGGATTCTGGCAGCTGGAGGGGATTCTGACAGCTGGAGGGGATTGTGACAGCTGGAGGGGATTGTGACAGCTGGAGGGGATTGTGACAGCTGGAGGGGATTGTGACAGCTGGAGGGGATTGTGACAGCTGGAGGGGATTGTGACAGCTGGAGGGGATTGTGACAGCTCCTGGGGATTGTGACAGCTGGAGGGGATTGTGACAGCTGGAGGGGATTGTGACAGCTGGAGGGGGATTGTGACAGCTGGAGGGGATTGTGACAGCTGGTGGGGATTGTGACAGCTGGAGGGGATTGTGACAGCTGGAGGGGATTGTGACAGCTGGAGGGGATTGTGACAGCTGGAGGGGATTGTGACAGCTGGAGGGGATTGTGACAGCTCCTGGGGATTGTGACAGCTGGAGGGGATTGTGACAGCTGGAGGGGATTGTGACAGCTGGAGGGGATTGTGCCAGCTGGAGGGGATTGTGACAGCTGGAGGGGATTGTGACAGCTGGAGGGGATTGTGACAGCTGGAGGGGATTGTGACAGCTGGAGGGGATTGTGACAGCTCCTGGGGATTGTGACAGCTGGAGGGGATTGTGACAGCTGGAGGGGATTGTGACAGCTGGAGGGGGATTGTGACAGCTGGAGGGGATTGTGACAGCTGGTGGGGATTGTGACAGCTGGAGGGGATTGTGACAGCTGGAGGGGATTGTGACAGCTGGAGGGGATTGTGACAGCTGGAGGGGATTGTGACAGCTGGAGGGGATTGTGACAGCTCCTGGGGATTGTGACAGCTGGAGGGGATTGTGACAGCTGGAGGGGATTGTGACAGCTGGAGGGGATTGTGCCAGCTGGAGGGGATTGTGACAGCTGGAGGGGATTGTGACAGCTGGAGGGAATTGTGACAGCTGGAGGGGATTGTGACAGCTGGAGGGGATTGTGACAGCTGGAGGGGATTGTGACAGCTGGAGGGGATTGTGACAGCTGGAGGGGATTGTGACAGCTGGAGGGGATTGTGACAGCTGGAGGGGATTGTGACAGCTGGAGGGGATTGTGACAGCTGGAGGGGATTGTGACAGCTGGAGGGGATTGTGACAGCTGGAGGGGATTGTGACAGCTCCTGGGGATTCTGGCAGGTGGAGGAGATTGTGCCTTACCATCTCAGTGCCTGATCAGGCAGATAAAGAAAAACTACCAAAAAATGGTGGAAACAATTACCCACGAAAAAAATCCCAGCCAGAAACCTGGGGAGTTAAAATTAAGAAATAAAACAGAAAATTCTGGAGAAACTCAGCAGGTCAGGCAGCATCTATGAAGAGAGAAACAGAGTTAAATTTTCAGGTCGATGACCTTTCATCAGAACTGGAAAAAAGCTGGAAATGGAACAGATTTTTAAGCAAGTGTAGAGGCTGGGAAATGTTGTGTATGTACCTTTAAGAGAATAACTGGTCTCAGACTGCAGTACCAGCAGTGACCACCCCTGTATAAAAGGTGCTAGTGAGCCTCTGTTGTTTCAGTTTCACTATTGACTTCCACCAGTAAAGACTTGTTTTGTTCAACTCCTGCTGTCCGTGTTTCAATCATTCACAGACGTAATACTGGTGACGAGCAGATACGAACCTACCTACAGTCTGCACCACCTCCTGGGATCCATTCCTACAGCGAAGTGAGCAGAGGTCGAGGCCAGAAAGAAAAGAAAGTAAGAGGCAGTAGAAACGGGCGTCGACCGTGGGCATCCGCCCCTGTGTTAGCGGAGTTGAAGATTGCTGGAGAAGCTGTCGGAAGCGGGGCCTGGTTCCTGTCGATGGTGCTTCAGCTAATCGGGCTGGTGGCAGGTAGTGCACTGATCCTTCCTGGGCTGCGGCGGTCGTGAACTCGAGCGGGTGGTTTGCAACGGGGCTGAGCAGCGTTGTCGGGAAGAAGAGAGAGAGAGGGTGGAGCACACAAGGCGCGGCCGGTGCTACGAAGCCGGGCTGCGTATAGACCCGTGAAGAGGGAGGCAAGAGTCCCACAGGGTTGTTCCACGACGGGAAAATAAAAAAAAAAGAAGTATTAAACGCGCAAGAAACTGCGAGGAGCTGCAGGTTGCAATGGGAACCGCGGAAAGCAGCGCTAGCAACAGCGGGGAAGAAGGCAAAGCGCGGGAGGCACCATCTTAATCAGCGGGGAAGAAGGCAAAGCGCGGGAGGCGCCATTTTGTTAAATCGGGGAAGAAGGCAAAGCGCGGGAGGCGCCATTTTAGATTTGCAAGATGCCGAAGACTGGCTGTATCACTGCTTTTGATAATACAATAGAGGACTGGACCACGTATGTGGAAAGAGTCGAGGTATATTTCGAGGCAAACGAAATAGCTGAGGAGAAAAAGGCATCGATATTGCTAAACATAATGGGCGCTAGAACGTACGGCCTATTGCAGGACCTGATTACTCCAGCCAAACCGAAGGCGAAGAGTTTTAACGAAATTGTTCCTGTCCTACAGGAACACCTAAACCCTGCACCGCTGTTGATAGCAGAAAGATTTAAATTCCACAGGAGAACTCAGCATAAAGATGAGAGCAATGCTGAGTACCTTACGGAACTACACAAGCTATCAAAGCACTGCCAGTTCGGAGCAGGACTGGCAGATACCCTACGGGACAAATTTGTCTGTGGACTCCTGAGTGAAGGAACACAGAAGAAGTTACTCTCAGAGAAAGAGCTGACGCTAGATAAGGCTTTCAGCGTGGCAGTATCGTATGAAGCAGCAGCCAGGGGAGCTGCAGAAATTCAACAAAAACCACAGGAATACGGCACCCACGAAATGACATGGGGATTTGCAAAATGTTATCGCTGCGGCAGAACTAACCATGACCAGAAGGACTGCTGGTCCAAAGACAAAATATGCAGGCAATGCGGGAAGATGGGACACATTGCACGAGTTTGCAGGTCTGGGAAGAAGACCAGCGACAACAAAAAGGCTACTAAGGAACCGTACAAGAAAGTACAAAAGATGACGGACAGTAGTTCCGAAGACCAGATGAGCGATAGTGAACCCGGGAACAGGAGACTAAGCTGTCTCAAACTTCACAATGTAATCGCAAAAGAGGATCACCGAACCATTTGGGTCACCCTCACGATAGCAAGGTCCCAAGTTAAAATGGAATTGGATACAGGATCAGCGCTAACCGTCATGAATCGACGAGACTACGAGCGGCTGTTTTCACACATACCCTTGAGAGAGACATCCATCGTCTTGACAACGTATACGGGGCAAAAAGTATACCACAGAGGAAAAATAAGGGTGCCTGTCGAATACAACGGCAAGAAAATACGGAAATTGTATCTCTACATACTGCCAAATGGTGGACCACCATTATTGGGACGGGAATGGATCAGGAAGATAAACTTAGATTGGCACTCCATTCATGCAATGACGGTGGACGGTAAAAAAGATGAAGACGTCACTCCTGGACGATTGTCAACAATCTTAGCTAACGCCAAAGAGGTATTTCAACAAGAACTGGGCACGCTTAAAGGCGTAACCGCCTCGCTAAAAATAGAAGAGAATGCAGTTCCCAAGTTTTTCAAAGCAAGACCGGTACCATATGCAATTCGCCCAGCCGTCGAGGCAGAGCTGGAGAATCTGGAGAAGGCAGGCGTGTTGTCTAAGGTCGACTGGAGCGAGTGGGTGAAACCCATCGTTCCTGTCATGAAGAAAACGTTAAGCAATAAGTCCGGGGAGCCAAGGAAGATTCGCATCTGTGGGGATTTCAAGGGGACGGTGAACCCAGTCCTTCACACAGTACAATATCCTCTTCCAAGGATAGAAGACATCTTCGCCTCACTGTCTGGAGGGAAGCGTTTTACAAAAATTGACCTAGCACAAGCATATTTGCAGATGGAGGTTGAAGAGTCCTCTAGGAAGTATCTCACGATAAACACTCACAAAGGTCTTTACCAGTATCATCGATTGGTATTCGGAGTAGCATCGGCTCCGGTGATATGGCAAAGAGCGATGGAACAAGTCCTGCAAGGGATTCCGGGGACTCAGTGTTACTTGGACGACATCCTTGTGACAGGTGAAGATGACAGTGAACACCTTAACAACCTAGAACAGGTGCTCACTAGACTACGGGAACATGGGCTGCGAGCCAACCACCCCAAGTGCGAGTTTTTTAAGAAACAGATATCGTATTGTGGCCACGTGATTGATGAAGAGGGGCTACATAAGTCCCCTGACAAAATTGAAGCGGTTGTTAAGGCCCCAGCGCCTGAAAATGTGTCGCAACTGAGGTAATTCCTCGGATTTATGAATTACTACCATAAGTTTTTGCCGAATTTGTCGACAATTCTGCACCCACTGAACGCCCTGCTACGAACGGGAGTAGCATGGGAATGGAGCAATGATTGTAAGCAGGCTTTTCAGAAGAGTGAGGACTTAATCACTTCAAGGGAAGTATTGGCTCACTACAACCCAGCACTGCCGATCAGACTGGCGTGTGATGCGTCTCCCTACGGCATTGGGGCGGTACTGTCACATAAATTCCTTGATGGTTTAGAGAGGCCGATAGCTTTTGCGTCACGCTCGTTAACTTCTGCCGAGCGTAACTACGCCCAGATTGACAGAGAGGCCCTCAGCCTAGTGTGGGGGGTGAAGAAGTTCAATCACTACCTGCACGGTCAAAAATTTACTCTACTAACCGATCATCAACCTCTTGTCTCCATTTTCAACCCTCAGAAGGGCGTACCGATAATGACAGCACAACGGCTGCAGAGGTGGTCCTTTTTCCTAGGGGCACACCAATACGACATTGAGTACAGCATGGGAATGCTGATGGATTGTCACGCCTACCGTTGCCGATGGTGGAAGAAGAAGACCTTGCAGTGGATCCAATGGAGTTATTCCACTCGACCATAGTCGAATGTCTCCCTGTGACGAATGCAAACATAGAAAAGGAAACATGTAATGACCCGACACTATCATGGGTCTATGATTTAACGGTTAAGGGATGGCCAGCACATGGCGAACCACTGCTGCCAGCATTCTCGCCGAGAAGAGAACAGCTGTCAGTGTGCAGAGGAACCTTGATGTGTGGATCCAGCGTAGTAATTCCACCTAAGTTGACGGATAGAGTGCTCAATGAGCTTCATGAGGGTCATCTGGGTGGGGTAAAAATGAAGAACTTAGCCAGAGCGTTTGTGTGGTGGCCGGGAATCGATAGAGAAATCGAAGAGATGACCAAGAGCTGTGCAGGATGCCAGAAGGTCCAAAACGCCCCACCACAAGCTCCTCTGCATCCATGGGAATGGCCCTCATCTCCATGGCAAAGGGTGCACATTGATTTTGCTGGTCCCTTCATGGACTCGATGTTTTTAATTGCGGTGGATGCACATTCAAAGTGGCCAGAGGTAATAAAAATGTCCTCAACCACCACGGAAAAAACTATCACAGTTTTACGAACCATATTCGCCAGGAATGGGCTGCCTGAACAGATTTGCTCTGACAATGGACCACAGTTTGTGTCTGAAGAGTTCCGGAGGTTCTTAAAGAACAGGTGGCATGGTGGCATAGTGGTTAGCACTGTTGCCTCACAGCGCCAGGGACCCGGGTTCGAATCCGGCCTCGGGCGACTGTCTGTGTGGAGTTTGCACATTCTCCCCGTGTTTGCGTGGGTTTCCTCCGTGTGCTCCGGTTTCCTCCCACAGTCCAAAGATGTGCAGGTTAGGTTGATTGGCTATGATAAAATTGACCCTTAGTGTTAGGGGGATTAAATACGTGGGGTTACAGGATAGGGTGGGATATGTGTCGGTGCAGGCTCGATGGGCCGAAATGGCCTCTATCTGCACTGTGGGGTTTCTGTGATTCTGTGATTCTGTGAATGGTGTTAAGCATTACACATCTGCCCCATATCATCCAGCCACTAATGGATTGGCCGAGAGGTTTGTCCAAACATTCAAGAAGGCTATCAAGGCAATGTGTAATGAAGATATCCCCCTACAACACAAGGTGGACAACTTCTTGTTTGCCTACCGGAATGCGACACATGCGGCTACCAACCAAACTCCAGCCATGATGTTCTTCAATCGAAGGCTACAATGCCGCTTGGATTTGGTTAAGCCAAACATCCGACGAGATGTGGAGAACAGGCAGTTTCAGAATATGAATGAAAGGCCGACCAGGAGTTTTAAGATAGGTCAACCAGTTTTGGCCCGGGACTACCGCACTGAGAAATGGCAGCCAGGAACGATTTGTACACAGCAAGGACCTCTCATGTATACCGTGGACGTTGGAGAGAGCATTGTAAGACGCCATGCTGACCAGATTCTAGAGTCACTGGAAAACGTCAACTCCACACCACGATCTGATACACCTGGTAATGAAATCGACGTACCAATTGCAGCTACCGCAGAACCGGTAATATTGGAAGCAGATGAACCAAACAACGACATTGATCCCGACTCAACATTGCCAGAAGAACCTGATACCCCAAAGTGGCGTTATCCAGACATAATCAGGAAGCCTCCTCAAAGACTGAACTTATAATTGCTTAAACTTAACCAATGTATCTAGCAACCGTAATTGTGATTGTAATTAGTTATCATTTAGTTGTTAAATGAATGTTATGTACTGTTTATCTAAAAGGGGAGGAATTGTTGTGTATGTACATTTAAGAGAATAACTGGTCTCAGACTGCAGTACCGGCAGTGACCACCCCTGTATAAAAGGCGCTAGTGAGCCTCTGTTGTTTCAGTTTCACTATTGACTTCCACCAGTAAAGACTTGTTTTGTTCAGCTCCTGCTGTCCGTGTTTCAATCATTCACGGACTTAATAGGAAAGGGGGGAGGAGATGAAAGAACAAAAGGGAAGGTCTGTGATAGGATAGAAGGCAGGAGAGATTAAGAGACATTAAGAGATATTCTAGGCAAAAGGAGATGGTAATGGGACAGGTTAAGAAACAAAGGATGGCTCTAGATGAAGTGTAAATTGCGCTGGCAGAATGAAAGACAGCTGCCATGTAGGGGAGAAGAAAAAAAGACAGACAAAGAGTGTGGATAAAAAATATATATATATATGATAGAGGCCGAGGTTATGATCTGAAATTGTTGAACTCTATGTTGAGTCCAGAAGGCTGTAAAGTGCCTAATCGAAAGATGAGGTGCTGTTCCTCGAGCTTACGCTAAGCTTCCGTGGAACATTGCAAGAGTCCGAGGACGAGGAATTAAAGTGACAGGCGACCGGAAGCTCAGGGTCCCCTTACGGACTGAACGGAGGTGTTCCGCAAAGTGGTCACCCAATCTGCGTTTGGACTCCCCAATGTAGAGGAGACCACATCGTGAGCAGCGAATACAGTATACTAAATTGCAAGAAGTACAAGTAAATTGCTGTTTCACCTGGAAGGGGTGTTTGGGGCCCTGGACAGTGGGAGAGGGGAGGTATAAGGGCATGTGTTGCATCTCCAGCACTTGCACGGAAAGGTGCCGGGCGAAGGGGAAGGGGTGTTGGGGGTGATAGAGGAGTGAACTAGGGTGTCGCGGAGGGAGCGGTCCCTACGGAATGCTGGTAGGGGAGGTGAGGGGAAGATGCGTTTGGTGGTGGGATCATGCTGGAGGTGGCGGAAATGGCAGAGGGTGTTGAATGTGGAGGCTAGTGGGGTGAAAGGTGAGGACAAGGGGAACTCTGTCGTGGTTCCGGGAGGGAGGGGCAGGGGTGAGGGCAGAAGTGCAGGAGATAGAACAGACATGGTCAAGGGCCGTGTCAACCATTGTAGAGGGGAATCCTTGGTTGAGGAAAAAAGAAGACATGTCAGAAGCACTGGTATGGAAGGTGGCATCATCAGAGCAGGTGCGGCGGAGGCAGAGAAACTGGGAGAATGGAATAGAGTCCTTACAGGAGGCGGGGTGGGAGGAAGTGTAGTCCAGGTAGCTGTGGGAGTCAATGGGCTTGTAGTGAATGTTTGTCAATAACCTATCCCCAGAGATGGAGACGGAGAAGTCGAGGAAGGGAAGAGTCGGCGATGGACCATGTGAAGGTGAGGGAAGGGTGTAAATTGGAAGCAAAGTGAATGAAATTATCTAGTTCAGGGCAAGAGCGGGAAACGGCACTGATACAGTCATCAATGTACCGGAAAAAGAGGTGAGGGAGGGGACCTGAGTAGGACTGGAACAAAGAGTGTTCCACATATCCCATGAAAAGGCAGGCATAGCTAGGACCCATGCAGGTTCCCATAGCAACACCTTTGATTTGGAGGAAGTGAGTGGAGTCAAAGGAGAAGTTGTTCAATGTGAGAACAAGTTCAGCCAGGTGGAGGAGTGTGGTGGTGGATGGGGATTGGTTTGGCCTCTGTTCAAGGAAGAAGCGGAGCGCCCTCAGGGCATCCTGGTGGGGGATGGAGGTGTAGAGGGATTGTACGTCCATAGTGAAAAGGAGGTGGTTGGGGCCAGGAAACTGGATGTAGGTGGGAAGAGACTGGGCAAGGGGAAAAAAAATAGAGTTGAGATAGGAAGAGATAAGTTCCGTGGGGCAAGAACAGGCTGAAACAATGGGTCTACGAGGGCAGTCCTGTTTGTGGATTTTGAGAAGGAGGTAGAAGCAGGCTGTGCAGGGTTGGGGAACTATGTGGTTGGTGGCCGTGGGGGGAAGATCTCCAGAGGAGATGAGGTCAGTGACAGTCTTGGAAATGGTAGCTTCTTAAAATTAAGACTTGAAAAGTCTTTCCTGATCTTTTTCCTACCTCTACTCTGGAACAAACTCTGCCTAAATCAGCTTCTTTTGTCTGTTTTTTTTTATTTTTCTGTAACAGCGCTTTCGTATTAACTGAGAGTAATTGGCTGAAGCCATAGGCTTTAGGGGGAGAAATTTGGTATCGCCCCATTTGGGGCGCAATTCTCGCGGCGCAATTCTCGCGGCGCAAATTATCGCCACCTACTGCGAAATTGGTCTGTTTCGCCCCTGGAGCTGATTGCAGCGCTAAATCAGGCGCTGCACGACTGTCTTAAGAAGCTAAGCCGGAGGAGCGAGGCGCTAACTCAGAGGGCAGGCGCAGCGCAGGTGCTGTCAGTTAGCGATTGCACACAGACACGCTGGCGCCGGTCAGCTCTTAAAGGGGAGGGTCGATCTTGATTTGCAGCCGCACCCTGCGCATCGGAGCCCTGAATCTCGGCCTGGACAGACCTGTTGCCAAATCCTGCAGCCAAGGACCATGGAGAGGGCCAGGAAGCGAGCGCAGCATTTCAGCGAGGGGGCCTTGGAGGCTCTGGTTGGCGCGGTGGAGCGCAGGCGATCTCTTCTGTACCCGGAGAGTGGCAGGAGGCCTCTGCCCAGCGAGTACCGAAAAGCTTGAAGGGAGGCAGCTCACAGAGTGACCTTCAGCAGCCTGGTGCCTAGGACCCCTGTGCAATGCAGGAAGAAGTTCAACGACCTCACTCGGGTCGTCAGGGTGAGTGCCTTTTTCAGAAACCTCTTCATCCCTCCATCTCGACCTCGCTTTATGGCCAAAGGGTCTTGAAAGCCCCAATGCCCAGCACTCCCCCAACACCTATGGCCCTTTCAGGAAACTCACATGCACATTCAGCACTTTGCATACAGTAAGGGCTATTCGACCATGGGAGGCATTTCCGCCAAGATCATGGCTGCACACCATAAGGGCTATTCGACCATTGGAGGCATTTCAGCCAAGATCATGGCTGCACATAGTACGGGCTATTCGACCATGGGAGGCATTTCAGCCAAGATCATGGCTGCATCTTTACTCAGACCCCGTCCTTTTTCTTGCAGGGTAAGCTGGCTCATAATAGGAGATAGCAGCAATGGACCGGGGGAGACCGGCCTCACCTTCAAGCCCTGACCAATCTGGAGCAGCAAGTCCACCAGATTGTGGCAAGCCGGATGCTTGGCCCCATTGCCACTGGAGACGCTGACCCCGTTCTGGCCTGCAATGGTAAGGTCGTCACCTTTTTGACCTCTCTCCTTCCACTTGTTCCTCACAACAGCAGCCTTTGACACTCTCGATCCAAATCAGTACATCACTGTACTCATGCTTCCCTTGCTGCCCTCACGCTAAAGCCACTCTTGTACCTCCCTGCTTTCAGATGCTGATTCACCAGGTGAGGATGCGGGCCCTCAAGCTGCCACTGGGAGTGAATCTGAAGGCGAGGAGGAAGAGGAAGCCGGACCATCAGCACAACCCTCTGCCGATGTAGCCCATGGTCATACTGGGGACACGCCTTCCCTGGAGGGGAGCGGGGGGAATGGTCTGATGAGGGTGAAGCTCCAGGACCCAGCGGGCTGCAGCAACGCGAGGGGGGTAGGGAAGCTTGGGGGCCTTCTTGGGGAGAGTATGGCCTCGAGTCCTGCTACAGTGAGCACAGAAGAGGTACGGCTCCTCGCTGAAATGAGCGCCCAGGCGGAGCAAAGGCACACTGAGCTCATGGCTGCAGTGGCAAGGATGCCCGAATCCATTGAGTCACTGTCCAGGACTTCGGTGCAGCACAGGCGTCTGCCACGCAAATGCTAAGTGCTACAATGCAGTCAGTTGCTGGTCTCATGCAGACGCAGATTGAGGCCACGCGAGCACTAACTGATGTCACCCTCGCTGGATCGGGCAGGTTTCCCCGGGGCCCTCCCCGCGCCGCAGCAGGCCAGCAATCTATGCTCCTGCAGATTGCTCTGCATGCTGAAGTGCTGCCCCGTGGGAGTACCAGTGTGTCGGTCGAGCGGAGAGTTGCTGTCCTCTCTCATGATGACAGCATTCCTGCTGCCAGCACTGTCACTTCTCCACTGCAGTTGCCACCACCTGTAGGACAGACTGCTGCCACCCATGCAGAGCTGGAGCAGTCAGCAGCCGGGCCCTCCAGGCCCAGAGCTGGTTCAGGCCGCCCCTCAAGGGCATCTGCAGTCTCAGTTTCTGACACTCAGCAGCCTTCCCCCAGCCTTGCTGCAGCCACTGGAGTCCCAGTGCGGTGGAGCTGCAGGGTGGGAAGGGGGCAATTTCGCAAGGGAAGCAGATCACCCTCGAAGGGCAAAAAGTAGAAGGTGTGGCAAAATGTTGTTTATTGTTTTATTGAAGGCCGAGGATCGTGGTCATATTTTTTTTACTGTTTTGGACATTGTCTCCAGGTTGTGAGAGCCAGTTATGTGATTGACTGTTTCTTTGTGTGTTTCTTTTGACAGGAAACTTTGTGTTATCTGGAGGCTAATTGTCCGGCAAGCTCGAGCCACTGGCAAAAATCAGGAGCCGTTTTGTTAGTTTTTTTTCTTCTCGTGGCTTTTTTTTCAACAGTCAGGCTCTGCAAAGCCTCTCTGAAGCTGTTGCTAAGCTACAGAGACGCTTCCAAGGTACTGGCCGACTGTTTAGAAGCTGTTGCTAAGCAACAGTGTTTGTTGTCAGATATGGAGATGAAAAGCTCCGTATGCTTCAACATTAACGCTGGTGTGTCCAGCAGTTTTGAGGTAACGGCAACAGCTCGGTCCCGTCGGTGTCGGATAGCACAAAGTTTCCTGTATTACTTTGTCATGCGGGAAGGATATACAGTTTTGTAAATAAAGAATGTCTTTATTCAAAATGTGCATGTTTATTCTTTGCACTCATTGTTGCCTTGACCGGCTTAGGGGTTGCGGCATGGTTCTATTCAGGTTCTTTGAATGGCAGAAGCCATTCCCTCAGAGGGGGCCTAGAAGCGAATTGCTATAAGCCTTTGATGGAAGGCCCTTGCACTTTGTGCCTCCCTCCCGTCTTGGTGCTGCTGCTCCTCCTCCTCCTCCTCCTCCTCCTCCTCCTCTGCTGGTGCTCCAAGGCCCGGTGGCATTGGCTGGGTCCTGAGAATTGCCAGGTTATGCAGCATGCAGCACACAACAACGAAGTGGGAGACTCGCTCAGGCGAGTACTGCAGGGCACCTTCAGAGTGGTCCAGACAGCAGAACCGTTGCTTGAGCACGCCGATTGTGTGCTCAACGATGTTCCTGGTAGCTTGATGGCTTTTGTTATATCGTTCTTCTGCAGGGGTACTGGGTGAATGGAGCGGGGTCATCAGCCAGGTGCACATAGGATAGCCCTTGTCCCCGAGAAGCCAGCTTCCTGGGTGAAGCGGGGCCTCGAAAAGGTCTGCCACAGAAGTCTGGCGCAGGATGAAGGCATCGTGGCTGCTGCCTGGAAAGTGGGCATTGACAGTGAGTATCAGCTGTCTGTGGTCACAGACCAACTGGACGTTCAAGGAATGGAAGCCCTTTCGGTTGCGGAAATCCTCGGCATTCTCTTGCGGCGCCCGTAAAGCCACATGGGTGCAGTCAATGGCGCCCTGCACCATGGGGAAGCCCGCTATTGTTGCAAAGCCCGCTGCGCGCTCTTGCTGCTTGTCCGGGGTCATGGGGGAAGAGACGTGCTCTCGTCTCCTTTTAAAGAGGGCATTTGTGACTTGACGGATGCAGCAATGCACCGCGAACTGGGAGATATTGGCAATGTCCCCAGTAGCAGATTGAAAGGAGCCAGTGGCATAAAAGTTGAGAGCCTGTGCCACCGACAGAGACGTCTTGCTCCTCAGTTGAGGTTGCAGATCTGGCTGGAGGAGGTGGCAGAGCTCAGTGACCACCTCCTTGCTGAATCGCAGCCTTCGCAAACACTGCTCCTCAGACATATTGATGTATGAGAACTGTTGTCAAAAAACCCTGGGACGGTAATGTCTCCTGTACCGATGCCTGTTGGCCCTCCTCCGTCTGGCCATGATTGCCACTCTCTCTCTGCGTCTCTGTGCCCTCTCAATGTGATGGAGAAGCATGAGTTCCCATCCATTGCAGCCCCCATAATATTTGGCAATCAAAGTTATGCCGGTGAAAAAGCAAAGCAACTACAATGTTATGGTCAGAAGCCAAAACTACCTCAGACAGCGTTGACTCAATGCAGAAGTCTCTCTTTCTCCCTTTGTCTCTCTGCAAATCTCTCTCAGAACGAGTGGTCCAAAAATGGCTACCACACAGAAGACAAGAAGAGCCCCCTTTAAATAGTGCCCCCCCCCCAGCCCCACAGCGACTGGGAAGCATTCCAGTCAACCTGTCGTTGGTAGCGACAGGCGGAAAGGAGGGGGGCACTACCGAATTTCCGGTCCGGGGTGCCCCAAGGGTGTTGCACTCAGGAATGACGTCAAGAGCTGCGTGCGCAGGAGAGCGGGCGGTATGGTTTAGCGGCGCCGCTAAATGTCCACTCAATTTCGCGAGAGGCGCAGGTATTGCCGCGCCCGGGCGCTAGTTGGTTAGTGCCCCACTTATCGCCCTCTTAAGGCGCTAACGGGTGGCGCTCACAACTGAATTTCTCCCCCTTAGTCTTTAGCCTGTGAAGATACACTGATACTAGGTTAAGGCATGCGTATGTAATAAAGACACTGCCTACAGATGATTTCTGCACAAAATGTAAATTATATGATTGAAAAAATTGCCATATTTGTATTAATACCTTGCATTCTGTTCCTACTGTAATTGTAGTCCATACAACCCAAAGAAGAAAGTTTTATAATAATACTAAAGTTAAGTTAAACATGTAGCAGAAGGCCACCTGGAGAATCTCCTATTACAATATTCAGGAGGTTTTGTGCCAGGCAAGGAGTTGGATGTGATGACTGCTGGGGAATGGGAATGTTCCAATTGATATTGTAAATTTGTTGTATCTAGATTCACAGACAAAAGCCATATTTTAGTGCTCTCTAAAGAATACATCAGTACATCAAGGCATTATGCCACTGGGCCATCTAGAGCTTATTTTCATAGCATTTCCAGCCTTTGTGCACAGTCACCTGATGATATTCTCAGATGCAGGCCTGTTCAACATTGTCTTCTTCATTGTGTAAGACTGTTTTGCAAAATTGTGCAACTCCTTTTGTGCAGCTGCATCTAATATTGCCTCAAACAATTTCCCCACTTCATTGTGTAGCCAAGAGAGCTAGTTTGTGTTATTCTGCAAAAAAAATTCACATTTTTATGATGGATTTCACAGCCTATCATTGAAATGTTCTTGTTCTTTTCAATGTTGCACAGTTGAGATGACAATTGTTTCAACTTATTCCATCGTCGTAACACAGAAACCTTTCAGTGGATTTTTAATTCTGAATTCTGGAGTCAAATACATTAATGAATGACTTCAAAATGAATATTGCATGGTTACTCTGATAGCTCAGTGGGTAAATGGGTCACTAATGTGTGGTGTGATCCCTGGTCTGTGCTGAGTTAGCTGATCTCAGCTGAGGCAGTAATGGGAGCACAACCATTGATGAACATGTCCCCAGATTAAGGAGGAGATACTGGGTGAGCAGAGTTAGTCTTGGCTATGGTATCACCCATAGTTGGAATGTACACCAGCAGTCACTGTGTAAGCTCACACATGAAAAATGGTCACTTGAGTGAGGTACTAGAGGACTACCACCATCAGGGAAAGCATATACCAGCATGACTTACTGACTTCAGGACAGGAGGAGAGTAGAGGGCAGAAAAATAGGGAATAAATGACTTTTGGGGAGTTTAAAGTACACTGGAGCCGTGAAAAGAGCAGGTTGGGGGGTGCAAGAGATTTTCAAATGGGAATTCTGGAAGTATGCTGTTTGCGCTGGTCCTGCCGAATGTAACGGCAGGAGCTGTTTAAATGTTTTCAACTGGTTTCCTGCCTGACAGCAGATTGATAAGCTAGCTGTCTGCTGAGCTGGAAAACAGCGGGTGAGCAGATGTCAGGTAAGTCCAACATCGCAGGGTGGGGGGAGTCAGACATCGCGCAGGGCGCGGTTAATGGGACATTGCGGGGGGATTTTTAAATTTTGAAAAAATTTGTTTTGATGGGATGTGGGCGTCACTGGCAAGGCCAGCATTTATTGCCCATCCCTAGTTGTCCTTGAGAAAGTGGTGGGGAGCCTCCCTCTTTAACCGCTGCAGTCCATGTGGTGAAGGTACTCCCACATTGCTGTTAGTGGGGGAGTTCCAGGATTTTGACCCAGCAACGATGAAGGATCGCCGATATACTTCTAAGTAGGGATGGTGTGTGACTTGGAGGGGAATTTGGAGGTGGTGGTGTTCCCATGCGCCTGCTGCCCTTGTCCTTCTAGGTGGAAAGGTCACGGGTGTGGGAGGTGCTGTCGAAGAAGCCTTGGTGAGTTGCTGCAGTGCATCTTGTACATGGTACACACTGCAGCCATGGTATTCCAGTGGTGGAGGGAGTGAATGTTTAAGGTGGTGAATGGGGTGCCAATCAAACGGGTTGCTTTGCTCTGAATGGTGTCGAGCTTCCTGAGTGTTGTTGGAGCTGCACTCATCCAGGCAAGTGGAGAGTATTCCATGATGAATGGGACATCACGAGAGGGTGGATGGGACATCGCAGGGTTGAATGGGTCGTCGCGGGGGGGTGAATGTCAATGTCCCAAACTCCTCCATCACCATCCCTGGGCATGTCCTGTCCACCAGCAGGATAGACCCATCAGGGGTGGCGGCACCGTGTTATACAGTCGGGAAGGAGTGGCCCTGGGAGGCCTCAACATTGACTCCGGACCCCATGAAATCTCATGGCTTCAGGTCAAGCATGGCAAAGGAAACCTCTTGCTGATTACCACCTACCGCCCTCCCTCAGCTGATGAATCAGTACTCCTCCTTGTTGAGCATCACTTGGAAGAAGCACTGAGATTGGAAGGGCACAGCATGTACTCTGAGTGGGGGACTTCAATGTCCATCACCAAGAGTGGCTCGGTAGCACCACTACTGATCGAGCTGGCCGAGTCCTGAAGGACATAGCTGCCAGACTGGGCCTGCGACAGGTGGTGAGAGAACCAACACAAGGGAAAAACGTACTTGACCTCGTCCTTACCAAACTACCTGTCGCAGATGCATCTGTCCAGGAAAGTATTGGTAGCAGTGACCACCGCATAGTCATTGTGGATACAAAGTCCCGTCTTTACACTGAGGACACCCTCCATCGTGTTGTGTGGCACTACCACCATGCTAAATGGGATAGATTCAGAACAGATCTAGCAGCTCAAAACTGAGCAACCATGAGGCGCTTTGGGCAATCAGCAGCAGCAGAATTGTATTCCACCACAATCTGTAACCTCAAAGGCCCGGCATATGCCTCACTCTACCTTTATCATCAAGCCAGAGGACCAACCCTGGTTCAATAAGGAGTGTAAAGAGCATGCCAGGAGCAGCACCAAGCGTACCTAAAAATGAGGTGCCAACCTGGGGAAGCTGCAACACAGGACTACATGCATGCTAAAAAGTGGAAGTAGCATGCTCTAGACAAAACGAAGAGATCCCACAATCAACGGATCAGATCAAAGTTCTGCAGTCCTGCCACATCCAGTCGTGAATGGTGGTGGACAATTAAACAACTAATGGGAGAAGGAGGCTCCATGAATATCCCCATCCTCAATGATGGTGGAGCCCAGCACGTGAGTGTAAAAGACAAGGCTGAAGTGTTTGCAACCATCTTCAGCCAGAAGTGCCAAGTGGATGATCTGTATCGGCCTCCTCCTGAGGTCCCCACCATCACAGAAGCCAGTCTTTAGTCAATTCGATTCACTCCATGTGATATTAAGAAACGGTTGAGCGCACTGGATACAGCAAAGGCTATGGGCCACAACAACACCCCGGCTGTAGTGCTGAAGACTTGTGCTCCAAACATGGACAAAGGAGCTGAGTTCCAGAGGTGAGGTGAGAGTGACTGCCCTTGACATCAAGGCAGCATTTGACCGAGTCTGGCATCGAGGAGCCCTAGTAAAACTGAAGTCAATGGGAATCGGGGGGTGGTGGGGGGGTGAACTCTCCACTGGCTGGAGTCATACCTAGCACAAAGGAAGATGGTTGTGGTTGTTAAGTATGTGTATTGTATTGAACAATTAACACAAAGACTTAAACGTATAACTCAAACAGGTCTTTACTGGTTGGAGGTAGGGACTACACGTAGGTCTTTACTTCATGCCCACAGGCGGGAACTGAGGGGGATCAGTACCCACAGTACTATTTATACCCCTATGGCCAGGAGTGGTACTGCGTATCACTACGCCCAACAAGTAGTGCAGTCCTGTCCATAGGTTCAAAGTAGCACACATATTACATACACAACATTCCTCCCTTCCTAGCTTTACAGTCATCTCCCCATTTAACATAACGTAATAACATATATACATATATAACTTCAGGTTTACATAACAGAATAACATAGATACATAGATAACTTCATGTCAAAACAGATCACAGATTCAGTCTCTGCGGAAAACAGTTCACAGATTCAATCTCTGTGGTGTAGTCGGTTCACGTTGCTGGAGTGACTCATTCAATAGTCCTTCCATGGATTTAACAGTTTGAACTTCCGAACTGAATTGGCTCCGTTCGGAGGGACCACGTGTGTGATCTGGTAGAGGTGATAATGGTTCAGATGGGTCATCTTCTGTTTTTACTTTTCCTTTTCTGCTTCTTGGAGACTCTCTGGGCTCCATTGTCAGCTGCCACAGCTGCCAGCTGCATGCGCAGTTCCTCCTTCTCTTCCTCCTGTTTCCGTCGTAGAGCCAGCTTCTCCCGATGTTCCGTAGACTTTTGGTGCTCCTCCATGATTTCTGCACTTTGGGAGTCGAAGTTACAAGCTGGGCAGGACAGGACATCGTAATATGCGGTGTTGTCCTGAGCTAGACCAGTGAGAGGGTCGTCTATTTCCTCCATATCCAGCTGGACGTTAGCCAGCTCTTGTTCCAAATCCAGACATCTTTCCTGAAGAGACTTCTTCATGTGTACCTCTGCATCCAGCTTTTTCTGGGCTTTCAGCAAGTCGTTTACTAGTGACCTCATTTGTGATTTTAATACTTCAACTTCCTTTGGAGATTGATTGATCGGACTATGCAATCCCTCTACCGGAGCAGCTGTTTCAGCGGTCTGTTGTTCTACGTTGACGTGAGTCAGCGTACTTTTGGCATCCAAGGGCTGCTCTGTTGCAGTCATCTCAGTCTGTGTTGCCACCTCAGCTCTTCCAATAACCTTTGAGAGCTCCGAACCCCTTTCGTTTGAATATTGAAGTTCATGTTCAAGTTTTTCCCATTTCAGAGTCCTGTCCTTCAGCATATGCAGGAGTTGGCTGACCGTTAACTCCTCTGACATCAGACGTTTTGTGTGCTCCTGCTCCATTTTCTCCATCAGCTGCTTCTGTTGTCTTTCCAGATTCTCCAACTCTATATCAAAGAACTCTTTCGTTGCATTCAACTCTTGCTCAAAACGGCGAAGCATTTGTTCTAATTGCTGTTGTAGTTTGAAATGGAGTTGAGTTCGAGCCCGGTGTCCCTCAGAAATGGGCACATCAGTAGACTTGCCAGACTCAGAATCCACAGTTAAACTATGTTGTTGTTGCTCAGTGGAATTCTGTGCTGAAACTTTGCCTTTTGCACCTGAGTTGGGCTTACCATCATCCGTTCCAGAGTCTGGGCCGACTATCTTCACCGAGTTCTCACTCGTTATTGTTTGTAGGAAATGCCAGTCCATATTCATTTTCCTAATCCACTCCCGTCCTAGTAGTGGAGGACCTCCTTCAGATATCACATATAAGTCCATTATTTGACTGTCTTCGCCCTTGTGGACCACTGCAACCTCTATTTTCCCGATGGGGTACACTCTTTGCCCCGTGTATGTTTTCAATATAATCCCCGTATCCTGTAGGGGAATATGTTGGAATAACTTTCCGTAATCTTTCTTATTTATGACCGTCAATGCCGATCCAGTGTCCAATTCCAGTTTTACTTGGACTCCTTCTATCTGAAGAGTGACCCAAATTGTCTGGAGGTCTGCACCCTTACCAGCGTTGAGTACTCTTAAGCTAGCCAGTTCATTACAGCTTAAGCTAGCCAGTTCATTACTGCTAGCGTCTGAATCGGACTCCTGTTCGGTCACCTTGTGTACCTTTGCGTATTTTCCTTGCGGTGACTTCTTGTTGCTGGTCTTCTTCCCTGACCTGCATACTCTAGCTATATGTCCAAGCCTACCACAAGTTCTACATTCTTGGTTTTTAAACCAACACTGGTTCTGATCATGCGTTGTCTTTCCACAACGATAACATTTGCCAGAACTCACACCCAATTTGTGTGCACTGAGCTCCGGTGACCGTAGCTGCATTACTGCCGTGCCTCTCGCTGCGGCTTCGTGTGCTGCTGCCATAGTGACTGCCTTCTCAAGTGTCAGCTCATTCTCCTCGAGCAGTCGCTTTTGTGTATCCTGTTTAAATAAACCACACACAAATTTGTCTCGAAGTGCCTCTGTCAGTCCCGTTCCAAACTGGCAATATTTCGCTAATTTACGCAATTCCAGCAAATAATCAGCATTGCTTTCATGCTGTAGCTGCCTTCTGTCGTAAAATTTAAATCGTTCCGCTAGCATCAGCGGCGTGGGGTTTAGATGATCTTTCAGGACAGTAACAATCTCATCGAACGTCTTATCCGCCGGTTCATCTGGTGATAACAGGTGTTTCAATTGCCTGTATGTCTTCGCACCCATTAAATTTAATAATGTTAGTGCTTTATCAGCCTCACGAATTTTATTGGCCTTACAATAATTTTTAACTCGTTCAACATATATGGCCCAATCTTCGATGTCACTATCAAAGTTGCTAATATTCCCGTGTTTAGGCATTGTAGTACTTTATCAGATTTGCAATTTCTCAGATTTTTTTTTTACTGTTATCCAAGATGGCGGCTTCCCGCTCTTGCCGTCGTCCTCCGCCCACAAAATGGCGGTTTTCCCGCTTCTGCCTTCTTCCCCAGCGGTTTTCCCGTGAAAAATGGCGGCTTTCCCGCGCTTCTCGCTCTCCCCGCCCACTTCAATGGCGGTTTTCCCGCGCTTCTCGTCGCTGACTTTCAGCCCGACTGCGGCTCTTATCTCCTGTGCGATCGCTGGTGCGCCACCCGCCCGAAACGGTTCTCAGCCCTTATCACCGGTGCGATCGCTGGCCCGCTAAGCGCCTCCCGCTTGAAGCGGCTCCCGGCCTCTGGCTCACCCGCTCGGCGGCTCTTGCTCGCTCCCTCCCGGGCTCTGGCTTACCCGCTCGCGCCCTCAGTGTCTGCCGACGCTGCGCCTTCCAGCCCGAGTGCGGCCCTTATCAGGGATTTCGATCGATCGCCCTTCTACCTCCGACTTCCCCCAGCCCTGTCTTTGCAGCCAACGCTGCTTGGCTTGCCCACCACCGAGGTTGAAAAAGCTGCAGGATGTCTTCTGTCCTCCCATTTTCAGTCGTTGATGGAGGCTTCAGGGTCCTAATGCCTGTCGCTTCCAGTCGCTGGAAGCTGTCAGGATTTCTGCTGCCCTTCAGTTTTCAGTGGGGTGTTGAGGATTGGAACCTCTCTTCAACGTCCTGTCTTTGGATGAAGCCGCTGTGGAATAACTGCCGCAGGGTTCTAACTGACTCGTCGCCAGTGTTAAGTATGTGTATTGTATTGAACAATTAACACAAAGACTTAAACGTATAACTCAAACAGGTCTTTACTGGTTGGAGGTAGGGACTACACGTAGGTCTTTACTTCATGCCCACAGGCGGGAACTGAGGGGGATCAGTACCCACAGTACTATTTATACCCCTATGGCCAGGAGTGGTACTGCGTATCACTACGCCCAACAAGTAGTGCAGTCCTGTCCATAGGTTCAAAGTAGCACACATATTACATACACAACAGTGGTGGTTGGAGGTCAATCATCACAGCCCCAGGACATCGCTGCACAAGTTCCTCAGGGCAGTGTCCTAGGCCCAACCATCTTCAGCTGCTTCATCAATGACCTTCCGTGCAACATAAGGTCAGAAATGGGGATGTTCGCTGATGACTGCACATTGTTCAGTGCCATTCGCAACTCCTCAGATAATGAAGCAGTCCATGCCCGCATGCAACAAGACCTGGATGGCATTCAGGCCTGGGCTGATAAGTGGCAGGTAACATTCACGCCACACAAGTGCCAGGCAATGATCATCTCTAACAACCGAGATTCTAAACACCGCCCCTTGACATTCAATGGCATTACCATCGCCAAATCCCCACCATCAACATCCTGGGGATCACCGTTGAATCAGTACTCCTCCATGTTGAACACCACTTGGAAGAAGCACTGAGAGTAACAAGGGCACAGAATGTACTCTGGGTGGGGGACTTTAATGTCCATCACCAAGAGTGCCTCGTTAGTACCACTACTGGCCGAGTCCTGAAGGACATAACTGCCAGTCTGGGCCTGCGACAGGTGGTGAGTGAACCAACATGAGGGAAAAACCTACTTGACCTCGTCCTCACCAATCTACCTGTCGCAGATGCATCTGTCCATGACAGCATTGGCAGCAGTGACCACCGCACAGTCATTGCGGAGACAAAGTCCCGTCTTCACACTGAGAACAGCCTCCACCGTGCTAAATGGCATAGATTCAAAACAGATCTAGCAGCTCAAAACTGGGCATCCATGATGCGCTGTGGGCCATCAGCAGCAGCAGAATTGTATTTCACCACAATCTGTAACCTCATGGCCCGGCATATCCCTCACTCTACCGTTACCACCAACCCTGGTTCAATAAGGATTGTAGAAGAGCATGCCAGGAGCAGCACCAGGCGCACCTAAAAATGAAGTGCCAACCTGGGGAAGCTGCAACACAGGACTACATGCATGCTAAAAAGTGGAAGCAGCATGCTATAGACAGGGCTAAGCGATCCCACAATCAACGGATCAGATCAAAGTTCTGCAGTCCTGCCACATCTAGTCGTGAATGGTGGTGGACCATTAAACAACTAACAGGAGGAGGTGGCTCCATGAATATCCCCATCCTCAATGATGGTTGAGTCCAGCACATGAGTGCAAAAGACAAGGCTGAAGCGTTTGCAACCAACTTCAGCCAGAAGTGCCGAGTGGATGATCCATATTGGCCTCCTCTTAAGGTCCCCACCATCACAGATTCCAGTCTTCAGCCAATTCGATTCAGTCCACGTTGTTATGTTCATTAATAACTAGACATTCTTATTATGAACACAGCTAGCTTTTGCTAGCTACTTTTATTGAGCACATGTGGACTTGTACAGCATCTTGTAGAGGCTTCCATCTTGACTGCTGCCTTGTGGGTAGCCTAGCCTCATGGGTAATGTAGTCTTAATGTAATATATAGCTGGGTAGTGTAGTCTTATACATACAGCTATATACAGCTCTACGGCTCCACCTAGTGTCCACTATAGAATGACATGCTATTGATCACTACATCCCCCTTTCTTTGAGGTTTAACAAAATCAATATCAATCAACTTTCAAGAAATCAATAAAGATAATATCAGTAACACTTTTGTTAGTGCTCTATAAACATAAACAATTTCAAAACAGTCAACACATTTTCAAAGCTTTACATTGTACTCAAAGATTAAGTCTATCAGGCTCTTTTACTTCACGTGTGGATCTTCTCAACACGGGTAAGTCTGATGTGTCTTCATGAGATTGTTCTGGCGGTGAATGACAAGATGCAGTTGCGGCATTGTCATCAATCTGGTCTTGAATAGTCTCTTGTGTTTTTAGGAGGGAACGGCGGTTCCTCCTGAGAATCTGTCCTTCCTCAGTTCTCACAGTGTATGACCTTGTGATGCGCTATCAATTACTCATAAAAGACTGAGCGTTAAGAGAGTAACTAAAGGCTTTTATTAACAAAAGAATGAAGGTCTGCCTCGAGTGGTCGACCGGTCCAGAATACAAAGGGCTGGGGAGCAGTCACCTTTATACTAGGACTTGTGGGAGGAGTCAGCCGAGGCATGTCCAGGCATGTACACAGTGGAATACAAACAGTGGTTTACCACATTCACCCCTTGTTTAAAATTGAGGCCGGCGGGGTGAAGTGTATTAAAAGTTAGTGTATTGGAGTCTCTCCGGAGGTCTTGTCTGCCGCTGTGATCGGCGTGGCGACGGCAGGGGTAGTGGAGCTTCCGGCGTCGAGTCCTGCGTAGGCTGTGGCACAGGCGTGTCGTCCTCGTAGATGTCGAGCGGGTCGCGGGGCCCAGGCCTGCCGTCTGCTGGGGCTGGATATCGGGTCGTGGGGGGGGTGGTAGTGAGTAGTGGGTTACTGCGGCCCCCGAGGGTGCAAGGTCTCTTATGGAGACTGTGTCCTCCCGCCCGTCCGGGTATGCAATGTAAGCATACTGGGGGTTGGCGTGGAGGAGGTCGACCCTCTCGACCAGGGGGTCCATTTTATGGGTCCTCACGTGTCTTCTCAGTAGGACCGGCCCTGGGGACGTCAGCCATGGCGGTAGCGATGTCCCCGATGTGGACTTCCTTGGGAAGACAAACATTTTCTCATGAGGGGTGGCGTTAGTGGCAGTGCAGAGCAGTGACCGAATAGAGTGGAGCGCATCGGGGAGCACATCCTGCCAGCAGGAGGTTGGAAGGCCCCTAGACTTTAAGGCTAGCAGGGCGACCTTCCAAACTGTCGCATTTTCTCTTTCCACCTGTCCGTTCCCCCGGGGGTTGTAACTGGTGGTCCTGCTTGTGGCAATACCCCTAGTTAGCAGGTACTGACGGAGTTCGTCGCTCATAAACGATGAGCCCCGGTCGCTATGGATATAGCTGGGGAAACCGAACAGGGTGAAGAGGTCGTTCAGACATTTAATGACCGTGGCACTGGTCATGTCCGGGCAGGGGATGGCGAACGGGAAATGGGAGTACTCATCAATAATATTGAGGAAGTACACATTGTGGTCGGAGGAGGGGAGAGGCCCTTTAAAATCAACGCTCAGGCGCTCGAAGGGGCGAGTGGCTTTTATCAGGTGGGCCCTGTCTGGTCTATAAAAGTGCGGTTTGCACTCAGCGCAGACTTGGCAGTTCCTGGTCATGGTCCTGACCTCCTCAATAGAGTAAGGCAGGTTGCGGGCCTTGATGAAGTGGAAGAACCTGGTGACCCCCGGGTGGCAGAGGTCATTGTGGAGGGCCCGCAGTCTATCGATCTGCGTGCTGGCGCAGGTGCCACGCGATAGCACATCCGGGGGTTCATTGAGCTTCCCGGGCCGGTACAAGATCTCGTAATTGTAGGTGGAAAGTTCGATTCTCCACCTCAAGATCTTGTCATTTTTGATTTTGCCCCTCTGCTTGTTGTTAAACATGAAAGCAACTGAACGCTGGTCAGTGAGCAGGGTAAATCGTTTTCCGGCCAGGTAGTGCCTCCAATGACGCACAGCCTCCACAATCGCCTGGGCCTCCTTCTCAACAGCGGAGTGTCTGGTCTCCGGGCCTTGGAGGGTTCGTGAAAAGAAGGCCACGGGTCTCCCCGCCTGATTGAGGGTAGCGGCCAGGGCAAAGTCGGATGCGTCGCTTTCCACCTGGAAGGGGATGGATTCGTCCACTGCGTGCATGGTGGCTTTGGCAATGTCCTCCTTGATACGGTGGAAGGCTAAGCGGGCCTCTGCCGTCAAGGGAAAAGAGGTGGACTTGATCAGCGGACGGGCCTTGTCCGCATAGTAGGGGACCCACTGGGCGTAATAGGAGAAAAATCCTAGGCACCTCTTCAGGGCCTTGAGGCAGTGGGGCAGTGGGAGTTCCATAAGGGGACGCATCCGGTCGGGGTCGGGGCCGATGACTCCGTGTTCCACAACACAGCCAAGGATGGCGAGGCGGTTTGTGCGGAATATGCACTTCTCCTTGTTATATGTCAGGTTCAGGAGTTGGGCGGTGCGGATGAATTTTTCGAGGTTTGCGTCATGGTCCTGCAAGTCACAGCCGCAGATGGTCACATTGTCCAGATATGGGAAAGTGGCCTGCAACGCATTTTGATCTACCATCCGGTCCATCTCCCTTTGGAAGACGGAGACCCCATTGGTGACGCCAAAGGGAACCCTAAGGAAGTGATAGAGGCGGCCGTTTGCCTCAAAGGCAGTATACTGGCGGTCCTCAGGGTGGATAGGGAGCTGGTGGTATGCTGATTTCAGGTCAATGGTCGAGAAGACGCGGTACTGCGCGATCTGGTTGACCATATCAGCTATGCGGGGGAGTGGGTAGGCGTCCAGCAGGGTGTAGCGATTTATTGTCTGGCTGTAGTCGATGACCAGGCGCTGCTTCTCGCCGGTCTTAATGACCACAACCTGGGCTCGCCAGGGGCTGGTGCTGCCCTCAATAATCCCTTCCTTCAGGAGCCGCTCCACTTCGGTTTTAATGAAAACCCTGTCCCCGGCACTGTATCGCCTGCTCTTTGTGGCGATGGGCTTACAGTCGGGGGTGAGGTTAGCAAACAGTGGGGGGGGGGGTGACTCTGAGTGTGGAGAGGTTGCACCTGGTGCGCGGCGGGCAATTTGGAAGCTGCTGGCTGCGGACTGTGAGTGGGGGTAGGGGTCCACCGTACGCCATCGTAACACTTTTAAGGTGGCACTGAAAATCTAACCCCAGCAGGACGGCAGCGCAGAGGTCGGGCAGGACCAGAAGTTTAAAATGATCGTACACAGTCCCGTCTACTACGAGTGTCACCACGCAGTAGCCGCCGATGTCCGCCGACTGGGACTCGGAGGCCATAGAAATCCGCTGGTGCGCAGGCAGGACTGGGAGAGAGCAACGCCGCACCGTGTCGGGGTGGATGAAGCTCTCCGTGCTCCCAGAGTCAAAAAGGCAGATTGTATCGTGACCATTTACCTTAATGTCCATTTTGGAACTGGCCAGCTGGTGCTGTCTCGCTTGGTCCAGTGTAACGTATGCCAGCGTAGGGGTCGGTGTGTCGCTGCGGGTATCAGATGAGGCGGTGTTGGGGGCCTGCTGCGTTCCGGCTGTCGTCCAAGATGGCGGCGTCCATGATCCCCATGTGGCTGGAGGCGTCCAAAATGGCTGCTGTACCGGTGGTTCGCACATGGCCGGGGAGGCCCAAGATGGCGGCCCGCATGGCCCACACGCGGCGCTGCTGGGGTTCGGGGTGGCTTTGGCCCTGCAGACGCTAGCGTAGTGTCCCTTCTTCCCGCAGCCCGAGCAGATCGCGTTTTTCGCCGGGCAGCGCGCTCTGGGGTGTTTTGCCTGGCCACAGAAGTAGCATTTCTGGCCTTGGGGCACTGCTGTCTGGCCTTGGGACACTGCTGCGGTAGTTGGGCCGTTGCTGGGGTGTGGCTGGGGTGGCACGGCGCTATGAGGCGGTCCTACCGTGTCCCAGGCTGTCATTCCCCGCAGCGTCCACGGTGCAGAGGAGTAGGCATCCATGCCCCGGTAGGCTGCATCCAATGATAGTGCGAGTTCAGAGGCCTTGTTGAGGTCGAGGTCACTCTGCTCCAACAGTCGCTGTCGGGTGTAATTGGATCTGTGGCCTGCTACAAAAGCGTCCCGGATAAGTTCCTCTGTGTACACAGCGGCCTTTACATCCTTACAACCACAGGCCCGGCCAAGCACAGACAGTGCCTGAAGGTATTCCACGGTCGATTCCCCAGGTTGTTGTTTACGACTCCCCAGAAGGTGCCTGGCGTACACTTCGTTCACTGGGCGCGTGTACTGGTCCTTGAGGAGCTTGATAGCGTCCGCGTACGAGGTCGCGTCTTGGATGACCGAGTACACTCGGTGGTTCACTTTGGAGGTCAGGACATCCAGTTTGTCCTCGTCCGATTTGATTGCTGCGGAGGCGGTCAGGAATTTTTCGAAACACTTAAGCCAGTGAGTAAACTTGGTGGATGAGTCCGCCTCCCGATGATCTAAGTCCAGGCATGCTGGTGTGAGGATCTTCTCCATTATAAAAATTTTGTTAATAAAATTGATGTGCTATCAATTACTCATAAAAGACTGAGAGTTAAGAGAGTAACTAAAGGCTTTTATTAACAAAAGAATGAAGGTCTGCCTCGAGTGGTCGACCGGTCCAGAATACAAAGGGCTGGGGAGCAGTCACCTTTATACTAGGACTTGTGGGAGGAGTCAGCCGAGGCATGTCCAGGCATGTACACAGTGGAATACAAACAGTGGTTTACCACACCTTGGTCCTACTTCCTCAAGAACTGTAGCTTTCCTGTTCCATGCATCTGGATCCTCAATCCTGACAACATCATCCTTTGTCAATGGTTTTAGAGTTTTGGATGACTTGTCATAGTATGATTTCTGTTTCAGCTTTAACAGTTGAAGTCTCTGTCTCAGTTCCTCACTTTGCTGTTCTTTTGCACAGCAGGGTAGCGTGGTGCGCAACTTGCGACCCATTAGTAGTTCAGCAGGTAAAGAACCACAGTCTAAAGGTGAGGCTCGGTAGCTCAGCAGGGCAAGATAAGGATCAGACTTGCTTTCTGTCGCTTTCTTCAGTAGCTGCTTGAGAACTTGAACACCTTTCTCTGCCTTACCATTTGACTGAGCATACACAGGACTGGATGTGATGTGCTGAAAGTCATAATGTGCTGCAAACTGTTGCCACTCCTTACAGTTGAAGCACGGACCATTGTCGCTAACGACAATCCTGGGAATTCCATGTCTGGCGAAGATGGATTTCACATGCATTATGATACTGCTTGCGGTGGTGCTTGAGAGCAGCGCCATCTCAGGATAGTTAGAATAGTAGTCAATCACTATTAGATAGTCTTTACCATTTAAATGAAAAAGGTCCATACCAACCTTTTGCCATGCTGCTGTTGATATGTCAGCTACTATCATTGGTTCCTTTGCTTGTTTGTTTTGGTGTTTCTGACATGTCTCACATTTGCCTATCATGTTCTCAATGTCCTTATTTATGCCAGGCCAATAAACAGTGTCTCTTGCTCTCCTTTTGCATTTTTCAATTCCGAGGTGTCCCTCATGAATCCTTTTGAGCATGTCTTGACGTAGAGCCTGTGGAATGACTATTCTGTTCTGTTTTAGTAATAGTCCACTTGCGACACTCAATTCTGACCTTATGTGAAAATATTTTGGACAGGAACCTTTTGGCCAACCATGATGAATGTTCTCTATTACTGTTTGTATCTTTTACTGTTTCTTCTGCTATTTGCTTTGATTTTGTGTCTGACACGGGCAGCGCAGCAGTGACCATACTCACATGAACATCCACGTCTTCTTCAGTAGAGCTCCCATGACTCATTGTGGGTGCTCGGGATAGTGCATCTGCTAACACTATGTATTTGCCTGGTGTGTAGATCAGTTCAAAGTCATATCTTTCCAGCTTCATCATGAGTCGTTGAATCCTTGGAGACATCTCATTCAGGTTTTTTTTTATGATGGCAACCAGAGGGCTGTGGTCTGTCTCAACTGTGAAGGTGGGAAGTCCATATATGTAGCCATGAAACTTTTCTAGTCCAACTACCAAGCCTAGACATTTCTTTTCAATCTGGGCGTATCGACACTCAGTATCAGTCATAGACCTGGAGGCATAGGCAACAGGCTTCCAATCTTCACCCTCTGCTTGTAGCAAGACCGCACCTAGGCCATCTTTTGATGCATCCGTTGACACTTTGATTCTTTTGGTTGGGTCAAAGAAGGTGAGTACAGGTGTGGTTGTCAGCACTGTTTTGAGGTTTATCCATGCTTGTTCATGTCTTTCTGTCCATGCAAACTCATTTGTTTTATGTAGCAGGTCTCGCAGACAGGCTGTCTTGGCTGACAAGTTAGGAATGAACTTTCCAATGAAGTTTATCATCCCCATGATGCGTAGCACTCCTTTTTTGTCAGTGGGTCGGGGCATTTTGAGTATGGCGTTTACTTTTTCCATATCTGGCTCTATTCCTTTACCAGATAGATTATCTCCTAGGAAAGTGACTTCCTGGATGCCAAACTGACACTTGGCTTTGTTGAGCTTCAGTCCATTCCGGCGTATGCTCTGTAGCACTTTAGTCAGTCTATCATTGTGTTCTTTCAGTGTGGAGCCCCAGATGATGATGTCATCAACATAGACCCAAACTCCTTCCAGACCTTCCATTATGTGTTCCATCGCTCTATGAAATATTTCAGATGCAGATATTATCCCGAAAGGCATTCTGAGGAAACAATACCTGCCAAATGGTGTGTTGAAGGTACAGTATTTGGTGCTCTCTTCATCCACTTTTAGTTGCCAAAATCCTTGTGAGGCATCGAGCTTTGTAAAGTATCTGGCACCTGACATTTCACTGGTGATTTCTTCTCGCTTGGGAATCTGGTAGTGTTCACGTTTTATGTTTGCATTTAAGTCCTTTGGATCCATGCATATTCTTAGATCATTGTTCTTTTTCTTTACACATACCATGGAGTTAACCCAGCCTGTTGGCTCTTCGACTTTCCTGATGACTCCTAGTGTGGTCATTCTGTCCAGTTCATTCTTGAGCCGGTCACGCAGGGGTGCTGGAACTCTTCATGGAGCATGTACCACTGGCTGAGCATCCTGCTTTAGCTGGATCTTGTAAGTGAATGGTAGAACTCCAAATCCTTTGAACACATCCTGGAAATTATTCACTACAGAATCCATCGAGTCATCTGGTCTGCTTATGGCACAGTTTATACGGTAGACTCTCTTGACCAGTTCTAAGTCCTCACAAGCTTTGTCACCCAGTAGTGAATCAAGCCTTTCAGCCACAACAGAAAACATGAGATGATGCACTTTGTCTTTGACTGTCACTTTAAGTCTGCATACACCTAAGCTATCTATTTTCTGTCCATTATAGTCCTTCAGTAGTACTGACTTTTTCTGTATTTTGGGCTTTTCTTTCATATTGTTGATGTCACTCATACTGATTAAGTTTGTTTTTGCCCCAGTGTCTAGTTTCAAGGTAACTAATGCTCCATTTACCTGCAGTGGGATCATCCATTTGTCCTCTTTTACTGCATTAACTTTATGTTCAGCATTGTCCATTTCTGAGGGCTGCACATTTTCTGTATCCTTTTTGATATTGTCACATGACACCATTCCTAAAAAAAATGTCTCACTTAAATCAGTGTCCTCAATTACATTAACTCATTGCCCTTTCTTAGTTTTTACTTTTGAAAAGCATTGTTTGGCAAAGTGATTCTTTCCATTACACTTTGTGCACATTTTTCCAAACGCTGGGCATTGTCTTAACTGGTGTTTGTAACCATAGCGTTTACAATTAAAAATGTCATTCTCCGATTGCTTTTCATTATTGATTTCACTGAAAGTCTGCGCGTGCTTTCGAGCTAGCTCGCTGGCTTGGCATATTTTCACCGCATTTTCCAAATTTAGTTCGGTTTCTCTCAACAGACGTTCCCTGACTTTTTTATCATGAATACCAAACACAATCTGGTCACGAATCATGGATGCTTTGAGCTCAAAGAAATTACATGCCTGTGCTTTCAGTTTCAGATCAGTTATAAAGCTATCAAAAGTCTCATTTTGTTGCTGTGTCCGAGAACGGAAGATGTATCTTTCACACGTCTCATTCTTTTTGGGAGAACAATGTGCATCAAATTTCTGTAGCACATCATCTAATTTGTCTCTGTTCTCCGCTGGATTAAATACAAATGTATTAAATACCTCTATCGCCTGTGGGCCTGCAACCGTAAGCAGCACCGCTATCTTCCTTGCGTCTGGCTTCGTACCGAATCCGATGGCTGCAATGTAGAGTTCGAATTGCTGTTTAAAAGTCTGCCAATTGTAGTCGATTTTTTCTGTGAGTTTCAAATGCTCTGGTGTCTTCAAATTCTCCATGTCGCTTTTCACAATTTTCAGCAGATCTTCACCACCCTGGTACCATGTTATGTTCATTAATAACTAGACATTCTTATTATGAACACAGCTAGCTTTTGCTAGCTACTTTTATTGAGCACATGTGGGCTTGTACAGCATCTTGTAGAGGCTTCCATCTTGACTGCTGCCTTGTGGGTAGCCTAGCCTCATGGGTAATGTAGTCTTAATGTAATATATAGCTGGGTAGTGTAGTCTTATACATACAGCTATATACAGCTCCACGGCTCCACCTAGTGTCCACTATAGAATGACATGCTATTGATCGCTACACACGTGATATCAAGAAACGGCTGAGTGCACTAGATACAGCAAAGGCTATGGGCTCTGACAACATCCCGGCTATCATGCTGAAGACTTGTGCTCCAGAACTAGCCGTGCCTCTAGCCAAGCTGTTCCAGTACATCTACAACACTGGCATCTGTCCGACAATGTGGAAAACTGCAGAGGTATGTCCTGTTCACAAAAAGCAGGACAAATCCAACCCGGCCAATTACCACCCCATCAGTCTACTCTCAATCATCAGCAAAGTGATGGAAGGTGTCATCGACAGTGCTATCAAGCGGCACTTACTCACCAATAACCTGCTCATGCCCAGTTTGGGTTCCGCCAAGACCACTCGACTCCTGATCTCATTACAGCCTTGGTCCAAACATGGACAAAGGAGCTGAATTCCAGAGGTGAGGTGAGAGTGACTGCCCTTGACATCAAGGCAACATTTGACCGAGTCTGGCATCAAGGAGCCCTAGTAAAACTGAAGTCAATGGGAATCAGGGGGAAAGCGCTCCACTGGCTGGAGTCATACCTAGCACAAAGATGGTGGTTGTGGTGGTTGAAGGTGAATCATTACAGCCCCAGGACATCGCTGCAGGAGTTCCTCAGGGCAGTGTCCTAGGCCCAACCATCTTCAGCTGCTTCATCAATGACCTTCCCTCCAACATAAGGTCAGAAATGGGGATGTTCGCTGATGACTGTACAGTGTTCAGCACCACTCACAACTCCACAGATAATGAAGCAGTCCATGCCCGCATGCAACAAGACCTGGACGACGTTCAGGCTTGGGCTGATAAGTGGCAGGTAGCATTTGCGCCACAGAGGTGCCAGGCAATGACTATCTCTAACAAGCGAGAGTCTAACCACCTCCTCTTGACATTCAATGGCATTACCATCGCCGAATCCCCCACTATCAGCATCCTAGGGGTCACCATTAACCAGAAACTTAACTGGACCAGCCACATAAATACAGTGGCAACAAGAGCAGGTCAGAGGCTAGGTATTCTGCGGCGAGTGTCACACCTCCTGCCTCCCCAAAGCCTTTCCACCATCTACATGGCACAAGTAAGGCGTGTGTTGGAATACTCTCCACTTGACTGGATGAGTGCAGCTCCAACAACACGCAAGAAGCTCGACACCATCCAGGACAAAGCAGCCCAGTTGATTAGCAACCCATTCATCACCTTAAACACTCACTTCCTCCACCACCGGCATACCGTGGCTGCAGTGTGTACCATCTACAAGATGCACTGCAGCAACTCACCAAGGCTTCTTCGGCAGCACCTCCCAAACCCGCGACCTCTACCACCTAGAAGGAGAAGGGCAGCAGGAACATGGGAACACCACCACCTCCAAGTTCCCTTCCAAGTCACACACCATCCTGACTAGGAAGTATATCGCCGATCCTTCATCGTCACTGGGTCAAAATCCTGGAACTTCCTCCCTAACAGCACTGTGGGATTACCTTCACCACACGGACTGCAGCAGTTCAAGAAGGCGGCTCACCACCACCTTCTCAAGGGCAATTAGGGATGGGCAATAAATGCTGCCCTTGCCAGCGACATCCACATCCCTGGAATGAATAACAGAATAAGAATGGGACATTGCGAGGGGATGAATGGGACATTATGAGGGGTTTCCAGGAACCCCAGGAACCTCGGCCTGCAAGTGTTAAAACAAAACTTGAGTTAAAATGAAGGCATGCAGCCTCCTTAAAAGATTTTATTGAGCGACCGACCTCCTGAGAGCGGATTGGTCGCCCGCCCCCTGACCCGCCTACGTTAAAACAAGAAGTGGGCGGATTGGCGGTGGATGGGGGCTGGGTTTGAACTTTAAAAAACTTTACCCCCCCCCCACCCAAGGTCTTTATACATCAAATGATGGTAAATGAGTTAGATCAGAGGACAACATTAGTTAAAATGACTCCACTCATTTCCTCCAAATTAAAGGTGTTGCTATGGGTACCCGCATGGGTCCTAGCTATGCTTGCCTTTTCGTGGGATATGTGGAACACTCTTTGTTCCAGTCCTACTCAGGTCCCCTCCCTCACCTCTTTTTCTGATACATTGATGACTGTATCGGTGCCGTTTCCTGCTCTCGCCCTGAACTAGACAATTTCATTCACTTTGCTTCCAATTTCCACCCTTCCCTCACCTTCACATGGTCCATCTCCGACTCTTCCCTTCCCTTCCTCGACTTCTCTGTCTCCATCTCTGGGGATAGGTTATTGACCAACATTCACTACAAGCCCACTGACTCCCACAGCTACCTGGACTACACTTCCTCTCACCCCGCCTCCTGTAAGGACTCTATTCCATTCTCCCAGTTTCTCAGTCTCCGCCGCATCTGCTCCGATGATGCCACCTTCCATACCAGTGCTTCTGACATGTCTTCTTTTTTCCTCAACCGAGGATTCCCCTCTACCATGGCTGACATGGCCCTCGACCGTGTCCATTCTATCTCCCGCACTTCTGCCCTCACCCCTGCCCATCCCTCCCTCCCGGAACCACGATAAGGTTTTCCTTGTTCTCACCTTTCACCCCACCAGCCTCCACATTCAACGAATCATCCTCCGCCATTTCCGCCATCTCCAGCGTGATCCCACCACCAAATGCATCTTCCCCTCCCCTCCCCTTTCAACATTCCGTAGGGACCGTTCCTTCCGAGACACCCTAGTCCAGTCCTCTATCACCCCTGGCACCCCTTCCCCTTCGCCCGGCACCTTCCCATGCAAGCGCAGGAGATGCAACACCTGCCCTTATACCTCCCCCCTTCCCATTGTCCAGGGCCTCAAACACCCCTTCCAGGTGAAACAGCAATTTACTTGTACTTCTTGCAATCTAGTATACTGTATTTGCTGCTCACGATGTGGTCTCCTCTACATTGGGGAGACCAAACGCAGATTGGGTGATCGCTTTGCGGAACACCTCCGTTCAGTCCGTAAGGGTGACCCCGAGCTTCCAGTCGCCTGTCATTTCAATTCACCACTCCATTCCCACTCAGACCTCACCGTCCACGGCCTCTTGCATTGTTCCACGGAAGCTGAGCGTAAGCTCGAGGAACAGCACCTCATCTTCCGATTAGGCACTTTCAACAATTTCAGATCATAACCTCGGCCCCCTATTATATTTTTACATATTTTTTATCCACACCTTTGGTTTGTGCCTTTTCCTTTTTTACTCTCCCACATGGCAGCTATCTCTCATTCTGCCAGCGCATTTCGCACTTCATCTAGAGCCATCTTTTGTCTCTTTACCTGTCCTATTATCATCTCATCTCATCTTGAATATCTCTTAATGTCTCTTCACCTCTCAGATCTTCTCTTTTGTTCTTTCATCCCCTCCCCCATTTCCCAGCCCCCAAACTGGCCTTTTAATCTGTTTCATTTCCTGCTCTTTTCTCAGTTCTGAAGAAGGGTTTCGACCTGAAACATTAACTCTGTTTCTCTCTCCATGGATGTTGCCTGGCCTGCTGAGTTTTTCCAGCGTTTTCTGTTGTTATTTTAGTCAAAATGTGTTGGGCCACTGCACCGTGGACATGTGAAAAGAACTAAAATAAAAACAGAAAATGCTGGGAATACTCAGCAGATCAGGCAGCATCCATGGAGAGAGAAACAGAGTTAACGTTTGTTACATTGTTATAGTATCACATCGTTAAATGGAACTACTTTGGTATGGAACTAATTTGGTATGGTGTAGTTATATTGCTATGTGGCACACTGTGCACGGGCAGTGCACAGTGCAGCGTCGGACATCTTGTATCACTCCACACCATGCGGCAAGCACTGTAACAAAACAAAAATACAGCTGAGTAAAAAGCACTAACTAAAATGAACTAAAGTGCATGTAATATATATAGTAAAAAGAACACAAGGAGACACAACATGGTGGCAGCGGTATAAGTGAGTACAAAATTGTGCTATACGAACTACGAATAAGACGAAAAGTGATTTTATGCGGTGATTGAGAGTGAATCGTACGGGAAACTAAAATGACGGCACTGACTGTGCAAATGCAACCCCTCATGAACTGGGAAGCTGACGATATAGTAGAAGCATTCCGCAAGTTCAAACAGAAATGTGAACTTACATTCAAAAGCTTCCTGAAGGGTACTACCAACGAGGAAAAGGTTAGTTACACTCTGTTGTGGACAGGAGAAAAAGGTCTAGATTTGTATAATAGCTGGAGTTTGACTGAAGAGGAAAAGGAAAACCCTGCGTCAATTTTTGATAAATTCAGCAACCATCTAGAGCCTAAATCCAATCACCGTATACACAGATACAAATTCCAGGGTCTAAGACAGGAACCCGGTGAAACAGCTGACAATTTCCTGACAAGGCTGAGAAATGAAGCCAGCAAGTGTAAATTTAAGGAAATGGAGGAAAGGCTTGTGGACCAGCTAATATGGGGGTCAGCGCATGTAGAGGTACAAAAAGCCCTGCTAGGAAAAGAAAAGCTCGGAATAACAGAGGCTATAGATACTGTGAGAGCTCATGAAGCCATGAAGCAGCAAATGAAAACGTTGATTTCTCAAACAGCTGACATGCGGACGGCTTCTGAGACGGACAACAGAGTGGATGCAGTGAGAGAAAAGTACAACACGCAAAGACATGCACACGACAACGGGGGAAACATGTGCAGAAATTGTGGAAGACCGCATGATTACACAGACAAGAGGAAATGTCCAGCATATGGAACAAGCTGCAATGCATGTGGCAAACTAAACCACTGGGAAAAGAGGTGTAGAACGAAGAAAGAAGGAACATACGCCAAAAACAAAGGCGGACAGCAGAACCAGAGAAAGAAACACAATATCCATGCCATGGATGAGCAGGATGATGATGATGATCACGACAATGCACTAAACATCGAAACTATAAAGATATAGCTTCACGAGATGTCCAGAGCGGAAAATACTCCGAGGAGAGAATTGCACACCATCATCCAAATCAAAAAAAAGTTCAAAGGTCGGCCCACAACCATCAACTTAAAGTTGAAGCTGGACACAGGGGCTCAGAGCAACATTCTCCCATTGAGACTGTACCAGCAGATTTTTCCCGAAAACCTGAGAGAAGATGGCTACCCGAAAAATGGTTGTTTAAAGGCAAGTAATGACACGCTGACAGCATACAGGGGGAGTGAGATTAAACAACTCGGAATAACCTTTATCAAAGGGACACATAAAAGAAAGAACATCAACTGCATGTTCTATGTCACCGACACTGAGGGGCCAGCGATCCTGAGATTAAACAGCTGCGAGAAGTTGAGATTGATCTCAGTGCATCACGAGCTGACGGAAACGCTACTGAAGATAAACAGCAACACCCCACTGGAGAACCGCCCACAAATCAAGAGTAAAAAAGACTTGATAGACATGTATCCGGAATGTTTTGATGATACAGTGGGATGTTTCGGAGATTTCCAATACCACATCACCATCGATCCAGAGGTAAAGCCCATTATCCATGCTCCACGAAAAGTACCCATCGAGCTGAAGACAAAGCTTGAAAGAGAGCTAAAGGAGATGGAAGAAAAGGGAGTGATCGTAAAGGTCAGTGAACCCACAGACTGGGTAAACTCAATTGTGGTACGAGAAAAGCCAAACGGGCGTCTCAGAATATGTTTGGACCCCAAAGATCTAAACCAGGCGATAAAGAGGGACCACTATCCCACCCCAACGCTAGAGGAGATTACGCCATCACTGGCAGGAGCCAAGGTTTTCTCAAAACTAGATGCCAGAAATGGATATTGGAACGTGAAGTTGGATGAGGAATCAACAACACTGACAACATTCAACACACCATTTGGGCATTACAAATTCCTGCGGCTACCATTTGGGCTAAAGGTCAGTCAAGATGTCTTTCAACAGAAAATAGACGAGACATACAGAGGCTGTGAAAGAGCTATAGGAATAGCTGATGATATTCAGATCTATGGAGCAGATAAAAGAGACCATGACATGCACCTACATGAGGCCATGGAGAGCACCAGGAAGGCTGGCATCAAGTTAAATGCAGATAAGTGCATAGTTAAAGTCAAGGAATGCCAATTCTTCGGTATGATTTATACATCAGAGGGAGTCAAGCCAAATCCAGAGAAGATTGCGGCGATTGCTGAAATGAAACCACCCAAAGATAAGAAAGAGCTGAGGAGTTGCCTCGGCTTGGTCCAATACATGAGTTCTTTCATCCCACACATGTCGGAACATACAACAAATCTCAGAGAGCTATTGAAAGAAGACGACGAATACCAGTGGTCTGAATCACACGAAAGGAATTTCAAACAACTTAAAGAACTGTTGTGCAAAGAAACAAGTCTGTCATATTATGACAGAAGAAAACCAGTCACTCTGCAAGTAGACGCTTCTACCAGAGGACTAGGGGCAGCTCTGGTGCAGGAAGGAAAGCCGATAGCTTTCGCATCAAAGGCCTTGACATCAGCCGAGACGAGATACGCCAACATAGAAAGAGAACTATTAGCAGTAGTGTACGGATGCGAGAAATTCCATACATACCTATATGGCAGGCGATTTACAATAGAGAGTGACCATCGTCCACTAGAACAGATCTATAAGAAGAATCTGTGCAAAGCACCTGCAAGACTGCAAAGACTACTTCTAAGGATCCAAAGCTATGACTTCATGCTTAAATATAAGCCAGGAAAGGAAATGGTGCGAGCAGATGCGTTGTCTCGATTGTCACTATATGAGAAACACAAGGTGGAGGGCCTAACAGTAAAAATCCACCACCTAGTGAATGTTACCCCTACAAAGCTCAGTCAAATCAGAGATGAGACTAGCAAAGATGAGGAGTTGCAACTACTCACACAACAAGTAATACAGGGGTGGCCAGAGAGAATCCAGCAGGTACAGGCAACAATTCGTCAATACCGGACGATTAAAGACGATATTGCAGTAGAAGACGGTATTCTCCTTGCTGGATCGAGGATCATCGTGCCAAAGACGATGCAGACACAACTTCTCCATCTCATACATGAAGGCCACATGGGAATGGAAAAATGCAAGCTGAGAGCCAGATCAGCTGTATACTGGATAGGCATGTACAAAAATATCGAACAGATGGTCTCTGCATGTGGTATATGCCAGAAATACAGAAATGCACAACAGAAAGAGGAGATGATACCTAGTAAAATATCGTCAAGACCATGGCACACTGTTGGGGCAGATCTCTTCATGTGCAATCAAGAATGGTATCTCATAGTGGCAGATTACTATTCCAAGTTTCCTTTTGTGAGAAGGATGAAAGACTTGAGAGCCACAACTACCACCAGGATTGCAAAGAGCTTGTTTGCTGAACAAGGAATCCCGGAAAAGGTAATCTGTGACAATGGAACCCAGTTCACATCGAGTGAATTCAGAGCTCTGGCAGAAAAGTATGGGTTCAAAATAGTAACCTCATCCCCACATTTCCCAAGGGGACACGGGTTCATCGAAAGACAGATCCAGACTGTCAAGAGAACTCTCATCAAAAGTAGTGAGATGGGGGAAGACCAAGACCTTGCCCTCCTATCACTCAGATCAACACCACTGAAAGCAGACATGAAATCACCTGCGGAATTGCTGAATGGGAGGAAGTTGTAAGATTCGCAAAATTAATATTGTCAGATAAGGGTCCTTTGGCAGAAGAGGCCTTTACTTTTAAAAGACTATTTTAAAAGAAGCCCAGGAAAAGGGGACACACAAAATGGCCACCAGACCCCATGACTAGCTTTTTGGACACTTTAAAATGGTTCCTGCAGTCCCCAGACAGCCTTTGTGGATTCAGCCCACAGTTAGTTCTGGAAGGCCGTTTCGGAGAAAACGGAACCAGACAGAACCACATACATATGGATTGGATGCAGATCCAGTCAGATCGGCCTGTAGATAAAGGCCATCTAAATGTTTACCCAGACAAAGGGAAACAGTTTTATATTCATAAGGGGAGCATCAAAGACCCATTAAAGACATCAAGAAGACATTCAAAACAATACAAGGTCATTCCAGACCAGAAATGGCCATCACCGGCCATCCCGAAAGCAGTTTAAATATAATAACTACCCCGTTGTGATACAAGCCCGCCAAAAGTTAAACAAAGACTAACCTTGATTTAGCGGGAGATAAAGTGTAGTGGCGCTTCTTAGTTTCCAAACAGGCAGGCCACTGGGCTGTGGGGCTTTTAACATCGAGTAGACGCGTGTCGAAATAAAACGTTCCCAAACGTAGCTTTGTCTTTTAAATGGTTTACTATAACACTTAACAAACAGAATTACAAAGCAAACACGTATAAACGAACACGGTCAAAAACTGTACTGCTCCAAACCTCACAGCTTCTGCCTCTTTCACCACGTGCAGTTTAAAACTGTAAGATGGCTGCACCCATGTGTGGCTTAGGGACTGTTCCATTGTGGCAAGAATGAAAGGGGTGTCGGACTATACTACTGGAGCAAGAAAATAGGGGGTTTCTTAATACAATAAGTCGTTCGGGTAAATTAACTGTATTATGCCATTTAGCCACTATTTTAAAGTATTTTCTTAAGCTTTTATGGCTCTTACATAAAGGCTTCTTTGAGAAGTATAATTGGGGATCCTGGGGAAAGACAGGGCTGCTGGTTGAAGAATTGAGCGCAGATAGTCGATGACATTGGGGATCCATCAACGATCCATGAGGAAGCTGGTAGATGCTTCAGGAAAAATGAACACGCTAAAACCTCGTAGCCAGAGAGAGAATCGGTAGCGGGAACGCCTCGGCCATTCCCGAGACAAGAAGGTGGTTCGAGTTTTGCGTTCGGCCTCCGGGGTATTCGTCGGGAGATCATCGACCAAAAACCCCGGGGCCGCTACAAAACAAGGAGAAAGTCGAGGAGAAGAAGAGAGGACGAAATGCCCTACCACATCGTGGGCTGGAGCACAGAGAAAAACGAGCTGTGAACGAGATGAGTGTCCGCTCGTCTTGCTGAAGCAGAGAAGCCATCAGCCTGAGCAGCCCGCTGCTCCTACAGCCCAACGACCACGTGGAGACAGGACGCCTGAAAGGATCAAAACGCAGACCTGTTTCAAAACTCTTGCAGTTCCTAACTGAATTGGTGAGCATGTTTCTGGCCCCTCACAATCTGATCTAGATAGGCTTAGGGGGTGGGCATTTAAGGGTAATTTTAACAATGAGTTGTTGTCCCTCGATGTTCCGTGTGTTTCCCCATTTCATGATGACTTTTGTAAAGTATGATATGCCTGTATCTATCTCAGTTAGTAATGTATTATGAATTTGTTTTTCCCTCCCATGTACCTTTTATTGACTTGCATTTGATTTGTTTTACTCTATGCAATAAAATTTCATTTCGTTTCCATTAAACCTGGCCTATCGAGTATTCTCTACATTGTAGTTCCTGCATCAAAGTCCAGTGTCTAGAACCTAAGGGGCGAGTGGGTTGAACCACTCAAGGTTTTACTGTGCAAGAGAGAGAGGCCTCTAGAGAGAGAAAACCTCTGCGATCGAAAACCCCTTACAAAGTTTAAGACTACACTACCAGTAAAAATACATCCTCCCCAGGACCAGGAGGACTTCAGACAAAAGCTGGCAGAAGCACAAATCATAGGAAGCAAACATTATGATAAACATGCAAAGACGCTACCAGAATTGCTGAATGGACAATCAGTGCATGTGCAAGACCCGGTGTTGTAAAACCTGGAATCCAGCCAAGGTCATTGGAAAAGCTGATACTCCAAGATCCTACTTCGTAGAGACTGAACCTGGTAACCAATACAGATGGAACAGACTCCACATCAGATCTTCACCTGAACTGGATAAGCAGCAGACAACATCAGCAACATTGACAACACCAGCTACCACAAGCAGTACAACACCAGAAACAAGCGCTACAAATCAAACAACCACGAGCATGCACACTCCAACTCCAAAGGCGACAGCAACAACAACAACGAGAGCGGAACACACCAAAACACCGCAGAGAGGAATGGTCACCACCAAATCCACAAGATGGAGGGACAACATCCAACCACCTGAGCAATATCGCGAATAAAAAAAAACTCACAATTCTTTGTAGTTGATAATAATAGTTTAGATATAATATTTGTTAATTTAAATTGTTAAATTTCATGTTTTAGTTTTTTGAGAAAGAGGGATGTTACATTGTTATAGTATCACATCGTTAAATGGAACTACTTTGGTATGGAACTACTTTGGTATGGTGTAGTTATATTGCTATGTGGCACACTGTGCACGGGCAGTGCACAGTGCAGCGTCGGACATCTTATATCACTCCGCACCATGTGGCAAGCACTGTAACAAAGCAAAAATACAGCTGAGTAAAAAGCACTAACTAAAATGAACTAAAGTGTCTGTAATATATATAGTAAAAAGAACACAAGGAGACACAACAACGTTTCAGGTCGATAGCCTTTCGTCAGAACTTTCTGTTTCTTTTTCAGATTTCCAGCATCCACAGTGTTTTGCTTTTTTATGTGAAAAGAAGTGTTTGCCAATTGGGTGGTGTCGCCTATGAAAGCCTGGTTTACAAATCTTCAACGCTGCAAAGGTGTTCCAGCAGGAGTGGCCTCCTGGGCGTTGTTAGACTCCTGCTGTGCACTTGCCTGTTGGGCAGTTCCTCTTCCAGCACCTGCTTCATAGTTAGGTATATTTGGATGCCTAGGCTGTGCAGTATGTAACAGACTACGACAACCTTGGAGACCCTGGCGGAGATGAACTATAATATGTTCCCTGTTCTGTATAGGCATCTGAAGCATTGTTTTAGCAACAACAATAAGTTACATTTATTTGGAACCTTTAACATAGAAAAGATCCCAAGGTGCCAAGCGAATAAAGGAGAGATTAGGAGGGGTGAACAAAAATGTGGTTGAAGCGATGTACTTTAAGGAGAGTCTTCAAGGAGAAGAGAGAGCGGGAACATTGGAGGAGGTTAGGGAGGGAATTCCAGAGTGTGTGGTCTTGGCAGCTGAAGAGACTCCCACTTATAGTGGGGTGAATGGAGATGGGATGCAGGAGGCCTGAGTCAGAAAAATGGAGGATTTGCAGGGAAGGGGTAAGAGGGATGGAGGAAGTTACTGAGATAAAGAGGAGCAAGGCCATGTAGGGGTTTAAAGACAAGGGTGAGAATTTTTAATTTAAGGCTTTGGAGAACAGGGAGAAATGCAGATCTGCAAAGACAGGGGGTGATGGGTGGTGCAGGATAGGATTCGGGTTTTGGACAACCTGTATGTAGTGTGCTGAGTAATGGCTTTGTGGTCACATGCTCCTCATTGCATCTGCACTGAGCTAGTGTTTGTGCGCATCGCCATAGCATCCTAAGCCAGGGCTGCAGTATCCTAGCAGCCATGCTTACAGTTTGCTTACTCCTTCAAATAGCCCAGGTAAAGAGGATTGTCATAAAATGAAGGCATTATGGGGGAGAAATTCGGTATCGCCCCGTTTGGGGTGTAAGTATCGGCTGGGCGCGAAATTTTGCGCCCGGCGCGAATTATCGCCACCTGCTGCTAAATTGGCCTCCTTCGCCCCAGGAGGTGATTGGAGCGCTAAAACAGGCGCTGCACGACTGTCTTAAGGTGCTAAGCCGGAGGAGCGAGGCGCTACCTCCGAGGGCGGGCGCAGCGCAGGTGCTGTCAGTTAATGATTGCACACAGACACGCTGGCGCCGGTCAGCTCTTAAAGGGGAGGGTCGATCTTGAATTGCAGCCACACCCTGCGCATCGGAGCCCTGAATCTCGGCCTGGACAGGCCTGTTGCCACATCCTGCAGCCAAGGACCATGGAGAGGGTCAGGGAGCGAATGCAGCGGTTCAGCGAGGGGGCTTTGGAGGCACTGGTTGGCGCGGTGGAGCGCAGGCGATCTCTCCTGTATCCGGACAGTGGCAGGAGGCCGCTGTCCAGCGACTATCGAAAAGCTTGGAGGGAGGTGGCTCACAGAGTGACCTCCAGCAGCCTGGTGCCTAGGACCCCTGTGCAATGCAGGAAGAAGTTCAACGACCTCACTCGGGTCGTCGGGGTGAGTGCCCTTTTCAGAATCCTATTCATCCCTGCATCTCGACCTCACTTTATGGCCAAAGGGCCCTGAAAGCCCCAATGCCCAGCACTCATCCAACACCTATGGCCCTTTCAGGAAACTCACATGCACATTCAGCACTTTGCACACTGTAAGGGCTATTCGACCATGGGAGGCATTGCAGCCAAGATCAGGGCTGCACACTGTAAGGGCTATTCGACCATGGGAGGCATTGCAGCCAAGATCAGGGCTGCACACTGTACTCAGACCCCGTCCATTCTCTTGCAGGGCAAGGTGGCGCATAATAGGAGGCAGCAGCAATGGACCGGGGGAGGCCGGCCTCACCTTCAAAATCTGGAGCAGTGAGTCCAACGGATTATGGCAGGCCGGATGCTTGGCCCCGTCGCCACTGGAGATGCCAACCCCGTTATGGACAGCAATGGTAAGGTCATCACCTTTTTGACCTCTCTCCTTCCACTTGTTCCTCACACCAGCATCCTTTGCCACTTTCGAGCCAAATCAGTACATCGCTGCACTCATGCCTCCCTTGCTGCCACCCTGTCCTCACGCTAAAGCCACTCTTGTACCTCCCTGCTTTCAGATGCTGATTCACCAGGTGAGGAAGCGGGCCATCAAGTTGCCACTGGGAGTGAATCTGAAGGCGAGGAGGAAGAGGAAGCCAGACCATCAGCACAACCCTCTGCCGAGGCAGCCCATGGCCATACTGGGGACACGCCTTCCCTGGAGGGGAGCGCGGGGGAATGGTCTGATGAGGGTGAAGCTCCAGGGCTGCAGCAATGCGAGGGGGGTAGGGAAGCTCGGGGGCAAGCTTCTCCCCGGAGTGAGAGTATGGCCTCGAGTCCTGCTACAGTGAGCGCAGAAGAAGTGCGGCTCCTCGCTGAAATGAGCGCCCAGGCGGAGCAAAGGCACACTGAGCTCATGACTGCAGTGGCAAGGATGCCCGAATCCATTGAGTCACTGGCAAGGAGTGTCCAGGACTTCGGCGCAGCACAGGCAAGGATTGTCCAGGACTTCGGCGCAGCACAGGCGACTGCCACGCAATTGTTAAGTGCTGCAATGCAGTCAGTGGCTGGTCTCATGCAGATGCAGATTGAGGCCACACGAGCACTGACTGCTGCCACCCTCGCTGGATCGGGCAGGATTCCCCGGGGCCCTCACCGCGCCGCAGCAGGCCAGCAATCTGTGCTCCAGCAGATTGCTCCGCATGCTGCAGTGCTGCCCTGTGGGAGTGCCAGTGTGTCGGCCGAACAGGGAGTTGCTGTCCACTCTCAGGATGACAGCATTCCTGCTGCCAGCACTGTCACTTCTCCACTGCAGCTGCCACCACCTGTAGGACAGACTGCTGCCGCCCATGCAGAGTTGGAGCAGTCAGCAGCCGGACCCTCCAGGCCCAGAGCTGGTCCAGGCCGTCCCTCAAGGGCATCTGCAGTCTCAGTTTCTGGCACTCAGCAGCCTTCCCCCAGCCTTGCTGCAGCCACCGGGGTCCCATTATGGAGGAGCTGCAGGTTGGGAAGGGGCCAATCTCGCAAGCGAAGCAGATCACCCTCGAAGGGCAAAAAGTAGAAGGTGTGGCAAAATGTTGTTAACTGTTTTATTGAAGGCCAAGGATCATGGTCATATTTTTGTTACTGTTTTGGTCATTGTCTCCAGGTTGTGAGAGCCAGTTATGTGACTGACTGTTTTTTTGGGGGTTTCTTTCTATTACTTTGTCATGCGGGAAGGGTACACAGTTTGTTAAATAAAGAAGTGTCTTTATTCAGAATGTGCATGTTTGCTCTTTGAACTAATTGTTGCCTTGACCGGCTTAGGGGTTGCGGCACGGTTCCATTCAGGTTCTTTGAATGGCAGAAGCCATTCCCTCAGAGGGGGCCTAGAAGCAACTTGCTATAAGCCGCTGATGGACGGCCCTTGCACTTTGTGCCTCCCTCCCGTCTTGGTGCTGCTGCTGCTCCTCCTCCTCCTCCTCCTCCTCCTCTTCCTCCTCTGCTGGTGCTCCAATGTCTGATGGCATTGGCTGAGTCCTGAGGATTGCCAGGTTATGCAGCATGCAGCACACAACAACGAAGTGGGAGACTCGCTCAGGTGCGTACTGAAGGGCTCCTCTGGAATGGTCCAGACAGCGGAACCGTTGCTTGAGCACGCTGATTGTGTGCTCATCGATGTTCCTGGTAGCTTGATGGCACTCATTGTATCGTTCTTCAGCAGGGGTGCTGGGCGAACGGAGCGGGGTCATCAGCCAGGTGCACAGAGGATAGCCCTTGTCCCCGAGAAGCCAGCCTCCTGGGTGAGCCGGGGCCTCGAAAAGGTCTGCCACAGAAGTCTGGCGCAGGATGAAGGCGTCGTGGCTGCTGCCTGGAAAGTGGGCATTGACACCGAGTATCAGCTGTCTGTGGTCACAGACCAGCTGGACGTTCAATGAATGGAACCCCTTTCGGTTGCGGAAATCCTCGGCATTCTCTTGCAGCACCCGCAAAGCTACATGCGTGCAGTCAATAGCGCCCTGCACCATGGGGAAGCCTGCTATTCTTGCGAAGCCCATTGTGCGTTCTTGCTGCTTGTCCGGGGTCATGGGGAAGGAGATGTACTGTCATCTCCTTTTAAAGAGGGCATTTGTGACTTGACGGATGCAGCAATGCACCGCGAACTGGGAGATATTGGCAATGTCCCCAGTAGCGGATTGAAAGGAGCTGGTGGCATAGAAGTTGAGAGCCACTGTGACCTCCACTGCCACCGACAGAGACGTCCTGCTCCTCAGTTGAGGCTGCAGATCTGGCTGAAGCAGGTGGCAGAGCTCAGTGACCACCTCCTTGCTGAATCGCAGCCTCCAAAAACACTGCTCCTCAGACATATTGATGTATGAGAACTGTTGGCGGAAAACCCTGGGAGCGTAAGGTCTCGTGTGCCGACGCCTGTTGGCCCTCCTCCGTCTGGCCATGATTGCCACTCTCTGCATCTCTGTGCCCTCTCAATGTAATGGAGAAGCACAACGTTCCCATCCATTGCAGCCCCCATAGCATGTGGCCACTCAAAGTTATGCCGGTGAAAAAGCAAAGCAACTACAAAGTTCTGATCAGAAGCCAAAAGTACCTCTGTGAACACTGACTCAATGCAGAAATCTCTCTCCCTTTGTCTCTCTGCAAATCTCTCTCTCTCTCGCAGAAGGAGTGGTCCAAAAATAGCTACCACAAAGAAGCCAGGAAGAGCCCACTTTAAATAGCGCCCCCCCAGCCCCACAGCGACTGGGAACCGTTCCAGTCAACCTGTCGTTGGGAGCGACAGGCGGAAAGGAGGGGGGCACCACTGAATTTCCGGTCCGGGGCGCCCCAAGGGCGTTGCACTCTGAAATGACGTCAGGATCTGCGTGCGCAGCTGAGCGGGCATTGCGGTTTAGTGCCGCCGCTAAATATCCGCTCAATTTCGCGAGAGGCGCAGGTATCGCCGCGCCCGGGCGCTAGCTGGTTTGCGCCCCACTTATCGCCCTCTTAAGGCGCTAATGGGTGGCGCAACCAACTGAATTTCTCCCCCTATGAATGCTGCCTGGAAAGAGGGCACTAACATGGACGAGCCTATGTGGCTGGTCACTAACCACCTGCACATTCATGGCATGGAACCCCTTGTAGTTAATGAATTCCATAGGTTGTGAGTAGGGGCCTGAATAATCACATGGGTTGGGAAAACCTGACAGTATAGAAAAATTGCAGTGCTCTTTCATTTTGCTTCTGGTTTTCCATGTGGAAAGTGATGAAGGTGTTTGCCCTAGCAAGAGACAACTCAGTGTCTTGCTTAATTCGTCTGTGCACTACAGATTGACTGAAGTTGCTGAAGTCCCCTGTGGTAGTTTGGAATGAGTATGAGGCATAAAAATTCAGGTCTGCCTCCAGCAGTGGCATCCCTGTGGTGGAAATCCTCTGCAGCTCAGATTCCAGCAGTGAGCACAGCTCCATCACTGCCTTCTTGCTGAAGCAGAACTTGCAAAAGCCATTTTCCCACAGACATTTTCAAGTAGGCTTGCCTGGGATTGTAGTCACAGCTCCGGTGGTAAAGGCGGGTATGGGCAGTTTCTCTCTGGTTCATACAAACCTGCCTTACACCCTCTTTTCATCCTCTTCATCCTCCCCCACAAACACAAAAAGAGGGGAATACATAAAAGGGTTCCCATAGTCACATCTTTAATTGTAAGAATCAAAGCTCTGGCTACCAAAAATCCAGCAAGACAAATATATCATACAGAAATACTGCATAAAAGAAACCCTAATAATTACTAATCCACGGTTCTGGAAAATCTGCAGTTAAAGTCCACAATCAAAAATGTTCCTTTGTAAAATCCAACAGGTCATCTTTATGCAGTCACTTGCTAAAAGCTTAGAATGTGCCTAACCTTCACCTCTCATTTTATAAATTGAGCACATGTCACATTCCCAGCAAGAAAATTAAGGAATCATGTTATTATTCATTAACATGAAATCAGAATCGGCTTTCAAATTTGCATTATCCCCTCAGACATTTCACACAACATCAGTAAAGATCATACACTGCACTAGTTGGGTGGGGATCTAGTAAAAGGGATTTACACACTCCCACTTGCATGTTCCACATCAGTAGGACCAATCCTACCCACTGAAAAACATATCCTACCCAGTCTTCAGGAGAAGATGGGAGAAAAGGGGGAAAAATCGTGAAAAACAACCCCAAAAAAATGCCCCATCAGTGGTTCAGCAAAAATTGTGCATTGTTTCACCCATTGTTCCTGCCAAAGTAACCTTTTCACCCTTCAGACAAGAGAATTCTAAGCAGCTTTTATCCATATTAGCTGATATTAGGAGCCAATAGTAGCTGACAGTGAAAAAAAAGCAATAATTGAATCAAGGATTCTAATGATTGCAATGACGCTGTAAACTGCTGGAGTGAAGTTTGAGTGATTTGCAATGTCATTAAAACCCCAAGGTTCAATCACTCCCTTGTATCTGTCAGCTATTTTTTATTCGTAACAATATATACGACTTAATATTTATAGCTTGTTAGAGGTGGATTGGGTTCGAGTTACTAAACTGTGTTTTCAAGGTGCTGCGATGAAGATGAAAGCTGTTCCAAGTGCCATAGGTGAGAGGGTAATAAAGATAAGGATGATGTCGGACATGAAGGAGTACAGAATCACATAACTGATGCTATCATGGTGTAAGGGTCGCCATCCTCTAGCAGAATTTGACACACGTTATTTACAGCGATGTATTGCACTGATGTTGTCAATCAATTTTCTTATACTACCAATTCAGTTAAGAGTGATATTGCTGGTGATGAAATAATTAAAGAGTATTGAAAGGACATTTCCTTCACCAGTTGGTGAGCATAGTGGAGGAAATACTGATTATAGTTTTCTCAGCTTATTGAACTTTCAGCTTTTTGTTGTTTTGAATATAAATTGGGCCAGATTTTACACTCAAAATAATGATGAGGCTAATAGTGCTCACAGTTATTTATGTGCAAATGGTACAGAAACTTCAGCCAAGGGCCAGATGTGCGGTTAAACACAGATAGCCAAAAGTTGCTGTCCAAGATGCGCCGTTCCACCATTAGCTTTGCAAAAACGGTATCTTGCTGTCTTTCTTTCCATTGAAATGCATTGAATGGCATGAAGTTCCTGTATTTGCGTGGTAGATATGAACTAAACTCGCCACAGAAAGTTAAGTCTTTCATCTCAATTCTAATCACCCTTTTAATGATGTGATAAGTGTTCATTACTGCCAATCAACCTCTCTGGCACTGAAAATTAAGGCCGCAAATTTCCCAGAGGAGGTGGGATGGTGGTGGGAGAGCTGGTTGCCAGGTTCCAGACACATTCCTGGCTGCAGCCGCTCTGTAAATGGGATTTTTCACTGATTGGCCTTGTTAAGCCCGCCATGCGGGCTTCCCGGCCAATCAACAGGAAGCGAGTCTGATGATATTATTTGATGACGCGTCATCAACCGGTTTTCTTAAAGCAACCACGTCCACATGGAATTTGATTGTTGTTCTGTCAGTGTTTGACAGCAATGAGGTGCTGCAAACACTGACAAGCACTGCACAAAGGTGGACGCTTGCGTTATGTTCATTAATAACTAGACATTCTTATTATGAACACAGCTAGCTTTTGCTAGTTACTTTTATTGAGCACATGTGGACTTGTACAGCATCTTGTAGAGGCTTCCATCTTGACTGCTGCCTTGTGGGTAGCCTAGCCTCATGGGTAATGTAATCTTAATATAATGTATAGCTGGGTAGTGTAGTCTTATACATACAGCTATATACAGCTCTACTGCTCCACCTAGTGTCCACCACAGAATGACATGTTATTGATCACTACAGCTTGCACCCAGGCTCTCCAGTGACTCCCTCCATATGCAGGGAGGTTGCTTCCCTTCCAAGGGTGGAAGATACCTCCCCAGGACACCAACGCACCCTGGTTGCACATTGCACAGGAGGGCAAAAGCAGGGACGTCATCAGGGGTTCCTGGCTGCAGTGGCGCCAACCTTTCAATGATCTCAGTGGATCACGAAACGTTACTGCAAAGCCACACTTAAACTCACCCTGCTGTGCCACTCAACACATCCTCATCACTCTGCCTTCCATACCCTTCTCCTGCACATCCTTACTCACACCAACTTACCTTGCACCTCCACCCAACCCTCTCTATCTACTTTATCACTTCCCCATCTCACTAGCCACCCCTCACACTCACCCTCATCCTACTGCAAACATACCAACTAGCAACACACAGGGTAGGCACTTGAGAGGTTTAGCCAATGTCCATGTGAAGTTTGCTGTCATACAGTGAAATCTATTTTTTCAAAACTGCCCCTTATTGGACAGATCTGAGCGCACCTTGAGAAGTGTCTTACTGAGTTCCAGTGATTGTTCAGTCATAACTCCCAAATACCCACCCCCGCCCCCCGCCCCGCTATAGTGATGTGTGTGCATGGAATGGCTTGGACATTAAAGGGATGCTTCACAGTGCTGGTGTGGGATGGTGTCAACCTGGCGCATCATGTGGCAGCCATGTTTAACAGCATCAAGTGAAGTAAATCTGGCCATGGTGATGCCATCACTGACTTCCCGGGCAGCAATATTGTCAGAGACTGATGCCCTGTGTCCAGTGCAGCATCAGGTGATGGCGGAGAAGGTTGGTGATGTTGGTGTGCCTGGTGATGTTGGTGTTGGGGCTGATCGTGGAAGGATTCAGAGGACCAAGGTCTGATTGTTTCATTGGCTCCGATGTTGCTGCAATAGATGGCAGCTACAGGTGAGATGACAGAAGCGATCTGTCAATGGTGAGAGAGGTTCTCCCAATGAGGTGGCACTGGATATACAGTTGGATCTAAAAACTTGTAAGCTAAAGAAATCTCTAAATGTATTAAAAATGCAGTAACCAACATTTTCTGCGCTCTGAAACTCACCATCTCAACATAGCATCTTTTACACCACTTCTGCAACTGTCAGCTTATCAGAAACATCACATCAGACTCAAATCAAGCCAGGTTGAGCTGGCATGTTCCCCGAACAGCTGGTAACCCGTGGGGGAGAACATAAAATTGCAAGCTGGCCTCAAAATAGTTTTAAAGTGGCTCTTAACAAGCCAATTAATGAGCTCAATTGTCTCCCCCGCTGCTTGGTGTCGGGTCATTTTTCCACTGACAGACCCGACACCTGGGAGACTCACGTGGAGGTTGGTTGACAGCAGGTTACCTACCTACTGTCAATCTTTGCTATTTTGACAGTGGATCCGCCTCCAAGCCCGCCCTCTGAGCGCCGGCAAATTCGCTGCCTAACTATTACAAGTGTGAACTTTCATTCCTTCAGGTATTAATTGTTGTTGGAGATTTTAAAAATGTAACTTATGTTTTACTTTACCTTTCTGATTCATTTTCTGTTTCTCTTAATCCAATCTTTATTTCCCTCTCTTTATTTCTCCTTCTGTACCTGATTTAGCATTGAATTCACCCACTCTAATTTACACTTCGTTCTCAGTCCTTGCGCTGTTTATTTCTCAATCCTTCAATCTGATTGGCTATGGAAATATATAGTTGCTTGCCCTGTTCATTCAGATCCCAGATGCCCTGTGTCCCTCACTATGACGTTATCAGCTCACACTTTCAGCAATTTGCCATGCAAAAATTGTGAATTCCTAAACGGGCAAGGGCAAGTCTAACTAACAGCAACACAAACAACAACAACAAATTGCACTAATATAGCACCTTTAACAGAGTAAAACGTCCCACGGCACATCACAGGAGCATTATCAGACAAATTTTGACACCGAATCACATAAGGAGATATTAGGGCAGACACCTTTAGATGCCCTGCTACAGCAAAATCTGGCCCTATATGTTTTCTCATTGCAAAAATAATTGGAATTAACCGAAAAGAAAAATAGGCTTACTATGAGAGATAATTAATTAAACTGAGAGCAAGGATTACATTGACCATCTCATTATGTACTTTACATTAATTACTTCATTCCAGCAACCAATTAGCACACCAGCAGAAGATGCAAGTTCAATTCAGCTAATGCAATAGAAATATATAACTAGAGAATACAAGTGAGAACCAGGCTGAATATAGAAAGTTCAGAGCGGAAGTGAAAAAGGAAATAAGAGGGGCAAAAAGAGAGTATGAGAATAGACTGACAGCTAACATAAAAGGGAATCCAAAAATCTTCTATAGGTATATAAATAATAAACAGGTAGTAAGAGGAGGGGTGGGGCAGATTAGGGGCCAAAAAGGAAACCTACGCATGGAGGCAGAGGGCATGGCTGAGTTACTAAATGAATACTTTGCATCTGTCTTTACCAAGGAAGAACATGCTGCTAAATCATAGTGAAAGAGGAGGTAGTTGAGATACTGGATGAGATAAAAATTGATAAAGAGGAAGTACTAGTGAGGCTGGTTGTACTTAAAGTAGATTAGTCACCAGGACCGGATGGGATGCATCCTAGGATGCTGAGAGAGGTAAGGGGGGAAATTGCGGCGATGCTGGCCATAATCTTCCAATCCTCCTTAGATATGGGAGTGGTGCCAGAGGACTGGAGAGTTGCAAATGTTAAACCCTTGTTCAAAAAAAGGTGTAAGAATAAACCCAGCAATTACATACCAGTCAGTTTAACCTCAGTAGTGAAGAAAATTTTAGAAATGATAATCCGGGACAAAATTAACAATCACTTGGACAAGTATGGATTAATTAAGGAAAGCCAGCGCAGATTTGTCAAAGGCACATCATGTTTAACTAACTTGATTGAGTTTTTTGATGAGGTAACAGAGAGGGTTGAGGAGGGCAATGCGGTTGATGTGGTGTACATGGACTTCCAAAAGGCGTTTGATAAGGTGCCACATAATAGGCCTGCTGGCAAAGTTGAAGCCCATGTAATAAAAGGGACAGTGGCAGCACGGATATGAAATTGGCTAAGTGACAGGAAACAGAGTACTGGTGAACAGTTGTTTTTTGGGCTGGAGGAAGGTGTACAGTGGTAGGAACATAGGAAAAGGAGTAGGCCATTGAGCCACTCAAGCCTGTTCCGCCATTCAATGAGATCATGGGTAATCTGGTGTTCCCCAGGGGTTGGTAGGAGGACCATTGCTTTTCTTTTTATATATTAATGACTTGGATTTGGGTGAACAGGGCACAATTTCAAAGTTTGCAGATGACACTAAACTTGGAAGTACAGTGAACAGTGAGGGGGATAGTGATAGACTTCAAGAAGACATAGACAGACTGGTGCAATGGGCGGACATGTGGCAGCTGAAATTTAATGCAGAAAGTGCAAATAATACATTTTTTTTATTTGTTCATGGGATGTGGGCGTCACTGGCAATGTATTTATTTAAAGGCCTTCCTGTCTCATCTGAGATCTATTTTTTCTGTCCTCATGTGCAAATTCAACCAAGAGCAACCAAATTGAGACAGTGAGATGAATTAATTAAAGAACAGATTTTTTTTATTCGTTCATGGGATGTGGGCATCACTGGCAAGGCCAGCAGTTATTACCCATCCCTAGTTGCCCTTGAGAAGGTGGTCGTGAGCCGCCTTCTTGAACCGCTGCAGTCCATGTGATGAAGGTAATCCCACAGAGCTGTTAGGGAGGGAGTTCCAAGATTTTGACCCAGCGACGATGAAGGATCGGCGATATACTTCCAAGTCAGGATGGTGAGTGACTTGGAGGGGAAGTTGGAGGTGATGGTATTCCCATGCGCCTGCTGCTCTTGTCCTTCTAGGTGGTAGAGGTTGTGCCAAAGAAGCCTTGGCGAGTTGCTGCAGTGCATCTTCTAGATGGTACACACTGCAGCCACGGTACGCCGGTGGTGGATGGGGTGCCAATCAAGTGGGCTGCTTTGTCTTGGATGGTGTTGAGCTTCTTGAGTGTTGTTGGAGCAGGCAAGTGGAGAGTATTCCATCACACTCCTGACTTGTGCCTTGCAGATGGTGGAAAGGCTCTGGGGAGTCAAGAGGTGAGGCACTTGCTGCAGAATACCCAGTCTCTGACCTGCTCTTTTTGCCACAGTATTTATGTGGCTGGTTCAGTTTAAGTTTCTGGTCAATGGTGACCCCCAGGATATTGATGGTGGGGGATTCGGCAATGGTAATGCTGATGAATGTCATGAGGCGGTGGTTAGACACTCGCTTGTTGGAGATAATCATTGCCTGGCACTTATGTGGTGCGAATGTTACCTGCCACTTATCAGCCCAAGCCTGAATGTCGTCCAGGTCTTGCTGCAAGTGGGCATGGACTGTTTCATTATCTGAGGAGTTGCGAATGGCACTGAACACTGTCCAGACATCAGCAAACATCCCCACTTCTGACTTTATGGTGGAGGCAAGGTAATTGATGAAGCAGCTGAAGATGGTTGGGCCTAGGACACTGCCCTGAGGAACTCCTGCAGCGATGTCATGGGGCTGTGATGATTGACCTCCAACCACCACAACCATCTTCCTTTGTGCTAAGTATGACACCAGCCAATGGAGAGTATCCCCCCACTGCTGCAACCACTACCCCGCCCCCCCCCCCCCCCCCGCCCACCGATTCCCATTGATTTCAGTTTTACTAGGGCTCCTTGATGCTACACTCGGTCAAATGCTGCCTGGATGTCAAGGGCAGTCACTCTCACCTCACCTCTGGAATTTAGCTCTTTTGTCTATGTATGGACCAAGGCTGTAATGAGGTCGGGAGCCATGTGGTCCTGGCGGAACCCAAACTGGGCATCAGTGAGCAGGTTATTAGTGAGTAAGTGCCACTTGATAGCACTGTCGACGACACCTTCCATCACTTTGCTGATGATTCAGAGTTGACTGATGGGGAGGTAATTGTCCAGATTGGATTTGTCCTGCTTTTTGTGGATAGGACATACCTGGGCAGTTTTCCACATTGCCAGATAGATGTCAGTGTTAAAGCTGTATTGGAACAGCTTGGCTAGAGGCACGGCTAGTAATGGAACACAGGTCTTCAGCACGACAGCCGGAATGTTGTCGGGGCCTTTGCTGTATCCAGTGCGCTCAGCCTTTTCTTGATATCACATGGAGTGAATCAAATTGGCTGAAGATTGGCTTCTGTGATGGTGGGGACCTCAAGAGGAGGCCGATATGGATCATTCTCTCGGCACTTCTGGCTGAAGATGGTTACAAACACTTTAGCCTTGTCTTTTGCACTCACGTGCTGGGCTCCACCATCATTGAGGATGAGGATATTCATGGAGCCACCTCCTCCCATTAGTTGTTTAATGGTCCACCACCATTCACGACTGGATGTGGCAGGACTGCAGAACTTTAATCTGATCCATTGATTGTGGGATCGCTTAGCCCTGTCTATAGCATACTGCTTCTGCTTTTTAGCATGTATGCAGTCCTGTGTTGCAGCTTCCCCAGGTTGGCACCTCATTTTTAGGTATGCTTGGTGCTGCTCCTGGCATGCTCTTCTACACTCCTTATTAAACCAGGGTTGGTCCCCTGGCTTGATGGTAATGGTAGAGTGAGGGATATGCCAGGCCATGAGGTTACAGATTGTGGTGGAAAAGAATTCTGCTGATGGCCCACAGCGCCTCATGGATGCCTAGTTTTTGAGCTGCTAGATCTGTTCTGAATCTATCCCATTTAGCATGGTCGTAATGCCACACAACACAATGGAGGGTGTCCTCAGTGTGAAGACGGGATTTCGTCTCCACAATGACTGTGCAGTGATCATTGCTACCAATGCTGTCATGGACAGATGCATCTGTGACAGGTAGATTGGTGAGGACGAGGTCAAGTAGGTTTTTCCCTTGTGTTGGTTCTCTCACCACCTGTCACAGGCCCAGACTGACAGCTATGTCCATCAGGACTCGACCAGCTCGATCAGTAGGTATGCTATCGAGCCATTCTTCGAGATGGACATTGAAGTCCCCACCCAGAGTACATTCTGTGCTCTTGCTACTCTCAGTACTTCTTCCAAGTGGTGTTCAACATGGAGGAGTACTGATTCATCAGCTGAAGGAGGGCAGTAGGTGGTAATCAGCAGGAGGTTTCCTTGCCCATGTTTGATCTGAAGCCATGAGACTTAATGGGATCCAGAATCCATGTTGAGGACTCCCAGTGCCACTCCTTCCCGACTGTATACCAATGTGCCGCCACCCCTAGTGGGTCTGTCCTGCCGGTGGGACAGGACATACCCAGGGATGGTGATGGAGGAGTTTGGGACATTTGCTGAAAGGTATGATTCTGTGAGTATGACTATGTCAGGCTGTTGCTTGACTAGTCTGTGGGACAGCTCTCCCAATTTTGGCACAAGTCTCCAGATGTTGGTGAGGAGGACTTTGCAGGGTCGAATGGGCTGTGTGTGCCATTGTCATGTCCGTAGCCAGAGCTGAGGTTGATGCCAGGTGGTCCATCTGGTTTTATTCTTATTGTTTTACGTACATTTTGGTAGGAAGAATGAGGAGAGGCAATATAAACTAAAGGGTACAATTCTAAAGCAGGTGCATGAACAGAGAGACCTGGGGATATATGTGCAGAAATCATTGAAAGTAGCAGGGCAGGTTGAGAAAGCGGTTAAAAAAACATACGGGATCCTGGGCTTCATAAATAGAGGCATAAAGTACAAAAGCAAGGAAATTATGATGAACCTTTATAAAACACTGGTTCGGCCTCAACTGGAGTATTGTGTCCATTTCTGGGCACCACACTTTAGGAAGGATGTGAAGGCCTTAGGGTGCAGAAAAGATTTACAAGAATGGTTCCAGGGATGAGGGACTTCAGTTACGTGGATAGATTGGAGAAGCTGGGGTTGTTCTCCTTAGAGCAGAGAAGGTTGAGCGGAGATTTGATAGAGGTGTTCAAAATCATGAGGGGTCTAGACAGAGTCGATAGAGAGAAACTGTTCCCATTGGCGGAAGGGTCAAGAACCAAAGGACACAGATTTAAGGTGACTGGCAGAAGAACCAAAGGCGACATGAGGAAAAGCTTTTTTACGCAGCGAGTGGTTAGTATATGCAATGCACTACCTGAAAGGGTGGTGGAGGCAGATACTATTGTGGCTTTCAAAAGGGAATTGGATAAGTACCTGAAGGAAAAAGAATTGGAGGGCTACAGGGGAAGGGCGGGGGAGTGGGACAAGCTGAAGTACTCTTGCAGAGAGCCGGAACGGACTTGATGGGCTGAATGGCCTCCTTCTGTGCTGTAACCATTCTATGAATCTATGAAATTCCCACCTCCTACTCCAAAGACCCCTCCCCACTCACTGCTGGACCGCCCAGTTACCCCTCCTGGCCCTCATGCTTAACAAAATTATAAATGGTTCCCTTTGCTCAGGCACCATCACTCTCCCTTTCAAAACTGCCATAATCATCCCCCTCAAACTATGCCCCATTTTATTGTCTCCTAGCTCTGTTCCCATCTCTCCCAAAACTTCCTGTTTGAAACCCTTCAGTTCAGCTGCCACCCTGCTCACGCCATCTTCATTCATCGCCACTCCTCCATCTCCATGGGACCACTCTCACATGTCCCATTCCTGCCTGTCCCAACACACCTAGTGCATATCCAGCAACAGCTTCTCTCCCTGCCCCTGTACAGTCACTTCCTGGGTGCCTCTGGAATCTATCCTTGACCTTCTCCTCTTCCTCATCCAGATGTTGCCACACTGAAGCATTATCTATAGCCACAAAGTCAACTGCCATATGTATGCTGACCACACCAAGCTCTACCACTGCTCTTGACCCCAAAATCACTTCCATGCTGTCAGACTGGCTGACTGGCATCAAGTCATGGACAAGTAAGTCAAAATTTGCTCAAACCTGACACTGGGAAGACCAAAACCTTCATATTCAGTTCTCTGCATAAACCTGTTCTGTTGCCAATAACGCCATCTGACCACACACTCAAGATGTGCAAAATCCCAGGCCCAATTAGACACTTAATTCTACCTCCACTAAATTGCACACCTCCACTAAATTGCTCACCTCCACTCCAACACTCCCACTGCCCTTGATATTCTTATCCATGTTTTTGTCACCTCTAGACTTAATTTTTCAAATGCTCTGCTCGCTCGGCTCCAATCCCCAACCCTCCATAAACTCCAACTTTTTCAAAACTCAATGGCCATCCTGTCCCACATTGACTTGCACTTTCCCATCATCCCCACCAATCATTACACTGGCCCCATGCTCCTCAATGCTGGAGTTTTAAATCCTAAATACCCATCTTTTAGGCAAAGCGTTTTGGTCACCCTGGCTTGCCATTATTTCCTTTGTTTCTTTTATCTATTTTTTCTCCCCCTTTGTAAAGCAGCTTGGGACATTTTAAAATGTTATGTAAGTGTTGCAAAATGATTGTCACAAGCAATAGTGGCACTTTAAGCCCCACCTCCAACAAGATGTGAAGTGCCTCTTGCCTCTTAATATGAATGGCCACCATCTTGAAAATTCCTTTAGTGCAAATGAAAAATTCACCATACGGGAGTGCCTAAAATAAAACATACTGCAACAATGAATCACAAGGCTCGGGTGAGGTTTCAGCTCAGCAACTCATGGTGAAGACAACATTTATATGTGTGAACATAATGGAGTCCTAATGCTCTATGGAGCTAAAACGTGCAGTTGTTGGTTCAATTCTTTAAGCAATAATAACACATTGGTCAAACTGTAATTTTTATTTGTATTTTACCTTTGTTTCTTATTTTGAGTCAATGAGCTAGAACCTCATCTTAGCTCCACGACTCGGTGCTACAATATGTTTTATCTTGAGCACAGATGGCCCCATGAAATTTATCCTGATGAAGGGAATTTTCAAGATAGTGACCAGTGTGCTGAGAAAGGATGGTTGATATCAAAGGATGTAACATGATGTAAAATGCAACATACATGAGATAACAACAGAAATTGTAAATAACAACAGAAAATGCTGGAATAATTCAGCAGGCCAGGCAATATCCGTGGAGAGAAAATAGAGTCAACGTTTTGAGTCAAACTCTTTGTCAAGACTGGAAAGGCACAGGAAATGAAATAGATTGAGAGGCCAGGCTGGGAGAGAAACAGAAATTGTACCATGCTTACACTTGAAGTATAAATGCTGTTCACTTCCATTCTTGTTGTAACTGTTTTCATTGCAGAATACATATAGTACTTAAGATCAAAGTCCTTTCAAAATCTTTTTTGAGACCTCTACATCTCTGCACGGCAATCCTTTGGAATGGGCAAAATCAGGTGTTTTGTCAGCAGCATAAACTAGAATTAGCTAAATGCTTGAATGATGTTATAACCTACTGAGTATAAGAATCATTATAAAGGAATGTGTGCCAGTGCTGCCGATTCAATGTATTATTACAGTAATCAGCAGGTAAATGCACAAGAGGCTTTACCAATTCACTAGTGTCAGCTGAGTAGAAACAAATACTAGCTTTGCATAAAGCATTTTTCTGACCTTCACATACCCTTACCAAAGGCTCTTATTTCTAAGTAGTGTGGGTACATTTAAAGAACGGCTATTTCATCTGATCAACAAAAGAATAATAGGTCTGTCAGAAGCATTCAAAAACTTGCAGTTTTGACAAAGATAAATTATGGTGAGTTTTTGCAACTTGAGAGGTGCTATTAAGTGATCATATTTCATTCCCAACCCTTCGTATAAGTGCAAGAGTGATGTTGCATTATGACCTCTGTCATCCTTCAACAAATGTCATGCTAGAATTATCGGATAAAAATAAACAAACATTAGAGTGTCAGAACTGGAGATTTTATCTCTAGTTAAACATCCCACAGGCTGTTCACTACAAGGGATTTGATTGCCATGGAATTTGTTTGAAACAGAAAAAAATCATGATGAATAAGAACAAGAATATGAAAAAAATTAAAACCAAGATGAACCAAACAGTAATAAAGTTATTATGACATGCAGTTTGTATCTAAGAGGACCATTGTGATTAAAGTAGACTCACACATTTTAGAAATCAGTGGCAATAAACACTTATAATACCTTTAATAGATATCACCTCTCACTATCTTTTTACAGTATTTTAAATAGTTTCAAAGATTTGTTTTAAGGATATATTTACAGTCTTTATTTACAAAAAGCAGTGCTCTGGAAATTTGTAATCGAATCAAAATAAGAGAATTTCCTTGATGGTCAATAAATAGCATTTACATTATGATGCATTTACACAACAAGTTTAACATCAGTGCAAACCCTTTGCAGCTTCACACTGACCTTAAACTTGTGGAGTATAAATCAGGTGTCAAGGCCCAAACTGACTCCAAAGCAAAGCAAAGTTAGACTCTGTCCTCCAGGGAGTCTCACTGCTCTTTGCTCTGCTGTCAGAATGGGCCCTGAATCTGCATTCAGACCACATTTACAGCATAACTGCACTGTTGCAAAGTTAAGTGACAGCAAAATGCCTTTGCTCTGATGCTGTAGTTATAGTGTGAATATATCTTTAGTTACCTTGACTTTAAAAAGGCTTTGATTACTCCAGTTTGCCATCTTATTTTTTTTGTTTGAGTAGAACTAAAAAGGAATTTCCTCTTTCTGGTAATAACCAAATTGACCATCAATTAACGGCAGAACAATGGGCCTTTCTTTGTTTCTTTATGTGCACCAACACAAGTCATATTTAGTTTTGGCTCCAACAATGTTGCATGCAGCCAGATTGCACTTTATATCATTGTATTTCATTTTTAATGCACCAGCATCTAAAGCATGCTCTGTGACCCTTTCGAGGGTGTTTCTGTACCATAATGGAGAAATTATCATATTAGTGTTGCAGCATTGGCATAAGAAGTGTGGCACCCATGGTGCTGCACACCAAAATCCCTATTATATTATTAAAAACATTCAATATTGATGCTTACCATCCAAAAAGCAAGGTCACTTTTTCTTATTAAACAGTGGGGAGAGGAATGGCCCTTTTTTATTCTGGGGCTATGAGAGGCATTCCCTTTGAACACAAAGTACAAAATTCTGGTTTTATATCAGAAAATGCCATACCCATTGCTTTAATTAAGGAAATGTATATCTAATAGGAAAATCAATTCTATTATTTTCTTTCATATCTTACATAGACTGTCTCACAGTTGAGTAAAATTGGCATTGAGAGAAAAACTGTTCAAAGTAATGGTACCAAAATCTTCCACAATCCATTCAGCAATTACTTCACATTTCAAAAATAGCATACAATATTCCCATTTTTACCGTAAGATTTTAATTTTTTACCTGATTTTCATAATATCAGTATAGATGGCAAAGACCTGTGGGATATCATTTATATCCTATAGAGCGAGCTGAGTGTAACGTCTTTGTTGCTCATAAGTTATCAAGTAAGCCTACATGTGGGATATGAATCATATTCCATGGGTTTTTTATTAAATATGCTCTATCAATTTTGAAAATAGGATCCACTAAAAAGAGCTTTGCTTTTAAATTATAGTTGATAGCTGTGAAGTCATAATTCTAATCTGCATAGAACATTTTGGGAGCTGGTTAAACAACTGTTTTTTTCCCCTAGTAAAATATTTTCTCGATCCGAGCTACAAAATTGTAAAAGTCTCTCGAACTAAACATATTACCTATGTATTTTACTAATAGTCAAAGTTATTTAATTTTAATCTAAAAATATGGCGAGCTAATTCATATTTAAACTGATCTATTGTAAAACAAGATTTCATGTTAAACTAGAATAGTCTGTAAAAAATCAGCAATCAATGAATAAAATCACATAAAGCTTGCCATTGTGAAAAATTGATACAACATCTTAATGACATAACGAAATGTACTACTGTAGTATTTTAAAACTAAAAAATAATCTGGGTAAATTGAGTTTGTTTTAGCCAAGCCACTAGGTGGGGTGCAACACTGGAGAAATTGGGAGCAATGAAAGATATAAAGGAAATTTAAAACAAAACAAAGAAATTAATAAAGCATTGTCCAACCATTTAAAAAGTCCAAAATATTTTCCTAAACTTAGCGTTACTGTTCTGAAGTATTTTCTACAAAGCTTGTTGTGCAGAATTTATTCATACTATATGAGTTGGCACTGATTGCACTAGTAACAATGTAAGATGGATGGGGCATATAAAAGTGAACCAATTTAGATTTAAGTGTGAACATCTACAAAAAACAACAAATTAATAAAATATAGCCATTAGTAAGTTGTGTTGTGCTTAATATTATCAAGGCCACATAACAGTAGAAAACAATGTCAGAGGCCAATGTAACTAACTGTCACATTGATCTCATGCGTATTAAAAGGATTCTTTTTATTATCTAATTATAATCATTAGATTTACTGATAACAGGATCTTTGGCACAATTACGTAGAACAACAGTTTAATAACAGTTGCCAAGTTACCAAGTAGTACGGCAATAATAATTGACTTGACCAACATCAAACGCATTTATCCAAACCTTGTATAATCACTGTAACTGATTCTTAGACTTTTCTCTCATTAAAGTAAAACATCGCAGTCTAGAGTTTTCACTAGGCCTGAAATAAGCCAAAGATTGAGGAATTTTAAGCACAAGTTACTTCCAGCGCAAATCGAGTTTTTGCAATCTTTTGCGCTGATTTTAAAAACATTGCACTGGAAGCTGGCTCCGCCCATAAAACTGACTACACCAAATTAATCAGCATGATGAGTTTCCACCAATTGCACCCATTTGCAGGCCTTCAAGGAGGCTCTTAAAGTTAAGCTTTTTGTTTAGGTGTAAGGGCATTAATAGGCACCTTTTAAAAGCGTTTAAATATTAAAAAATATTTAATTTACTAATAAACTGACTAGTGTATACAAATGAAACTAGTAAATGGTTCTGTGCAGTTATTTTTAAGTCATTTTCAGTTATTTAAAATCCAGTTACTCACAGGTGGTGGACTAGACATTCATATTAAAAATGTTTATTTTTTCTGATGAACCCATTTTCAGCTGTATTAATAAAACTGCACCAGGTTACACTCTTAAATATATCAAGGAATATTTTTTAATGCAAGGGTCAAGAATAAACAATTACATTCTAAAACGCTGCCTGGCTGCGCTAGCTCATGGCAGATTTTACATTTGTGATTATGCAAATGAGTTTGAGCGGAAACTTGAACCATAACTTCACTTCACAAAAACCTGTGCAATTTGCGCCTGGATTGCCGGTTGCTCCCAAAGCGGAAACAATGTTTGTGTGGAGCATAAACACCATAGAAACATAGAAACATAGAAGATAGGAGCAGGAGTAGGCCATTTGGCCCTTCGAGCCTGCTCCGCCATTCAACGAGAACATGGCTGATCATCCAAACCCTACACCGACAGCCATCCCACCCAAGCCCTATCCCCGTAACCCCGTAACCCCATGTATTTAATCCCCCCTAACACTAAGGGCCAATTTTTATCATGGCCAATCAACCTAACCCGCACATCTTTGGACAAGTTGGGCAAGTTGGGCCGATGGCCAGTTTCTGTCTTGTAACTTCTATGCATTGAAGCAATATCAAATAAATTATGCCACACACAGACCAGCAGAGACACTAAGACTTCCTCCTTTAATTGATACAGTAGGACCATTTAGTGTGATTTTCCTTTGGTGAAATTATTTGGTTAAGGTGACAATTTTCAAAAGAGGAGCTTTTTCTACTGTAATAGGTTGTGTGATAGTCCCGCCATTTGAATTTGCTTCATATGATCATCTTGTCGTCCCTTAACTGACCCAAAGCTGCATTCCCAGAAGGTAACCATTCATTTTGATTTAATTTTAATGGTCACCATTGGCATACAATTAGAAATGTGGATAATAATTTTTAGGAAAAGGCTATTAGATCCATTAAGTTCATCCCATCTCATATTAAAATGTGGAGGGGGTACACTAGGCATAGGGGGTTAGCATCGCTGTCTTTCTGTGTGTAATGGGGCTGTAGTGCTTTGTTTACAATGTGCTTTTTCTGCCCTAAGGCAGTAGACAATGATTTTTTTCCTGTTAAATAATATCTCATAACTTAAAACATATTTTCCACACTATTGATCACAGCTGTTGACTTGAGCCATGAGCTGTCTATAATCATGGCCATGAATGTTCATTACATGTGCTAAAGTATACTACAACCAGAGTCAGTAGAAATGGTTCAGGTGTGCTGCAGCAATATTCCTATAGAATACTCATGTTATCATTGTACTTTTAAGATCCATAATTCAAGAGTTAATGCAGTCCACTTTTGAAGATTGTTCCTGATTGCCAGACAATAGTAATGCAGAGTGACTGTCATCTATTGTGTTATTTAATATATCCTGGTAGCACTGATGACATAGGATCTATTGTTTCTGAACATAACTGTTAAATAGTAATTTTGGTGTGTTTGTTTTAATTCTCACTAGTACAAATATTACCTTCAGGAATTGTAAGTTAATAATTAGAACTTCTTTTCATATCACATGGCTTTGAAGTTGAACATTTTAGAACTCTGACAATTAAATTAAATTCTATCTATAGCAATCCTCCTGATTGCCTTTCTAATCTGTATTAATGTAAATTTTACCAAAATATTTGGGGTAGATCTTGGCAATCGTGTAAAACAGATGATAGCAAGTCAGCAGCCCGTTTTACATCTCTCCTGATTTTAATTCCATTAAAGTCAAGAGCTACCCCTTTATCTTTAAAATGCAAATGATCTGGCTTGGAATAAATAAAATACATCAAGATGCTAATTATTCACTCTAACATTGTTGATTATTATGCTATAAACAATTTTAACCTGCAACCTGTCAGTTAGGATCATGCTTTGTTTTGGCTCTAGTCTCATAAAAATGTAGTGCACGAGCACTCCCTGAGCTAAAATAACTGTACAAATGTCAAAATCTACATACACCAAGATACATTGAGTATCATCATTTATTTTCATGTTATCCTTGTTTAAATAGGTGTTAAGTTAGGTATTCACAAAATATGGAGAACTGTAAATATTTAGAGACTATTTAATGCCTTCTTATCTGATAACTTTTTTCAAAGTTAGGAGCTGGTTTACAGCCAAATGTAAGAGTGGGGTCAGACAGATACATCACACAAGGCATTAAATATTCAATTTACCAACTCACTATGCTTTGCTCATTTAAAAAGAGGAGAAAAGTGCTGAAATTGTGATGTATTAACTATGCAAAAAAAATACTTTCACAGCTGCAATGCTACATAAGTTTGTAATAAAAATACTATTTGAGACATAACTATAAACTAAACCCATCCCATTTGATCTATAACAGGTAAGGTCTCAATTCAGCAAAAAATCTTTTGGAAGACCTTATAGTATTACTGAATCCTAAAACCTTAATTACAAAAAAATATTGTTCTTTCAGTGTTAGATCTTAAGATGAAAGAAGACACTTGTCTGTGAAACATTTTCAATACTTTAATTCCCTTTTGAATGTGTACTGCATTCAGTACAGAACTGGAAATGATTCTTTATAAAATAAAAAGAAACTGATGCTCCTCTCATAGTACAGTCAAGAGACAGCTACATATAGATTATTATAGATAATAAAAAATGCTCCATGAAAGGAAAGTCTATGGGTAGTACTTTTTGTTTCATTATGCTGTAATCACTGCTTGCATTCAGAGAACCCTCTGAGTGAATATTGGCACAGTTCATTTTGTGTTTTTTTTGTTTTATCTCACCTGTACATTTCTCAGTAAAAATAAACTCTGCATAATAAATAATTATATAAAATAAATATATGTGATTTGGAATTGTATAAATACATCCATCCCAAAAGAACTGTAAAAAGACTCCTGTCCAACGTTGCCCAAGACAATGTGAGTTTAAGTTCTACCCAACATTTGTGATGGAGGTCATACTATTGTGCTATAAGTTACAGTAACTCTTTCATTGTTCTGATACTCTATGGTAAGAGTGAAAAGTCTAGTAGTAGTCTTCTAATTGGATATTTTAGGCTGACTCTTTGCCCTATCTTCACCAAGTCCAGGTGGTGTTTTTCCAGTTACATGAAGGAACATTTTTGTGGCACTACTATGTCAATTTAACTTGCATCCCAGAGAGAAAGCGTCAGCAATATCATTCATAGATTAAAGTCTATGATCAACACATGCCACTTCCCTTCGTCTGCTGCTATATATAGCATTACTGATGTCAGTAAGTTGTGAACTCATAGTTTTAAATTGTAAAATCCTGAACAGGTAATTGCACATCTGAAGTGCTTCTCATTTGAAGAAACTAAGGCCACATCTCTGACTAGGCATCCTTTTCAAACCACTCTCCCAACCGCTTGCAGCTGTAGGAAGCTGATGTTCTACATCCTTGTTTCTGTGAAGAACAGTGTAAATAATTCTTCTTCTTCAGAAGTTGGACAGCTTCAACTATATCCTAATAAATCTCTATAGAGTTCAGGTACTTTCTCAGGATTCACGGGTCTTGGCAAGAAATGTGTAAACTTCTGATGTCTTTTGGATCTACTCCCATCTCTTGGAGATCCATCTTTATTGAGTGCAACGAAATATCGTCGCCCTGTGTCACTGTGTTTATACAGGTTAGAAGAATATGTGTTGTACCAATTTTCTTCAAATTGCTCTCTAAAGACGCATTCTGCTGTCAGTTTTTCCTAAAAGGAAAAGAATAGATAATGAAGACATAAAGTATCATTGCAAATAAATAGTAGGTTAAAATACTGATTCTTTCCAATTTTCTGTAAGATTATAAATCAGATTGGTTGCTGTATCTTGGCCATATTGCTGAATTTAGTGGCTTAGATAACTGAGTTTTAGAATATGTAATACCTATGTAAATATAGACATGTTTGTAGCTATAAAAAGACTAATCATATACTGTACACAGATTGTTTCAGTGGAATAAATTTTGTATCTCTTTTGATTACCAAGACAACAGTATACAGATTCCACAGATAAGCAATATGATGCAAATGTTTTTGTTCCTGTGCCTGGGCATATTGGATCACCTCGGCACAGTGCATAGAGCAAAATGAAACAGAGAGAGGTGCATGCTCATAAGGGAGCTTGCCCAATGTATTTTATTTGTTCTTGGGATGTGGGTGACACTGGCAAGGCAGCATTTATTGCCCTAGTGGCCCTGAGTAGATGGCAGACCTTCTCCTTGAACTGCTGCAGTCCTTGTGGTCACAGTGCTCTCACAATATTGACCCAACGACAATAAAGGAATGGCGATATATGTCCAAGTCAGGATGGTGTATGACTTAGAGGGAAACTCAGAGGTGATGATATTCACACAACATTGTTGCTCCTGTCCTTCTCAGTGGTAACTCCAATGTAACCCCACTATTTAAGAAAGGAGGGAGAGAAGAAAACGTGGAACTACAGACCTGTTAGCCTGACATCAGTAGTAGGGAAAATGCTAGAATCTATTATTAAGGACGTGGTAACAGGGCACTTAGAAAATAATAATAGGATTGGGCAGAGTCAACATGGATTTATGAAAGGGAAATCATGTTTGAGTTTTCTGAGGTTGTAACTAGCAGAATAGATAAGGGGGAACCAGTGGACGTGGTGTATTTGGATTTTCAGAAGGCATTCGATAAGGTGGCACACAAGAGGTTATTAAACAAAATTGGGGTTAATATACTAGCATGGATTGAGGATTGGTTAATGGACAGAAAACAAAGAGTAGGAATAAACGGGTCATTTTCGGGTTGGCAGGCTGTAACTAGTGGGGTACCACAAGGATCAGTGCTTGGGCCTCAGCTATTTATAATCTATATCAATGATTTGAATGAGGGGACCAAATGTAATATATCCAAGTTTGTTGATGATACAAAGCTGGGTGGGAATGTACGTTGTGAGGAAGATGCAAAGAGGCTTTAAGGGGATATAGACAAGCTAAGTGAGTGGGCAAGAACATGGCAAATGGAATATAATGTGGAGAAATGTGAAGTTATCCACTTTGGCAGGAAAAATAGAAAAGCAGAGTATTTTTTAAATGGTGAGAGATTGGGAAATGTTGATGTTCAGAAGGACCTGGGTGTCCTTGTACACGAATCACTGAAAGTTAACATGCAGGTACAGCAAGCAATTAGGAAAGTAAATGGTATGTTGGCCTTTATTACAAGAGGATTTGAGTTTAAGAGTAAAGGCTTCTTACTGCAATTATATAGGGCCCTGGTGAGACCGCACCTGGAGTATTGTGTACAGCTTTGGTCTCCTTACCTAAGGAAGGAGATATTTGCCATAGAGGGATTGCAACAAGGTTCACCGGACTGATTCCTGGGATGGGGAAATGTCCTATGAGGAGAGATTGAGTAGACTAGGTCTATATACGCTAGAGTTTAGAAGAATGAGAGGTGATCTCATTGAAACATACAAAATTCTTACAGGGCTTGACAGGGTAGATGCAGGGAGGATGTTTCCCCTGGCTGGGGAGTCTAGAACCAGGGGTCACAGTCTCAGAATAAGGGGTGGACCATTTAGGACTGAGATGAGGAGAAATTTCTTCACTCAGAGGGTGGTGAATCTTTGGAATTCTCTACCCCAGGGGGCTGTGGAGGCTCAGTCGTTGAGTATATTCAAGACACAGATCGATAGATTTTTGGATATTAAGGGAATCAAGCAATATGGGGATAGTGCAGGAAAGTAGAGTTGAGGTAGAAGATCAGCCATGATCTTATTGAATGGCGGAGCAGGCTCAAAGGGACCAAATGGCCTACTCCCGCTCCTATTTCTTATGTACTTATGTTCTTATGGTAGAGGTTGAAGGGTATTAACCATTCATTTAAATTAATGGACAAAAAATCAGGCAGGTTTCCATATGGCATGCAATGCTCCCCATCCAATTTTCCTCTATTCACTGCACACAGGCAATCCAATATTTCCAGATAAAGAACCAGAAAAAACTACCCCAATAAATGTCCTTGTTTTGAAAGATATAAAAACCTGCAAGAAGATACAACTTATTCATCATATTTTAGCTATCTTTATTTTCTGATTATGAAATAACCAGCATAAAAATCAACATGGTTCCCACCAGTAATGATTACAACCATTGTTATATTTTTCACAAGTGTCTAAAATGACCCTGCATGTTATTTTTGTTTTCTTTATAGATAATGCAATTGTTAATGCAATATTCACTGAATTAATTTGTTGTGGCAAACCTTGCTCAATAACCAGGCAATTCTTCTAAAAACCTGACCATAATACTACACCTATATTCAGTCATAAAAAGCTAATTCTTTTAGACAATTTTATTCTTGGTTTTGGAACATTAATTTTTAATGGTTAGTATTGAATAGACTGATATAAAATGCGCAATTCTTAAATCAATATTATATGAAAAATGTTATTTCTTTCTTTAGAAAGAAAGCATTCCTAATGGCTTAGAGAGCACCGCCACAGGCCACTGCAGGTATATTGCCATTTAGGCACCACCTGCTGGAACTTGACATCCATTACAGGAAAAAATGTGTAAATAACAATTTGTTTGTTGATAAATGAAAATACTGTAGCTTAGAATCAACTTCCCCTTCTATTAATTATTTATGCACAACATTTTATATTTATTTTAGCATATTAATTGCTGCAATAGTTTCAATAAGTTATATTATATTAATCTACCAGCATTACTGTTACAAATTCAATAATATTCATCACTACTACACACATTTAATTATCAGCAAATTTTCCATTTTAATATGATAAGTTTGATGCACATTAATTTATCATCATAATACAGGAATAGTCACAAAACAGGAAATGTAATTGTGAAATGTAACGATCACTTTAACAACTCACTTCCTGCATTAATACTCCGGTTAGTTATATTTCTTTTATAACCCAGATTACATTAATTGGAACTAAAATACTAATACCCTTGCAGTAGAATGAAAAGTATTTCCTCCTTGCACCCAGTGACAGTATCAGAAACTCAGTTTAGGTGCTGCACAGATTATATGTAGTGCAAAGCTCCACCTCCCAGTAACATTCCCTAATCAGATTCTCAGACCACCCCACTGCGCCAAGGTGGTAGTTTTGTTTCCAAAACCATCTATGCTTACTATCTGTCTGAGTGAGATTGCTCAATTAGTGCTAATTAGTATTGAATTGTAAAATTTGAAGACTTGTGTTCCCTGACAACTAGATTGAGAATACAATGTAATAGGTATAGATATATAGTAGGATCCTTAAAACAGCAGTTATCTGATAAATTGTTTCTGGACAGTTATAAAATGAATCTAGAAATTAAAGCTACTAATCAAAAGCAACATTTGCAGTGCAAACATTCATGAGCACATATTGCACCTGCTGGAGCTTAACCTTTAAATATGTCAGAATTATAGCAGCATTTTCATGCCAGGTTATTCCTAGTTGTGCCAGGAATTGACCTTTCCCAGAAATTGTCCAGCAAGCCACAACCTCCCTTTAACAAATACTAGACAAGGACAGAGGGAACTTTTAAAATATCATTTTTTAAATACAATTGCTCATTTTGATGCTTTTAAATTATTGAGAAAGTAACACAAATATATGTTTTTATACAAACTAAAGTAATGCACATGAAGAAATTACACCAGTATTTATTGTTTAGCTCAAACTGATATAAAATAGTTTTTAAGATATATAATACCCGACAAAACCTGATGCTTTTTGACTTATAGCTCTCAGATTGAAGATCCGCTTGTACTCTTCCTCTAAAAATATTAAAGTCTTTCAGCATTCATAAGCAGCAACAGTGAGTATACAAACAGATAGTGTCGTGTTGCGCATTTATGGCATTACGGTACAGGTCTAATTACAAGAATTGCCACAAAATGTTCACACTACAATATCAAATGTAATTAATTTATCTGATATAAACTTTCGGATCAGTTTGAATAAATAGTGTTACTTACCGAGCCATACAGTTCTCCTTTGTCGTTCATTCCCAGGTACAGGCCACTGTCCACTCCCCTAATGCTGACCAAACCCACAGCTATACTGATGAACTCCAGAATCCCTATAAAACAGGGAGGAAAAGGCTTGAAAGTTTGCATTTTCAAAATCATTTTGAACAAGTTAAAGATTCAAATATTTATTTTAGTTAAACGATAGCACGTTTTGCTGCAGTACTTTTGTATTGTACTTATTGCACATGGGATCAACGCTCAGAGAGTTTAGGATTTTATTATGTGCCCACAATAAAATGCTTTTTTTAAGCGGCCGTATCATTCTGGGATTATAATACGGCCCAGATAGTCTCTAGAATTTCCGCAGGTGCCTGCCAGAAGCTGGAGGTGCTTTGGGCACCGTTCCATATCGGTCTCCTGATAACACATGAGTTTATCAGGGCAAGAGGGGGTTATTTTTTTTTTAGAACGTTTGCAATAAGATGCCGCTAATTTGCCGGAAAGAGGGGTAGAAATTTCAGAATACTAAACTGATGTCCGCGCTGCCTCCATGGTCAACTGAGTTGGAGAATCGCCAACTCTCCAAAGTATCCTTGACATTGGTTAGGTGTGTGCGGAGCCGGAGTGAGAAAGCGGACAGAAACCAGCGCACCGACAGCGGGTTCCTGGAGAAGTTATTCCGGGGAAAAGGTTAAAATCTGAAGACTGGACAATCAGGAGCTGAGTCTGGAGACCGCGGCCTGTGACGATCGGTACCTGAGACGGTGTGGAATCCGAGCAGTGACCTAATGCCCGTGGCTCGGCACCATTCAATTAATGCCTTTCCCTGGATTTCCGAAAATGTTGGAAGTTGTGTATTGTATCGCCTGCGCTGCTTAGAATCGTACCGCTGTGATTTATAAATGTTCTCCGTTTGTTACTTTAATTCTGTTAACAGGTCGTTTATCATTTTTTTTTAAATAGGTGATCTTATCATTCTTTCTGAATTATGTCCAGGCACTCTTAAAAGTTCCAGTCAATTCATCCTCAACGTCATAGCGAATCGTCGTGTTAAACATATTACCAGGAACGCGTGTGCCTGATATGTTTTGTTGAACTATGCCTGTTTGAAAGCGTGGCTAGAAGAGTGATTCATCTCTTATCCAGGCCTCATCAGTAAGAAGGTGAATAGGGGCAGAATAAAAGTTAGAAGTTTAAGAGAAACGCCTCGAAATGTTTGATGCCATGCTGAAGGTTTTTGAATTTTAAGCTTGTACCATCGTAGTGGAGACCCCAGAAAGTTGTTGTTTTAACGTCATGCAAAAATAAAAACAGAATTATGATTAACCTATTTGGTGACCCCTCCCTAAAACACTACAGTATTTAGTTTGGGGAAATGTATTTGTATCTGTTTTTCGTCCATTTCAGTCTAGTACTTTTAAAAATCTGGGTAATTCATCATGAAACAATCAGAAATCCGAAATAAAAGCAACACATTACATGAGTGGCACCCAATTTGTAAATATGTAAGTATTCATCTAAGTAGCTTAATAGCCACAAAATCTGCGTATTTCACAAACTAGTAATGCATCCTTGCTGAAAGAATTGATGTATGAAAAGGAAAACTGAAAGGAACAATTGGTCTAAATACCAAAAACGGTGGCGATCGTACCAGAGTTACAAAATCAAAGCAATGCAGATAAACCTATTTCTGACTGTAATCGGAATAAGGCAGTCTTAATCGCACATATTTCAACGTAACTGTATTTTGTGACGTACGTGAAGTTTAGTGTGTAAGGAGAACTGACGAAGATACAGAATGATTTTTTTTAAAAAGGCATACCTACCGAATCGGCTGTGGTCTCGCCTGGTCCCCTGCACTGTTCCACCTGGAAGGATTTCCAAATGAAAGCCAGTCCTACAGTACAGCTGTCTCCTTCGCAGAATTCCCTGTAAATGCACTAAGTCCGTGCTGGTGCTTCGGGATAACCTGCTTTCGGTCTGGGCGAGGTGATCGCTGAGGAGGACCGGGGCGTCCGCGGCAGGAAGAAAGAAAGGAGCCGCGACGTGTCCAGCATCCAGACCGCCCAAGTAGCTCCCGATGTCGGCTAACGGAGCCATGATGAGTCGCTGATCACAACCAAGAAAACAGTTCAACACTAAAATAGAAACTGAAAAAAATACCAAAATAAAATAACGAACACAAAATTAAAGATTACGCCCTTGATTATTTGTCTTGTTTCCTCTCGATATTGTTGTACTTTCTAGTTTATGCTCTTAAAAGCGCAGAGGCTTAGCGCCGGGAGTAACATATTCTAGTTTGGTGCTGTTATGAAACGGATCAGATTAGCCGACTGTTTATATACATACCGTATGTAAATAAGCCCTCCGGGCATATGCTAATAAACTCGTCTCATTCAGATCGCAAAAGTTTTTATTTACTTTCAACTGCAGCCCATATCACAACACGATTTTACACAATGTCCAACACTAACAGTACAATTAAAACATTGACGAATGTAAAAAAAAGTAATACGCTGTGCACAAAATCTCCATTCAAAGATTTGGTGCTGAAAAGATGTTGAAAGCCTCCTCGTCTTACCTTTTGCTCAAGGTAGTCATATATTCCAGTTATTTCCCTGGTTTAAGACCTGCATTTTATATAAACATCGGGGAGTTTGATTTAATAAGTTCTGCTTGATGTGTGTGCATTACGTGGAACAGGTGCAAGGGAAGGTACATGTGGAGGCGTTACCCGAGACTTGTACCTGCCCAGACACATTAAAGCGTAAAAAACCCCTGTGATTCCTGGAACCAAACTTCAATCGCAAATATAGCATTGATATGATAACATACTCTCGCGCTGGAAGAGCGCAGAAAAAACAACTTTAACCGCGCTTATATTCTGAACTATGCAACGTCCCTTTCGGGATGGGAACAAATAAGTTGCATTTAGAAGTCATTTTATTATTTTAAAGAAATGTGGGTGGACATATTATTGCGATTTAGCCCTTTATTTACCAGAATATGGTCTTGAAATCGTAAAGGGATGTCGGTATATCTGTCAGCGGATCAGCATCGATTTATCAGTCGCACAATTCCAGGAAGGACTGAAACAGAATTCTTAATAAAGAGCTGTAAAAAGAAACTCGGCATGTCCTTCTTAACTCCAAGCAGTACAATATATCAAAAATAGCATCATAATGATTTGGTGCAACCTAAGAGTTCCCTCAGAGGCCATTCTAAAATGTTTATTTTATATTTAGGGTCCGCTTAAGAACTTAAGAGAAAAGTCTTGTTCGGCTTTGTTACAATAATCGCCATGGTTCCAATGTCAACGAAATGGGTCCCTTCTTACTGCGGTCACCTTGGTAATATATATTAATGAAATAAATAACTCCATTGCTTTACTTAATCCTCTTGTCGAGAACAATCCTTCCACAGAGTATGAGGGCAGATGCCAAAAAACTACTTTAAAAGGGTGCGTGTGCGTACGAATCAAACTGGCAATGCTCCAGCAACGAAGGGATTTCCAACCTAATTATGTTTTTGTATTAAACAGCAATGATGAATTACACAGAACGAGTATCAACGACCTCATAACAGGTGTCTGTTGTATTATTTCACTTTGTTAACTATGATGTCATGTGGTGGGACTCGCTAACCGCTATAATTGCAATCTCAAAGCATATCTGTGTCAACATAATAACTGAAATGTTAACACTTCCACTGATCAGCTCTTTGAAATGTCTGTCTGATTGTAGTGTGAAATCAAAGCGAGCAGATCAAAGTTTAGAAAAATCCCATATTCAAACGTTACCTTCTCAAAGCAAATTTTATAACTACTTGAAGAATAAGACTCAATTTGGTGATGCGGTCCTTACACGTTGGAAACGCTTGCACTTTTAAATGTAATGAATCACACATCCAGAACGTTGTAACGTAATCCACAAATTATTGTAACATGTAGTATTGTAAATCAACGGTTATTCTCTACATTGGGTGACACCTTGAACATTTCCGGACTAAATTTACAACTTGTTATTGATTGTATGATTACATGGCAAATCCTGGGGCATGATGACAAGACAGTAATTTAATTGAGCGTTTAGATTCCTTCAAATCATTTCAATCATCCCTAAGTGTCATTCTATTTATGTCCTTTTATTCCATGTTATTTGTTTGACCTGACAGCAATTGCGGCACTCTATATGATTGATACGCGATCGCGGGCTTAATAATTATGAAAATGCAAATTTCTAGAGTGAGTATCCAAATTTGATTACCCAGAAATAACATTTCGCATATGCCATATTTTATATGAAACAATGGACGGTCTGGTTAACTATTCCGGGGGGGCCTGCAATCCTGAGTTTGCTTGCATGCCAAATTGTACGCATAAACATCGAACTAAGAGGGGAACCTCCATATTAAAGGCACTGGTTAAGTGCTTTAGAATTACAAGGCTGTAGTCCAATCAAATGATTCAGATGATGGAGAGCAGTGGAGTTCTGTACATGTATCTGGACACTCATTCGCAGAGCTCCTTTGTTGCTGATCTCAATGCAAGATGCACTCATCAGTAAACCTCAGGCCTAAATTGTGTGTTCTTCATTATCTAGATACCGGGAACCTTCAGTAACAAAAACGCTGGAATTTGATTACTATTATCCATCCAGTAATTTTTTAATTTTCAGATGAATAGCATTTCAAAGACATTCAATGAGGATTGATAGAGGTCACTATTTTCAGATATCGCAGGCTGGATAATGCAGAACTTCATAGGATACCATGGCCGGAATTTTCTGTACCTGGGCGGATCGGGTGCGAGCGGTGGGCGTGGAGGGTCATGACCCCATTGTTGCTTCCATCCCGCTGCAGAAATCGACTTTGCACGAATGGGGCCTGTCCTGCGTGTGACCCGGCCCTATTAAATGGTGCTGGTCTGATGACGTCATCGATGACGCGTTTTCAGCCGGGATATTTAAAGGAGCCACGGACACTTTGCATTTGAAGGTTCATCTAGGATTGTGCAGGCAGCACACTGGAGGCTTTGATTGCTCCAAACAGTTGGAGAGATGGCTGCACAGAGGCAGAGGGCTGCAACCAGGTTCTCTGATGACTCCCTCCAGGTTCTCTGATGACTCCCTCAGAGCACGCAGGGAGGTCCTCTTCCCTTCCGATGGGCAGAAGAGACCTCCCCAGGAGACAAAAAGAGTCTGGCTCCAAATTGCAGAGGAGGCCAACAGCAGCGATGTGGTGAGGAGGACCTGGGTGCAGTGCCGCAAACGTTTCTATGATCTCATAAGATCTGGAAAAGTGAGTACAAAGCCACACTCAACCTCATCCTGCTGTGCCTCCTATCACATCCCCATCACTCTGCCTTCCCAACCCTACTCCTGCACATTATTACTCACACCAACATACCTTGCTCGTCCACACATTCCTCTTTCTCTATCTACATTATCACATCCCCACCTCACTAGCCACCCCTCACACTCACCCTCGTCATAATGCAATCATACCAACTAACAACACACAAGGAGGCCACTTGGCATTGGCACCCCACTGCATCATAGTCACCCTCTAAAGATGTAACCCATCCATTCCTTACACTCATTCCATCACTCTCACTCAACCTTCTCTTCTTTCCTTCCTTGCAGGAGAAGAGAGCCCACAATAAGAGGGAGAGGGAGAGAACTGGAGGTGGCCCTCCATCATTTGCCACCCTCACAGCAGCAGAGGAGGCTTCGTTGGAAGTCTCGGGAGAGGCCGAGCAGCTGGAGGTGGGAGATGGAGAGAGGGGGACATCTCAGCAACCCGGTGACAGAATTACATATCATACAGCTACATGGCATACATCAGTCACTCATATGGGGACTGATGTCATCAGCCACTGAAAGGTCATCATGTGCATAATGGTATCTGTACCCATTCTTCATCTGACATATCTAACTCATCTTTTTACTCTCCCACAGGTCCATCTAGAGCCCCCCACCCCACTGTCCAGGAGGAAGAGGAATACGACTCTTCAGAGGAGCTACCAGCCTCTGAGGGCATTGCGTCACCAGACATAAGCACACCCAGCACCAGCACAGAGACACACACCTCGGTGGGTACCACGCGAGATAGAGTAGTGTTGTCACCGGGTCCGTCACAAGTCACAAGTGAGCAAGAGCAGATGGCGGAGATGGAGACAGCAGTGGAGACTCCTCACCGGAGGTTGCAGGATGCTCCCAGCTTTGCTCAGCTGCATGCAGATGCTGAGCCTTGGGGGCCATCCAGAATGAGGGCGATCCTGGAGGTGTGGAAGAAGTGCAGGGGGCTTTGACAGGTTTTGCGACCGCGATATCTTCAAATGTTCAGTGAATGGAGGAGTCCATCTCCAACATAAGTACCACCGTGTCGCAGGTGGTGGTGACTAGGCTCTTCCATGGATAGGATGGCCACCTGCATGGAGCAGCTAATGCAACACTCACAGGAGCACATGGTCTCTATGGAGAATAGATGGCTATCTATGGAGAATAGATGGAAGAGGCTCATAGTCCTCCTGTTTAGGAAGAATGTCAATGTAGAAGTGTGTCCTTATGGCCCCAGTGATGTGCAGCAAGGTGCTCTCCAGCTCCTTGCTAGTAGGGAAGTGCGGGTGGCCCATGAGATGGATGATGGTGAGAGGGGAGAGGGAAGTGCTCTCAAAGCACTCACACTTCTTCCCTGTTGCCGCCATCTCAGTCAGAGCCCCAGATGGTTCCTCAGATCACGATGGCCGAGTCTCCCCCTGCACAGTCTCAGGAGGAGCAGACTTTGGCGGGGTCATCACAAGCTCCAAATCCCAGTGGACGCCTGCCAAGAGTGTCTAAGCAGTCACGGCAGGGAAGTGAGTAGGCTCCCTCTACCTCTGCTGAAGCCACAGGTGTAGCACCTCATAGAAGCACGTGGAAGAGAAAGATGACACACAAGTAGATTCACAAGGGTAGCCACTTGGGTGTTTTAGTGAATGTTAATGGCAAGTTTCCATTCACGTATTGTCAACCATTAAAATCTTTATTTTCACCACTTTCCCGTCTTGGACACATTTGTGTGCACCTTTGGAAGTGGCTTAGTGAGTTGCAGTGAATGGTGAGACATAATGATACCTCCAGCAATGGTGGTCAGTGTGAAAGGAATTGTTTGGTTATTGTAGAGATCTTTTATGGTGTTGCTGTGGGGAGGTGCCAAACTGGCGCAGCATGTGGCAGCCATATGGGTGTACTGTGTAAAGTTAAGTAAATCTGGATATGATGAGGCCATCCCTGGCCTCCCGGCAGCAATGTGCTCAGGTCACAGCTTCCTCCAGCTCCTGCTTCTCCTCATCGTCCAGCTGATGCACCTCCTCCTACTCCTGCTCCTCCTCCTCTGAAGAGGTTATGTGCTCAGTGCCTTGCTCCTCATATAGCGCTAATCCTCGCTGCTGCACTATGTTGTGCAGGGCACAGCAGACCACGATGATTCTGGAGTCCCTGGCTGATGCGTACTGAAGGGCTCCTCCAGATCTGACAAGGCATCTGAAGCGCATTTTCAGCATGCCTATTGTCTGCTCTATGACACATCTGGTGGAAATGTGGCTTTCATTTTATCTCTCCTGTAGGTTGCCATGAGCCGCATCTTCAGTGGTTAGCCCTTGTCTCCAAGCAGCCAGTTGGAATGTCTGTTTGGAGAAGTGAAGAGTTGAGGGAGGGTGGACTGGCACAGGACGGAAGAGTCATGACAGCTGCCAGGGAACTTGGCACACACATGCATGATGATCTTCCTATGGTTGCAGACCAGTTGCACATTGAGGGAGTGGAAGCCCTTGCAGTTGACAAAGACTCCTGGGTTATGATGGGGTGGCCTGATGGCCAAATGTGTGCAACCGATGATGCCCTGCACTCGTGGGAAGCCAGCCAGAGTGGCAAAGCTCAGCGCCCAGTCAGTAACACTGGCTTCATCAGTGGCAAAGTTAATATAATTGGCTGACTTGTCACAGAGGGCATCGGTGACCTGTGTGATGCATTTGTGGGCGGCCGACTGCAAGATGCCGCAAATGTCTACTGCAGATCCCTGGAAGGAGCCTGAGGTGAAGAAGTTGAGGGTGCTGGTGACTTTGACAGCCATTGGTAAGGCATGTCCACCCATTCCGCTGGGCGGTGTAGCCCTGTGCTGATGCCCTCTGTCCTGTGCAGCATCAGGTGGTTGAAGAGATGATTGGTGGTGTTGTTGTTGCTGCTGCTGGTGTGCCTGGTGCTGCTGGTGTTGGGGCTCATCGTGGTCCAATTCTGAGGACCAAAGTGACACAGTATAAACGGCACCCATGCTGATGGAATAGATGGCAGGTCAAGTAGAGATCAGAGGAGCAAGCTGTCAATGGAGTGATAGGTTCTACCAATGAGGTGAGACAGGATGGCGACTTTGCTGCAAACATTTGCAGCCTGTAGGGAGCTAAGTGTGTTCTGGGAATGCAGCCAGCAACAGCTTCTGCCTGAGCACAGTGATCAGGTGTGAGGTAGGAGCTTTTATAGTGCATTTCATGCAGTCATCTAATCAGCTGGAGCAATGGCCATTTTACTCCCACCTCAGGCTGACAGACATGGTTCCCGAGCTGCGTGAATCCCGTGGGCAGCCAGAAAAATTCAAAAGGTAGGCTGAAAAACGCTCTTAAGGGTCTGACAACAAGGTGGTAATGATTTGAATTAGGTCGCCTGCCTCTGCCAGTCGGGTCACTGCCGCACCGGCAAACGCGCCCGAGGGAAATGCGCGTGGGGGCACGATGACGGCGGGTTCCCGCTCCAACTTTTTTCAAATTTCCCACCCAACCCACCTCCAATCGCGCCCACTCGACCCCAGAAAATTCCAGCCAGTGTTATTTCAGATGAAATAAAGATCTCAAATCCTCCACAACACCTACGTCCATGTTTATTTTCTATCAATTATTATGTATAATACATAGAAGGCCTCCTTTTATTTAATTTCTTTGTGAAACCATGATGGTATCAGGTTAGGGTGCCACATATAACCATACTGGCAAAGAAGCCAGCTACAAGGCACAGCAGAAATAGGAAGCTGGAAGTACAACGGCATATTCATTCTTTGAAATTACAGGTGTAAATTTAAAGGAAAGATCTCCAAAACCTGACACAAGAATAATTAGTTTAGATAAAAATCAGTAATCTATGTAAAGAATTAGCACCTTAAGACTATATTACAGCCAATGTGACAGTTATGCAATGTTGCATGAACCAGTGTTGGGAAGTGATTATCAGAAATTGGCCGCCGAGCTCCATTTTGTATGAAGAGTCAAATGAAAATGTTCAGAAACTTCAGTGGGCATTCTGTAATTTTATCTTTCCCCCTACTTAACCATTACTTATCAACAGTGTGAAAAAAAGATATGGGGAGGGAGGAGAAATGCCAGAATTGGGGGTACAGGTTAAAGGTGAACGGGAATGAAAATAATTAGATAATAAAAGAGGACATATTGAAGGGATTGTTCAAGCTCAAGGTAAATAAGGTTCCTGGTTCTGACAACTTCCACCCCAAAGTTCTGAAGGAATTTGCTCAACAATTTTAAGCCCTCCTGCAGATTTTTTTTTAGAGTTCACTGGACTCAGGCCAAATCCCACAGGATTGAAAAATAGCAAATGTGACGCCCATCTTCAAAACAGGGCAAGAGATGTCAATTTGACATCTCATGATCTGGACGAGGGAATTGGATGTAATATCTCCAAATTTGCAGATGACACAAAGCTGGGTGGGAGGGTAAGCTGTGAGGAGGATGTCGTGAAACTCCAGTATGATTTGGACAGGTTGGGTGATTGGGCAGAAACATGGCAAATGCACTATAATGTGGATAAATGTGAGGTTATCCACTTTGGTGGCAAAAACAGGAAGGCAGATTATTATTTGAATGGCAATAGATTGGAAGAAGGGGAAGTGCAAAGAGACCTGGGTGTTATTGTGCACCAGTCGCTGAAGGTAAGCATGCAGGTGCAGCAGGCGGTTAAGAAGGCAAATGGTATGTTGGCCTTCGTAGCAAGAGGGTTTGAGTACAGGAACAAGGATGTCTTGCTGCAGTTGTACAGGGCCTTGGTGAGACCACACCTTGAGTATTGTGTGCAGTTTTGGTCACCTTACCTGAGAAAGGACGTTCTTGCCATGGAGGGAGTGCAGCGAAGATTCACCAGGCTGATACCTGGGATGGCAGGAATGACATACGAGGAGAGATTGTGTCGATTGGGCTTATACTCACTGGAGTTTAGAAGATTGAGAGGGGATCTCATCGAAACCTATAAAATTCTGTCAGGTCTGGACAGACTAGATGCAGAAAGGATGTTTCTGATGGCCGGTGAGTCCAGAACCAGGGGTCATAGTCAAAGGATAAGGAGTAAGCCATTTAGGACAGAAATGAGGAGGAATTTCTTCACCCAGAGAGTGGTGAACCTGTGGAATTCTCTGCCACAGAGGGCGGTGGAGGCCAGTTCATTAAATATATTCAAGAAAGAGTTAGATATGTTTCTTGAGGCTAAAGGGATCAAGGGATATGGGGAGAAGGCAGGGACAGGGTACTGAATTTGAATGATCAGCCATGATCTCATTGAATGGCGGAGCAGGCTCGAAGGGCCGAATGGCCTACTCCTGCTCCTATCTTCTATGTTTCTATGTTATGCAACCATACTCCCTCGCACAAACAGTCCTGTAACCATTAATCCACTGCTTCCACATCCTCCAAGTTGTGATTGTCAAGAAATATCTCCACTCTCTGCAACTATGAAAGGAAAACCATATTGTGAAGGCGCCATTCAATCATGGGGCACACGGGAATGATTTGAGGGTCAAGCGTTGGAATGTGCTCCAAAAATCAAATCATTAAAACCAAAAATAATAAAACACCAATGTGCTATTCCTCTGTGATGTACTTAGTCTTTCTCTTTATATCTGCCACTTCTACGTGGTGCTACCCAATGGCTTCAGCAGAGATGGTGGCAAGCTGCTGTATACTTTTCTGTCTCATGAGGCGCTCGCAGAACCAACGACCTCTGGATGCTGCAGCCCATAAGGGGCCGGCAACTGACTGCTCCTCCTGCACTCCTGCAGGGGCAATGTGGGCCAGCTGGAGTTGAGGCACCATGTCAGGTATTGGTAGAGCGGGTGACAATGGATCAGACATGCAGACGTCCTGAGAAAAGTCTGCACTTGCCTCGCTCGTCCTGTCATCCTCCCTCCCCTGGGGCAGTGGGACATCAGTCCTACCTGCCTGCGGGAGAGCAGAGTGGAGGAGAACAGTGACACCATCGAAGCCCCAATCTATTCTGTCGAATCTACAACAGGTGTTCACACACAGATTTGGGTGCATATAGCCATCTGCTGACCTTTCCTGACTTAGTCAGGTCATTGAACCATTTACAGTACTGTATCCATGACCATGTCGTCACAATCCTGCTGTTGACTTCTTCTGCCACCTCTACCCTCTACCCACGCCTTCTTTGTTGTGGCAGCAGGTTTCTTTTTCTCGCTTGTGGGAAATACCACTTCCCTAATGGCCCTTACAGCATCCGGAAGGACATCTAGGGAAACGTCTATAAAACGGGAGAGGAGGGTGGCCTTCCCTCTCTTCGCAGCCATTTTGCAGTTCCTCTTCTTTTCCTCTGTGAAGATACTGCCAAACCTCTGCCTCCATTTCAGTGCTGCACTGGGCCTTTAAGTAGGCGCTGGGAAATTGAGTCATGTGGGTCAGTGACACACCTGCTGATGCGCAGTGAAGACATGGAACCCGGAAATGATATTCAAGTTAAGCCTGGCCGTTAAAATCGACCAGGCTTTGCAATTGTGCAATGTTACGGGCCCGTCGCTTGCTACCGCCCTCCATGCACCGTTCCCAACTCCCAGTTACTATTAGGGCCCATGATTCTATGGATTAGGACAAACCAATATAAAACAAAAAGCACCATAGTGTCCTTATACAAGACCGTAGTTGTATCCCATCTAGAATACTGTCTAATTCTTGTCCCTGAATATGGTGGGTCATATAGCGACCCTGGAAAAGGTTCAAAGGAAGGCCATTAGATTAATGCCTGGTTTAAAAAACCCTTAGTTATCATGGTAGGCTCAGATAGCTGGGTCTTATTACTCTAGAAAAATCTAGACTTTGGTGTGACCTGACTGAAGTACTTAAAATGATGAAGGGACTGGGCTCTGTCCATCTGGACAGAGTATTTAAATTAGATAAGTTAGGAGGAACAAGGGGACTTGCATTTAAGTTACATAAACATAGAAATACATTCGATGTCAGGAGATCGTTGATCTTTAGAATAAGCTACCAGCTAATGCATTGAGCACAAACAGTCAAATGGAGCAGGCTGATATCACTGCATACAAAAGCTAGTTGAGATGTTGGGTGATGTGCTCGTGGTCTCTGTTATCTCCTAGAACTCGGAGAGTGGAAAGAAATTTCCCAGAGCTCTTTCCTTGAATTGGCCCAAGTTTTTTTTAAATCTGTGTTTTGGTCTCTCCCAGGAGATTGGATGGCTGCTGGTGGATGGACAACATTGAGGGTCATGTTGCCTAGTTGCAACAAGACTGAATGGGACAGACTCGATGGACCAGCTCATCTTATTTTGTCAGTCTTTTTCATATGTTCATGTGTCTGTAACTCCTGCGGCAATTCACTCCCATAGTGTCCAATCTGAAGTCTGATGAACGGGAGTAAACTAGCTCATCTGATGACTTAAAACAACCTTGCTAACTGTTCTATCAGGTTTATTTAAAATATGAGAGTGGCCTTTTGGATACTACCTGTGGCGGAGAGACAAGACTTTAGAATGATTGGTCCAGTAGAAATTGCATGTATTTTGGAAATGCTATTTTAATTTTAATTTTGTTTTATCTGGGACTTTGGAATAGCTAATGCCACAGACATCTGATTTAAAGTAATTACTTGAAATGTTAACATGCCTAACAGGCTAGTTTTTTCAAAGCAGGGTACATTCAGGAAATACATCCTTCTGAGGTAAAAGTGCAAATTTACATTTGGTACTATGGTGAACTTCTCCTTTAATACAAATTACAGATTCCTATCAAAATGATAAAGGAAGGATTTCTCTAATCAGGATTAAATCAAAACAAGTTTTACACAAGAGTTTAGTCCCTACACTAAGCCAACATTTCTGTAATTGAGCTTATCTAACACCTAAGTTAGGAAACAATCTTCTCATTTTAGGTGAAGATTGGCATGTTAGAGCTGAATTTTCAGTCCCGGCACTGAAGCAACTCTAGTCCTCACTATATGACACTAATCCACACTACGTAGTTAACTCTTCATGATCTCTGAAGTGGCCGAGCAAGCCACTTAGCTGTAAAAATAATCGCTTAGTTATTCAAGAATGCAGCTCACCATCACCTTCTCAGGATAATTTGGAATGGGCAATAAATGCTGCCTTGGTAGTGTAATCCACATCCCGAGAACAAATAATAAAGTGCACAGCTGCAGTTCTTAAACACTGCAACTGCGACTTAAAGGGGCTGTTTGATGGTTGCTAGATATAAAACTAAAAGTGGCTGGCCAATAACATACACCAGCATCATTTTCAGATGCTGCTTTATAGGTGCTTCTACAAGAAATGCAGCAAAGGATGGTTGTCAAGAAGAGTGTACAGTTCTGTTTGGGCACCCAGGGTGCCACCCCCACTGGAGAAATATAGGGGGAAAAATTCAGTTGGTTGCGCCACCCGTTAGCGCCTTAAGAGGGCGCTAAGTGGGGCGCAAACCAACTAGCGCCCGGGCACGGCACTGCCCACGCCTCCCGGCAAATTCAGCAGGAGTTTAGTGGTGGCACTAACCGTTAACGCTGCGCCGCTGGCAATGACATCATTGGTGTGCGCAGCGCCCCACTCACGCCCTGGCCGCAATCTTCGGGAGCGCCGCCGATTTACCGCCGGACGCTATGTCCGACAGGGTCAGGGTGGCGTACCTGCGGCCGGGGAGGCACAAATTAAAGGCGAGGGGCGGGGCGGCCATTTTTGTTGTTGGCCGCCTGCCAGCACCTGCCTGCGCTCCTGTCCCCAGCCTCCTGAAACCCCCCCCCCCCCGCACCGTGGCGTGCCGGCTGCGCTCCAAGAGCCCGGCACTTCTCTTGGCTGCCGGGCTCTTTTGCCTGCACTCCCAATCCCCGGGGGCCCAGCTGGGCCCCAGATCATGCTGCACAAGGCCCCTCCCCTTTAAGAAGGGGAGGAAGGCCTGCAATACCGCAGTGCAACTTGCCACAGCGTGTGGTGCTGCGGCACGTAGCGCCACGATATTCACTCGCAGCGCCCCAAGAGGGAGGCGGGGTGCCTCCAGTAGCGCCCCGCTTTCCTTTGGGGCACAACCAACCAATTTCCGGCATGGGGGCACTAATTTTTCCGGGGCGCTACTTTTAGTGCCCCGGCAAAATTAGCACCCCAAACGGGGCTATACTGAATTTCTCCCCCATAAACTCTGCTATATTCTGTGTCAGAACAGAATTGAAAATTTGAAAATTGCCCAGGAATGTTCTGTCCACAAAAAGGACAAACCCTATCCAGCTAATTACCGCCCCACCAGTCTACTCCTCATCATCACCAATCATCATGATGGAAGGAGTCATCAACAGTGCATTCAAGTGGCACTTACTCATCAATAATCTGCTCATCACCAAGGAGCCCTAGTAAAACTGAAGTCATTGGGGATCAGGGGAAAAACTCTCCAGTGGCTAGAGTCATACCTGGCACAAAGGAAGATGGTTGTGGTTGTTGAAGGCCAACAATCTCAGCCCCAGGACATTGCTGAACGAGTTCCTCAGGTCAGCATCCTAGGGCCAATTATCTACAGCTGCTTCATCAATGACCTTCCCTCCATCATAAGGTCAGAAGTGGTGCTGTTCACTGAAATTGCACAGCATTCAGCTCCATTTGCAATTCCTCAGATAATCAATGCCCCATGCAGCATGACCTGAACAATATCCAGGCTTGGGCTGATAAGTGGAAAGTAACATTTATATAGTATTACATAGTATTTACAACACAGAAATAGGCCATTCAGCCCAACAGATCCATGCCGGTGTTTATGCTCCACACGAGCCTCCTCCCACCTTTCTTCATCTAACCCCATCAATATATCATTCTAATCCTATCTCTCTCATGTGTTTATCTAGCTTCCCCTTAAATGCATCTATACTATTTGCCTCAACTATTCCTTGTGGTAGCGAGTTCCACATTCTAACCATTCTTCAGGTAAAGAAGTTTCTCCTGAATTCCTTTTGGATTTATTAGTGACTATCTAATATTTATGACTCCTAGTTCTGATCTCACCACCAAGTGGAAACATCTTCTCCTTGCCGACCCTATCAAACCGTTTCATAATCTTAAAGACCTCTCAGGTCACCCCTCAGTCTTCTCTTTTCTAGAGAAAAGAGCCCCAGCCTGTTCATATCTTTCCTGATAGGTATAACCTTTCAGTTCTGGTATCATTCTAGTAAATCTTTTTTGCACCTTCTCCAGTGCCTCTATGTCCTTTTTATAATATGAAGACCAGAACTGTTCACAATACTCCAACTGTGGTTTAACCAAGGTTCTATACAAGTTTAACACAACTTCTCTGCTTCTCAATTCTATCCCTCTATAAATGAACTCCAGTGCTTTGTTAGCTTTTTTATGGCCTTATTAACCTGCATCACTACTTTTAGTTATTTGTGTATCTGTACCCCAGATCTTTCTGTTCCTCTACCCCATTTAGGCACTTATTTTCTAAGGAGGGCAGCACGGTGGCATAGTGGTTAGCACTGTTGCCTCACAGCGCCAGAGACCCGGGTTCGAATCCGGCCTCGGGTGACTGTCTGTGTGGAGTTTGCACATTCTCCCCGTGTTTGCGTGGGTTTCCTCCGGGTGCTCCGGTTTCCTCCCACAGTCCAAAGATGTGCGGGTTAGGTTGATTGGCGATGATAAATTGACCCTTAGTGTTAGGGGGATTAAATACGTGGGGTTACGGGGATAGGGTGGGATATGTGTTGATGTAGGGGTTACGGGGTTCGGGTGGGATATGTGTCGGTGCAGGCTCGATGGGCCGAAATGGCCTCTATCTGCACTGTGGGGTTTCTGTGATTTCTGTGATTTCTGAGTACGTGGCTTCCTTATTCGTCTACCAAAATGTACCATCTCACACTTATGTATATTGAAGTTCATTTGTCAATTACATACCCATTCTATAAGTTTATTAATGTCTTTCTGTATTTTGTTGCAGTCCTCCTCTGTATTAACTACACCTTCCAATGTGTTGTCATCGGAAATTTTGAAATTGTACGTCCGGTTCCCGAGTCCAAATCGTTTATGTAAATGGTGAACAACAGTGATCCCAGCACCCATCCCTGTGGAACACCACTTCCCACCTTTTGCCAATCTGAGTAACTACCTTTAACCCTTATTCTCTGTTTTGTAACCAGCTTGCTATCCATTCTGCTACTTGTCCCCTGACTCCACATGTTCTGACTTTAGTCATAAGGCTACTATGCGGTACCTTATCGAAGGTCTTTTGGAAATCCAAATATATTACATCTACTGCATTACCCTTATCTACCCTTTCTGTTACTTCTTAAAAGAATTCAATAAGGTAGGCCAAGCATGACCTTCCCCTTTGAAATCTGTACTGACTGCTCTTTATTATATTTTCAGTTTTGAGATGTTTTCCAATTACATCTTTGAGTAAGGATTCTATTATTTTTCCTGCCACCAACATTAAGCTAATTGGTCTATAGTTCCCTGGACTGTTCTATCTACCTTTTTAAATATAGGAATCACATTAGCTGTTCACCAGTTCTCTGGCACTATTCGCTTTTCTAATGAATTTATATATATCTATATATATAAAAGGATCGATCTGTCTGTCTGTCTGTCTGTCTGTCTGCCTGTCTGTCTGTATGTCCTCTATACACTCAAAAGTTATAGAGCGTACCTACACATATGTTATATCAAAAGAAAGCTTATGATTATGGAAGTGTCATAGGCATATTTACTTTTTGGTCAGACAAAAGTTGTTCGGACAGTATACAAAAAACCTTCAAAAAACGGACAACTCCGCTCATTAGCGTTGAGTGACGTGATGGTTGACCAATCGTACATGGGATAGCATTGAGTGACGTGATGGTTGACCAATCGTACAAGGGATAGCGTTGAGTGACGTGATGGTTGACCAATCAGTGCATCACGGGGGGGGTTCATTGTGTGTGTGGGCGGGCCATCCTACAGGGGATAACATTGAGTGATGTGATGGTTGACCAATCCTACAGTTGAGTGACCTGATGGTTGACCAATCGGTGCGTCACAGGGGGCATTTCATTGCGTGTGTGGGCGGGCCTAATCCTTCTGAGCTGAGGTGAGTGGCCGCCATCTTGATTCCTAACTATTGATTTATTTTTCCCACTTTCTGTGTGTTTATTTTTCCCACTTTCCGTGTGTGTGGAGGGGATTTTATCCAGCACAAATTTGGTACTTAGGAGCCCAACTAGCTCATTATATAATTTGCGTGTAATAAATGAGTCCAGTATGTGATTTATTTCTTGAGGTCTTACATCCCGGTTTGGTGATGATGGAAGAATCGATGAGTGAAAGGTGAGGGAAAGAGAGAGGCCTGTATCTGATTTCCCCGTTTAAAAAAAAAATACATACTCCTCACAAACACTCATAGCGACAAACCACACAGGACAACTCAATCTGCTTGGAAGTTGCTCGAACTTCATTTGCGCTCGCGCTGCAGCCTCAGTCCAACCGCCAACAACAACAAGCCCCGGAGGCACACGCATGCGCACGTCCACCCAGGGCCGTTGAGGAGAAGATGAGCGAAGGAACCGGCGGGCACGGACAGCATCGCGCGATCTCCGTGCTGGCCGGTAGCTCCAGCGAGAAGCGGGCCTTCCCCGGCCCGCTCGCTGCTCTTAATACCCCGTTAGGTACTTTTTGTTTCCGCGAGCCGCGGAAAGAGATGCGCGATTGGTGGGGGTGGGGGGGGGTACCGAGTGCATTGAAGACCGCGCGTGCGCAGTCGGTAAGGAACGGGCGTTTCATGGCGTGTGTGGGCGGGAGAGAGGGTGAGTGTCAGGTGTTGCTGGGGGAGCTGAGAGAAGGGGAGGGGGAGGGGCTGCGGTGCGACCAATCAGCTCCTTCTCCTCACGTCGCCTAGCAACAGTAACCAGGGAAGCTACTTTGTGTTTGGAAAAATGGCCTTGCGTGTTATCTATTTATTGACTTTAAACAGCCGCTCTCTGCCCGGTGCAACCTCTGCCGATTGTCTGTCAGTGCTTTGTGTTCCCCCAGTGGTTAGTCCACATACAATGATTGACTCTTGGAAGTAAAGGCAGCTCCTTCCCGCTCTGTCTCTCTCTCTCTGTCTCACTTCCCCCTCCCCTCCCCCTCTCTCCTCCCCCCCTCCCCCCTCTCTCTCCTCCCCCCCTCTCCTCCCCCCCTCTCTCCTCCCCCCTCTCTCCTCCCCCCCTCTCTCTGCTCCCCCCTCTCTCCTCCCCCCCCTCTCTCTGCTCCCCCCTCTCTCCTCCCCCCCCTCTCTCTCCTCTACTTTTTTCATAACAACATGCCCTCAAAAAACCCTCGGCACTGCTGGGCACTCGAGCTAGTATATATATATATAATAGTGCCTCTGCTATTTCTTCCATAGCATCTTTTAATATGTGCAGTTGCAATCCATCTGGACCAGGGGTTTTATCCTCTCTAAGTTTGATTAGTTTATCAATTAGCTCCTCCCTTTCTATCTTAAATGTCTTTATTTTTTTTATCTCTTCTTCTAATGTCATGTCCATCATGCTAGTCACTGTCATTACCTGTGAGTTTATCGTGTGTATCCCTTAATGGCCCTGTCCCTATCCTGATTTTTCTTTTGTTATTTATGTGTCTGTAGAATAGTTTACTATTTCTTTTTATATTCCTTGATAATTTAGTTCTGTAGATTCTCTTTGCCTTAATTGTTTTTTTTAAATTTCTTTCCCAACCTTTTTGTATTGCCTTTTGTCATCCTTTCCATTGTTGTCTATGTACCTTTGTGTATACCTTTTTCTTTAGTTTCAATTTTGCCCATATTTCTTTATTCATCCATGGTGTGCCATTACTGACTAGTTTGTTCTTGCTTTTTAGTAGGATATATTTCTCCTGGACTCTATTGATCACCATTTTAAATGTTTCCCACTGTTGTTCTATTCCTTTGTTTGTCAGTAATTTTTTCCCATTTATTTTCCTTAGTTCTATTCTCGTCCTCTTAAAATCAGCGTTTTTTCAATTTATTACTTTGGCTTTTGTCTTACTTATGTCCTTATTAATTGTTATCTTAAACTTTATTATGTTGTGATCGCTATTGCCTAGATGTTCCTCTCTACTTACTTCTCTTACCTGTTCTGGTTCATTTCCCATTATTAGATCTCTCTTGTTGGGCTTTTTAAATACTGGGTAAGAAAGGTATACTGCACACATTGTAAAATCTCCATTCCCTGTTGTCCTTTCACTACCTCTTCTTGCCAGTTTATTTGGTGATAGTTAAAATCTCCCATGATTATTATTCTCTGTCCTTTACTCATTTCACATATTTGCTTAAATATTCTTTCCTCCACCTCCTTTCCACTATTAGGTGATATATAGTATACCCCTATTAGCAAGATTGATCCATTCTTTGATCCATTTATTTCAATCCATTTTGGATGCTGTTTCTAACCTTCTGTTAGTTATACCCCTTTTTTCTATTGCCATTATGGTACATCTAATTTGTACAGCTACCCCACCCTTCTTCCTTCCCTATCCTTTCTGATTATATTATAACTTGCAATATTTAGATGCCAGTCCTGCTCTTAATCATAGAATCATAGATCATAGAAAGTTACAGCACGGAACATCATGTCCGCGCCGGTCAACAAAGAGCTATCCAGCCTAATCCCACTTCCCAGCTCTTGATCTGTAGCCCTGCAGGTTAGAGCATCCCAAGTGCACATCCAAGTACTTTTTAAATATGGTTAGGGTTCCTGCCTCTACCACCCTTTCAGACAGTGAGTTCCAGACCCCCACAACCCTCTGGATGAAGAAATTTCCCCTCAAATCCCCTCTAAACCTTCCACCAATTACTTTAAATCTGTGCCCCCTGGTTTTTGACCCCTCTGCTAAGGGAAATAGGTCCTTTCTATCCACTTTACCTATGCCCCTCATAATTTTATACACCTCAATAAGGTCTCCCCTCAGCCTCCTCTGTTCCAAGGAAAACAGACCCAGCCTATCCAGTCTTTCCTCATAGCTAAGATTCTCTACTCCCAGCAACATCCTTGTAAATCTCCTCTGTACCCTCTCTAGTGCAATCACATCTTTCCTGTAATGTGGTGACCAGAACTGCATGCAGTACTCTAGCTGAGGCCTAACTAATGTTTTATACAGTTGAAGCATAGCCCCCCTGCTCTTGTATTCTATGCCACGGCTAATAAAGGCAAGCATTCCGTATGCCTTCTTAACCACCTTATCTACCTGGCCTGCTACCTTCAGGGATCTGTGGACATGCACTCCAAGGTCTCTTTGTTCCTCTACACTACTCAGTGTCCTACCATTTAATGTGTATTCCCTTTCCTTGTTAGCCCTCCCCAAATGCATTACCTCACACTTCTCCGGATTGAATTCCATTTGCCACTGTTCTGCCCACCTGACCAATTTATTGATATCTTCCTGCAGTCTACAGCTTCCTTCTTCAGTATCAACCACACAGCCGATTTTAGTATCATCTGCAAACTTCTTAATCATACCCCCTATATTCAAGTCAAGATCATTGATATATACCACAAACAGCAAGGGACCTAATACTGAGCCGTGCGGAACCCCACTGGAAACAGCCTTCCAGTCACAAAAACACCCATCAACCATTTCCCTCTGCTTCCTGTCTCCAAGCCAGTTTTGAATCCACTTGACACTTTTCCCTAGATCCCATGGGCTTTTAACTTCGTGACCAGTCTGCCATGTGGAACCTTATCAAAAGCCTTGCTAAAGTCCACATACACTACATCAAATGCACGACCCTCATCTACCCTCCTTGTAACCTCCTCAAAAAATTCAATCAAATTTGTCAGACACGACCTTCCCTTAACAAATCCGTGCTGACTGTCCTTGATTAATCTGTGTCTTTCTAAATGAGGATTTATCCTGTCCTTCAGAATTCTTTCCAATAATTTTCCCACCATCGAGGTTAGGCTGACTGGCTTGTAATTACTCAGTCAATCCTTTTCTCCCTTTTTAAACAAGGGTACCACATTAGCAGTCCTCCAGTCCTCTGGCACCACACCTGAAGCCAGAGAGGATTGGAAAATGATGGTCAGGGCCTCTGCTATTTCCTCTTTTGCTTTGCTTAACAGCCTGGGATACATTTCATCCGGGCCTGGGGATTTATTCACTTTGAAAGCTGCTAAACCCCTTAATATTTCCTCTCTCACTATGTTTATTTCATCTAATATTTCACACTCCTCCCCCGATAGCAATGTCTGCTTTGCCCCTCTCCTTTGTGAAAACAGACACAAAGTATTCATTAAGAACCCTACAGTCTCAATGTCCACAAACTCCCACATATTACAGTCCTGACACACAACCTGCACTGCCATTTCTAGTTTTTATTTAATTATTAATTTTCTTTAATTATTCATTCATGGAATGTGGGTGTCGCTGGCATGGCCAGCATTTATTGCCCATCCCTAATTGTCTTTGAGAAGGTGATGGTGAGCCTCCTTCTTGAATTGCTATGGTCTGTGTGGTGAAGGTAATTCCACAGTGCTTTTAGGGAGGGAGTTCCAGGATTTTGACCCAGCGACAATGAAGGAACGGCGATATATTTCCAAGTCAGGATGGTGTGTGACTTGGAGGGGAACATGGAGGTGGTGGTGTTCCCATGCGCCTGCTGCCGTTGTCCTTCTAGGTGGCAGAGGTCACAGGTTTGGAAGATTCTTTTGAAGAGGCTGCTGCAGTGCATTTTTGTAGATGGTACACACTGCAGACATGTTGGGCTAGATTTTCGTGGAGCCATCAGGCAGGGTTTCAGGCATGTGGGGGGGGGGAAATCCTGAATTTGTGGGTCCCGACACCATCCCGCCCAAAACCCCGCCCCACGTAAGTTTCAGGGGCGGCGGGTACCCGTCCCGCACTGGGACCCGCCGAAACCAGGCGGGAAGGGATTAGTGCCAATTAACTGCCTGTTAACAGGTAGTTAACATGCAGTTTTTAGCCTAATCCCTATTTTGAGGGGCTTCGTGTGGGTTTCCCGACGGCTCCAAACCACGCCAGGTTAGAGCAGGCGGGCCGTCGGGTTGAAGGACTTGGAGGGGTCACGATGTCGGTGCTCAGGTGAGTGATGGGTGCATGAGTGTAAAGGTAAGTATGTTTGGTGTGTCTAAAGTGTGTAAAGAACTTTTACTTACCTATACTTACCTTAACAGCCTTTTTTCCTGTTGCCGTTGGGAGCGCTTCACTCAGCCGGAACTGAAAGCTGAATGGCTGCGATCTGTCAAAAGTGACAGCCTTCAGCTTTGAGTGCCGGTGAGAGTTCTAAATGAGTCTGTGCAGAAGGACTCATGTCAGAACTCAGAGTGTCAGTGTTTCACAGCTTCAAACAGCTGTGAAACCCTGATATTTCATCTGTCAAGAACTCTTGACAGATGAAATTTCAGTCTGTGACATTACCTGTTGCCAGGTGGCCCTTAATTGGCCTGCTGAGCCCGCTGGGCGGGTTCAACAAGGGCAATCAAGGGAAAATCGCGCGGATTGGCCGGACGTCGAAGTAGGCGGGTCAAAAACCTGAAAGGGGAAGTCCCACCTTCTTCCCGACAGGTTCGGGAAAATCTACCCGGTATTGTCAGTGGTGGAGGGAATGAATGTTTAAGGTGGTGGATGGGTTGCCAGTCAAATGGGTTGCTTTGTCCTGGATGGTGTTGAGCTTCTAGTGTGTTGTTGGAGCTGCACTCAAGTGGAGATTATTCCATCACGCATTTGACATGTGCTTGTAAATGGAGGAAAGGTTTTGGGGAGTCAGGAGGTGAGTTACTCTCCATAGAATACCCAGCCTCTGACCTGCTCTTGTAGCCAAAGTATTCATGTGGCTAGTCCAGTTAAGTTTCTGGTCAATGGTGACCCCCCAGATGTTGATGGTGAAGGATTCGATAATGGTTGGTAATGCCACTGAAGGTCAAGGGGTGGCTAGACTCTCTCTTGTTGGAGATAGTCATTCCCTGGCACTTGTGTGGCGCAAATGTTACTTGCCACTAATCAGCCCAAGCCTGGATGTGGAAATTGTGAATAGAACTGAACACTGTGCAGTCATCAGCGAATGTCCCCACTTCTGACCTTATGTTGAAGGGAAGGTCATTGATGAAGCAACTGAAATTGGTTGGGCCTAGGACACTGCCCTGAGGAACATCCTGTAGTGATGTCCTGGGGCTGAGATGATTGGCCTCCAACAACCACAACCATCTTCCTTTGTGCTAAGTATGACTCCAGCCAGTGGAGAGTTTTCCTCCTGATTCCTATTTACTTCAAATTTACTAGGGCTCCTTGATGCCACACTTGGTCAAATGCTGCCTTGATGTCAATGGCAGTCACTCTCACCTCACCTCTGGAATTCAGCTCTTTTGTCCATGTTTGGACCAAGGCTGTAATGAAGTCTGGAGCTGAGCAGTCCCGGCAGAATGCAAACTGAGCATCAATGAGCAGGTTATTGGTGAGTAAGTGCCGCTTGATAGCACTGTCAACAACACCTTCCATCACTTTGCTCATGATTGAGAGTAGACTGATGCGGCAGTAATTGGCCGATTTAGATTTGTCCTCCTTTTTGTGGACAGGCCATACCTGGGCAATTTTCCACTTTAGATGTCAATGGGTAGATGCCAATGTTTTAGCTGCATTGGAATAGCTTTGCCTGAGGCACACCTAGTTCTGGAGCATAAGACTTCAGCACTACATCCGGGATGTTTCAGGGCCCATAGCCTTTGCTTTATCCAGTGTGCTCAGCCATTTCTTGATATTACAATGAGTGAATCAAACTGACTGAAGACTAGCATCTGTGATGGTACCTCTGGAGAAAGCTGAGACGGATCATCTACTCAGCACTTCTGGCTGAAGATGGTTCTAGTTATAATAAAATTATTTAAGATCTAGATTATATTTAGATATTTGGATTTTGCCTGATTTCAGATTAATTTGTAGTTAATTAGCCTTGTTTTTTGTTCATTAACTTCTTTATTTTATTATTTCCTTAACTCCTATTTATTATTTATATACAGGTATATGTAATATCAGATTTTAATTTAATAAAATTCGGAAACCTTTAATGTTGGTATCCTATATTTCTTTAATTTTAATTTTATCCCCCTTGATCTGATTAATTAATTAAACACTTATTTAATTATAGAATAAATTAAACATTTGACTTAATTATATAATAAATTAAACATTTGACTTAATTATATAATAAATTAAACACTTAATTATATAATAAATTAAGCACTTAATTATATAATAAATAAACACTTAGCTATAATTCCTTATGCTCCTCTGATGCCACTTCTTCAGATACAGAATTTATAGTCACAGCCTAACTGCCTCCACTTGACATCCAATGCTACTGCCATCGCTGAGTCCCCACGCATCAACATCCTGGGGGTTACCATTGACAAGGAATCCAACTGGACCAACCACATAAATGCTGTGGCTACTAGAGCAGATCAGAGGCTGGGTATTCTGTGGCAAGTGCCTAAACTTCTAATTCCACTACGAACAACAACATACATTTATATAGTGCTTTAACATAGTGAAACATTACAAGGTAAGCACTATCAAACAAAATTTGACACCGAGCCACATAATGAGATATTGGGCAGGTGACCAAAAGCTTGGTCAAAGAGGTAGGTTTTAAGGAGCATCTTAAAGCAGGAGAGATAGAGAGGTGGAACTGTGTAGGGAGGAAATTTCAGAGTTTAGTGCCTAGGCAGCTGAAGGCACGGCCGTCAAAGGTGGAGCAATGAAAATCGGGAATGCACAAGAGGCCAGAATTGGAAGAGTGCAAAGATCTGGAAGAGTTGTAGGGCTAGAGGGAGGGATTTGAAACAAGGATTAGAATTTTAAAATAGGGGCATAGAGTTATACAGCACAGAAAGAGGCCCTTCGGCCCATCGCGTCCGCACCGGCCATCAAGCCCTGTCTAATCTAATCCTATTTTCCAGCATTTGGTCCGTAGCCTTGTATGCTATGGCATTTCAAGTGCTCATCCAAATGCTTCTTGAATGTTGTGAGGGTTCCTGCCTCTACCACCCTTTCAGGCAGTGAGTTCCAGATTCCAACCACCCTCTGGGTGAAAAAGTTTTTCCTCAAATCCCCTCTAAACCTCCTGCCCCTTACTTTGAATCTATGCCCCCTTGTTATTGACCCCTCTACTAAGGGGAAAAGTTCCTTTCTATCTACCCTATCTATGCCCCTCATAATTTTGTATACCTAAATCAGGTCTCCCCTCAGCCTTCTCTGCTCCAAGGAAAACAACCCCAGCCTGTCCAGTCTTTCTTCATAGCTGAAGCACTCCAGCCCAGGTAACATCCTGGTAAATCTCCTCTGCACCCTCTCCAAAGCAATCACATCCTTCCTATAGTGTGGCGACCAGAACTGCACACAGTACTCCAGCTGTGGCCTTACCAGCATTTTGTACAGCTCCATCATAACCTCCCTGCTCTTATATTCTATGCCTCGGCTAATGAAGGCAAGTATCCCATATGCCTTTTTAACCACCTTATCCACCTGTTCTGCTGCCTTCAGGGATCTATGTACATGCACACCAAGGTCCCTCTGATCCTCTGTCTTTCCTAGGGTCTTACCATTCATTGTGTATTCCCTTGCCTTGTTAGTCCATCCAAAATGCATCACCTCACACTTTTCAGGGTTAAATTCCATTTGCCACTGTTCCGCCCATCTGACCAACCCATCTATATCGTCCTGTAGCCTGAGGCTTCCCTCCTCGCTATTTACCACCTCACCAATTTTCGTGTCATCTGCGAACTTATTGATCATACCTTTTACATTCACATCCAAATCATTAATGTAGACCACAAACAGCGAGGGACCCAGCACCGATCCCTGCGGTACCCCACTGGACACAGGCTTCCAGTCACAAAAACAACCTTCCACCATCACCCTCTGCCTTCTGCCACTAAGCCAGTTTTGGATCCAATGTGCCAAGGCACCCTGGATCCCATGGGCTCTTACCTTCCTGACCAGTCTCCTATGTGGGACTTTATCAAAAGCCTTACTGAAATCCATGTAAACCACATCCACTGCACTACCCTCATCCACACACCTAGTCACCCCCTCGAAAAATTCAATCAAATTGGTCAGACATGATCTTCCCTTGACAAAGCCATGCTGGCTATCCCTAATTAATCCTTGCCTCTCCAAGTGGAGACTAATTCTGTCCCTCAGAATTTTTTCCAATAATTTCCATACCACTGATGTTAGGCTCACTGGCCTGTAATTCCCTGGTTTATCCCTACTACCCTTCTTGAATAATGGTACTACGTTAGCTGTTCTCCAGTCCTCTGGCACATCCCCTGTGGCCAGAGAGGTTCTGAAAATTTGTGTCAGAGCCCCTGCAATCTCCTCCTTTGCCTCACATAGTAGCCTGGGATACATCTCGTTCGGGCCTGGGGATTTATCCACTTTTAAGCCTGCTAAAACCGCTAGTACCTCCTCCCTCTTGATGCTAATATGTTCAAGTATATCACAGTCCCCCTGCCCGATTTCTATGTCCACATTGTCCTTCTCCATAGTGAACACAGATGCAAAAAAATCATTTAAAACCCCACCTACATCCTCTGGCTCTACACACAGCTTGCCACTTTGGTCCCTAATGGGCCCTACTCTTTCCCTAGTTATCCTCTTGCCCTTAATATACTTATAAAACACCTTAGGATTTTCCTTTATTTTGCTTGCCAGTGTTATTTCATGGCCCCTCCTCACTCTCCTAATTTCTTTTTTAAGTATGCCCCTGCACTTTTTATACTCCTCTAGGGCTTCCTCTGTCTTTAGTCCTTTGTATCTGCCAAAAGCCCCCCTTTTTTTCCTAATCCATTCTCGTATATCCCTTGACATCCAAGGTTCCCTGGGCTTGTTGGTCCCACCCTTGGCCTTTACGGGAACATGTTGCCATTGTACTCTCTCAATTTCCTTTCTGAAAGACTCCCATTGCTCCGATGTGGATTTTCCTTCAAGTAGCTGATCCCAGTCCACATTGGCCAGATCCTGCCTTATCATATTAAAATCGGCCTTCCCCCAATTTAGAACCTTTATTTCCGGTCCCTCCTTGTCCTTTTCCATGACTACCTTAAATCTCACCGAATTATGGTCACTGTCACCAAAGTGCTCACCTACTAACACTTCTACCACTTGCCCCGGCCACATTCCCTAGAATTAGGTCCAGTACCGCCCCCTCTCTTGTAGGACTTTCTACATGCTGGCTCAAAAAGCTCTCCTGGATGCACTTCTGCACCCTCTAAGCCTTTCACACTCTGACTATCCCAGTTAATATTGGGGAAGTAGAAATCCCCTACTATTATTACCCTATTATTTGCACACTTCTCTGAGATTTGCCTACATATCTGTTCCTCTATCATCCCCTGGCTGTTTGGGGGCCTATAGTACACTCCCAGCAAAGTGCTAGCCCCCTTTTTGTTTTTAAGTTCAACCCATATGGCCTCATTAGAGGAACCTGTTAATATATCATCCCTCCTTACAGCAGTAATTGTCTCCTTAATTAATATTGCGACACCCCCTCCTCTTTTACCCCCCCCCCGTCTCACCTGAAGATTCTATACCCCGGAATATTGAGCTGCCAGTCTTGCCCCTCCCTCAACCATGTCTCTGTGATAGCAACAATATCATACTCCCATGTGTTCATCAACAACTTCAGTTCATCCACCTTATTCGTAAGACTCCTTGCATTAAAATAAATGCCATTTAGCCTTGCCCTACTCCCTTGTGCCATTACATATTTGCTCTGCCTTCCATTGATGGATGAGGAGCCAATGTAGATCAGCGAGCACAGGGGTGATGGGTGAACGGGACTTGTTGCAAGTTAGGATACGGGCAGCAGGGTTTTGGATGAGCTCAAGTTTACGGAGGGTGCATGGTGGGAGGGCAGCTGGGAGAGCATTGGAATAATTAAATCTAGAGGTAACAAAGGCATGGATGAGGCATTCAGCAGCAGAAAAACTGAGGTGGGGCGGAGACGGACAATGTTACTGAGGTGGAAGTAGGCTGTCTTGGTGATAGAGAGAGGATATGGGGTCGGAAGCTTAGTTCAGAGTCAAATGGGACTTCAAGGTTGCAAGTTAGGAGTGTGAGGAATACTCTTCTCTTGCCTGGATGGGTGCAGCTGCAACAACACTTAAGAAGCAACTCATCCACTGGGCTAACTATCCAATCCCTCCAGCACCGGCATACCATCGCTGCAGTGTGTACTTGCAAAGGAAATAGCCATATTCCAAGAGATACACCATCCTATGAACAGATTTCTGATATCATTAATATTTTGACATACTGGGTTTAAAAGTCTGGAAAACCTCGGCGACACAGGCTGCAAACAGAACACAGGCTTTTGAGATAAGATGAAGTGTTAACACAAGTTGTAAACACCACACAAACTTTTGAAATGGGAATTGATTGTTAATACTGAGACAATGGCCCTATTGAAACAGCAAGTTGCAGCTTCCAGAATGTTTGCAGTTTGGAACCAACACAATAGCAATGCCCAAGTAAAGTGTTAAAAACTAACACTTCAAACAGAAACACAGAATATTAAAAAACCATGTGCCTTTGATAAAAGTAACATCAAATGAAAGACAGGAAACATAAGTCAGTAATATAACCAACTAAGATGGCTAGGAAAACAAACACCCTAGTTGAAGTGTTTTTGATTTACATGTTGTAAAAGGTACAAACAGAACACTTTGAAAATATGACTTCAATAGATGACACCAAGCAATCACATGGTTTTTGTATTGAAAATTGAATAGTTAGTAGACACGACATCTGCTTTCAAACAGCAGAGGTGATTTTAGAATTGAATGGAAGGCCTTCGATAAGAATGACATCAAATAAATACTACTGTCATATTGTTTTTTATGATAATACCTAAAACACCTAAACAACAGACAGAAGTCTGCAAGCTAACAACTAAATTGACAGTAAGTATAGAAAAGAATTCAACAGAGAATGACTAGAGATAATTAGCTTACATCAGCAGAAAACTTCAAAGAATAAACCACTAAAAAAAGCTATAAAAATAGAGTTTTTCAGATGGAAAGTCAGAAGTCGCTGGGAAGGGCAAGCGATTCTCAACTTCAGAGGCACGCTCCGTAAGTTTTTAATTCTTTGAGTCTTGGGAATCAAAAAGGTACTTTTAATTTGATTTTGGTGGATATTCTGGATTAAGAATAATAGAAATGTAAAAATGTACAAAGTTAAGATTTGAGAATAAGGATCTCTGAGAATCAGAAATGTAAGCTATTTTTATTTTGAACTGTTAAAGTTGTGATTGACTCAACAGCTGTTAACTGTATGTCGGCTCTTAAATAAGTCTATATATTTTTAGAATTGTCTCAAGTATTATTTCAGTATCAAACTCGCGAACTCAGTTTCTCTACACACTTTTGTAAGGAGTTGCAGAATTCTTGGGGGGGGGAGGTTTCTGGACCCTCATAATATCTGGAAGGTTACAGTCTAGTTAAACTTATTAAAAGTGCTATCTGGAGGACAGCAACATCTTTATGTCATTCCTTTCCTTTAGAGAGAGATAGTCTGGACCTTTAGACCCAATTAAGCATCTTATAGAATTTGGCAATCTCTAACTTTAGTTGAAGGTGAACGTCTGGGGAATACGCCTGATCTGGGGTAGCCCGAAAAGGGCTAAGACTAGTAATTATCCCTTCATACTAACTACAAGATGCACTGCAGAAACTCACCAAGGCTTCTTCAGCAGCAGCTCCCAAACCCACGGCCACTACCACTTAGAAGGACAAAAGCTTCAGGTGTATGGGAACACCATCACCTCCAAGTTCAACTCCAAGCCACACACCATCCTGACTCGAACATATATTACTGGTCCCTCAGCGTCACTGCATCCAAATCCTGGAAATCCCTACCTAACAGCATTGTAGGAGTACCTTCACCACATGGCTGCAGTACTTCAAGAATGTGCCCTGTTCCTGGATTCAGTGCAAGAAGTGTTTAATAACCTAACCAGCTGCACATTCACCTACATCCTGCTGTCTGCATCACTCCACCTCCTCACTCTGCCTTGTCAAGCCTACTCCATCACATCACTCCTCACACCCACTTACCTGACAAGTGCACCCATCCGTCTCTTTCTAAGCACTTCCTCACATCCCCATCTATCTATCCACCACTGCCACTTACCCTCATCCTTATGCAATTTCATGCCTCTCCCTCATAGTCACCCACACAAAATGCACTGCATCCATCAGTTGAACACATGCCATTACAGCCACGCATAGGTCTGTTCTTTCCCTCGTTGCAGTAGAAGAGAGCACAGTACACGAGGGAGAGGGCGAGAACTAGAGGTCGTCCTCCACAAATCTCACAGCTAATAACCGCAGAGGAGGAAGCGCTGGAGATCAGTGGTGTTTTGGTATCCCTGGCCATCGAAGATGGGGAGATGGGGACCTCATAGCTACCAGGTAACACAATTAAATATCAGCGACCCATATGTCATACAACACTCAGTCATATTGACTTGATTTCAACAGCGAGTGAAATATGAACATCTTCACAATGATAAGTTGCAACCTTCTTACCTTGCCAGTACTAATTCATGTCTTTTCTCTCCACCAGGGCCTTCATGCATGCAACAGGAGCCTATGAACCTCGTGGAGGACAAAACCTCAGAGGAGCTGGTTCCTTCTGAGTGTGCACCATCACAGGACTCATGCTTACCATGCATTAGCTCAGATACTCGCACATTGGTGGGACCAGTAAGACAGAGAGTTGCGTTTTCACCTGGTGAGCAAGAGCAGATGGTGGTGGTAGGGACAGCAGTGGAGAGTCTGTGTTGGGCTCTAGGGGAATCAAGGGATATGGGAATCGGGCAGGAAAGTGGAGTTGAGATCGAAGATCAGCCGTGATCTTATTGAATGGTGCAGCAGGCTCGAGGGGCTGTATCGCCTACTCCTGCTCCTATTTCTTATGTTCTTATGGAGGGCACAGCCCTCTCCAAGCTCTGCTCTGCTAGACGCAGATGCTGTATCCCAGAGGCCGTCAATGTAAAGGATAATTGAGCAGCGGCAGAGAATGTGCGATGTACTTACAGGTCTTCCAAGCACACTCACCACGATTGCAGAGAGAATGGAGGAGTCCGCCTCAAGCATGAGTGGGATGAAGCCGCAGGGCATTGTGCTGATGTCTTCTTGCATGGATACAGTGGCTAACTCCATGGAACATCAAACACGGCAATCAAATGAGTCCATGCACGCCTTGACCATTGCTGTGCACACCTTGGCTGCCAACATGCCTGCCACCCTAAATAGGGTGATAGATGCCTTAGCATTGACCTTTCAGTGCTGTAATGATCTGCACCAAAGTGCTCTCCAGCAGGGTGGTAGCAATGAAGCGCGGCTGGGCAATGAGAAGGATGATGTCGAAAGGGGACATGGAAGTGGGAATGCCACTCAAAGTACTTCTACTCTCACCTGTTGCACCTACCCTCCTCAGCCAGTGACCGACATGTTGCCTCATGTTCTGATGGCCGAGTCTGCCCCTGTGCAGGTGCAGGTGGAGCAATCTTTGGCGGGGCCCTCGTGGGCTCCAAAACCCAGAGGATATCAGCCAAGAGCATCTTAGCTGTCAAAGCAGGGATGTGAGCAGCCTGCCTCTACCTCTGCTGAAGCCACAGGGATTGCACCAGGTAGGAGTGGTAGGAAAAGGAAGAGTAAAGCTTTGGAGTTGCATAAGGGTGTATGAGAAAATATTGGCCCAGAAATTCGGGTCTCCACAGGTGAGTACGCATGGGGTACTCACCCATAGACCCAATGGAAGTGCCGGTTTCTTGCATGCACTGCACATGTGCGGGAAACTGGCATTTCCGTTCCCCTGAAAGCAGGGGTTCAGATTTCGAACACGTGCACGGGAGAGGCTGCACGTGCGCATCAAACTTATGTTTTTTTTACAGGTTTTCCCAGGAGGGTAAGTCTCCAGAAGTTAGACATGTAAAAAGCAGTTGTAAGGCCTGCTTTTTACAAGGTAAGTGGTGAATTAAAATTAAAACATTTTTTCCATAGGTTTATTATTTTTAAATACTTTAAAGAAAGGTAAGTTTATTTTTAGCCCTGTTAGAAAATTAAATTATTTTTTTCAAAAATTTAAATTATTGTTTAAAATAGTTATTTCATGTAATTTATAGTTTATTTTAAAAATGTGATGTGTTTTTTAAAATTTATTTGAAGGTTTAGTGATGTTTTGGGGCCCGTAGTATTTCTAAGTTTGACAGCACTTCCTGTCAGACTTATGAATGGAGCATTCCCTGCTCCGATTGGCTCTCCATGGCCCACGTGATCCCAGGGGACGCATCGAACTAACTGCGCCACTGGGATACGCAAGCACTGCGCGCCGGCAGTTGGAGCAGGCCCAGGATTGGAATTCCACGCAGGCCCACAGCTCAACGGCCGGCGCGCAAGGTAAGTGCAGGTCGGGGGCTTTCACCCGCGGGAAGCCCCCGACCTGAATTTCTGGGCCATTATGTTGTTAAGTTTCTGTTCTTTAGTAGTTTCACATAAATGTTATTATTTTGCAGTACTTTCCCATCTTGCCTATTCTTGGGTGCTGGGTGGTAAGTTGCCTTTTAACTTGCTTGAATGGGAAAATATGAATTGATGGGGACCAATTGGGAGATGTACAAGGGATGGTTGGTTGTTTGCAGGACTGCTTTGTGTCAGTGGCATTGATGGGGGGAGGGGGATGCAGGAAGCATGGCCCTTGCATGTGCTTCTGACATCTGTCCACTGGTGCAACCTAAGTGAACCTTGCATCCCTGGCACCTTGGGCAGCAATGTGAGCAGCTGGTGCTGCATTGCCCTCATCACCTTCCTTCTTCTCATTTCCTCATCTTCCTCCTCCTCCTTGGAATCATCCACAGACAATCTGCGCTCTGTGCCTTGTTCCTCCTGCTGTGCAATGTTGTACAGAGCACAGCACACCAAAACCATTCTGGACACCCTGGCTGGTGTGTACTGAAGGGCATCTCCAGATCTGTCCAGACACCTGAAGCATCTTCATCATGCCGATGGCTTGTTCAATCAGACATCTGGTGGTCATATGGCATTCATTGTAGCGTTGTTGGGCTTGATTGGTTGGGTTTCTGACAGGTGTCATCAGCCAAGTTTGAAGTGGGTATCCCTTGTCTCCCAGCAGCCACCCCTTAAATGTGCTTCCAGTTCCAAAGACATCAGGGAGCTTGGACTGCCGCAGGATGAAGGCATCACGGCATCTGCCCAGGAATCTTGCACACACCTGCATAAATATCATGTGGTTGTACACAAGCTGCACATTGATGGAGTGGAAGCCCTTGCGGTTCATGAATATTCCTAGTTGATCTGGGTTGTGTGGATTGCCACATGTGTGCAGTCGATGATGCCCTGCACCTGTGGGAAGCCAGCCAGAGATGCAAACCCGAGTGCCTACTGTTCTGACTGGCGTCATTGCAGGCGAAGTTCACGTTATTGCCTGCCCTGACAAACAACTCATCAGTTACCTATTTTATGCATTGTGGGTCGCCAACTGGGAGATCCTGGATATGTCCCCGGCAGAGCACTCTCTATCTCAAACTCCCCATAGAAAGATGTACCTAAGATGTTGAAAGGTTAGAATGAAGGATGCTGCATGCTGTGAGTTGCTTTCTTCCAGATGTTACAGGTCTCCGACTCAACTTCATGTGATACACCTAGAGTCAAAGAAAAGCAAAGTATGTTACAATGGTGTATTTGTAACAAAAATGGCAAAAATGAGATGTTTTTAGTTCTGATTTGGTGGTGGTTCCTTTAAATCCAGCCATAGCACAAAAGCATTTTCAAAATATTACTGCAGTTCAGATTCATGTACCTAAGGTAACAAACCCGTACAAATTTAATAACTATTTCAACTCATGAAAGTTGCCATACAGATGCCTAAATGGTATTCCACATTACTGGACCACCATTTCTTTCCTCTGTGTCTTGAGGGGCTGGGACTCATTTTTCCTCATTTCTTGTACCTGTACCCGTTGATAATACTGACCTAAGGAGATTAATTTCCTCAGAACTTCACCCACTCTGCCACCGCAACTTCAGCGAAGGTTCGGCAGAAAACCCATTTAAGTGTGTAAACAGAGCTTCCGCCCAAATTACAGCAGCAGAGTGGGAGAAGCGCCAAGGAAATTCATCCCTGAAATTCATCAATCAGTTCACTTATCTGGGTAGCGTGTCAAATGATGCACTAATGGACAATAATGGCCTGGAATTTGCGGTCAACAGCAAAGGCGTTCGCTGCTGGCCCCGAAGTATGCTCCACACAAGGATCTCACGATCACTGTGTCAAGAACTTCGGGTTTACCGACTTGGAATTCAATTCAATGAAACTTAATGGGGATCCCCCTTGTTCAAACCGTTGTGATGGCAACAGGCTGTCAAAGCAGCCAATCAAAAGGCAGAATTCTCAGACAGCAAACAAGGAAGTGAGTAAGTCCTTAAAATTCTAACTTTTTTAACTAGAGAGAGCAAAAGAAAGATTGGAGTTCTCAAAGGGGGAAAAGGCAAACCTGAAATAGAGATGGACAAACTTTAAAAAAATTATAACTTTTTTTTGAAAAGTTTCTTAAAATGTTTTATTTTTATTAAAATGGACAAATTTCACACTGCACAAAATTAAAATTAGTTTTCCAGGCTCTTAACATTTGTTTAGCAGTTAAAACCCTAGTTACAGCTAATCATTTGGGTCTAACTTTTAGTGGGGAATTTAACAGCATACTTACTGTGGAACTTTTCATCAGTTTCAATGATTTATGAGATTTCACTGATTGCCGGCTCTGTGGGCGGGGACGGGTGCACAGCGCAGCCAGTTTTGGTGCTGTCATTGACAGACCGCAACTTCGGGATTTCCACATGCGCTTGCCCATGCGCCAAATCCCAAAGTTGCGGTCAGTTTAAAGGCGGAATGATGGCAAATGCTGCCAGTTTGCCATCACCCGACTGCAAATTCCAGGTCATTATGTTTTCTCATACCAGAAATGCCAACTCTGTGTTTGGAAAGTCTAGAACCAGCATGGGAATCAAGTTCACACAAAGCTGAAAGTGTACAGAGGTATTGTCACCACCGCCCTACTATATTCATATGATTCTTGGACATGCTACCACCGTCATGTTCGACAGATTGACATTTTCCATCTCCAACACCTGACTTCCATCATGCTCTTCAGATGGCAGGACAAAATGACCATCTACAAGATCCTCAAGCATGCCAAGACTACCAGCATTGAGGCCATGTGAACATAGTGTGGATATAGAAGACACCAAAGTGCCAAAAAGCATCCTGTCCAGCAAGCTGGAATAGAGCAAGCGGAAGCTGGGCGGGCAGCAAAAGAAATACAGGAACATACTGAAGCACAACCTTAAATTATAACTAAATTATAATGTCAAAGTTGACAGCTGGTGGCTGATCAGATGAGCTGGTGAGCAGTGATACATGATGGTGTCAGTTGGTACAAGCAGCAACATATAGATCTCCTGAAGAAGAAATGGCAACAGTGGAAACATGAGCTTGTCAATTGAGATGGCTGCTGGGTCTGTGAAACAGACGGGAGAGCTTTGCTGTCTGATCTTGACCCTAGTAGTTACCAGTGATCTCATCAAGGTGGATTTCCTTTGCACCAAAAGTCATTATCTTTGATCTTATTAAGAGTATAAAGGACCACCACCATTCAACATCCCCATAGAATATTCAGTGCCACAATGGCAGATTGCACCAAAGGTGGTGTGTTGCTTGTATCCTTCCTTTGATGATACATTCCTGTGCATTCAGCTTCACTAGGCATTTTGGAATGGGATCACTGGTGAACTGGAGCAGGTAAAGAGAGCCTGGACTGGAGACATGGTGCCAGAAGACTAATGTTATCATGCAACAACCCATTAAATCTAACTTTTGTCACTTTATGGCTCTCAAGCTTAAAAAGGTCATCATCACCTTGCTAACTGCTGAGCATTAGAGATGAAAAAACTATTTTGGTCCACATCTATTACATTAATGAAAGTCGCTGTTGCATTTGATTAAGGATGTAATAGTGACAACTACATTAGGTTCTTGGGTATTTTAGATAATTATGATAAGTTCTTCTTTAGTAAAATTACTTCTGCCCGGGTTTAATTTAAGAATTTTAAAAATGAGCCAAGTTAGGAAGTTGATGTTGGTTCCCTTTATCTAAATTCATTCTTGACTGCTCACACTTAGTATAGTGTGTGAAACTTCAATGGTGTAATCCAAGATTAAAGATATAACAGCTTATTTGTGATAATGGATCTGAAGGATTATCTAACAAGTATTGTAACATCAAAATTAATAATTTGGCAGCATTTTCCTGGATTATAGAACACTTGGTATGGATGTTTATATAGAAATAATGATTATGACTATGTTAAAAAGCTACAGCATAATCAAAGGATTCTGAGGATATTATAACCTGAAGAATGAAGTTCAAACTATCCATGTAATCATCAGAATATCAACATTGTATCACTGCATTAAATACTCAACTTTGTTTTATAAATAATTAGCAGATCATCCACTCAGTGAGTTAAAGGATACACAATTTTATAACAACTGAAACATTACATCGTGTAATGCATAATGTATAATTATATATTAGTTTACCTCCCACAGCCGTGCTCATACACATGAAAAAATGTCTCTTTTCCTTATGTGCATAATCTAAACGGACATTTCAGTACTAAGGGTGTGTTGTATTTTTAGAGATGCTGTCCTTCAGAGAAAATATTAAACTGGGGTCTCTTCTGCATATTCTGGTGTTTCAGGTGAATGTTAAACATCCTTTGGCATAGTCAAAAGAAAAGCTTGGCGTCCTCTCATCTGTTGATTAACAGTCCTCCCTCAACTAAAACAGCAAAATAAGTTTAGCTGGTCATTTATCTGACTGCTCTTTGTGGGCTGTTGTTGGTGCAGAATGGTGTTTTCCTACATAACAACAATTACTAGACTTCAAAAGTAATCTAATGTGTGTGAATATTTCAGCACGATATGGAGCCATACAAATGCAAGTCTTTCTTTTTGTATTGTTTCTGCTTCTTTTCCGGTCTAATTATTTCTATGCCTCTCTCTTTGTCTTTCTGTTCCACTCTTTTTTCTCTCTCTGTTTTTCACACACTTTTTTCATCATGCTATATGTATCTCTGCTTGTGTTTGACTCTATTCTCACTCTTTCTCAACACTCATCTGGAAAATCTCCTTATCTCTATCTTCTTTGTCATCTGTGGTTAGGCAGTGTAGGAGCTGGTGCAACACATGGATAACAGAGAAAATGGAGGATTGGGACTGAGGATTTAAGACTAGGAGAAAGAAAGGGACTGGGGCTTGGTGTTAACATGAGATACAATGGATGCAGCAGTTGTGTCTGGGAGGGAGTGGGTAACCTGGGGTTAGGGAGCAAAGTGAGCAGTAGAGGACAACTTAGGGATGAGGGGGCTGGCAGTACTTGGAGCTGGTGGTGGTGGTGTTGTCTGGGAGCAGTTGAAAAACTGGATCCTTGGAGCATTCAAGGAGAGGCAGGCTGAGTTGTGGCATTACTTGGAGAGTGTTGTTAGGGCCTGGCACCTCTTGGGAGGAGCTGGATCTAGTAGCACCTGGGGACTGGGGCTGTGGACTGGCAGAATTGGAGGACTGTGTTTGGGAGCACACAGGTGGAGGGCCGGGGATCTGGCAGCAATTAAGGACCTGTGTTTCCTGCTCTATTTTGCTCACTAAGCAGCAGTACTACAGCAAGAAATTATAAATAAAGTTGAGAATTCATGCAGCCTGACTTTATTTATTTACCACCAGGTCTCCTGTGATGGTCTCATAATGAATTAGAGTTTTTTCTGTTGTAATAGTGGGTGCCAGAATGTAGGGGGGGAAGGGACGCAATTCATCACTGAAAGGATTTAAAGAAATAACTTGCATTTATATAGCACCTTTTATGGCCTCAAGATGTCCCAAAGTGCTTTATGAAGTACTTTTGAAGTGTAGTCAGTGTTGTAATATAGGAAACGTGACAATCAATTTACATACAGCAAGTTCCCACAAACAGCACTGGGACAAAGACCAGATAATCTGTTTTAGTGATGTTGGTTGAGGGATAAATATTGGCCAGAACACCTGGGAGAACTCTCCTGTTCTTCTTCAAAATAGCACTATGGGATCTTTTATGGCCACTTGAGAAGGCAGACGGGGCCTCGGTTTAATGTCTCATCTGAAAGATGGCACCTCAAACAGGCAGCACTCCCTCAGTACTGCACTGAAGTGCCAACCTGAATTATGTGTTCAAGTCTTTGGAGTGGGACTTGAACCCACAATCTTCTGACTCAGAGGTGAGTGTGCTACCACTAAGCCAAGGCTGGTATGGAAAGGAGTTTGGAAGAGACATGCTCAAAACAGTGATGTGTGTTTTGATTGATTCTTGGAAAATAAATAAATTAGTTTTGAAATAATGGAGGAAGAAGAAAAAAAGCTTTCATTTATATAGCACTATTTCATTTTTGGGTCTTTTCTAACCTTCTTATCTGAGATTATTTTGGCTTTCATATCTTAGATCATTCTCATAGGTGAGCCCCAACTCTCCATACCTTTGAGATCTAGGTAAGCCATCAATAACATGATCAGAAAAATTAACACCAAACCCTGTCTGATAATTGTTCTTAGCTTTCAACTTATTTTTTTTTATTCGTTCATGGGATGTGGGTGGCAAGACCAGCATTTATTGCCCATCCCTAATTCTTTGTAAATCATTTAAATAATACCATGTTTCTTTTTCTTTAATTTCTTACCATTGTGGGAACCTAATTAATCTAAACCGTTTCTTGGAGATTCAAAACATTTTTCTCTCTTTCAACAGTTTCAAACTGATGGTTTCCTTTCAAAATGATTCCTCAAACAGACCTTGACTTGAGCAGAGCAGTTCCCTTTTGTATCCCGAAAGAAGCTTATTATTATTCCCCATTATAGCATTTTGATTTTGCTTTCATTTTCAAATTCCCCCTGATTCCCCTTCTCTGGCTTCTAACAACTTCATTCATCATCTCATTCATTTTTACCTTTTTGTATAATTCTTTCATTAGTTTCCATTGTTTTCTTTCCCTTTCTTTCATGTAAAACACTTGTGTCACCAAGATTGCAACCAAAAGAAATTTGCAATCCATGGCAATATCACTGAAAGTCCATTATTTGCATTACAGTAGGTCTCTTTCATCACAATGGCAACTTTAGCATGAGGCAACATCACTAGCAACATAAAGACCAAAGGAATTGGATTCCCATGTATAAACAGTGTAAAGAGTATTATGTCTCGTAAGTGTGCAAACATCTTGTCTTGCCTGGTATAAATCATGTGCCACTTAAACTTAGCCCTGTTGCCAACAGAGCAGTATTGCAGTTGACTTTTTGCAGCTGGCTGTTCTTGGTTGTTCCACACAGGCCAAGCTATCCTAGGATTTGTAAATCCCATGCATTTCTTCTATGTGTATTAAAAATCATATATTTCCAAAATACATTTATAATTCACAAAAAAAAGACTGGAGCTCCAGACCATTTTTGCTTTTTATTAATATAGAGAGCAACTTGCTTACAGGATCTGATGCAGTCACTCAATACACTTTGGAAAGTCTGGCACTGCAGCAATGGAATGAGCCCATGTTTGCCTGTTATGAAGAAACACCTTTTCAAAATAATAATTATTACTATAAGGTTATGTAAATGCAGTGCAAATGAAGGGAAACTGCAAAAGGGGGACATCTGAAATAAAACAGAAAATGCTGGAACTATTTCCTGGATTTTGTGTTTTATATATGTGCAGTGCTAATTTAAAATGGGCTAAGACTAAAAGTTTAAACTATTTTTGAATAATTCTAGCATAGCATTGTACTCAGATTACGGAGCTGTCAACATCAAGTAAATGTTAAAAGTTAATTTATTTTTCCCAAAAAGAGACAAGATTGCAAACCTTTTAATGATATGCACTTTAATTTACTGGTTAGCGTGAAACATTTTAAAACCAAAATTAGTTAAGCTCGACAGGTGTGTGAACATCCCTATGTAGTATCCTGTGTATGCAGTAATGCCAACTCCTGCGACTTATTCGCAACACACGCGATTTTTAATGAAAATTTAGCCCAACTCATAATTCGTGATTCAGCAGCAAAATCTTGCATTTTTTTCCCTTAGGGAATGATGCAATGATACTGGGTGGGAGTTGAACAGCATGGATTGGAACACTCCCCAGGGACACGCGCACAAGGATTGGAACCTTCGGTAGCAAGTGTTCCTGTGCCACAAGCACCCAGCGCTCTCTTCGCGTGCACCCCGACTCATGGCTCACATTGCTAGGGACCCAGCCAGAGGCCACACATGGTGCGCTGCTTTCCCATAGCATTTCAAATCAAATCATCCAAATGAAAGAGTGTGGAGTGTGCTTCAAGGGCTGAAAGCATTGTCATGAGTGAAGTGATGCGAATGTAACCAGAGAATCACCTGCAACAGCTTCTCTTCCCACTCCCGCATCATTACCTCTGGCGACATCATCCGAAAACACAGCGTCAGTTTCCACATGTACACTGATGACACCCAGCTCTACCTCACTTCTTCTTCTTCTCTCGACCCCTCCACAGTGTCTAAATTGTCAGAATGCTTGTCCGACATCCAGTTCTGGATGAGCACAAATTTTCTCCAATTAAATATTGGGAAAACCGAAGCCATTGTTTTCGGTCCCCGCCTCAAACTCCGTTCCCTAGCCACTGACTCCATCCCTCTCACTAACATCTGTCTGAGGCTGAACCACACTGTTCGCAATCTTGGTGTCATATTTGACCCTGAAATGAGCTTCCGACCACATATCTGCAGCATAACAAAGACCGCTTACTTCCACCTCCGTAACATCGCCCATCTCCGTCCTTGCCTCAGCTCATCTGCTGCTGAAACCCTCATCTATGCCTTTGTTACCTCTAGACTTGATTACTCCAACACACTCCTGGTTGGCCTCCCACATTCCACCCTATGTAAACTTGAGGTCATCCAAAACTCGGCTGCCCATTTCCTAACTCGCACCAAGTCCCTTTCGCCCATCACCCCTGTGCTCGCTGACCTACATTGGCTCCCGGTTAAGCAGCACCTCGATTTCAAAATTCTCATCCTTGTTTTCAAATCCCTCCATGGCCTTGCCCCTTCCTATCTCTGTAATCTCCTTCAGCCCCACAACCCCCTGCGATATCTGCGCTCCTCTAATTCTGCCCTGTTGAGCGTCCCTGATTGTAATCGCTCAACCTTTGGTGGCCGTGCCTTATATTGCCTAGGCCCTAAGCTCTGGAATCCCCTGCTTAAACCCCTCCACCTCGCTACCTCTCTTTCCTCCTTTAAGACGCTCCTTAAAAGCTACCTCTTTGACCAAGCTTTTGGTCACCTGCCCTAATTTATCCTTATGTGGATTGGTGTCAAATTATTTGTCTCTAAATACTCCTGTGCAGTGCCTTGGGACATTTTACTACATTAAAGGTGCTATATAAATACAAGTTGTTGTTGTTTTTGTTGAGTGGGAACTGCTATTTGTTCAGAGATGAAGAAAGAAAAGGACTTGCATTTATATAGCATCTTTCACGACCACTGGACGCCCCAAAGCACTTTACAGTAGGAAAAGTTGTACTGTGAACGTCGGGAATGTGAATCAAAAATGATAGAAATACATAACTATAATAACCGGGAGCTCAGCACGTTGGACTGTTTCAGGAACTCCTTGACGGCTTTGTTGAACTTATTCTGCAGCTTCGGAGCACATGGTCTGAACTACTCAGGAAATACTGAGCATGCATAGCAGGTCAGTGAGCAACTTACATAGTATTACTTTGTTCATTGAAGACAGCACAGGCAGCTGTTGGTGCTGTGATGGGAATGGTAAACTGCCTATAGGGCAGACAGTGAGTTGCGGAGCAAGACTTTGGCTCTCACTCCTGCGACAGACCTGTGTACTGAGCCCACAGTGGCCTTAGCCCAAATGTCAATCACCGTCAGACCCCACATCAATATCGTTAACATTGTCACACACCTCGCTGAGACTTTGAAAAAATGGGCATTACAAAGTCTTCATTTTATGCTTAGAATACAAGAATTTCGCGCATACCTAATACTGAAAAATCACCTGCCCGAAAATAGCAACGTGGTGATAACTGGTAGGATTTTCAGGAAGTTTTTTGTAAAGCATTTTCAGATGCAGTAATATAGTTTTTGTAAAGAGCTGTGGCCTGTTAGCAATTAAATAACGCCACTAATGAGGTTTATAAACCAACTCAATCTATACTGGGGTTTTTTAAAGCAACTCATGATTTCTATACCACATCTCATGATTTTTAAGAGTTTGTCTCCTGATTTATGAGGCGGTGGGGTTGGCAATACTGTGTGTGGGTCAGAGTTCAGACTCTCAAAATCACCCCACCATTTAGTTCAACTAGAGCTGCTACAGGACAGTCTGTTTTTTTAAGGGATGACTGGAAATTTCTGAAAAATGCTTTAAAAAAAAATATTTGTACATCTGGTTGACTTGTGTCTTCTGATTTGGAATGGTTCATTATTGAAGGTTATTAACGTTCCCAGTGAAGTTGACTGGCACTGGGTGCCATCCCACCCTGCTCCTGGACCATTCCTGCTCAGGGCAGCCTCGGGGCCAGTTCCCCGGCACGCGCTGCCACTCTCGCGATAATCACTTGGGCTCGCTCGCTGCTTGGTAACCAGCGGCAGCAATGGCCGCAATACGAAGAATTCTCGTTCTGCAGCATCTCGGCTCCCGGCACTGGCGGCCGGGTGGTTTGTCCAAGTCTGCCTCTAACCGTCAGGCGGGTCTGTGTGGGCCGGGGCTGGGGCGGCAGGCCGGGCTCTGCCTGGCGGTTATTTGCGGTGTCGGAGGCGCGGCGGTCGGCTCCTGGTCTTATTATTACAGGGAGTCGGAGACTGGGAGGAGGAGGGGACTCCCCCGCTACGGTGATGTGCGTGTGCCGACTGTAAAAGCCAAGGGAAAGGCCAAGGTAGGAGCCAGCGCGGTGTTTGCGGAGCGCGGCGCCCCGGTCCCGGGCTGCAGTGTCAGGAGACAGTTGAGCATCTTGGTGTTGTTCATGGACGCTGCCCGTGTCATCAGACCCGCCCGAACCTGACATTTCACCACAGAAAAACCCGCAACAGTGGCAAAAATAATCATTTGCTAATTTTGACGAAGCATTTTCTGCATCTATTGTTCCATTCAGAAGGCACGTCCTTTGACATGTCGTGGCGCTTGTTGGGATGCTGTGCCACCCACCCATTGGTTTCAAGCTGCTCGATCCGCCGTGGCGTTGCCCAGGTTGTGTCTGAGGATACAGGGTCAGTCCGCCTGTCACTTCGTTGATGCTTCTGTCCCGAGTGGCAGCCACTGTTCAGCAGCATCCCGGCCGGGACGAATGTGGCGATCTGCGCCCCGCCACCCTCCCAATGGCAACCTACCTGCAATTGGCGACATGCTGAAAGGATAGAAATAATGTTATCAAGAGTATGCATGTATGTCACCTGGTCTGCTGTTTATCTTGTCTATCTATCCGATGATTCATTGAATCTGACAATTAAATATTGTAAAATAAATTACGACAATTATGGAAATTGTCAAAGACCAAGATGGAAATAATTAATGAAATGCTGGATAGGATCTCAAGCAGGAAAATACTTTATTAAAGTAGTAAAATGGCAGTAGTTGATGTGGAGTGGGGACAGGTGAGAGAAAAATAAGTTATAAATGGGAATTGGGAAGAGACTAAAGGGGCACGATTGAAGGGCCCAAGAGATTGGAGCTAGAATGTGCCAGGGGATGGTGCGGAAGGTGGGAATGGCCTTGAGGCCAATTTATAGTAAATTAGCAATTAATAAAACTGCAAAAAAGACATGAAGATCGATGGGAAAGGTCAAGAGGAGGGCATGAAAAATTATTGGAAAATAACAAACTTACATTTATGTAGTGCCTTTCATAGCCTCCAGATATTCCAAAGTACTACCCAGCCAATTAATTACTTTTGAAGTGTAGTAACTGTTATGTAGGTAGATGTGGAAGTCTATTTGTACACAGTAAGGGCCGATAAATGACCACCTCATTTGTACTGGTTGAGGTATAACTGTTGGCCAGAACACCAGCAAAATTCCTTTGCCCTTCGAATAGTGCAATGGGATCTCTTGTCCGCCTGACAGGCAGACAGGGCCTCAGTTTAATTAGTCATCCAAAACATGGTACCTCCAATAATGCAGCACTCCCTCAATACTACACTGAAGTGTCAGCCTACATTACGTCATCAAGTCCTTGAAGGGTGTGGGGGTGGGGATTGGGGTGGGCTTAAAGCGAGACAAATTGGGAGTAGGGAGATTTCTGAATGTCTGAGCTGGGAAATTGATTTAGGCAAGATTCGAGACTGGTGAGTAGTAGGTTGGGCCTGGATGCCCGATCTCAGAAAAAATAAGTAATTAATTAAAAGGCAAAATCTGTTTAAAATAAAAATGAACTATTTAAATATTTAAACCTATCTCTAATATCTAGACAGCGAAACTAAGTCTTTTTGTCCTAGAGTGGTGAAGATTCTGAAGCTGTATAGTGGTAAGTTAGCAGTGGGGAATTGAAGCTCCACCTAGTGGTAGAAGTGCAATGGCGGTCGTGACCAGGGGGCCGTGACATCTCGTAGCTGCTTGCTTAATAGTGGGGAAATTCTGTTCGAGGCATGACAGAATGGTGATGTCTAATATTAAAGAAGGTGCAGCATATAAAACAATTTAGTATATTATATGTAGATTTCAAACAGTTGCTTATGCCTCCCAATGTTTCTTTTAATAGATGTTGTTAGAATCTGGTTGTAAACATTAAAAGAACTGCATTATTACTGATGAGGGATGGCAGTAGTGTGGGGGGCAAAATACCTGAGAGAGGAGAAATGAAAGGTGGCATGACTGGGTGACAGGAAGAAAGAAGAATGAAAGAAAGACTTGCATTTATATGTCATCATCTGTAGTAGGGAAAATGCTAGAATCTGTTTATAGGACGTTGTAACAGGGCACTTAGAAATTAATAACAGGATTGGGCAGAGCCAACATGGATTTATGAAAGGGAAATCATGTTTGACAAATCTGTCAACTAGCAGAATAGATAAGGGGGAACTAGTGGATGTGGTATATTTGGATTTTCAGAAGGCATTCGATAAGCTGCCACACGAGAGGTTATTAAACAAAATTAGGGCTCATGGGATTGGGGATAATATACTAGAGTCATACGGCACAGAAGGAGGCCATTCGGCCCATCGAGTCCATGCCAGCTCTCTGTAGAGCAATCCAGTCAGTCCCATTCCCCTGCTCTATCCCCATAGCCCTGCAAGTTTATTTCCCTCAAGTGCCTATCCAGTCTCCCCTTGAAAACATTGAGGCCTAGAAATTCGGTATAGCCGCATTTGGGGCGCTAGTCCTGGCGATGCGCAAAGTTTAGCGCCAGGCGCAATTTAGCGCCACCTAGCGCGATATTGGGTTGCAGCGCCCCTAAAGGGGATTGCGGCGCTAAATCAGGCGCTGCATGCTACTCTTAATGCGCTAACCCGGCGGCGCAACCCAATTTCGCGGCGGTGGGGCGCAGCAAGGGTGCTGTCAATAATCACTTTCCCTGAGACACAGTGGCGCCAGCCAGCTCTTAAAGGGGCAGGTCAATTGGCATCACCAGACACACTCACTGCCTTGTAGGCCTTCAAAGCGGTGGGAGCCTACCTGTGGCGCACCAGCCTAGCAAGACATGGAAAGGGTGAGGCAGAGGGCGGAACGCCTCACTGATGGGGCATTGGATGCTTTGGTTGGCGCAGTGGAATCAAGGCCAAGGAAGATGGTTGGAATGTGATTTATGTTTTGGACAGTCTCCCGGGTGTGAGAGGCAGTTATGTGTCAGTGTATTAGTTTTGCTTTCTGTTGCCATAGCTTTCTCATGTTTGAAGGAACCACATTTTGTGTAATGAAACACTTTCTTCATTTACAATGGCCATGCCTGCTATTTACATGCATCTTGCCCTTCACAGGCTTGGGGGTATCAGACTGGTTCCATTCCTGTTCTTGGAATGGCAGCAAGCATTCCGTGAGAGGGGCCTAGAAGCTACTTCTGATCAGCCTCTGACGCGCAGCCTGAGAAGAGACGCTCGCGTAGAAGTTCAGGCCAGCAGCCATCTTCTAAGCCGCCGACAGAGATGTCCTGCACCTTATCTGAGTCTGCAGATCTGGCTGAAGCAGCTGGCACAGCTCAGTCACCACCTCCTTTCTAAATTGCAGCCTTCTGACACACTGCTCCTCCGGCATGTTCATGTAGGAAAACTGCTGTCGGATAACTCTGCCAGCATAAGGTCTGCTGTGGCGACGTCTGTTGGCCCTCCTCCGTCTCGCCATGCCTGCCCCCCTCTCGCAGCGTCTCAGTGCCCTTTCCAGATGATTCAGCAACAGGACGTTCCCCTCCAATGCAGCCCCCATAATAAGTGCCCACAGGAAGGTTCCCCATTGTCAAGGCTCACCAACAGCAAGTGATGGTCAGAAGGCTAAAGATCGTCTGCCTGCGCTGGCTCAGTGGTCAAATGGCTCTGTGTGCAGCTCAGCAACTCTTTGTAGCTCTCAAGGAAGTTGTGGTCCAAAAATGGCTGCCGCTTTTAAACCACACCAGTCCCCTTTAAATAACGCTCCTCCAGCCCGAGAGCAACTTGGTAAGGTACAGGTAAACTGTCACTATTAGCGCCAGGCGCTACGGAGGGGGGCGCCACTGAATTTCCGGTCCGGGGTGCCCAAAAGGCGTTACACACTCAAATGACGTCATAATCAGCCTGCGCCCATGAGCGGGCGCTAAGATTTAGCGCCGGCGCTAAATGCATGCTCAATATGGGGCAAGGCGCTAAGCGCCTTGCGCCCACCCCGAAATTAGCTAACGCCCCACTTCTCGGCCTCTTTAAGCGTTAATCGGTGGTGCTAACAACCGAATTGCTCCCCGAGTGTCTCCGCTTCCACCACTTCCGTTGCCAGCGAATTCCAGGTCCTCACCACTCGCTGCGTAAAAAAGTTTTTCCTCACATCCCCCTGTATCTCTTGCCCAAAACCTTAAATCTGTGTCCCCTAGTCCTTGTACCATCAATTAGCGGAAACATCCTTTCCCTGTCTAGCCTATCTAAACCCGTCATAGTCTTGTACACCTCTATCAAATCACCCCTCAACCTCCTTTGCTCTAATGAAAACAAATCCAGCTTCTCCAACCTGTCCTTGTAGCTAAGATCCCCCATCCCTGGAACCATTCTGGTAAATCTCCTCTGCACCCTCTCGAGTGCCTTCACATCCCACATCCTTCCTAAAGTGTGGGGACCAGAACTGTACGCAATACTCCAGTTGTGGCCTAACCAGCGCTATATAATGGTTCAGCATAAATTCTCTACTTTTGTACTCAATACCTCTATTTATGAAGCCCAAGATCCCATATGCTTTGCTAATAACTCTCTCAATATGTTCTACCACCTTCAGGGACCTATACACATTAACTGCCAGGTCTCTCTGTCCCTGCATGCTCTTTAAAACTGTGCCATTAAGTGTATATTGCCTCTCCCTGTTTCTTCTGCCAAAATGCATCACCTCACATTTCTTTATTAAATTCCATCTGCCACTTGTCTGCCCATTCTGCTAGCCTTTCTATGTCCTGTTGCAGTCGATTGGTATCATCCTCACTGTTGGCCACCACCCCCCCCCCCCCCCCCCCCAAAGTTTGGTATAATCGGCAAATTTAGAAATTCTACTCTGTATTCCAATATCCAGGTCATATCAAAAAAAGCAGTGGTCCCTGCACTGACCCTTGGGGAACACCACTGTCTACCATCCTCCAATCCAGAAAAACAGCCATTTACCACAACTCGCTGTTTTCTGTCCTTAAGCCAATTCCTTATCCAAACTGCCACTGACCCACCTATTCCATGAGCCTCATTTTTGTTAACCAGCCTTCTATATGGTACTTTGCCAAACGCCTTCTGAAAATCCATGTAGACAATATCCATTGCATTCCCTTCATCAATCCTCCCTGTTACTTCATCAAAAAATTCAATTAGATTAGTCAAACATGATCTGCCTTTTACAAATCCGTGTTGGCTCTACTTAATTAGCTTAAACCTCTCCAAGTGCCATATTTTCCTTGATTATTGTTTCTAAAACTTTACCCACCACTGATGTTAAACTGACCGGCCTGTAGTTACTAGGATTGTCCTTTTACCACTTTCCTATCTTCGGGCACCTCTCCTGCATCTAGGGAAGATTGGAAAATTATGGCAAGCCCTTCTGCTATCTCCTATCCCAATTCCCTTAGCAACCTGGGATGCAAGCCATCTGGACCAGGCAACTTACCCACTCTAAGCATGCCCAGCCTTTCTAGTACATCCTGTCCATCAATTTTCACCCCTTCCATTGCTTCTACCTTTTCCACTTCTACCGATATTTTGTCAGCATCCACCTCCTTAGTAAACACCGATACAAAGTACTCATTGAGTATTCTAGCCTTGCCCTGCGTCTCTAAGCATATATCACCTTCTTTGTCCCCAATAGGCCCCACCCCGCCTCTTACTACCCACTTACTGTTTACATGCTGGTAGAAGATTTTTTGGTTCCCTTTTATGTTAAGCGCCATTCTACTCTCATTCTCTCTTTGCCAATCTTATTTTCATCTTCACTTCTGCTCTCAACTTATTGTATTTGGTCTGGTTCTCCCTTCAAGAATTCACCTGACCCTTTTTTTTTTTTGTTTCATCATCTTCTCTATCTCCCTCGTCATCCAAGGAGCCCTTGCTTTGGTTCCCTTACCCTTCTCTCTTGTTGGAATGTACCTAGCCTGTACTTGGAGCATCTCCTCCTTAAAGATCACCCATTGTTCCATTGCAGTTTTTCCTGTCAGTTTTGGTTCCATTTTACCCTGGCTAGATCCTTTCGCATCCCATTGAAGTTAGCCCAAGCCAGTTTAGAAGTTCCACTCTAGATTGTTTCTTGCTCATCTCCATTGCTAATCTAAATCTTTAGATACGATGATCACTTGTACCCAAGTATTCTCCCACTGACAATTGGTCAACCTGGCCCACCTCATTCCCCAGCACCAGATCCAGCAATGACTCCTTCGTAGTTGGGCCAAGAACATACTGGCCGAGGAAATTCTCCTGAACACATTTCAGAAATTCCTCCCCATCCTTTTCCTTTACCCTAGCATTATCCCAATCGATATTTGGGTAATTAAAGTCCCCCAATAACGCCACTCTTTCGCTTTTGCATACCTTTGTGATTTCCCTGCAGATTTGCTCCTCTACCTCCCTCTCACTATTTGGAGGTCTATAGAATACCCCCAATAGCGTGATCATACCCTTTTTGCTCCTCAATTCTAGCCAAATGGATTCTGTCCTTGTCCCCTCAAGAACATCCTCCCTTTTCAACACTACCTTCCTTAATCAGCATTGCCACCCCAACTCCCTTTTGCCCTTCCCTATGTTTCCTGAACACCTTGTACCCTTGAATATTAAGTGCCCAGTCCTTACTGTTTTTAAGCCACGTTTCCGATATTGCCTCGCAGCTAATTGTGCTTGTAGCTCACCAACCTTATTCACCACATTTTGTGCGTTTACGTACATGCATTCTAAACCCATTTTTGAATTTTTCATAGTCTTTCTTAGTCTGCTCCATCTAATATGGTACTACTTTCTTCTCAAGTACTATCCAACACACTCACACTTTTATGCACCTAATTCCTCTACTATCCATACTAGCATTGATTGAGGATTGGTTAACGGACAGAAAACAGAGAGTAGAGTAAACAGGTCATTTTCGGGTTGGCAGGCAGTAACTGGATGATCAGTGCTTGGGCCTCAGCTATTCACAATCTATATCAATGATTTGGATGAGGGGACCAAATGTAATATATCCAAGTTTGCTGATGATACAAAGCTGGGTGGGAATGTAAGTTGTGAGGAGGATGCAAAGAGGCTTCAAGGGGATATAGACAAGCTGAGTGAGTGGGCAAGAACATGGCAAATTGAATATAATGTGGAGAAATGTGAAGTTATCCACTTTGGTAGGACTACACAAAACTTTGGTTTATCCGGAGGTTGTATGTCCTGAATACTCGATCTAACGGCAAAAATCAGGAGCCGTTTTCTGTAAGTCTTTTTAGATCTCGTTCTTTTTTTTTTCCCAGTCAGCCACTGCAAGGTCTGTAGCTATAGCAACAGCTTCAGCTAGAGATGCTTGCAGCTGCAGCCGACTCTTTAGAAGCTGTTGCTAAGCAACAGTGTTTGTTGTCAGATACGGAGATGAAAACCTCCGTATGCTTCAACATTAACTTTGTATGTCTGGCAGTTTTGATAGATCGGCAACACGCCGGTCCCGTCGGTGCCGGATATCACCAAAGTTTCCTGTAATAGAAAATCAGAGTATTTTTTAAATGGTGCGAGATTGGGAAATGTTGGTGTTCAGAGGGACCTGGGTGTCCTTGTACATAAATCACTGAAAGTTAACATGCAGGTACAGGTAGCAATTAGGAAAGGAAATGGTATGCTGGCCTTTATTACAAGAGGATTTGACTATAAGAGTAAAGACGTCTTCCTGCAATTATATAGGGCCCTGGTGAGACCACACCTGGAGTATTGTGTACAGTTTTGGTCTCCTTACCTAAGGAAGGATATACTTGTCATTAGAGGGAGTGCAACAAAGGTTCACCAGACTGATTCCTGGGATGGGGGGATTGTCCTATGAGGAGAGATTGAGTAGACTAGGCCTATATTCTCTAGACTTTAGAAGAATGAGAGGTAATCTCATTGAAACATTCAAAATTCTTACAGGGCTTGACAGGGTAGATGCAGGGAGGATGTTTCCCCTGGCTGGGGAGTCTAAAGCCAGGGGTCACAGTCTCCGAATAAGCGGTCGGCCATTTAGGACTGAGATGAGGAGAAATGTCTTCACTCAGAGGGTGGTGAATCTTTGGAATTCTCTACCCCAGGGGGCTGAGGAGGCTTCCCAGGATATTCTCACTCAAATACTGGACACTTCACTTTAGAATTGCGGTAATCTTTTTCACCAATGATTTGGTGTGCTCTATTCTGCATCTTGAACATTGGACTAACCAGTAAGATATGCTAGTGAATGTCCTCGGGTATGGTATTATACTTTCCATAGCTCAAGAGCAGATCTTTTAAAATATTGACAGGAAGATACAGGGATCATCTGGTCGTAGTTGTTGATTCATATTAGTTCTGAGGGGCTTGGTGGATGCTAACTTCAGTCTGGAGAAAGTCCTTCAGGAAGTGTGAAGAGCATTTTGGTCTGTCTTCAATGACAGCGAAGTTCCATTGCAGATTAAATTTGGGGCATCTAAAATATGTTAAAATACTTCTGCTCTTTGGTTCGGAACTCCTAGGCATTCAAGAGGCTTCTTGTAGCCCCATGTGAGATGCAGAATCTCTTATTTGCTTTACTACAATATACCCATTCTGTATTACCTTCTGATACACTAGCAATTTTATTTTAAATATTTAATATACCTAACCAACTGTGTACTTGATACCCTTGAAGTGACTTAATGAATAAACTGGTTCATGGTGTACTAAGGATTGAAAGTTATAAGGTTGTAGGTGAACATTGTAGCTTTTCTCAGTTAAAGGATTTGCACATGACCTCTCAAAAATAACTCAACATTCTGGATTACAAATTCTTGCCTTGTAGATTGGGATCAAAACCTTTTTTACCTCTTCAGACACTGGGTTTCAGACATCACTAAACATGTTGCCATCTCTTGTCCCACTATATCTAATCTACATTAGAATAGGTGACATAAGATTGCTAGGTTAATGTCTAATTAATTAAGAAGTTAGTTTTTAAATGGCGAGATATATGGGGTGCAAAATTTGGATTTGTAATGCCCATCTTTTGGGCGCAACAAGTGCCCTTAGGTCCAAAATGGCATCCGCGGCACGTGCACACATTTCTGGTGCGAGTCACGCCGGATGCCATATTGGCGAGGGCGTTAGCAGCACGCGCAGTGAACGTCTGCTGGAAGTATGTAGAGTAGGCAACGTGATTTCACACCAGCGCTGCCATTTTGGAGCTCAATGCTCCAGCTAACCGCTTCTCAAGTTCGCACAGCTGAACACTTGTTCAGCAGCAGGGAAGATCCCCCCCCCCCCCACCAGTGCTATTTAAAGGATCATCAGCTACTTTCTTTCAGGTTAGTTGCTGATTGAGTTCTATTGGCTATTGCTACGATTGTACAAGTGTTTCGTGCTTTCTAGAGATCAAGGTTGCTAAAGTCTATAGGGTAAAGTGTGGCTGGTGCTGAAGGACTTTGTCCTGACTTCAAGCTTCTGCACAAACCAGACATGGGTACACTAGCAGGAATTCCCCTTGGAATGAATAGAGGCCACACACATCAGGAAAAACTGCTGGAAGAGGGGGAGAAGGGCGCTCAGCTGGAGGTCACATCTGCCCAGGGTGTTCAGGGAGCAATTCTCCTACCTCCACTTCAGCGAGGAACAATGTGTGAGACGTCTGCGCTTCATTATTGACGTCCTCACTGAAATCTGACACCTGCTGCAGCCACAAAAGCAACCTCCGAGCAGGGCGAGGACAGTTTTGCCAGTGGCTGTGGAGGTGACCGTGGCCATGAAATTTTAAGTGTCGGGCTCCTTCCAGGCAGGAGCTAGAGATATTGCAGCATCACGCAGTTTCCTGTCCACTTTTCCTTAAGGGAGGTCACTGAGGCTCTGTAGTCGAAGAGAGCTGACTACATTTCATTCTCTCTTGCCAGAGAGCATGTGGTTTCGCAAGGATTACAGGCTTCCCATGGTGTAGGGAGCGATTGACTGCACGCATGTCACTTTGCGGGCTCCGCATGTCAACTCTGCCATGTACAGAACTGAAAGGGATTCCACTCTCTCAACGTCTAGCTGGTGTGCGACCATTGGCACTGAATCATGCTGGTCAATGCCCGGTATCCTGGCAGCAGTCATGATGCCTTCATTCTGCGGCAGTCTGCTGTGCCATCTGCATTTGAGCCACCACGACAAATTAAAGGGTGCTTATGGGAGACAAGGGCTATCCAATAACAACATGGCTCATGACTCCAGTGCACAACCCATGCACACGTAGGGAGCATGCATACAATGAAAGCCATGCTGCCACACGAAATATAATAGAGCAGACCACTAGCGGACTGAAATAATGTTTCTTTGGCCTGGACCACTCTGGAGGAGCCCTGCAGTACTCAGCAGAGTGGGTGTCAAGATTCGTGGTGGTCTATTGCATGCTGCACAACCTCGCCATCATGAGGGCACAGCCCTTACCGCCAGATATATGGTGAGCAGCTGAGGAGAAGAAAGAGGAAGGGAGGAGCCAACCTTGATAGCCCCTATCTGGATGGGATGCCCATGAACAACTCATCCAACTGCGATACCAGTAAATGCAACCCCAATTCCCCATTCACCAACACTCCCACACCTTTCCTTGACTATGTCACTGACCATCTTGGCCACAATGCAAAAATAAAAGCCAATACAAAATAAACATTCCAAACCAAATTTATAAATCAAAGCATGCCATATTGCATACAAACGTAAACTAATCACCCTTGTGCATTCCCTTAGTGCCTGTCTTCCGTGTGCCTTTGCCTGTCTTAGTGCTCCTACTTAGTGCTACCCCAATGGTTGCAGCATGGCTGATGGAAGGCTGCTGACTTTCAATGAGGAAGACTGCAGATGACCTTGGAGGACGACTTGAACAGCTCTGGGCCTAGACAGCCCAGCTGCAGATTGCACCATCTTGGCATGGGCGGCAGCAGTCTGGGCTGGCTGGCTGACGGGCAGTGACGAGGGCAATGGCAGAGTGGCAGTGGTGGGAACTGGAATGCTGTCGTCCAGTGAGAGGACAGCAGGTTCGTGCTCTACGGAGCGGGAACCACTGCCACTCCCTTGGACCGGTGCCTCAACAATCTTAATAATCTATTGGAGGACAGATTGTTGGACTGCTGTGACACACTGCAAGCCCCTTTGAACACTGGTATCCGCAGCCATGATGGCAGCAAACTGAGCTTGCGTGAGAGCAGTCTCAACTTGCATGGTAGCAAGCTGACTTTGCATCACAGCAGTCTGCTTGTGCTGCAGTGGAAGCTGAGACATCAGCCATCAGATGCTGTATCATGGGTGGGTCCACAAGTGTGTTAATAGAGTTGGCCGCCACTTCCATGCTGGAAAGGATGGGCGCAAAGCCCTGTGCCAAGTTGGTGCCGGACCCCTCCATGCTCCTTGACGTTGCATGCAGGCTTTCTGGCAAGTTTCCCAATGCACCAAGCACTTCAGTGTGCATACCCATCAGCCGCCTTCTGTAGCCCTCCCCATCGAAGTGTTCATCTGAGTCCTCTGCAGGAGAACTCGTGTGAACCCTCGCCCTCCGGCGAGCTGGCACCTGTGCTACCCTTGCCTCCTGCCCTGGCTGCAGGCCACTCGTGCCTGGTGTCTTACCACATGCAGATCCTGTCTCTATGCTATCCTCTAAATTACGCACAGTGTCAGTTTCTGAGCTGGGGGCTGCAAGTGTGAAATCAAGTGACGATGTTTCTTCGTCAGTTTCTTGTTGCTCTTCCACCACTGCCTGGCCAGGTTGCAGTTCTTGGATATCTGAAATGAAAGGCACAAGGATAAGGCTATGGTGAGGAGAGGGGGGAAGCAAGAGGTGCATGCTTACACCATCTGCAGCTTGTAAATCAAAAGAGATTGTGAGATGAGGGGGAAGTGAGATCATAGAAATTTACGTCACAGAAGGAGGCCATTCGGCCCTTCATGTCTGTGCCGGCCGAAAAAGAGCTATCCAGCCTAATCCCACTTTCCAGCACTTGGTCCGTAGCCTTGTAGGTTACGGCACTTCAAGTGCATATCCAAGTACTTTTTAAATGTGATGAGGGTTTCCGCCTCTACCACCCTTTCAGGCAGTGAGTTCCAGACCCCCACCACCCACTGGGTGAAAACAATTCTCCTCAACTCCCCTCTAATCCTTCTACCAATTGCTTTAAATCTATGTCCATTGGTTATAGGTCCTTCCTATCTACTCCCCTCATAATTTTATACACCTCAGTGAAGTCTCCCCTCATCCTCCTCTGTTCCAAAGAAAACCACCCCAGCCTATCCAATCTTTCCTCCATAGCTAAAATTCACCAGTCCTGGCAACATTCTCGTAAGTCTCATCTGTACCCTCTCTAGTGCAATAGCATCTTTCCTGTAATGCGGTGACCAGAACTGTACACAGTACAAGGATGTGAGGAGGAGGATCAGGTATAAGGACACCGTCCTCTTCTATGGTTTCAGCCCTGCCGCTGGCCACAGCCTCAGCAATGGCCGCTCCAATGATGGCGAGCACTGTCTCCTCCATGGTGGGTAAGGACATGCAGGCACGCCTGTCCCCCGCCAGTTAGCGCACAACCGGAGGCAGCAGGAGCTATCTTACCCTGCAAGAGAGAGGGAGGTGTGTCAGTGGAATACAATCTATGCAATGTGATGCAATCTGATTGGATAATGGACTGCCATGGTTGAATAACTGGCAGTGAGTGCAAGTTGTGAGGTGTGGGTGTGAGGCTTGCAGTAGTGCTAAGTGTGAGGATGAGGTGCAGCTGTGAATGTTAGGTATGAGTCATGATTGATAGAGATTGTTGGTAGGTGAGTGATGGGTTTTGTGTGCCAGTGCAGCCTTCGGTCACCTGAGGAAGAGAGTGTTTGAAGACCAGGACCTCAAACCCGGCACTAAGCTCATGGTCTACAGAGCAGTAGTGATACCCGCCCTGCTGTATGTCTCAGACATGGACCATGTACAGCAGGCACCTCAAAGCACTGGAGAGGTACCACCAACGCTGCCTCCGCAAGATCCTGCAAATCCATTGACAGGATAGGCGCACCAACGTCAGTGTTCTTGTTCAGGCCAACATCCCCAGCATCGAAGCTTTGACCAGGCTCAATCAGCTCCGATGGATGGGTCACATCGTCCACATGCCCGATACGAGATTCCCAAAACAAGCGCTCTACTCTGAGCTCCGACACGGCAAGAAAGCCCCAGGTGGGCAGAGGAAACGCTTCAAGGACACCCTGAAAACCTCCTTGAAAAAGTGCAACATCCCCACTGACACCTGGGAACCCCTGGCCCAAGACCGCACAAAGTGGAGGAGAAGCATCCGGAAGGCGCCGAACACCTCGAGTCTCTTCGCCGGGAGCAAGCGGAAGCCAAGCGCAAGGAGCGCACGTCAACCCAAGCACCCCACCCACCCGCCCCTTCAACCACCGTCTGCCTCCACCTGTGACAGAGACTGTAGGTCCCGCACTGGACTCAGCAGTCACCTGAGAACTCATTTTTAATGTGGAAGCAAGCTATCCTCGGTTCCAAGGGACTGCCTGAGAGAGGTGCATTGAGCAGTGTCTGAAGCTAGTAGCACAGTTGGTGGGATATGGCATTTGAAGATGAATTCGCTGACCTTGACCGTTTGTGTGAGGTCATTGAACTTTTTGCGGCACTGCATCCAGGTCCTTGGGGCTTGACTCCTGGCATTGACCGTCACGGCTATCTGATCCCACTGCCGTTTGGCGGGCCTCCTGGACCCCTGTGGATACAGCTCTTCTCTCCTCCTTTCCACCATCTCCAGTGCAGTGTCCGAGAACCTTGAAGCATGCTATCTCCTACGCTGTGTCATTATTCAGTATTTTTCCACGTTAGAGAGACTTGTACAAAGACTTGCACCACCTGCTCCAGCCACAATACACCTCGCCTTTACTAGGTGCAGGCTGGCTTTAAGTAGTACAGGCGAGCTTTAACTCGTGCTAGCCTCTTACGATTTTGGGCCCCCTGCTCAACATTTAGCGCTGGCTGCACGCTACAATCATGGTAAGGAGCAGGCAGCACGAAGTTGCCGTGCTGTCTGCACCACATTAAACGGGCGCAGGGTAATCGTGCATCGTGATCCCGCGCCCGTTTTCGGGAATGATGTAATTGAGCCCCCATGGAGTTTAGGGTGCCTGTGTACTGTAATGTAAAAGGGACTTGGATTGTATAAATTATATAAAACTACACCATAAACTCCATAGTATACATACCTAAAATTAATGGATACATTGAAACTATTGGCTTCATGTATTGTAATACTTTGTGCATCTTTTTGAAACTTTGGTCAGCAGCTCCGATGGTAAGGAACTGGATAAGAAACTTGTACCCAATTTAATGCAAGGGCAGACATGTAATTGCAAAAATCTCTATTTTTAGGTCTTAAGAAAACCCAAGTAGAGACAATTGAGTCTAAGTAAACAAAGAGAACTGACTGTGTATCCCAGCACTAGTAAGAGAGTTATTTGGTAGCTTAAGTAAGCCACACCTCCACACTTTGTTCTGTTGCCGAGCTCAGAAAGGGATCACAGTAAACATTACTACAGTCTAGACCCCACACTACACATGAGTAATACCACAGGTAATCGCTATTCAAGAAAGGAGGGAGCGAGAAAGCAGGGAACTACAGACCAGTTAGTCTGACATCAGTAATCGGGAAAATGCTAGAATCTATTAGGGATGTAGTAACCGGACATAATGGGCTGGATTTTCCGACCGCCACGGATGCGTACGAGATGTGTACGCACCCGTAGGGCCCTCGCAGGTGCCGGTTTCAGACTTGCGAAGCGCATGCGCTAAAACCCGGCACTTGCGATCTGTCAAGAATCCTCTTGAAAGATCATCCGACTGCTCGGGAAAAGGGCCTCTGCGGTGGAGAGCTCCGCTTTCTGCACAACTTCCGCCCGCTGAAAATCTTTAAAAATCTTACGCCTGCTTTTACCAGCATAAGAGTTTTAAAAAATAATTTTTTTCACTCAGTGTTGGTATTGAGGGGGACCTGGGTGTCCTTGTACACAAATCACAAAGTTAACTTGCAGGTACAGCAAGCAATTAGGAAAACAAATGGTAATTATTACAAAGGGATTGGCGTATAAGAGTAAAGAAGTCTTACTACAATTATATAGGGCCTTGGTGAGACCACAGCTGGAGTATTTTGTACAGTTTTGATCTCCTTACCTAAGGAAGGGTATACTTGACTTAGAGCGAGTGCAACAAAGGTTCACGAGACTGATTCCTGGGATGAGGGGATTGTCCTATGAGGAGAGATTGAGGAGACTAGGCCTATATTCCCTAGATTTTAGAAGAATGAGAGGTGATCTCATTGAAACGTATAAAATTCTTAAGAGGCTTGACAGGGTAGATGCTAGGAGGATGTTTCCCCTGGCTAGGGAGTCTAGAAACTAGGGGCCACTGTCTCAGAATAAGGGGTCGGCCATTTAGGACTGGGATGAAGAGAAATTTCTTCACTCAGAGGGTTTTGAATCTTTGGAATTCTCTACCCCAGAGAGCTGTGGATGCTCAGTCGTTGAGTATATTCAAGACCGAGATCTATAGATTTTTGGATACTAAGGAAATCAGGGGATAGGGAGATTGTGTGGGAAGGTGGAGTTGAGGTAGAAGATCATCCATGATCTTATTGAATGGTGAAGCAGGTTCGAAAGACCAACTGGCCTACTCCAGCTCCTATTTCTTATGTTATGTAATTGTGCGGAGGATAAATACCAACATGGACTGGTTGGGCCGAATGGCCTTTTTCCATGCTGTAACTTCCATGTTTTTCTAAATATAAATGTTAGTTTTAGAAACAAAATAGCTGGTGCTTTTCATAATGGCAGATACTGTACTTTGAATGAAAAGGTAACTGCTAGTGCTAAACTCTAGCCAAAAGACATAAAAGCCTTTGCTCTTGTTCATGTTTATTTAGAGAGAAATATAGAACAATGACTACCGAACAGAAAAGGCCACCTGTTCACTATTGCTATATATTTTCAGTCTTAAAACAAGATCAAGAGATACACGCTTTTGAAAAAGAAAATAATCTTAATAACTAAAATAAGAACAAAGACATGCACAATTGAAGTGATTACCACCATTTGTCTGGAATATAAGAAGTAATAGGGGAGGCTCTTGTGATTAAATGGATAAAGAGATGTTTAAAAGATTTATCGTAGACCAGTCTTGACATATTTTATGCCCAAATTCAATTCTGTGCAGATTTCTTATTAAAAGAACATTTTGAATTTGGTCTCCTAATTTGCACAGCCATTTTGCCTTGATGTTCACCTCCTTCAAGGGAGATTGAATGACTTTTTGTTTTTTTGCAGAATGCTCTTTGTTGTTCTGTCAGAGAGCACTGTGAAGGTTTAGGTGTGTAAGTGTTGCTTTAAGAGGGTGAAGATTGTGAAAAGAAGAATAGGAAGAGCTGTTTAGTGTGTTACCTTACCAGCACCACATTACTAATTTAAGTACCTACACTGTTGTGCTGGCATCCCTGTGAAGCAGAGCACACAGCCACAATCTTCCACACCCTTCTCTGCTCACCCATTTTAGCTTCAACCTTCCTTTCCTGTAGATCCGCCACAGCATCGGGTAGCACAGGAGGAGGATGGTGATGATAAGGCCCAAACCACCCAGCTGTACGATCCTGCATTCGCTTTCAGGACAGCAGCACACCTCCAGCCATCCCCCTCACAGCACTTCACCAATGGAATGTAGGGGGCATTACCAAGCTGCCCAGGAGCAAGCTGATAGAGACGAGGGCCACCTCAGTCCCATGACACTTTTGTACTGCATGAGCCAACCACGTCCTGCGATTCTAGCCCTCAGGTGGCACTTACCACTAGAATAGGTGTTAGGCACAGAGGAAGGATGGCATTAGAAAAGAATAGGATATTGGGGGGAAAAAGTAGATTGCATTGACATGGTACTTTGTTATTCATGGAGGTTACAGTCATACAGGAACGGGTGTACTCATTTGGTGCTGACTTATTCATCAGGTGATGATTACTATCAATGTCATGTAGGAGCAAAGGGTGTTGATGTCTGTGGTAAGATTTGTGGTGTATCCCTTTATTGGCAACTGGGGAAGAAGGAGGTCAGAGGGTGGTGTCAAAAATAGCCTGTGTTACAAAGGCGAGAAGACTTCAGAGATGAGCTGTGTTCTGATGTTCCTTACAGCAGTCGCCGAGAACTCCTCTGCGTGCTGGTCATCATGATGGTCTGCTCCATGTAGTTTTGGTCCTAACTGAGCAAGGGCCTTCTCGTCAGCCATGTTAAAGTCCAGTCCTTCCTGAAGTGTGAAGTTGTGACAGACGCCGTAGACTATAGTTATTCATTTCTATGGCTTTTTGCACTGGAAGTTGCATTAATTTGAACTCCAAAACAGCGCTGCACCTTCTACAGGGTATTTCGGACCTGTGTGAACAGGGCAAGTAACTGTGTATCTTAACCAGTCAAATTGTAGAATCCTTACTGAGTCACGCAGAGTCTGAACCAGGAAGTGCAAGTTAGAATATTTAATTCAATGCCAAATCATGTAATGAAAGTGAAATAAAGAGAGGGAAAGAAAGATGGGATTAAAAAACAGAAAAAGTAAAAAAAAAAAAAAAATAATCTCCAGCATTTATTAAAATCTGAAGGAATGAGACTCCACACTTGTAAAAGTAAATTTTCAGTTGCAGAGAGGTTATTTGGCAGTAATTAAGACTTATCACACCGTTAAAAATTCACTTAGACTGGAATGGACAGGCCCTAATTTTTTCTGGCGTGTTTAGTGGATATCTATCATGTAAGCACTGCAATTTCACGCCCTTCCATGTATTTCAATGGCGAGGCTGTCAGCGAGATACCAGTATAGCAGAGCTTCTGGAGGAACAGGGCAAATCGGAGAGCAACTTCCTGATTTCCGCATTTAACTGCACAAGTGCGGTCACTGGAAGTTGCTCTCCGATTTACTCTTTAATAACCGTGAGCACCACAAAATCTGGGCCATTGAGTTTGTGTATTAACATCAAACAATATAAAGTAACATTTCTGGACACAAAATAATTGGCTATCTACTGAAAAGAACTGAAACTTTGGAGGAAGGCGGTCGAAGGCAGGATTCTAGTATAGTTTCTGAATCTATCTCAGACTTTGTAGCAAACAAAGTCCCTGTTCCCACTGTTTCTCTATGGGCACGGACTTTTAAAGCAGGCTGGAGTGCTGGTTAACATTAATCACAAAAATACTTTTTTGTGCTATTTTTCTATTTATGCTTCTTTACCTTGGCCTTTTTTGGAACTCGTGTGTTTAAGATGTGCGCAAGATGGATATTAAATCAAAATCATGTACTGTTGCCGTGTCATTTGTAAAACCTCGTTGATTTATAGTTCACAATATCTTTATATAAACTAATTTTTGCGACAGTTACAGCCAAGCAAATGATGCAGAAATCATAGTATACAGCTCATGAATCATGTAGTTTTTTCTAATGCAAATTTTTAAATTTCAGGTTCATTCTTTATGCCCCATTATTTGTGTTGTGTGCTCGTACTAACGTAGAATGATGTATTTTTCGGGTTGTTCAGTATTCGCTGTTGGAGGTATTTTGTTCCCACTTACCGTAAGTTGGTTGTATTATCATTTGATGGGGATGACCCTGGAATGATGAAAGGCTAATGTGTTGTATTAGGTTAGATAAAAGATTAAATTGTCTCAGTTTACTTCCTTAAAGCTTTATCAACTTATTTGGCATCTGTTTTCCTTGGATGTTTGTGAATCTTTATCTGGAAGCCAATCATGTTGTCATGGGAAAAGCAAATGTGAAACATCTGAGTAAACATTTAGTAGTGTTGGCTCAAGGTAATATGAGACAATGTATTGGCAATGAACCTTGCTTTTAGTTGGTACTTAAGATAATGATACAGAGTGCAACCCGCTTATAAGGAACATCTTTTTGCAGCGTTTTGTTTAAAGGTGGTTGAGAATTTGGCAACAGAAAAATGAGAATGGGGGCAGGGAAACTCCAAGGACTTAAATTAAAATGAGCTTTAAAATCTGAAAGGTATTTTAATTCAGTTACAAAATGTTAATGCTTTGAATCAGTTTGAGGATTTTAATGTACTGTAAGACCAGTAAGGGGCTCTCTATGCACCTTCATTATAGGTAATCAGTGAAGTCTATTATTTTGGTCTTTCAGTTGTTACTGACAGTTTGTGAATGTAGTGTGAAATCCTTAAAAGATCTCTGTGAGATATAAATTTCTACTGCTTGCTAATAGTGGAAAAAATTGACTTTTTTTCACTAACCTTAGCAAATGGAGGAATACCCAATACAAATCAGTGAATTTCTTCAGGTAGTGTTGGAGGTATACAACCTTGAATTTCATCATACTCTTTCATATAGTATCACTCTACCTGCAATCACTGGCAGTTGGTCATCAGTCATAGTCCCAGTGCACTCTGCTGTGCTGTCATGATTAAGCAGTTGATATTGTTCCATCCTTTGGATAAGATGTTAAATCAAGGCCTTGCCTATTCCACTGATTCAGGTGGACATTAAAAAAAGCCTGTGGCACTAGTCAAAGAGGAGGTGGAGGAAGTTCACCCAACACCTTTGCCAACATTCCTCCTTCTTCAGCCAACATCACCAAAAGACATTCAGGTTAACTAGCTATTCATATAATTTGAAGTTGGTGGGATCTTGCAGTGTGCAAAAATGGCTGCTGCGTTTGCCTATGTAATAGCTGAGACACTTCAAAGTAATTAATTGCATATTATGTGTTCGGAGACATTTCTGAAGTTTCATAATCTATGACAACATGGGGCTTGAACTGCCAACCTTCTAACTTTAGGTGAGAGTATTACTAACAACAACAACTTGCATTTATATAGCAGCTTTAATGTAGTAAAATTTCCCACGGTGCTTCACAGGAGCATGAAGAAATATTAGGACAGGGAAGAGGTAGGTTTTAAAGCATGTCTTAAAGGAGAAGAGAGAGGTAAAGAGACGAATAGGTTTAGGGAGGAAATTCCAGATCTTCGAGCCTCAGCAGCTGAAGGCACAGCAGCCAATGGTGGAGCGTCGAAAATCAGGGATGCGCAAGAGGCCAGAATTGGAGGAGGGTTGTAGGGCTGGAGGAAGTTACAGAGATATATTACATAGGAGCAGACTAAGAAAGACTACAAAAAATTCAAAAATGGGTTTAGAATGCATGTACATAAACGCACAAAGTGTGGTGAGCTACAAGCATAATTAGCCTTGTGGCTTAAAAATGGTGCGGACTGGGCACTTAATATTCAAGGGTACAAGGTGTTCAGAAAAGATAGGGAAGGAAAAAAGGGAGGTGGGGTGGCAGTACTGATTAAGGAAGACATTGTAGTGTTGGAAAGGGAGGATGTTCTTGAGGGGACAAGGACAGAATCCATTTGGTTAGAGTTGAGGAGAAAAAGGAAATGATCACGCTATTGGGGGTATTCTATAGGCCTCCAAATAGTGAGAGGGAGGAAGAGGAGCAAATCTGCAGGGAAATCGCAGAGATATGCAAGAGCTATGGAGTGGTGATATTGGGGGACTTTACCCAAATATTGATTGAGATAATGCTAGGGTAAAGGAAAAGGATGAGGAGGAATTTCTGAAATGTGTTCAGTAGAATTTCCTTGACCAGTATGTTCTTGGCCCAACTAGGAAGGAGGCATTGCTGGATCTGATGCTGGGGAATGAGGTGGGCCAGGTCGACCAAGTGTCTGGGAGAACACTTGGGTACGAGTGATCATCGTATCATAAGATTTAGATTAGCAATGGAGAGGAGCAAGAAACAATCTAGAGTGGAACTTCTAAACTGGAATAGGGCTAACTTCAATGGGATGCGAAAAGATCTAGCCAGGGTAAAATGGAATCGAAGACTGACAGGAAAAACTGTAATGGAACAATGGGTGATCTTTCAGGAGGAGATGTTCCAAGTACAGGCTAGGTACATTCCAACAAGAGGGAAGGGTAAGGGAACCAAAGCAAGGGCTCCTTGGATGACGAGGGAGATGGAGATGATGAAACAAAAAAAAAAGAGGATGTATGATGAATGTCAGGTGAATTCTTCAAGGGAGAACCTGACCAAATACAATAAGTTGAGAGCGGAAGTGAAGATGAAAATAAGATTGGCAAAGAGAGAATATGAGAGTAGAATGGCAGTTAACATAAAAGGGAACCCAAAAATCTTCTACCGGCATGTAAACAGTAAGCAGGTAGTAAGAGGCGGGGTGGGACCTATTGGGGACAAAGAAGGTGATATATGCTTAGGCGCAGGGCAAGGCTAGAATACTCAATGAGTACTTTGTATCGGTGCTTACTAAGGAGGTGGATGTTGACAAAATATCCTTAGAAGTGGACAAGGTAGAAGCAATGGAAGGGTGAAAATTGATAGACAGGATGCACTAGAAAGGCTGGGCATGCTTAGAGTGGACAAGTCGCCTGGTCCAGATGGCTTGCATCCCAGGTTGCTAAGGGAATTGGGGGAGGAGATAGCGGAAGGGCTTGCCATAATTTTCCAATCTTCCCTAGATGCGGGAGAGGTGCCTGAGGATTGGAAAGTGGCAAATGTGACACCATTGTTCACGAAAGGGTGTAAGGACAATTCTAGTAACTACAGGCTGTCAGTTTAACATCAGTGGCGGATAAAGTTTTAGAAACAATAATCAAGGAAAAAATTAATGGGCACTTGGAGAGGTTTAAGCTAATTAAGGAGAGCTAACACGGATTTGTAAAAGGCAGATCATGTTTGGCTAATCTAATTGAATTTTTTGATGAAGTAACAGGGAAGATTGATGAAAGGAATGCAATGGATGTTGTTTACATGGATTTTAGGAAGGTGTTTGACAAAGTACCACATAGAAGGCTGGTTAACAAAATTGAGGCTCATGGAATAGGTGGGTCAGTGGCAGCTTGGATAAGGAATTGACTTAAGGACAGAAAACAGCGAGTTGTGGTAAATGGCTGTTTTTCAGATTGGGGGCTGGTAGACAGTGGTATTCCCCAAGGGTTAGTGCTGGGGCCACTGCTTTTTTTGATATATATAAATGACCTCGATATTGGAATACAGAGTAGAATTTCTAAATTTGCCGATGACACCATACTTGGGGGTGTGGCAAGCAGTGAGGATGATCCCAATCGACTGCAACAGGACATAGAATGGCTAGCAGAATGGGCAGAAAAGTGGCAGATGGAATTTAATACAGAGAAGTGTGAGGTGATGCATTTTGGCAGAAGGAACAGGGAGAGGCAATATACACTTAATGGCACAGTTTTAAAGAGTGTGCAGGGACAGAGGGACCCGGGAGTTAATGTGCATAGGTCCCTGAAGGTGGTGGGATATATTGAGAGAGTGGTTAACAAAGCATATGGGATCTTGGGCTTCATAATAGAGGTATTGAGTACAAAAGTAGAAAAGTTAGCTGAACCTTTATAAAGCGCTGGCTAGGCCACAACTGGAGTATTGCATCCAGTTCTGGTCACCACACGGATATGAAGGCCCTTGAGAGGGTGCATAGGAGATTTACCAGAATGATTCTGGGGATGGGGAATCTTGGCTACAAGGACAGGTTGGAGAAGCTGGATTTGTTTTCATTGGCGCAAAGGAGGTTGCGGGGTCATTTGATAGAGGTGTACAAGATTATGACGGGTTTGGATAGGCTAGACGGGGAAAGGCTGTTCCCACTAGTTGATGGTACAAGGACTAGGGGACACAGATTTAAGGTTTTGGGCAAGAGATACAGGGGGATGTGAGGAAAAACTTTTTTACGCAGCGAGTGGTGATGACCTGAAACTCGCTGCCGACGGAAGCGGAGACACTCAATGTTTTCAAGGGGAGACTGGATAGGCACTTGAGGGAAATAAACTTGCATGGCTACGGGGATAGAGCGGGGGAATGGGACTGACTGGATTGCTCCACAGAGAGCTGGCATGGACTCGATGGGCCGAATGGCCTCCTTCTGTGCCGTTATGACTGAGCTGATGCTGGGGAAATATGTGCATGATTTTACAATAGATGATTTTATCATAAAAGATGATTTATAGCACTGTAGTATATAGAACAGCATTTATAAAGTTCTTCAACCGCTTTTATAAGCTATGCCTACTGTACAGGAATTCGGCAGTATTGTAAGCTATTTATATCTTTATCTCCACTGAGATGGCTTAGATTTGAAAACATGCACTGGATTTAGCTATGATAAATATCCTGCTGTGGCAACAAATGGGTTTTAATTGCAAATAGAATAATGCTAAAGGCGGTCATGTAATTGTTATCCAGTTTGTGGTCTTACAAGATAATGGTGTTAACCACAGGCGTGTGACATTATGCTCAAAAGGAAATTGCAGCTACTGTCGTTTGTGATCAAGCCTGTGAGTTGTTACATGATTGTCATGCGCTAGATAAATAAGTGACACTGGTTGACGTTTATTTATGTGTTAATGTTTGAATTTCTACAGGTTTAACCAGTAATTTTAGTCTTATTTTGGTACAGTTTGAATCTTTTCGATCATTTGATTGAGAGTATTTTGCCAAATTCCACATGCTGGTGTCATTGGTGGCTGCTGTCACTTCCAATTACTGTAAAATCAAAATGAACATTGAGTGACTTCCTTCCAAAGACAAAAAAGATGCATCACCTCTTGACATTTGAATTCCTGGTATTTGAGTTTTTCAACAAAAGACCACAAAGATTTTATTAATTGTTGTGTATGTGCCTTTAAGAGAAGAACTGATTCTATACTGCAATACCGGCAGTGACCACCCCTGTATATAAAGCCATAGCAGGCTTCTGTATTTCAGTCTTGAATTACTCTCTGTTCAGTAAATACCTGTTTTATTGTTCTCCTGCAGTCTGAATATTATTGATCCTTGGACACTACATTAATTCCTTCTATGGATATGGATGTCCCTAGTTGCCCTTGAGAAGGTGGTGGTGAGCCGCCGCCTTGAACTTCCACACTCTTAGATGTATCTTTTTCTTTCTATTTCTCTCGCTCTCCTCCTTCATTTCCCCTCTCCCCTCAGCTTAATGCACTTTTTGAAGCTTATAAGACAAAAGCCACAACTGGTGTGTAATCACTGTCAATTTTTCTCTCTCACAAACGGCCTCTTTTTTTTAAAAAAAACTCCATAAATTTGACCTCCGTAAAGCTCTTGAAACTTTGTCCTGTTGCTTTTCAAAATTGTTTGAAGAAAAGCTATTGAGTAGAAAGTGCTTGAAACTAAATAAATATATTCCATCCAGCCTCCGATTGACACCCGGCACTCCCGTTCCTCCGGCCCCCATGTGATTCCCTCCCTCCTCTCTGCAGGCTAGTGCCACAGGCCAACCCACCCAGAGTCAGCCAACCCCTCAATCTAGCTGGCTGCGGGTGGGGAACAGAGGTATCCCATGCAAATCAGGCCCTGCCGTTAAACCCGTTCCCCTAGGTTTCCCGACCGCTTCGGAGCACCCCACCCCCTGCTCCCAACCCGCCTTCCCTATTAAAATTCAGCCCAATCTGACTGAAACCAATGTAAATTTAGTTATGATATTAGATGTGGTTTTTATAAACCAGTTAACATTACTGGATGAATTGCCTGGTGAAGTAGGGGAAAAGGACTGTGTTGAATTGACCATTTAGACACTGCAGGTTTGCCACCCAAAGACATCAATGCAATTTCCAGAAATAAACCAGTAAATGCTGGAAACATTCAGCATGTCAGGCAGCATTTGTGGATAAAGAAATAGAGTTAATGTTTCAGTTCGGTGGCCTTTCATCAGAACCAGAAGAAGTAGTTTGAGATTTAACAGTTTACAGTATAAGCAAGTACAGAGCTGGGGGAAAAGAGGGGGTGGGGGGAGGAAAGAACAAAGGGGAAAGTCTGTGACAGGGTGGAGGGCAGGAGTGATTAAATAACAAGGGATGATGGTGCATGGCAAAAAGGGGGTGTTAATGGGACAATAAAGAAACAAAACATGGGTCCAGAGGAGGTATAAATGGAAACAGCAGAACTATTACCATAACCTACAATAGCAAAATACTGCAGATGTTGGAAATCCGAAATAACAACAGAAAATGCTGGAAAAACTCAGCAGGTCAGGCAACATCCGTGGAGAGAAATTTGAGTTGACGTTTTGGGTTGGACCCTTCTTCAAAACTGGAAAGAAAAGAAAATAGATCGAAGGCAGGGCTGCGATCGGACAAAATAAGTGAAAGAGACAAAAGCAGTAGAAGAGACAATAAAAGGTGTTCGAAGCCAGACGAGATGGTAATAGGTGTGAAGTGTACTGGCAGGGCAAGAGATAGCTGCCAGGTGGGAGAGTGAAACAAAAGGAAAGGCGGGGCGGGGGGGGATAGGAGTGGAAAAATTACAGGTAAAAAATTAATGGGGGCCGAGGTTATGATCTGAAATTGTTGAACCTGCTGTCCAAGCAAATGGTTCTGGTCTGAAGTTGTTGAACTCCATGTTCAAAGGTTGTAAATTGCCCAATCGAAAGATGAGGTGCTATTCTTTGAGCTTGCGTGGAGCAATTTCCAGACTGAATTGGTAGCTAGTTTAAAAAGTTAATCAATTTAATGCAGGTTTCACTATATTTAACTTTCTTTTGAAATAAATTATATCGAACTAGAAATCTATATATAAAGTCTTGTGACTAGTTGTGTCCGTCACATTCCAGACATCACAATTTGTTACAAATGCAAAACAATTTTTAAAAGAGAAAGAAATAGAATCCTCCTAAGCTGGTTTCTTCTGATCTGGAGCTTGAAATTTATAAGCAGCTACTGTACAATGTTCTTTAATTGACCAAGAATTTATAAACAGTTATAGGTACCTGGATTGAGGGGGTGGTGGGGGTGGAGTAGTGAAGGAGGTTTCATGAAAGTTCTCATCCTCAACCATGACAGTGTCCAACAGAAGTGCATGGGACGAGGCTACAATGTTTGCATGCATTTTCAACCACAAGTGCCAAGTGGATGATTCTAATCAAGCTTCTCTTGAGGTCCCTACTATCATAGCTGGCAGTGTCCAGCCAATTTATTCATTCCAAGTGACCTTAAGAAGCAATTGAGTGCACTATAAACCGCAGTAACTTTGGGCCCTGACAATGTTCCCGTTGTAGTATATACCAGATTTAACTCTATCCCACCCCTGCCAGCCAGGCTGTTCGAGTGCAGCTATGACACTGGCATCTCCCTGACAATGTGGAAGATTGCCCATGTATGTCCTATCCACAAAAAAAACAGGATATATCTAGCTATATGAACAATATTACAGGAGCGTACTCTGCAACAAATGGCTCACCTCCTGATCCCTCAAAGCCTCTCCACCGTCTACAAGGTTCAAATCAGGAGTGCGATGGAATTTTATTCATCCTTGGGATATGGGCGTCGTTGGCAAGGCTGGCATTTATTGCCCATCGCTTGTTGCCCTTGAGACGGTGCTGAGCCGCCGCCTTGAACTGCTGCAGTCTACATGGTGAAGGTGCTCCCACAGTGTTCACCACTTGCCTGGATGGGTGCAGTTGCAATAACACTTAAAGCTCAACATCACCCAGAACAGAGCAGTCTGCTTGATTGGTGCCCCTGCCACTGGACTCCATATCCACCCCCTCTACCACTAGTGCAGTGTGGCTGTAATATGTATGATCTACAGGATGTACTGCAGTAATTCACCAAACTTACTTCGACAGCACCTCCCAGCCCTTCTATTACTGACCAGGACAAAAGCTACAATGTCGTAGAAATAGCATAATCTCCAAGTTTCCCTCTACGTTTCACACCATCCCGACTTAGATATGAATCGCTGTTCATCACTGTGTTAAAATCTTGGAGTTCCCCACTATAATGAAATCTGTTTGTCTTGATCCTGTATTCATTTTGCACTCATGTATATTACCCTCCCCCACTGTGTATAGTTTCACTTCCTCTTTCCCGACTAACCTGGGAGGTTCCAGGTCGTGGCTCTTGGCTCCGCCCCTGACTTCTCTTACATAAAGATCCCAGGATCTGTATGACTCATTCCTGTGAACCAGTCGGCGTGTTGAGATGTTAGCTCTGATCTTAGTGATTAAAAGCCAACTTGTTTAAGTCTATAACTTCTAGTTTTGTGGTTATTGAAGGCCCGTCAATTTTAATCACTAAAGAATACTAGGATGGATCGACTCCTAAAACCAGAGCGTCTGGACTTGGATCCACATTCTGCTGAAGCATCAAATCAATTTGGACACTGGCTCAAATGCTTCGAACTCTTCGCGGGGGCCTCATCCGCTAGCGAGGTAGATAAACTGAGTCTACTGACTACTCGCGTAAGTCATCGGATTTATTCGTTCATCCGGGACGCCACCTCTTACACGGAGGCCATCACTATCCTGAAGGCCCAATACCAGAGGCCGGTAAACGAAGTGTACGCCAGACATCTGCTGGCTACACGCAGGCAGCGACCAGAGGAATCAATGGACGATTTCTTACAGGGCCTAAAGGACCTGGTCCGGGACTGTAACTGCAAGGCCGTGACGGCCAACGCGTACTCTGACGAATTGGTCCGCGATTCCTTCATCACGGGCCTCAAATCGAATTATATCCGGCAGAGACTGCTGGAGAAGGAGGTCCTGGACTTAAGAAAGGCAGTGGCCACTGCGCGATCGCTGGACGTGGCCCAGAAAAACTCTGACTCTTATTCTTCCGGCCATGCGGCCCTCACCGCCTCGTGCGCGCCGAGGGGGCCGCCATCTTGGAATCAGCCATCTTCCCCATCCAGGTCTCAGACCAGCTCTACGCCGCCGGAGTCCCCACACAGAAGTTCACCCAGGAGCCCTACTACAGCGGCAATGTCTCGAGGCCCGAAATGCTACTTCTGCGGCCAGGCCAAGCACCCCAGACAACGATGCCCAGCGAAGGACGCTACATGCTTCAAATGTAAGAAAAAGGGGCATTTTAGCAAAGTCTGCAGGGGGAATCCGATTTCCAACTCCGTCACCGCCTCGTGCGTGCCGTGCGGGCCACCATCTTGGGATCCGCCATCTTTTCCCGACTCAACGACCGCCCAGGGCCCAACGGTGGCTTCGATCACGGTGGATCAATCCAGGCCACACCCATTGACAAAATCCATGATGGACATACAGGTAAACGGGAATTTAACAAAATGTTTAATTGACTCTGGGAGTACCGAGAGTTTTATCCACCCTAGCCTGGTACGGCGGCACTCATTAACGGTAACCCCTACACGGAGCAGAATTGCTATGGCTGCTAAGCCCCACACTTCGGACATTTTGGGCTACTGTGTGGTAACACTGACTGTAAAAGGCACGGACTACAAGGATTTTAAACTCCTCGTGATGCCAGAACTCTGTGTTAATGTAATCTTGGGCCTGGACTTCCAGTGCCACCACGAAACTGTCACGCTAGCATATGGCGGGTCCCAGCCGCCACTCACAGTCTGTGGCCTATCAACCTTAAAAATCAGCCCGCCCTCTTTATTCGCTAATCTCGCTCCGAACTGTAGGCCCATAGCGACCAAAAGTAGACGGTACAGTCTGGAAGACAGACACTTTATCAAGGCGGAAGTGGACAGACTCCTGCGGGAAGGCATTATTGAATGCAGTACCAGCCCGTGGCGTGCCCAAGTAGTCATAGTTAAAAATAGCGAAACGAAACGGATGGTAATTGACTACAGCCAGACTGTTAATATTTATACCCAGCTGGATGCCTACCCTTTACCCCGCATATCAGAAATGGTCAACCAGATTGCGCAATACCGAGTCTTCTCGACTATCGACCTCAAATCCGCGTATCACCAGCTCCCCATTAGAACGGAGGACCGCCCATACACCGCCTTCGAGGCGAACGGGCGCCTCTACCATTTTCTCAGAGTGCCCTTCGGAGTAACAAATGGGGTCTCGGTCTTCCAACGTGAGATGGACCGCATGGTTGACGAGAATAAACTACAAGCTACCTACCCCTATCTGGACAATGTCACTATCTGTGGGCACAACCAGCAAGACCACGATCTAAATCTTGCGAGATTTTTAAAAACTGCCCTAAAGCTGAATCTAACCTACAACGAAGACAAATGTGTCTTCAACACAACCCGTCTCTGTATCCTCGGCTGTGTGGTGGAAGATGGGGTAATTGGACCGGACCCTGACCGATTACGCCCCCTAAAGGAACTGCCCCTGACACACAATACCAAAGCTTTAAAAAGGTGCCTGGGATTTTTTTCGTATTATGCCCAATGGGTGCCCAATTACTCTGATAAGGTCCAACCCCTCATTAAATCGACGTCCTTCCCACTATCAGCTGAAGCTCGGGAGGCTTTCACCAGTATTAAACAGGACATTGAAAGGGCTGCAGTGTGTGCAGTGGACAAATGCATTCCCTTTCAAGTCGAAAGCGATGCGTCAGACTTTGCCTTAGCTGCGACCCTCAATCAGGCTGGGAGACCTGTGGCCGCCTTCTCCCGAACCCTTCAGGGACCTGAAATCAGGCACTCTTCTGTCGAGAAGGAGGCACAGGCTATAGTGGAGGCAGTGCGGCACTGGAGACACTACCTAGCCGGCAAACGTTTCACCCTGCTCACCGACCAGCGGTCGGTGGCTTTCATGTTTAATAACAAAGGGGGAAAATCAAGAATGACAAAATACTCAGGTGGAGGATCGAACTATCCACGTTCGACTATGATATTATGTACAGGCCGGGAGCCGTTAATGAACCGCCAGACGCCCTATCGCGGGGAATGTGTGCCAGCATTCATACGGACAAATTACAGGGTCTCCACAACGACCTCTCACCCAGGGGTCACCCAACTATACCATTTTATAAAGTCCCGCAATCTGCCCCACTCCATCGAGGAGGTCAGGGCAATGACCAGAGCCTGCCGCATCTGTGCGGAATGCAAGCCTCGTTTCTACAGGCCTGACCGTGCACACCTTATCAAAGCCACACGGCCATTCGAGCGCCTAAGTCTGGACTTCAAGGGACCCCTTCCCTCTGCCGACCGTAACGTATACTTCCTCAATATCATTGATGAATATTCCCGCTTCCCCTTCGCCATTCCCTGCCCAGACATGACCAGTGCCACGGTCATCAAGTGTCTCTGTAATCTATTCTGCATGTTTGGCATGCCGAACTACATACACAGCGATAGGGGGACGTCATTCATGAGTGACGAGCTGCGCCAGTTCTTGCTCTCGAAGGGGATAGCCACTAGCAGAACCACTAGCTACAACCCCCGGGGTAATGGGCAAGTGGAAAGGGAGAATGCTACTGTTTGGAAGGCTGTCACGTTAGCCTTAAAGTCAAAATGCCTTCCGACCTCCCGCTGGCAGGAAGTCCTCCCAGACGTGCTCCACTCCATAAGGTCTCTGTTATGTACTGCCACTAACGCTACCCCTCACGAAAAGATGTTCGTTTTCCCCCGGAAATCCACCTCGGGCATATCTCTACCCGCGTGGCTGACGTCTCCGGGGACAGTACTATTGCGGAAGCACGTGAGAGGCCATAAAACGGACCCCCTTGTGGACAAGGTACAGCTCCTCCATGCAAACCCTCAGTACGCCTGTATCGAATACTCTTGACGGGCGAGAGGACACTGTTTCCATAAAAGACCTCGCTCCCTCGGGGAGCGGAGAGAATGATGGGAGACTACCCGATGAAGACCTACACTACAAAGAGACAGGACGCCCAGAGGTATCAATACCCAACTTTAACCTGGACGACACTGCAGATAACCTGGAAGACACTGCGGAGGCCCGGACAGCGGAGGAACCAGAATCCACTCCCCTAGAGCACCCCAACCGGCTTTGCGCCGATCACTGAGAACTGCAAAACCTCCTGACAGACTCATTATACCAACTTTTAAGAAACATCACCCCGATGGACTAAATCTATAGAAGGGGTGAATGTAATGAAATCTGTTCGTCTTGATCCTGTATTCGTTTTGCACTCGTGTATATTACCCTCCCCCACTGTGTATAGTTTCACTTCCTCTTTCCCGACTAACCTGGGAGGTTCCAGGTCTTGGCTCTTGGCTCCGCCCCTGACTTCTCTTACATAAAGATCCCAGGATCTGTATGACTCATTCCTGTGAACCAGTCGGCATGTTGAGATGTTAGCTCTGATCTTAGTGATTAAAAGCCAACTTGTTTAAGTCTATAACTTCTAGTTTTGTGGTTATTGAAGGCCCATCACCCACATAATGCTATTGTGAGAGTACCATCAGCACATGGTCTACGGCAGTTAAAGAAGGCGGCCCATCGTGCCTCGGAGCAGCTAGGGAAGGACAATCAATGTAGCCTTGTCAATGTTATCCAAGTCCCAAGAACAAATTAAAAAAGGCATTTTTTTCGCAATTAATCAAAAACTGTGACAAAATAAGATAAATAAATATTGCTCGCAATGAATTGAAGCTCACCAGTGGCAGAGCTGTCAATCAGACTAGGTTTAACAGATATCAAGGGAGCTGTTCAGGTACCAGCCTCAGGCTATCGGCCACCTTTTAGGACAATGCAGAGCTTAGCGTCTGGTAAATTACTAGCCGTCTCACTGGAAGAGCCATTTAACCGTGCTCAGTGGCTCTTGGAGGTCCTAGTCTCATAGTACATGAAAACAACTCAAATTCTGTGCAGGACACAACCCGGTGAGTCTTATTAAATATTTTTATTACCTAGGTAGGTTGTGAGTCTTCTCCATCGAACAGATGTGAGTTGTCTACCTTTGAAGTGTCAGTCTGCTTACGAGCTAGTGATGTGGAGTCCCTCCAATACAGAGAAAGCAAGTAAACAAGAGAATTCTCCCAAATACATTTTGCAGAAGCCTTTTAAAGTAACCACACTAGATTTTTCATAATAGGTTTAATATTTTATGACCAGATCTCCAATCTATCGCAATCAATTAGATGCATAAATAGATATTATGGATTAGCTTAATATTTATGGTTATTTCTCTCTTTCTTGGGAGATCTTTCAGATCTGCTTTGTGCTTGGAAAAGGGCATTTGACTTCCAGAAGGTGTTGACTAGCCACAAAGGCTTTTGAAACACATTTCATCTGGTTTTCAATTGGACAGCTCGGAGCTGATCTTTATGCAACTGTCACCACCTGTAATGTCAATGGAAGTCCCACCTTTGCTGTGCTTTTTTTCCTCAAGTATTTTTAATTTACTCCATGTTCTTTAAACGAAGATCATATTTGTGTAAATATATTGTTAAATCAATTTGCAATGGCACAACTTTGGTTTGTAGCTCTAATTTATACCGTCTTCTCTTCGTTCTTTCTATAGCTCAGTGCTTTTTCTCATCCTCTTAAATGTTCTCTCCCAGCAGTTAAAAATATTAATGTTTAGAATGTGGGAAGGGAGCATCCTTACTCATTAACCACTTAAATTGAGGTTAGATGGGTTTACCCAGAAGGTCCAGTCCTTAGCACTTTGTGTAATCGAGCCACCTGGTGGACTACTGATGTATATAATAATAAAGCCATGTTCAGTACAGTTCTTACCGGAAGCCATGTTGTGCTGTTGTGTGTATATATGCTGTGTCTCAAGATATCACAGAATTGGCGATGAGGATGCGATTGCTGATTCCCTAGCTAAAATTTTCGTTGGAGGATAATTCTGCCAACTGATGGAGGGACTGTTAGAGGTTCTTCGTTTTGCAGAAAAACTTAAAAATCCAAGGTAAATTTCGAGCACACGTGGCTGAACTGTCGACGTTGCCAGAGTCCAGATGGCCGCGCCTATGAGAATTATAGGGCGCTTGGGTGAGTTCCATCATGACCGAGAGACTTTTGGAGTGTATGTGGAGCAGCTAGAAATGTTTTTAACTGTGAATAGTATTGTCGAAGTCCCCAATGATGTAAACCGTAACCGGGCGGTTTTAGAAATGAAACAGGCTATTTCTTTGACTGAAGCAGGCCCCGAGGTGTATGAGACCCTGAGAAATGTGTTTGTTCCCACCAAGCTGAAGGACACGCCACTGAAGGAGATCTTAACCAAGTTAGAACAGCACTACAGTCCTGAGCCCCTGGAAATTGCTGAAAGTTATTGTTTTGGAACATGTGATCAATTAAATGACGAGGGTATCAGTGAGTACATGGTAGACCATTCACTGTCATTTCAGAAACTTTCAGGACTGAGCTTTGCGTGACCATTTTGATTGTGGGTTGAAAAATGTGGGAAATGTGGGTTGAAAAATAATGTATCAGAAGTAAATTGTTGACAACACCTAACTTGACTTTTGACTTAGCTTGTCAGACAGCTATGTTGATGGATATGGCCAACCGATATTCCTGAGAGTTCTGTGCCATTTCCAGTCGTCAGACAACTGAGGTGAATCGGCTGCAGGCTAAAAGTAAAAGGCAGTTGAGCCGCAAGGCCTCAGCAACTGCCCACGGTAACAGTGCATTGAAGTCATCCTATCGGTGCTTGGGACAACACATCGCTCAAAGCTGTCCATATGTGAAGGCAGAGTGTTTCAACTGCAAGAAAACTGCATCTTGCAAAGGCATGCCGACAGAAGAGTAAACCGACTGGCAATGCAAGAAGTTGAAATCGCCAGACACTACAGACCGTTGAAGAAGCGAGGCGTTTCTGGAGATTCACGTCATCAGGGGCACAAAGGTATCTAACAGTGATTTTGCGAAGTATCGCTATCCAAGTAGATGTCGCAGGAACCAGGATACCCATGGAAATCGACACTGGTGCATCCCTGAGCGTAGTACCGGAATCACTATATCGCGACAAGTTGCGTAATTATCAACTAGAGAAATCGAAGGTAGAGCTGCGAGGCTACTCAGGAGAGCAAATCCCTGTAGTAGGAAGTGTCACCATACCAGTGAAATACAAAGATCAGTGTCAGAGCTTGCCTCTCATAGTAGTGGCAGGAGACGAGCCTGCCTTGATGGGTAGAAATTGGTTGGGATCACCTGAAGCTGGATTGGAATGAGATTTTTTGTGTGGAAGCGAAATTTGCATCGAAAGATGATGTCATCAAGCAGTATCAGAAGGTGTTCAGCGAAATGGGCAGTCCGATCCAAGACTTCAAGGCGAGTGTCAGAGTGCCGAAGGATGCAAGACCAGTTTACTGCAAGCCACGTCCCGTACCATACGCACTCGAGGAGAAAGTTGAGCAAGAACTCAAAAGACTAGAAACTGAGAACATTATCTCTAAGGTACATCTGAGTAATTGGGCTACACCCATTGTTGTAAGGTAAAGTTGTGTGGTGATTATAAAGTAACCGTAAACCAGGTTCTAGAGTGTAATCTACCCAATACGTTGCCAAATGTGGAAGATTTATTCACAACACTGACAGGTGGCCAGATCTTTTCGAAGTTCAATCTAACAAACGCCTACCTACAACTTGAGTTAGATGAAGAGTCCAAGTCATGCTTGACTATAAATACTCACAGTTCAATAGGTTACCATTTGGAGTGTCTTCTACCCCTGACATATTTTAGGGGGTGATGAACCAAATTTTTCAAGGGATTGAAGGGGTAGTGTGTTATTTGGATGACATACTCATTTCAGCACCAAACAAATCCATGATGAGGTGTTGAATGAAGTGCTAGAGAAGCACGGAGTACGAGTAACATCTCAAGTGTGAGTTGTTTCAAAACTCTGGAATACTTTGGGCACATAGTCAAAGATGGTTTACATCCAACCAAGGGAAAGCTGGATGCAATCAGAAATGCACCCACCCCCAAGAATGTCTCTGAACTGCGATCATTTTTGGGTCTTTTGAATTATTATGGAAATTTCCTCCCAAACTTGGCTACATTGTTACATCCACTGAATGAGCTGTTGAGAAAACAGGTCCCTTGGAAGTGGTTAAGAGAATGCGACACAGCATTCAAAAAGTGTAAAAGCCGGTTAGTAGAGAGTACCATGTTAGTTCACTATGATGTGTCTAAGGAGATCAAGCTAGCATGTGACGCCTCTCCGTACAGAGTTGGAACAGTGAGCGCTCATGTACTAGATAGTGGGGTGGAGAGACCAATTGATTTTGCTTCATGCACTCTCAGTGCCAGTGAGAGGAATTATGCGTAGATCGAAAGGGAAGCTTTGTCATTGATTTTTGGGGTCAAGAAATTTCACAAATACTTGTTTGGTTGTAAGTTTACCATAGTTACTAACCATAAGCCCCTGATAGCAATCCTCCACCCAAAGTCCCCAGTTCCAACCTTAGCTACAGCCCGAATGCAGAGATGGGCATTGACATTGATCACAGTAATGCTGATGCTATGTCCAGATTGCCATCCCTATCACAAGTTACACCCAATAAGGAAGAAGTGTTCCATTTCTCATACATTGATGAGCTGCCAGTCACAGCTGAAGAGATTGGTAGAGCAACCAAACGTAACCCAATTATGTCAAAGGTGTATGATTACATAGCAAATGGATGGCCAAACCAGATATCCATCCATACTTCATTTGTAGGAATGAATTGTTAGTGGATAAAGATTGTATTGTATGTGGGGAGCAAGAGTGGTTATCCCAAATAAGTTCAGGTCTAAATTGTTAGAAGATCTACATGACCAGCACCTGGGAATGTGCTTGACCAAGATCTTTCCATGCAGTTACTTATGGTGGCCAGGTTTAGATAAAGAGGTAGAGTACATAGTCAGTCAGTGTACAGCATGTCAATCAATGAGCAAGAAACCACCATCAGTACCATTACAGCCATGGAAATGGCCTCCCAGAGTGTGGCAAAAGTTACATGTAGATTTTGCTGAGCTAGAAGGACAGCAATTGTTCATAGTGATAGATAATCACTCGAAGTGGGTAGAGGTGTTTCCGATGCGGATAATAACAACAAGCAAACCACTAGTCAATTTGCGAAGATTGTTTTCTTCATACGGCCTCCCAGAAGAAATGGTGTCTGATAATAGGCCGCAATTTTGTTCAGAAGAGTTCACACAATTCATGAGCAGAAACGGTGTGAAACTTGCCAAAGTCCACCGTACCACCCTGTTTCAAATGGTGCAGCAAAGCGCACAGTACAAATTGTCAAACGTGCCCTCATCAAGCAAATGTTGGATCCAAATCCAAAGAAATGTCCGTTGTCGTTGGACCACAAACTGGCAAATTTTCTGAAAACCTATCGAAATACTCCTCATACCACTACTGGTAGAAAACCAGCAGAGTTGTTTCTCAAATGAAAGCCACGGACCAGGTTCTTGTTGTTAAAGCCAACTTGGCACAGTCTGTAGAAGAGAAACAATCAAGGCAGAAAGAGAGTCATGATAAATGTAGAGTTAGAAAGAGAAGTGTGAAGTTGAACCAGAAGGTTAGAGTGAAGAACCATCACCATAAAAGGTTAAAGTGGTTACCAAGAAGCGTAGTGGCCCTCGCACATACTTGGTCAAGATGTTTGATCATGGAAAGGTTAGGTTTGTTCACAGTGATCATATCTTACCTACAGATGTGGAAGGCTGGGACGATTCAGTTTATTCTGATAAGTCAGATAGTCTTGTTACAAGTAGAGTACCAATAGCAAACCCTACATCAGACGTAGCAGAAACAAGTCCAAGACAAAGTCAAAATTTAATCTGAGTAGGAGTCAGGCAGACAAACAGTCAAAGTGTAGAGAATCCAAATGTAGATCAAGGTCAGCCCTTGGAGAAAATTTTTCTGCAGGTTCAGCCTAGAATGAGTCAAAGTCCTACAACAAGATCTGAAAGTTATGTTCAAGAAAGAAGGTATCCTCTTCAAAACAGAAACCCAGTGGTTAAGTTTAATCTGTAAATATGGAAAATAAGTTCTTATCTTTTTGTGTTACAGAATTCTATAGTAGAATTTGGAAACATAAAATGGGTTCCATGCAAGTCATGTACAATGATTATTTGCTATGATACACTTCCCCCTCCTTATTGAAGAAGTTAAATAGAGCTACCTGGTGGACTACTGATGTATATAATAATTAAGCCATGTGTAGTACAGTTCTTACCAGAAGCCATGTTGTGCTGTTGGATATATATGCTGTGTCTCAAGATCTCACACTTTGTAAACCAGGTTTGACATTGTACTGAATTTACGCTTCACATGTCAAGTCAAAGTAGTTTGAGACTGCCCTCTCCAGGAAGTCTCCGTCTGCTTCATTACAGAATTAGGTTGGGCCCTGACACTGGATTTACGCTACCAGTTTGGTGTTGGTGCAAAGCTTAAATCACTTTGCACTGATGCTAAACTTGCAGTGTCTTCTATGATTAAAAAGAAGCACTTCATTATACAGCTCAGGAAGGGAAAGTCATGTTGATTTGTCTTCATGTGCAGGTTTTGAAGGGACAATGTTCTTCCTGATTTTGCCTGTTCAAAGACCTTCATTTAACCTTTTGGTATTTAGAGGATGTTTTATTCAAAGAGTAAAGTGGATTTGATCAGATAGGTGATATGAGGTTTCATACTAAAGTGACTTCTGCATGTTTCTGTATTGCAATAACAGTAAACAGAATGTAAAAATAAGTATTGGATGTTATGTCTTACAGAATACAATGGAAGAATCTGATATTGAAGATGTGGAACTATATGTTTCTTCCCAAGAACAAAGATTTAGACTGTTCACGTCAATGGAACATGATGGTCAGCTATATATGACTCCACGAGACTTCATTGAATCTGTTACTACAGATGAACCAAGAAGTAAGTACATTGTACTGTCAATGATTTCAAATATGATCACTTTAAGGAGCAGAAAAGGAGCTGTTACATTGCTGGTTGTTTACTATAGACCCCCCCCCCCCCCCCAAATAGTGAGAAGGAGGTAGAGGAGCAAATCTGATGGCAAATTTCAGAGAAATGTAAAAATAATAGAGCAGTAATAGTAGGGGACTTCAATTACCCCAATATAGACTGGGGGGGAAATAACCTGGGAAAAGAAACAGAGTAAAGGGCAAGGCGGGTGAAGAATTCCTGAAATGTTTCCAGGAGAACTTTCTTAATCAGTATGTTTCTAACCCAATGAGGAAGGAAGCAGTGCTGAATCTAGTTCTGGAGAATGCAGTAGGGCAAGTGGAGAGTGTTTCAGTGGGAGAGCATCTAGGTAATAGTGATAATATAATTAGGTTTAAAGTAGTTCTGGAAAGGGACAAAGAAAAATCAAAGGTGTAAATACCCAACTGGAAGAGAGACAGTTTCAGTGATTTGAGAAGGGATCTAGCACAAGTGGATTGGAAACAAAGATTGGCCAGGAAAACACTGAGTGAGCAACGGCAGGCCTTAAAGGTAGAGATAGTTTGGATACAAACCAAGCATATTCCCATAAGGAGGGAAAATGGGTCATCCAAAGCTAGAGCTCCCTGGATGATAAAGGAAATGGAAGTTAAAATAAAGTAGAAAAAGGAGGTTTGACAAATGTCGGGTACAGAATACAATTGAAACCAGGCAGAATACAGAGAGTGCAGGGCAAAACTGAAAAAGGATATAAGAAGGGCGATGAGAGAATATGAGAAAAAATTAGCGGGTAATATAAAAGAAAACCGAAAAATCTTTTATAAAGATATAAAAAGTAAAAGGATAGTTAAAGGAATGGTGGGGCCGACTAAGGCCAGAAAGGAAATCTTGTGAAGGCAAAGGGCAGTATTGAGGTACTGAATGAGTACTTTGTATCTGTCTTCACAAAAGAAGAGGATGAAGTTAATATCGCAGTAGAGGAGGGGGAGTAGAGCGATTGGATAGGATAAAAATAGATAGAAAGGAGGTGCTAAATAGGTTGGCATCACTCAAAGATAACAAGACCCTGGTCCAGATGGAATGCATCCTAGGTTGCTGAGATAGCAGAAGCTCTGACCACAATCTTTCAATCCTCCTTGGATATAGGAGTGGTGCCAGAGGACTGGAGGATTGCAAATATTACACCCTGTTCAAAAAAGGGGAGAGGGATAAACTTGGTAACTACAGGCTAATCAGTCTAACTTCAGTGCTGGGAAAACTAATAGAGACCATTGTCGAGGACAAAATTAAGTCTCACTAAGAGAAGTATGGGTTAATAAGGGACAGCCAGCATGGATTTGTTAAAGGCAAATAGTTTCAGACTAACCTAATTGAGTTATTTGATGAAGTAACAGAGGGTAGATGAAGGAATGCAGTAGATGCTGTGTATAAGGCATATGATAAAGTACCACATAACAGACTTATTTGGAAAATAGAAGCACATGGTATTAAAGGGCAGTTGTAACTTGGGTACGTAATTGGCTAAGGCATAGGAGGCAGATAGTAGTCGTGAACGGATGTTTTTCCTGAGTGGAGAGAAGTATGGAGTGGTGTCCCCCAGGTGTGTGTGTGTGTATGCTGGTGAAATGGGCAGACACATGGCAGATGCATTTTAATGCGGATAAATGTGAAGTGATGCATTTTGGGAGAAAACTACATGGAGAGGCAGTATAATCTAAATGGTACTATTTTGAAGGGGGTGCAAGAGCAGAGGGACTTGGGGGTGCATATTCACAAATCTTTGAAGGTGGCAGGGCAAGTTGATAAGTCAGTTAAGAAAGCGTATGGGATACTTGGCTTTGTAAATAGGGGCATTGAATACATAAACAAGGAAGTCATGCTAAACCTTTACAAATAAAAACTAAAATGCTGGAAATGCTCAGCAGGTCAGGCAGCATCTGTGGAGAGAGAAACTGGGTTAACGTTTCAGATTGATGACCTTTTGTCAGTTCTGCTGATATCTGGTGTTATTTGTTTCATTAGAAATGAGATAGCATAGATTGATTTATCAGACAGGTTGTTAAATTGAATATTTAAATGTATCTCGTATTACTTCCTGATATGGCAGGGCAAAATAGGGAAACTAGGAGCTCAGCACTCATACACTGACTATTTCTTGGAACAACAAGTGTTCCTCTCAAGGTTATCCTTATGACAATTGCCAGGAAGAATTTATTATGTTTTTTTAGTTTTTGGAATATTGCAGGCAGCAAGCAATCATGTTGGTCAGTACTCCACTGATGCTGATAATGATGGATTGGATTCATCTGCATACAGCTTATCCTCTGATTCTTGGTTGGTTTTATTATACATCTCCAACTCCGACTTCCCTTTCCACTTCAAGGCTTCATCTGCTTACTTCTTGCAGTTGGTGGGAGATGTAAGAGTACTTAGGACGTCCACATCTAGAAACTGTAGAGATGCCTTGGTGCCTCCTCCTGAGTGGAGGGGCTTATGACTAGGGATATTAACTCCATCAGTTCCTCTTACAGTGAGTAGTGCTGTCCTTGTCTCTACAACTTGGGCTTTTCACAACCAGAGAATTTGGTTTGATGTGCGGAAGCAACACCCAAAATAGACAGGAACTACTGGGTCCATAATGCTTTGACCTGTGTTTGGTATGCACCTCATGTTCTGGCTTGGCAGTAGTTTATCAGACATGAGACGGTGCACACCCAAGATGTGGTTTAGGCTTTCCAACACCTTTCTCTTTTTCCCCTTCTCTTCACCCTTCCCCAACAATGAGTCCAAATCACTGCCCTTATAGGACAGACAGGCTTTCACACAAAGTTCAGCCCAGATGAGGATAACTTGCCTATACATGCCAACCATCAGCATTTCATGTGGAGTCACATTGTGGGAGCTCAACCAGCGTCAATGTTTGCTGAACAAAACCAATGTGGATCAGGAATTCCCACCTACAGTATACATAAGGACATAAGAAATAGGAGCAGGAGTAGGCCATTCGGCCCTTCGAGCCTGCTCTGCCATTCAATGAGATCATGGCTGATCTTCTGCCTCAACTCCATTCACCAGCCCTATCGCCATATCCCTTGATGCCCTTACTAATCACAAATCTATCGACTTCTGTTTTGAATATACTCAATGACTGAGCCTCCACAGCCCTCTGGGGTAGAGAATTCCAAAGATTCACCACCCTCTGTGTGAAGAAATTTCTTCTCATTTCAGTCCTGAATGGCCTACCCTTCATCCTGGGGCTGTGGCCCCTGGTTCTAGATTCCCCAGCCAAGGGAAACATTCACCCAGCATCCACCCTATCAAGCCCTGTAATAATTTTGTATGCTTCAATGAGATCCCCCCTCATTCTTCTGAATTCAAGAGAATACAGGCCTAGTTTACTCAATCTCTTTTCATACGGCAGTCCTGCCATCCCAGGAATCAATCTCGTGAACCTTAGTTGCGCTCCCTTTATGGCAAGTATATCCTTCCTTAGGTAAGAAGACCATAATTGTACACAGTACTCCAGGTGTGGTCTCACCAAGGCCCTATATAATTGGAGTAAGACTTCTTTACTCATGTACTCAAATCCTCTTGTAATGAAGGCCAGCATACCATTTACCTTCCTAATGGCTTGCTGCATCTGCACATTCACTTTCAGTGACTCATGTACAAGGACACCCAGGTCCCTTTGAGCATCTGCATTCCCCAATCTTTCACCATTTAGGAAATACTCTGCCTTTCTGTTTTTCCTACCAAAGTGGATAACTTCACATTTAGCCACGTTATATTCCACCTGTCATGTTCTTGCCCACTCACTGAGCCTGTCGAGATCCCCTTGAAGCCTCTTCACATCCTCTTCACAAATGACACTGCCACCTAGCTTTGTATCATTAGCAAATTTGGAAATGTTACATTTAGTCCCCTCGTCCAAATCATTGATATAGATTGTGAATAGCTGGGGCCTAAGCACCGATCCTTGCGGTACCCCACTAGTCACAGCCTGCCATCGTGAAAAAGACCCGTTTATCCCTACTCTTTGTTTTTTGTCTGTTAACCAATTCTCAATCCATGCTAGTATATTACCCCCAATTCCATGTGCCCTTATTTTGTTCACCAGCCTCTTGTGTGGGACCTTATTGAAGGCCTTCTGAAAATCCAAATACACCACATCTACCGGTTCTCCTTTGTCTGCTTCACTAGTTACATCCTCAAAGAACTCCAATAGGTTTGTCAAACAGGGTTTCCCTTTCATAAATCCATGTTGACTCTGCCCAATCTTACTATTAGTTTCTAAGTGCCCAGTTATTGCATCCTTTATAATAGATTCCAGCATTTTCCCAACCACTGATGTGAGGCTAACAGGTCTGTAGTTCCCCATTTTCTCTCTCCCTCCTTTCTTAAATAGCGGGGTTACATTTGCTATCCTCCAATCTGCAGGAACCGTTCCAGAATCTATAGAATTTTGGAAGATGACAACCAATGCGTCCACTATCCTAATGGCCACCTCTTTCAAAACCCTAGGATGTAGGTCATCCGGTCCTTGGGATTTATTGACTTTTAGTCCCATTAATTTTGCTAGTACTGTTTTTTTACCAATAATTCCTTTAAGTTCCTCATTCTCGCCACGCACTTGGTTTTCTCGTATTTCTGGGAGGTTTTTTGTGTCTTCCTCCGTGAAGACAGAAACAAAGTATTTATTTAATTTCTCTGCCATTTCCTCATTCCCCATTATAAATTCCCCCGTCTCTGACTGTAATGGACCTACATTTACGTTCACCAGTCTTTTCCTTTTCACATACCTATAGAAGCTTTTACAATCCGTTTTTATATTTTTTGCTAGTTTGTGCTCCTATTCCATTTTCCCTTCATCAATTTCTTGGTCCCCCTTTGCTGATTTCTAAAAAGATCCCAATCCTCAGGCAACCGCTTTTTCTGGCAACTTTATAAGCTTCCTCCTTTGACTTAATACTAGCTTTAATTTCTTTTGTTCGCCATGGTTGGATCACTCTTGCTTTTGGGTTTTTATGCCCTAGAGGAATATATCTTTGTTGCAAATTATGCATTATTTCCTTGAATGTTAGCCATTGTATGTCTACCTTCATACCTTTTAGTGTAGTCTCCCAATCTACCATGGCCAACTTGTCCCTCATACCCTTGTAGTTTCCTCTGTTTAGATTGAAGACCTTAGTTTCAGATTGGACTACATCACTCTCAAACTTAATATAAAATTCAATCATATTATGGTCACTTGTCCCTAAATGCCCCTTTACCACAAGATTGTTGATTAGCCCTTTCTCATTACACAGTACCAGATCCAGAATGGCCTGTTCCCTGGTTGGTTGCTCCACATACTGATCCAGGAAACCATCTCGCATGCATTCCAAGAATTCGTCCTCCACACCATTAGTGGTAATTTGATTTGCCCAGTCAATATGTAGATTAAAGTCCCTCCGTGTTCAGAATCACTGGGTTAGTAATGGGAGCAATGTTGCGGGCAGAGAGCCCCGATCTGGTCTATTAGCAGCCAGACTCGAGTTGGAGTCAGATTGGAGGGAAGGGGGGTGGGGTGGGGGAGGGAGGGGGAATAAATGGCAGTGGAAGGGGCAGGAAATGGATGATAATGAAGGTGGGGTAATGGATGGTGACCTAGATGGGGAAGGAAGTGGTAATGAATGGGAAATGGATGGCAATGAAGAGGAGCTAGAAGGGGGAAAATGAAGTGAAGAAACTGGGAGTGGTGTTTTGAGGTGGGGGAGAAAGAAACTTAGCAGCAATAACTGGGGTAGGGGAACAGTACCAGATTGAAGGAGAGAGGGGGAAGAGGAGTGCTTGGGGGAAACAGTGCCAGCTTGAATTAAGAGAGGAGTGCCCATATAAACCAAGAGGGTTGGAGGAGGGGAAATATCTCTGTAAAATGGTGTGTTGTAACGTGTCTCTGAACTGGGTCCAGAGTGGATAGATTGCTGCTGAACTGAAGTGATTGGTTTTGGGAGAGTAGTTGCTGACATAATTTTTGAAAAAGTGATGGTTTGGCTAGTCTGCTGAAAGTCCAAATCTCTTTTTTGTCTTTTTTATATTAAAATGATTCATAGGCCCAGATATTTCGATCCCTACGGGTGGGTACGCACTGTGTACCCACCCATAGGGACATCGGAAATGCCGGTTTCAGGCATGCACAACGCATGCGCTGAAAACCGGCATTTCCGATCTGTCAAGAATGGTCTTGACAGATCCTCTGGCTGCCCTGGAGAAGGGACTCTGCGGGCGGATAGTTCCGCTTTTTGGAGACCCTCCGCCTGCAGAAAACCCTTACAAATCTTATGCCTGGTAAAAGCGTAAGGCCTGCTTTTACCAGGATAAGAGTTCAAAAAAGTTTTTAAAAAAATTTCACTGATTTATCATTTAAAAATACTTTTTTTTTAAAGTAACTATTTTTAGCCCAGTAAAAAACTTCAATTAGTTTTTTCAAAAAATTAAATTTTTGTTTAAAATATTTAATTTATTGTAATTTCAAGTCATTCTAAAAATGTGATGTTTTTAAAAAAAAAAAAAAAAAAAATATTTAAAGTTTTACTGTGTTTTTGGGGTGATCTCCATTCATATATTTGACCGGTCTTCCTGTCAAGTGTATGAAGGGAGATTCCCTTTGATTGGTTCCCCATGGCCCACGTGATCCCAGGGACACTGCGAACTACATGCGCCTCTGGGATACATGGGCCTTGCGCACTTGGAGCTTGGAGAGGCCCAGGAGCGGAAGCGTGTACGTCCCGGGAGCCCTCGGGTAAGGGTGCACACTTTTCCAGATCACAGGCCTCCACCTGCGGGAGGTCTGCGATCGGAAAATACGGGCCAATGTAAAGTTTAATATTGCCTAAAATGAATCCCAAGTTAATCACTTTTTTGAAATGGTTGTTCAACTCTCACTGGTTTTCTAGGCTGGCATATATGCTTGCCATCAAAGTCACTGCTAAGGTTTTCCCACCAATGAATGACCTAGCTTCAGGATGGTGCCTCTCAAAGCGGTCTATGCTGTTAGAGGACCTTCTCCTGACCACTTCTCTTCAGAAGCAAACTGCAACGGATACCCTAGATGTAGGTGTTCGGTGCAAAACCCAAGGATCTAGTTTCACTGTCTGGTCTGGCTGTGCAGTTCAGGGTTCCCACAGGGATTATAACAAAATCTATTACACAATCCCTTCAATGTGTAAGCAAATGGCAGAGTGACTTGAGGGCTACTACTCTGATTGGCGGGATTGTGACACGTGGTGTTCCCCAGGAATCTGTTCTGGGCCCTCAACTTTTCATTATATTTGTTAATGACTTGGCTGAAGGAATAGCGAGTTGTATATCCAAGTTTGAAGATGACACTAAGTTAAGAGGAACTTTAAAGGGACATAGACAATTTAAGTAAGTGGGCAAAACTATGGTAAATGGTGTTCAATGTGGGCTTGTGTGAGGTCATTCACTTTGGTCCCAAGCAAGATAAATCTGAGTATTTTCTAAGTGGTGAGAAACTAGGAACTGTAGAGGAGTAAAGTAAATTGGGAGTGAGTACACAAATCACTAAAGCTAGCAGACAGGAACAAAAAGCAATGGAAATGGCTAATGGAATGTTGGCTTTTATCTGAAAGGGTCTGGAATACAAAGGGGAGGAAGTTTATGCTTCAGTTGTATAGAAGCTTGGTCAGAACCCATCTAGAGTACTTTGTTCAGTTTTGGGCACTGCAACTCAGGAAGGATATATTGGCCTTGGAGGGAGTGCAGGGCAGATTAGCCAGAATGATACAGGGGCTTAGAGGGTTAAGTTATGAGGACAGGTTGCATAAACTTGGCTTGTATTCCCTTGAGTATAGAAGACTGAGGGGTGATCTGATCAAAGTGTTTAAAATGTTAAAAGGGTTTGCTCAGTTAGATATGGAGAAACTATTTCCTCTGGTGGGGGAATCAAGAACAAGGGGACATAAAATCAGAGCTAGCCCTTTCAGGAATGAAATCAGGAAGCACTTTTTCACACACTAGTACAAATTGGGTACTCTCTCCTCCAAAAGGCAGTGAATGCTAGGACAATTGGAGCTTTCAAGACTGAGATCGATAGATTTTTGTTGGGTACGGTATCAAGGGCTATGGAACAAAGGCAGGAAAATGAAGTTGAGGTGCAGATCAACAATGATCTAATTGAATGGCAGAGCAGGCTCGAGGGGCTGAATTACCTACTAGTGTTCCTACAAATGCAGAGCTAATATGGATGACACCATTGTGGAGGAAGCTGCTCTGTCTACAGTCTAGGGCAGAGATATCAGCACCCATTTTGTGATTTTTGCTGGTGACCAACAGCCCTGTACCTAGGTCCATACCACTGCTAACTAGGACCTGGAATGCAGGGAGCTTACTGTAAGTTTACCAAGCCCAACTCCAGTCTCACAGGCTTACTACTAAGGACCTGAGTCATGACTTCCTGGGAGCAAATCACATCTGATGCTTGGTTCTGGGAGAGCAACAACAAGGGGTATTACCTTCTCTTTCAGTTGGATCCATGGCACCTTTCACTTTGACTATCATGGGGATTCTCAGCTAGTGGCTATACTCACAGCTTAGATAAATCATCTGTTATCAGTAGACAATTGAGCAAACTGTTCCAAATCGAGAAAAGAGAAGCTTTTAATTGCATTGTTTATCTCTCAAAAAAAAATCAGTAGGACTCTGCACAATCTTGAACAAATTTGTCAAATAAGCAGAGGTTCAAGCTGGCAACAGTGATCAAATCATTTAGGTATGTGTCCAGGTAGACCAGTTGGCACGTTGTCATCCAAGATCCAATTCTCAGGGCACATTTGGCAGCACAGAGTCATTTCTTTCCCTTTTTGTCAGCCCCCAGGGCATTCACAGTAAGCCTTCCATTGTTGCACACCATCTGTGGCTGTAGCACCTGTATGCAATTCCCTATTTAGACATTTGGTCTGACCTTTCAATTTCAGTTTCTCCTCTCCTGTAAGATACCTCCAGTCTCCAGTGCACTACACTGGGAATAAAGAAGAAATAAAGATTATCTACCTTGTGGATTATCATGTTAAAAGAAAGAAAAGAAAGACTTGAATTAATATAGTGCTTTTCACGACCATCGGACGTTGCAAAGTACTTTACAGCCAATGAAGTACTTTTTTTTTTTGACGTGTGGTCACTGTTGTAATGTAGGAAACGCGGCAGCCAATTTGCACACAGCAAGCTCCCACAAACAGCAATGTGATAATGACCAGATCATCTGTTTTGGTGATGTTGATTGAGGGATAACTATTGGCCAGGACACCAGGGATAACTTCCCTGCTCTTCTTCGAAATAGTACCATGGGATCTTCTACCTGAAATAGTAGACTGGGCATCGATTTTAACATCTCGACAGATAGTCCCTTCTCCCATTGGCTCGCCTGGCCCACGTGATCCCAGGGACGCTTGCAAACTGCCTGCGCCCCTGGGATACCTGGGCCTTTGCGTGCGCGCACCAGGAGAGGCCCAGGAACGGAAGACATATCTGCACTTATAAGAATCTTATAAGCACTCCTTCAGTACTGCATTGGAGTCTCAGCCTAGATTTTTGTGCTCAAGTCTCTGGAATGAGAATGAACCCACAACCTTCTGACTCCGAGGGGAAGGTGCTACCAACTGAGCCATTGGCTAACACTAGAGACACCCTTTTCACACTGGACTCTCATTGTCTATTCCCCAGGCCTTTGCAGGAAATGGGTATTATGGACTCTGTTTTTCTAGGGGTCTGTGGGTAAAAAGAAAATGTTGTCTCCACTTAAATTGTGCAGAAGTGGAAAAGATCCCATTGGTGGTGTGATGTCAGACATTTGATGCCACTACACCATACCATCTGAAAGGAAGTTTATCTCTTGTAATTTTTTTTCCTTCCACCACAAAAATGTTGTCAAATCCCAGGGGGGTGTGAAGGGTGCCTTCAATTTGAGAAATACAGAACCTCCTACAAGGTAGGTAATCTTTCTTTCAGTGCAGCTAAACAATGTTATGGTATTTATGTAACTGTGACTGTTAGAAGCCGCCTATAAAGACATATCTGCACTTATAAGAATAGGATGCATGCTTTATGTATGTTGCCTTCCTCCATATTGGGCAGTGATCTTGGCTTGTTTAGATTCTTGAAAGGTCCTGACTCAAAAGATGTGATGTAACAGTTTAATGACATTTATGGCTTTATGTCCTAGTCATAAAAAGACTGCAGTTATGTGCATGGTAAATCTAATTGTGTGAAGTACATTGATGATGGGCAATTACAGTCAATGGGGACATTGTTTCGTTTATTATCCTGGTACATAAAAAACAATAATTTGGATACGGTACTAATGCAAATGCTTATGTAAACCTCTTTGTTCCTAACTAAATACATAAAATGTCTAGTTCAACATTATACTGTTTCCATTATAATTAGGATTTGCAGTTTTAATTTTGTTTTCACTGCGTTCTGTTACAAAAGACTACAATTTTCACACTTCGATATAAAACAATATAAAATGAAAAATCACATGACTTGATACTTTTAGATTTATTTATTGCTGCTGGAGAGACGTCTAGACAGTTTATAAAAAAAAAAAAAAAAATCTATGGCCCGTAATTTCCAACGGGAGGCATCCTGCGTGTGGATGCCTCCTATCGGAAAAGAATCTCCGCCCTTACCCGAGGGCTCCCGAGGTCTGGACTCTCCCGCTCCTGGGCCTCTCCTGGTGCGCGCACACAAAGGCCCAGGTATCCCAGGGGCGCAGGCAGTTCGCAAGTGTCCCTGGGATCACGTGGGCCAGGCGAGCCAATGGGAGAAGGGAATCCCCCTTCATACTTTTGACAGGTAGAAAGACACTACAACATTAAATAAAAAAAATTTAAATCACGTTTTTAAAATGAGTTAAAATTACATTAAATATTTTAAACAAATTAAAATTTTTGAAAAAAATAATTAAAGTTTTTTACGGGGCTAAAAATAAACTTCACTTTTTTTAAAGTATTTTTACATTATAAATGAGTGAACAAAATTATTTTTTTACTTTTTTAAACACTTATGCTGGTTAAAGCAGGCCTTACGCCTGCTTTTACCAGGCGTAAGATTTTTAAAGGATTTCAGCAGGCGGAGGCTCTGCAGAAAGTGGATCACTCCACCCGCAGAGGCCCTCCTCCAGGGCAGGCGTGCGATCTGTCAAGAGGATTCTTGACGGATGGGAAGTGCCGGATTTCAGCACATGCGCTTCGGATGCCTCAAACTGGCACTTGACAGGTCCCTACGGGTGTGTACACAGCTCGTACACACCTGTAGGGATCGGAAAATACGGGCCTATATGATATGTAAACGTGACTTTTGGTAGAACATAATTTAAAACAAAGACTAAAACATCCTAATATTGTGACTAAAACACACACTTAACACACACTTAACTAGAATTGAAATATTAATATGGATCAGATAACTTTACTGTGCCAGAAGCTTTTTAACTGCTAATGAAACTTGCATTATTAGGTGTATTATTATCTGAGGTTGTTCTTGTGCGTAAGAGTCTTGTTCATGATATAAAGGAAAGTCCTGCAACTTCTCCGCTGCTGATAATTCAGTTGTTCTTGTTCTAAACAAAATGCAGTAAACAATTATTAACTCCATGGGGTCGATTTTAACTCGGGTGCGGGCTATTGTCGTGTTCCCCGAATTTTGTGTTTCCCACACGAATCTAAATGGATGTGGGAGATTGATGCAATTTTAACTCAATTGGCCAATTGATTTCCAACGTGTGGGAAGCCTTTGCAAAGGGGTTTCTCATGACTGAAAGTCCCCTCTGATGACGTCATCATTGTTGCTGCATTTAAGGTCCACAGCAAGCCTTGCTTCTTCTGCAGGCTTCCAAGCTTTCTCCATTTGATGGCACAGGAACTTGCAGGAACAATGGCCAGCGGGAGGCCAAGAGCAGCTCCTAAGTTTGATGAGGCAGCACTACAGGCATTGGTGGATGGGGCTAGGGCCCACAGGGAGGGCCTGTTCCCTTCATCAGGGAGGACGAGGGCTCCCACTCAGACCAAGGCTGTGTGGATACAGGTGGCTGGGGAGGTCAACTCCTTGGGGGTCACACGGGGCACCTGGATGCAGTGCAGGAAAAGATTCCATGACCTTCAACGCACTGGAAAAGTAAGTATGAAGTTCCCATCACCCTCAATCTGATCCCCATTGCCTTTCCTCACCAGCACTCAGCTTTAGCAATCTTTTCCTCCACATCCCACTTGACACTCACATCCATACACCCTTACCCATTCCCTCTCTCTCTATGCTCACAATCACATAACTATTCCACCATGCAGCCCTCACACTCCCTATCACTCTGATGTTTTGAACACAACTGACAACACACAGGGAGGGCCCTTGGTCTTGCAACCTCACTCCATCTTTGTCTTCTAAGTATCTATGCTATGCAATCTCTACACTCACTCCTTCATTCTCACTCAACCTCCACTTGTCTCCCTCATTGCAGGAAAAGAGAGCTCACAATAAAAGGGAAAGAGCCAGGACAGGAGGAGGCCCACCATCATTAGCCCAGCTCACCCCCTGGGAGGAGGCCGTCCTGGAAATTGTCGGGCTTGAAAAAGATGCGTACGTTGGGGACGGACAGACGGGTGCATCACAGCAAGCTGGTGACAGAATAGTTTTCCATCTCATTGACATTGCATGAGTCGCTGATAATGATTCTGAAGCTATAACAGATGGACTTATCATCATCTGCAATATGCAATGTGCATGTAACCTTAACCTCACATCTCTAACTCTTTCCTTTACTCCCCCACAGGACCATCAAGAGCTCCTGTCCCCACTGTCCAGGAGGAAGAGCCTGAGCTTCCAGACTCCTCAGAGGAATCTGCAACCTCTGAGGGCGCAGCATCAGCAGAAATAAGCGCACCCAGCACCGGCGCAGACACTCACCTCGGTGGGATCTTCGGGACATAGAGTAGTGTTGTCACCTGGTGTATCACAGCTCACAAGTGAGCATCAGCAGATTGTGGAGACAGGGACAGCAGTGGAGAGTCCTTGTCGGAGGGCGCAGGACTCTGGCAGCTCGGCTCAGCTGCATGTCGACCCTCTGCCTCTGGGTCCATCCATAAGATCAGAGGTGATGGAACTCCATGCACAGATGCAGGAGTCTCTGCCAGGTTTTGTCTCTAGAGTCGCTGCAAGTGTGGAGTGAATGGAGGAGTCCATAGCGAACATGAGCAGAGCCTTTGTGGAGTCATTGGCGCATGAATGCATCAACATGGAAAGGATGGCTACCTACGTGGAAATGATTGCTGCCTCCATGGTAAGGCTGGCTACGGTAGAGGAGAGGAGGGCTACGGCCATGGAGGAGGTTAGTCGCCAGGGTATGGAAAACGTGAGTATTCAGAATAGAATGACATCTCTTGAGGAGCGATGGGCATCTATTGAACATAGAAACCAGACCTTCATGGAAGTCCTTCTGAGTAGGACTGACATTGCAGATACGGGTCCCCATGGCCCCCTTGATGTGCAGCAAAGTGCTCTCCAGCCACTTGTAGGCGCGGAGAGGGAGGTTGGTGGCAGACCTCAAAGAAGTGGGGGTTCCTCTCCAAGCGCTCACACTTCCATGCCACTGCAGAGCCCTCGGTCAGAATCCCACCGGAGTCCACACCCAAGTGAGATAGACGTCTCAACCCCTGCACAGCCTCAGGAGCAGCAGACTGTTGACGAGCCCTCACAGCCTTGCCACCCCAGAGGACGCCCGCTAAAGGTGTCGAGACAGGAGCAGCAGGAAAGTGAGCAAGGGGCCTCCACATCTGCTGAAGCCACAGGGGAACCACTACGTAGGAGCACGCGTACGAGGAAAATAAAGCACAAGTAGTCACAAGGGTAGTCATTTGGGTGAAATTTTATGTATTGTTAGAAAAAGCCATCAGATGAATTCTGTCAATAAAAAGTCTGATGGCTACTGCTGTATTTGTGGCGTGTGTCATTTCGCGAATGGGATTTTCACATTGAGGGCTTAGGATTACTTGCAATTGTCAGTATGCTGGACAAATAGCTAGGAATCCGCAGTGTCTTGTCCATTGTTGATGCTCAGGTAAGAAGCTGCGAAGCAAAAGTGCTTGATTGGCTAGGCTAAGCAAATCTGGCCAGGATGAGTGCGTTCCTTGCATCCCGGGCAGCAACGTTCTGGCGTAATGCTGCTGCTGGTTGTTGGTCCTCTGCAGGATGGTTGTTTTCGTCCACCACCGCCACCACCACCTCTTCTCTTCCTCTTCCTCAAACCCTGGCTGCTGAGTACTCAAACCAATGGTTTGCTCGATAATGGATCTGGTGGAAATGTGACTGGAGTTGTAGCTCTCCTCAGCTTCGTTGGCTGGCCTCCTCAACGGCGTCATTAGCCAAGTCCTCAGGGGATAGCCCTTGTCTCCAAGTAGTCATCTGTGAAGTTGGTCTGGCGGCCTGAATAGCGGAGGCACACTAGACTGGCGCAGTATGAAGGAGTCATGGCAACTGCCAGGGTACATGGCACAAACATGCAAAATCTCCTCCTTGTGGTCACATACCAGCTGAACGCTAAGGGAGTGGAAGCCCTTGCGGTTGACACAAATACCTGGATTGCGATGGGGTGCCCTAAGGTCCACGTGTGCAGTCAACGACGCCCTGCACCCTTGGAAAGTCTGCCAGATGAGCTAATCCAACCGCTCGTGCCGTCACACTTGCTCGATCCTTGGTGAAATGGATGTGATTGTGCGCGAGGGCAAAGAGGGCATCGGTTACCTGCATGATGCAAGTGTGTGCGGCTGCCTGGGAAATGCCGCTGATGTCTGCTGATGATCCCTGGAATGAGCCTGAGGCAAAAAAGTTGAGTGCGGCGGTGACTTTGATGGCCACTGGTAATGCTTGTCCACCTGGTCCTCTGGGCAGCAGGTCTTGCTGTAGCATTGCGCAGATGTCAGTCACTACCTCTCGCGAAAGTCAGAGCCGCCTTTGGCACTGCTGCTCAGTCATGTTGAGGTAGCTGACCCTGTGTCTGTAGACCCTGTTTGGGGGTATCTCCTGCGCCGACGGGCTTCCAGGTGCTGGCCCCTTCTGGCCTGCGCTGCCTCAGGTGGGTGAGCAGCAGCCTGTCGCTCCTGCTGCTGTTGCTGGTGCTGCTGTTGTTCCTGGTTCTGCTGCTGCCGTGCCTGGTGCTCGAGCTCCTCTAATACCCAGAAGGGAAGGGAAAAAATGGCTCCCATGCTTGTGGCATATGCCTCCGTTGAGGAAGCGCTGAGTGAAGGTAGCGAGAGGGGTTTCCCAGGAGGTCACAATGGAGATGTGTGTGAGGTTCCAACCTTCCACAGGTGTGGTTAAGCCTGGTAAAAGTTGCCCCAGGCCTGAGACAAAACAATCCTGCCACCTGCAAATGATGACTGATCAACTCTCCTCTTTAATGGTTGACCTGCAGCTGATAGTCAGCAAGCCAATAGTGCTCCCGCCAGGTTTCACAGTCGTGATTCCCACCAGGCGTGTTTTACGTGGGAATAGGGTTAAAAGTGCAAGGGACTGTTAAAATGACATTATAGAGGCCATTTAGTGGTGATTAAGGGCCTTAAAGACCAGTCCCGCCTGTTGGATGCAGGACGGATTCGGGACCATCAGACACGCCTGAGTAAAAATGGTTCAGAGTCGGGAACCAGGCGGGGGGGGGGGGGTCCCGGCCGCCAGTCTTTGTGATTTTTAACCTCCCGCACACCTCCAAGCCCGCCTCCACGGCTCAGTTAAAATCGAGGCCCATGTATTTCGTTTATAGTTAGAAGTACACAAACTGGGTTAGTAAACTATGCCCATTTTCACAATCTCCAAGATCAGCTTGTGATTAAGATAATACCGCTGTAGATTATACCTCTTGCCTTTGAACATTGATCACAGACCAAAATACAATAAGATGGGGAATTAAAGAATATAACAAAAGAAATGTAAACAAAGAAAAAAATGGCAATGATTTAAAGCTAACAGAAATTTTGAAACAACAGAAAGGAGATGTAACATACAACAGAGGAATGCAAAAGAGAATGAAATCTAATTTCACAAAATATTCTTTTCGTCCTCAAACAGCAGGAGTAAGAAAGAAGTGGTGTCTGCTTTCTGAATAAATAGATTAATTTAAGTGTTATGAATCCTGCTTGGAGCTATTGGAATAGTAAGAATAATCCATGTTGCACAAAAAATGAACTCATTCAGGTCACTGAAGCATACAACTTTGATTTTCATAAATCAGAAATTTTGTTCTCGCATTGTCCAAGAAAATGCTTCCTGACCTGGAACTGAGCTATACAAATTAGAAAATTCCTGATTTGATTCCTTTTTCCGCCACTGAACTCGGCTAGAGTGATGAGGTTGCCCCTGTTGTCAGTGTGCAAGGGCTAGCGATGGAAAAAATGCTCTGTATTCCTGATCACAATCCAGTACTCAGTGTTGGAAAAGGTTGATTGGTGAACATTGGGAAGGGTCAGAATTGGGCTAGGTTTTAATGGCTCACCCATAGTTGAATAAGCTGCCAACATTCACTACATGGGCTCAAATACAAACAGGGGTCACTTGAGCAATGCATTAGAGGGCTCTCAGTGCCTTTTTTTGTTTGTTCATGGGATGTGGGTGTCACTGGCAAGGCCAGCATTTATTGCCCATTTCTAATTGCCCTTGAGAAGGTGGTGGTGAGCCACCTTCTTGAACTGCTGCAGTCCGTGTGGTGAAGGTACTCCCACAGTGCTGTTAGGTAGGGAGTTCCTTCAGCATCGCTGGGTCAAAATCCTGGAACGGCGATATATTTCCAAGTCAGGATGGTGTGTGACTGGAGGGGAACTTGCAGGTGATGGTGTTCCCATGCGCCGGCTGCCCTTGTCCTTGGTGGTAGAGGTCGTGGGTTTGGGAGGTGCTGTCGAGGATTTCATCACACTCCTGACTTGTGCCTTGTAGATGGTGGAAAGGCTTTGGGGAGTCAGGAGATAAGTCACTCACCACAGAATACCCAGCCTCTGACCACCTCTTAAACATAGAAACATAGAAGATAGGAATAGGAGTAGGCCATTCGGCCCCTTGAGCCTGCTCCCCATTCAATGAGATCATGGCTGATCATCCAAATTCAGTACCCTGTCCCTGCCTTCTCTCCATATCCCTTGATCCCTTTAGCCTTAAGAAATATATCTAACTCCTTCTTGAATATATTTAATGAATTGGCCTCTACTGCCTTCTCTTGTAGTCACAGTATTTATGTGGCTGATCCAGTTAAGCTTCTGGTCAAGGGTGACCCCCCAGGATATTGATGGTGGGAAATTCGACGATGATAATGCCGTTGAATGTCATGGAGAGGTGGTTTAACACTTGTTGGAGATGGTCATTGCCTGGCACTTGTGTGGCACGAATATTACTTGCCACTTATCAGCCCAAGCCTGAATGTTGTCCAGTTCTTGCTGCATGTGGGCACAGTAGGCTTCATTATCTGAGGAGTTGCGAATGGAACTGAACACTGTGCCATCAGTAGCGAACATCACCACTTCTGACCTTATGGTTGAGGGAAGGTCATTGATGAAGCAGCGGAAGATGGTTGGGCCCAAGACACTGCCCTGAGGAACTCCTGCAGCGATGCCTTGGGGCTGAGATGATTGGCCTCCAACAACCACAACCATCTTCCTTTGGGCTAGGTATGACTCCAGCCAGTGGAGAGTTTTCCTCCTGATTCCCTTCTGTTGAAGCACTCCACAATTTGGCATTTGGGAGAGGAAGGAAAATAAATTAATGGGGATAACTTTTTTTAAATCTATTAATTGTCACATGCAGACTAGAGTTTTTGAATACAGAGGAATATATCAAAGTTTTTTTTTAAATAATACTTTTTGGATTTAAAATAAATCAAAGAATGTAGGAATGTCAGTGAAATAAAAGTAAAAATTGCATGTATGTCTGCCCGTGAAAAGGTAAGTGACCCTTGCCCCCCTTCCCCCTCCCCTTTCTTCCCCCTTCCCCCTCCCTTTCTTCCCCCTCCCCCTCTTCCCCCTTTCTTCCTTTCCCCCCCTTTCTTCCCCCTTCCCCCTCCCTTTCTTCCCCCTTCCCCGCCTCCCTGCAGATACTACAGTTTTACAGTTGTGTAAGCCTAATTTTTTTCAGCCAATTGTCCTGCATATGTTAACAATGTAAGGATAAATTCACTGATATTGCACTTGCAGCAGGGAGTACAGGATGAATTTACCCTGTAATGTATCACAACATTGGGGTACGGTAGCATAGTGGTTATGTTACTGGACTAGTAATCCGGAGGCCTGGACTAATGATCTGGAGACATGAGTTTAAATTCCACCACAGCAGCTGGGGAATTTAAATTCAATTAAATAAATCTGGAATAGAAAGCTAGTATCAATAATGGTGATCATGAAACTACCAGATTGTCATAAAAACCCATCTGGTTCACTGATGTCCTTCAGGGAAGGAAATCTGCTGGCCTGGCCTATACTGCAATATCCGTGACTCCATACTGCAATATGGTTGACTGTTAACTGCCCACTGAAATGGCCTAGCAAGCCACTCGGTTGTATAAGACGGATCACCACCTTCTCAAGGGCAATGAGGGATGGGCAATAAATGCTGGCCTTGCCTGCGATGCCCACATCCTGTGAATGAATTTAAAAAAAGAAATTGGTACGGGCAGAAAAAATGGGAATGTTTTCATTTATTTAGGTTTCACTCGCACTCTTTCATCACACTTGTATACAACGCATAAGTTCAGTATTCATTTTGCACTCGATACCTACTATTCAGACTTCATTTAGGTAGAGAAGTGAAGAGTTAAGTTGCGTTAAGAGGTGCCAGAGTTTTCTGTTCTAGTATCCAACCTGTTTCCTTGGCATCCTCTCAGTTGCTTGTGTCAGTAGAAACTACTCTCTAACTATGGCTTTCAGTTTTAGCAAACTAGAGTTCTCAAGAAATATTGAATTCTATAGGTCACACCTACCCGACAAAGTATTCAAGTTTTGAAGATCACTTTTATTTACGTAGCCAGTCCAATTCGAAAACCTTATTCAGTTTCTGGAGTCTGCTGTAAAACTGGGCACCATCATTGAAGTCTCTTTACACAGGTTGCTATGTAGCTAGACGGCCACTGTGTGTTTTCCCTGAGTTTTCTATTTGTCTGGGAGGGTTTTGTGTTTTAAATTTTGGCATTGTAAATTGCAATTTTTTTTTATCCTCTCAAAGCTTTGTAAGTGGTTAGATAGTGACTGCATAAGGAGCCCAAACCATGGGGAAAACATGCATTGACCATTTAGACTGGCAGAAGTAATTACATTGATATTTTTAAGTTTCTCATTTATTGCTGATAACTGTGTTGCCAGTACTATGGAACGATTAAAAATGCTGTGTTATGGAATGTTCACTTGTGGATTTGTCCCTCATTCCTGAAACTAACCTGTGCTCGCTGACTTACACTGGCTCCTGGTTAAGCAACGCCTCGATTTTTAAAATTCTCATCATTGTTTTCAAATCCCTCTATGTCCTCGCCTCCTTCCTATCTCTGTAATCTCCTCCAGCCCTACGACCCTCAGATATTTGCTCTCCTCCAATTCTGGCCTCTTGCGCATCCTCGATTTTAATCGCTCCACCATTGGCAGCCGTGCATTTAGCTGCCGAGGCCCTAAGCTCTGGAATTCCCTCCCTAAACCTCTCTACCTCTCCTCCTTTAAGATGCTCCTTAAAACCTACCTCTTTGCCCAAGCTTTTGGCCATGTGCCCTAATATCCCCTAATGTGGCTTGGTGTCCAATTTTGATTGATTACGCTCCTGTGAACAGCCTTGGAATGTTTTACTATATTAAAGGCGCTATATAAATGCAAGTAGTGTTGTTGCTGCTACTTACTACAGTTACAGGAGTTGGTGTAAAAGAAAAACTCTCAGCTCCTAGATGACTCTCTTAGTTTATCCAATCAATAACAGCTATACAGACCAGGAAGATCCCAGGTTTGATCCTCTGTTTGTGCTAAGTTGAACTGGGACAGGTTGCTAAAGTATGCCTCTGTTCCACCAAAATTAGGGAAGGGAAAATCTGTCCATGGTTCTGGCTCCCGATCACTGTCCCTCCTGGGAGGAAGCATATGTGGACATTGGGTGAGGACAGGATCAGGCTGTGATGTTCTCCACAATCAAGCAGCCTACCAGTACTTACTGTCCAAGCTTGTGCATGAAAATGGCCAGATGATCAAGGTACTGGAAAGTGACTGGTACCCATGATACCTCAGCAAGGAGTCAATAGCCTCAGGAGAGGGGGGGAAGAAAATTTGTGAAAGTTGGTAAGACGAAGAAAAAATGAAATGCTGTTTTAAAACTATCCAAGTGAAAGTTTTCCCCAGAAAAGGGAAACTATTGGTGTGTTCCAAGTGATTCTGTATACCAAACTGGAAAATGTTGAGGTACAGAATAAACCAAAAATGTGGGGGGTTTTAAAGCACAAAAAATTGCACGGATATGTCTTTTGAATATTTTCTAATTACTCCATATTAAATTGGACAATAGTGACCATTGTTTGTTGAAAGTAAGTAGTTACTTTAAAACACCATTTTACCAAGCCATGCTTTCCTAATACTTTGTGTTGTGCATCAAATCCCATGTCTAAAGTATGCACATTTGAGTGCAATAGAGTATTCTGCAAATTTGCCCACCATGTGACATAATGCAACAGCAGAAGTGAATTAGTCACTATCAGATTTATCACTGCTGTAAATCTGATTAGTGTGGAATTTTTTTTAAATCAAAAATTCACTAACCTTCATATAACGTTAATATTAAATGTCTATCAATAAATTGTAGACAGTAATGCAGTCTTGGGGTACTGCTGAGAAGTCAACTGCTCAAACTTCACTTTTGCAATTTGAATCCCTGAACTGGATCACTGCTTTGAAATGCACTGATAGTTATCCATATCTTTTACATATATTGATATGATTTTTGTTCTATGTAATATATGTACATAAACATGTTGATCACAAAAGGATTTATTTTCTGTTTGCAAACATTAATATGAAGCAGCTTCCCTAGCTTTACACTTTTTTTTTTACTAATAAAACAAGAATACTTGATCAATAAATCTAATCATCTAGAGCTAGTAGCAAAACTGTGTGCTTTAAAAGATTTTGGTATTTCAGGAAAGGTAGTAAGGCATTTTGGCAATCATTATAAAAGTCTCCTTGGGCGAACAATTAGGCAGGTTGCATTGATCCATCCATCACTTAACTGCTTTTCTATACCACTTGTCACTTTAATGGTGTTTGAAGTAGTGTGTAAAAGTACCAATTTAGGGTCAGGTGACCTCCTCGGCAGCCTTGTTAAAACTAGTAATGTGTCAAAAGGGTTTAATTGACTTGGTTATTAGCAAACTATTATGATTGGTTTTGGACTGTAATTAACCAAAGAATACTCTAAGATTTGCTTGTATGAAAGTATTATGTTGTCTGAGGAATAAAATAGTTGATTCATTCCTACCTGTTAGCCTTGTAACCTGAAACTGCTTAATTTTAGTTCTCAGCCTATCGTAAAAGAGGAGACACCCTCTCTATCTATTATATAAGAGGAGACAGTCCTTCCAACAAAATAACTAGTTATTATTGGCAAAAGATCATATTCACACTTTTTCAGACTGTTACAGATGATAAGCTCAAAAAGTCTCCGAATAAGCAAAACTACCAGTTACAAACTTTAAAAAAAAAAAAAATCCTGTATGGCTTAAATGGTTAGCCCATCTGTCTTATTCCCGATTTATGTTAAACATTGTATCAACTCTACCTTCATGTGTTCTTCCATATACCAGAGGATTGGCAGAGCCACCAAATAGGGAAATCCCAGGAATAGGGTCTTTTTAATGCAGGTAACTTGTGCATTATATTATTTACCTCCTCTGCAATTTTGTGCCATATGTAAGAACTACTTCTCTGATCTTTTCAACCATTGGCTACCAGTAGTTTCTGGTTCTTGTCTCTGTGTGAAAAAGTTTACTATTTTCTTTAGCTTTCTTATTTCGTAGTCTATTACTGCTACTGTAGTAGAGAGCGCTCTTAGGTTAGGGCTATGGTGTATTGTTGGGGCAAAATAGAGGAAGATTTACTCTGCATCTAACCCATGTACCTGACCGGAAAGTACTTGTGCTTCATTTTCTAGCAGTAAGGTACATCACCTTGACAAAAACACTACAAAGAGCATCATTAAAAACACTCTAGTCTTTTAGAGACGGAATGTTACTTTGGCATTTATAGGTTGAATAATGCATGTACTTCAGTAGGCTACTGTTGATGTAATGGATGTGGGAGCATAATTTAGCCAATGGCTGAAAGCAGTTCTACTGTAGGATTCCTAACTTTCATCAAGTCCCATTCACACATCGTCTGTGCTTGCTGACCTACATTGGCTCCTGGTCCAGCATCCTTGTTTTCAAATCCCTCCATGGCCTCACTCCTCCCTATCTCTGTTGCCTCCTCCAGCCCTACAAGCCTTCAAGATCTCTGCACTCCTCTAATTCTTGCGCATCCCCGATTTTAATCACTCCGCCCTTGGCACCATGCCTTCAGCTGCCTAGGCCGTAAACTCTGGAATTCCCGCCCTAACCTCTCTGCCTCTCTATCTCTCTCTTCCTTTAAGACACTCCTTAAAACCTACTTCTTTAATCAAGCTTTTGGTCATCTGCCTTAATGTCTCCTTATGTGGCTCAGTGTCCAATTTTATTTGATAATGCTCCTGTGAAGCACCTTGGGACATTTTACTGCATTAAAAGTGCTATATAAATGCAAGTTGTTGTTGGTAAATTAACTTTTCATTGGTAGAAATGTCAGTACAAGGTGCTAATATTTCAACCTCTTGGGAATGGATAATCTTGAAAATGGGTAAGAAACTGGCTGAAATACAGAAAACAACAGATATTATTTGAGGAGTTACATTGGGGTGGCTGTACTGAGTAGGATGCTATTGGGATCGGTGTTGGGACCACTCATTTTTCATTTCTATTCCTCATTTAAATCAATGATTTGGATTTAGAAACTCAATACAAATTGAAAATATTTGCACACTAATCAAATTTGCAGGTGATGCCAAACTTGGGCAGGCAGTGCATTCAGAGGAGGCAACCCAGAAGTTACAAACTAAGTTGGACAAAATATGTAAGCAAGCAGAATAATAGCAGATGAGATTTAATACAGATAAGTGTAAACTACTGCAGATAGGAAGGAAAAATGGGCAACACACATACTCTGTGAATGATTTTGAAATAGCTAAGAATGAAATTGAAACAAGGACCAACAGATTCAAACCACTCAAATGCAAATTTTGAACTGATATCAGGAAACTTCCTCATACAAAGTGTGTTTAGCACATGGAGTAGTGGAGGTGAAAACCCTGCAACCTCTTTAAAACCAGTTGGATGTTGGAATGGGAGGACTTCTAGGATCTTTCTGGATGGATGAACGTTATGCCAAATGGCCATCCTCATCCGTAATTATCTTGTGATTTTTGACATTTTGCATGATGGTTTTCTAAACATTTGGCACTAAAAATCCATGAACAAATGATCCTGACACTTGTGCAAGGATCGTGCCCTTTGGAAACTGCTGCCCCTGACCATGGTGAACTTTCTGGTGTGAAGGAAAGCTTGCCACAAAGTGTGCATTTAGGACACTTGCTACATTTTAAATCCCAGAAAATCTAATTGACAAGTGCCAAAAGACACTTCTGGATATTTCCCTTTGTTTCCTTTGTAAAGGGGGCACAAAAAGTTGCAGATAAGTATTTTGTTCTTAATTTTTGCCTCCTCGATCACAGCCTAGCCCCCCAGACTGGCTTCATTTCTTACCCCCACCGCCCCCCCCCCCCCCCCAACCCCAAAATCAGGGAGATGTCCTTTACCTGGACAGGTGTACTTCTACTGACTATCTACCAGGTCTCGATGAAGGCTCGGGGCATAGAAAATCTGATGTTCGGAGTGACTACCCGTGGTCCTTCCCCCTCACCCCTTACTACATTCGCCTTGTAAGGGGTATGTGGAGGCTCTGCTGCTACAAGGCCATCTCTGAAATTTGGGCACACAGGCAGGACTCAGCAGAAATACATCAGAACACCTGTGGATTTTTGGGACCTTTTACTTTGTTTAATTGGTAAATCTCACCTGAGCAGCCTATGACATAACTGCTGATAAAACTTTTTGAAATGTATAAAAGAATAGTCATTTAAAAACATACAAAAGGCCATTTTGCTCACCAAGTTCGCACCAATGTTTTTCGCCACAAGCCATTTAGTCTAATCCCACTTTCCTGCTTATGTATTAACATTCTTCCTTTTCATGCAACAATCTAATTTCTTTTCAAAAGCATTTATAGACTCTACTTTAACAATAAGTATCTTAAATTTATGCCCTCGCTAAACAGTGAAAACAATATCACTATTTATCTTGTAACCCTTTATAATCTTGAAGACCTCTATCAAGTTACCCTTTAACCTTCTTAGTTCAGATGTACAGAGCTATAATGAGCATTGATTTTTAAATTTTAACATAGATACTGATTTTATTTCCACTGTTAATAGAATGCAATAAATGAAATATTTTAACTATATATTTTTTTCTTATGCAGGTTTTAAGCCTCGGAAATCGCTCTCAAGACAGGTGAGTGATCTTGAGACAACAGGGCCAATTTTCTCTTTTGGTTGGAGATGGAAAACTGGCTGTTGGCAATTGACTGCCTGTTACACACCCTGCCCGATTATCCTTCCTATAATGGAAAGAAAAATTGGGTGGGGTGCATTACAGGCGGACGATCCACTGCCGCCAGTTTTCCACCCCTGCCCTGCCAAAAGTGAAACTTACCACCAAGATGTTTAAAATGTATCACTACTGAAATCCGATTCAATTTGCCAAAAAGATAAGAATGGAGAAGATATAACTATATGATGCTTATTTAGAAACTGCAATATCAAAATAGTTTTCATTTTTTTCTATTGATTTTATGGCAAGTTGAAAACTTGTAAATGGTGAAATGATTGTATAGTTACACAATCAATAATTGCTGAAAGTTAAATCTACAAACCTAAAATATTTAGTATGCTTGCTGAGAACGTAATGTTTAGAATTTGTGAACTCTATATTAATACTCATGTAGGTGTGAATTGGTTTAACAAAAAAAGAGGGAGATAAAAAAAATATTATGTTCTCTACCTTTAAATAAATTCACCATGTACCAAAATATTCAATAGCATATTTTGGTACATGGTGAATTTATTTAAAGGTAAACCTTTCATATATGCACCCTCACATTTTTTGTTGTCCAAGAAAGCTTTTATAAATTAAGCCAGTCATAGAAACTAGCTATCTGTAGTATCATTTTACCATTTTAATACAACAGCTAGTAGATTGTTTAAGTTATTTAGAATGTATGGGATAAATGTATAGGATACTTCAGAAAAGTGAACCATTAGCTGTGAGCTCAATTTCTTGAAAGGAGAAACAAGTTTTAAAAGAAACATATTTGCATTTCACCAGTGATCTTGTGACCTTGCAAGCTGCTTAGACTTAGACTTCTGGATCTTAGTACAGGCTTTCTACCCCAAATTGAGATTGGACAAGATGATATCTTTGGAAGAACATCCTATGGCAAACTTCCAGTGAGAATTTCAGTCTACACTGGTTGGCTGTCTATAGATTGGTTAGTTGTCAGCCTTGGGTGACTGGTAGTACTCTGACCTGGGTTCAAATCTCACTCCAGCAACTTGAGCATTTAACATAAGATGACCTTTCAGTACAATACTTAAACAATGCTGAACAGTTGGAGGTGCCGACTTTCAGATGAGACGTTAAACCGAAGTGCTGTCTTTCCTCTCAGGTGAACGTAAAATATCCTATAGCACTAGTTGAAAAAGAGCCAGGGAGTTCTCCCAGTGTCCTGGCCAATATTTATCACTCAACCAACATCATTAAGATAGATTATCTGGTCACTTACCTATTTTCTGTTTGTGGGATCTTGTGCAAAACTTTGTTGCTGTATTTCCATACATGACAACAGAGACTACAAATCAAAAGTACTTAATTGACTGTGGCGTGCTTTGACATGTCTTGAGGTCATCAGGGCATAAATTCAAGTTCGTTCTTTCTTTCTTTATACTGTCGTCCCTGTAGCTCCTTGACTTGCTTCTTGGGTCACCAGCATTGTATTTGCTTTGGTGCTTTCTGGCAATGTTTTGCTGTCTGCGGCTGATTGTCATATCTGTATGCAGTTGCTTTTTTTATGCTCTTTGGCTACTGACTGGATTCTTGGCTGGCCCTGGATTAGACTGCCATTTTATTTTCCCCTATATTATGACCTACTCATGCTCCCACACGGTAAATTTTTAAATAAAAATAAATGAAGAAGCTGTAAAGATCTCTGCATTCAGAGCCAAAGTTTTACTTATTTGTTTCCCAGCTATTTTTTCTGGGTCTTTTGGCAACCTGCTACACCTCCCTCCATGTAGTTGGAAAAAAAAACTGCTAACCAACCTTCACTCAGCCCCAGATTGCCATCTAAATTCACTGGGGCAAAAACAAAGCCTATGTTACAGGGGCTAATCAGGAGCCATCTTTTGTTTCTTAACGTCCCATTACCATCTCCTTTTGCCTTGCACCATCTCTTAATCTCTCCTGCCTTTCATCCTGTCACAAACCTTCCCTTTTGTTCTTTCCTCCCCTCCCCCCTTTCCCTGCCCTTGCACTTGCTTAAAAACCTGCTCCATCTCCAGCCTTTTCCAGTTCTGACGAAGGGTCATCGACCTGAAACGTTAACTCTGTTTCTCTCTCCACAGATGCTGCCTGACCTGCTGAGTATTTCCAGCATTTTCTGTTTTTATTTCAGAAAAGAAAGAGCTTTGATTTGGGGGGTTCTACACTGGTATGCTCAGCTGCCCCAGCCTTGGATGCTCTCTGCTTTTCTTCACCTGCCTAAGCTTTGCTCAGCTTTTAGGCATGAATATATATGGTGAAAAGCTGAGATCCTTGGGGAACACCACTTGTCATCCCACCAATCAAAACTGTCCCTTTATCCCTACTATCTGTCTTCTACCACCCAAGCAATTACCAACCCATGTCAAAAGGTTACTTCCAATTCCCTGTGCTTTCAATTTTGATGATCTCTTGTGCAGAACCTGATCAAATGCCTTCTGAAAGTCTATATAGACAACATTCATAGACCGTACCCTATTTTCCATGCCAGTGACCTCAAAAAAAAATTCAACCAGGTTAGTCACACTTACCCGTCACAAATCCATGCTGACTCTCTGTTCAGTCCACATGCTCAGTCACTCTGCACCTGATAGATTCCAGTAACATCCTCACAACTGATAAGCTTACAACTCTGTAGTTACCTGGTTTTTCACTCCCTAAATAATAGAGTAACACTATTAAATCTCTGAATTTATCTTGTCCATGAGATCCACCTCCTGCTTTCTTGACCCCATTCCCCCTAAACTGCTAACCACCGAACTTCCCTCCCTGAACCCTATGATAGTTGACACTGTAAATAATTCCCTCTCCTCGGGTACTATAATTCTCTCTTTTAAAACCACTCTCTCCTAAAATAAATCAACCTCAACCCCTTTCTCCTTGTAAACTACCGCAACATCTCCCATCTCTTTTTTTCCTACCCCAAGTCCTTGAATGCGTTGTCTCCTCTCAAATCTGTGCCCATCTCTTCTGCAACTCCCTATTTGACTCACTTGAACATAGCACTGATACAACCCTAACGAAAATCATGAACATCATTCTCTGTGACTGTGACTTTTGTATTATCCCTCCTCATCCTCCTCGACATACCTGTGGCCTTTGACACGGTCAACCACAACATCATCCTCCAACATTCAGCTCATTGCACTTGCTTAGTTCCACTCTAACCTGTCCGATTGTAGCCAGAGCAACCCCAGCAATGGCGTCTCAACCCACTCCTTCACCATTACCTCTGGATGATCTATCCTTGGCCCCCTCCTCTTCCACATATACGAGCTGCCCCTTGGCAACATTATCCACATTTATGGTCTATATCAATGATTTAGACCTCTTGGTATATGTCAGTGATTTAAACTTCAGTGTAGGGGGCATGATTAAGAAGTTTGCAGATGATAGAAAAATTGGCCATGTGGTTGATGGTGAGGAAGAAAGCTGTAGACTGCAGGAAGATATCAATGGACTGGTCAGGTGGGCAGCAAAGTGGCAAATGGAATTCAATCTGGAGAAGTGTGAGGTAATGCATTTGGGGAGGGCTAACAAGGCAAGGGAATACACAATAAATGGTAGGATGCTGAGAAGTGTAGAGGAACAGAGGGACCTTGAAGTGCATGTCCACAGATCCCTGAAGGTAGCAGGACAGATAGATAAAGTGGTTAAGAAGGCATTCGGGATACTTTCCTTTATTAGCTGAGGCATAGAATATAAGAACAGGGAAGTTACGCTTGAACTGTATAAAACACTAGTTAGGCCACAGCTAGAGTACTGCATACAGTTCTGGTCTCCACATTACAGGAAAGATGTGATTGCACTAGAGAGGGTACAGAGAAGATTTATTTATGTAATAACATAAGAAATAGGAGTAGGCCATTTGGCCCTTCGAGCCTGTTCTGCCATTCAATAAGATCATGGCTGATCTTCTACCTCATCTCCACTTTCCTGCACTATCCCCATATCCCATGATTCCCTTAATATTCAAAATTCTATCTATCTCTGTCTTGAATATACTCAACGACTGAGCCTCCACAACCCTCTGTGGTAGAAAATTCCAAAGATTCACCACCTTCTGAATGAAGAAGTTTCTCCTTGTCTCAGTCCTAAATGACCAATCCCTTATTCTGAGACTCTGACCCCTGGTTGTAGACTCCCCAGCCAGGGGAAACATCCCTGCATCTACCCTGTCAAGCCCTATAAGAATTTTGTACGTTTCAATGAAACCACCTCTCATTCTTCTAAAGTCTAGAAAATGTAGGCCTAGTTTACTCAATCTCTCCCCATAGGATAATCCCCCCCATCCCAGGAATCGGTCTGGTGAACCGTCGTTGCACTCCCTCTATGGCAAGTATATCCTTCCTTGGGTAAGGAGACCAAAACTGTACACAATACTCCAGGTGTGGACTCACCAGGGCCCTATATAATTGCAGTAAGACATCTTTACTCTTATGATGACACCAGCACAATTCACAATCCTTGTGTTGTTAGACTGCTTGTCTGACGAAGAATCTTGGATGAGCCACAATTTCCTCCAGCTGAATTTTGGGTAGACCGAAATCATTGTCTTTGAACCCACTGCTCCTCCCCTCCCCCCCCCCCCCCACCCCCAAACCAATCACAATATCCATACCCTCTCCAAACAATGTGTCATACTGAACCAGACTATTTTCAGCCTCAGCATCCTGTTTGGCACCAAGCTGAGCTTCTGATGCCATATCTTCTCTGTCATAAAGACTGCCTTCCATCCATCTCTGTAACGTCGCCTGCCTCTTCCTCAACCTCATCTGCTGCTGAAAATCTCATCCATGTTTTTTTAAAATTCATTCACAGGATGTTGGCAAGGTCAGCATTTATTGCCCATCCCTAATTGCTCTTGAGAAGGTGGTGGTGAGCCACCTTCTTGAACCGATGCAGTTCGTGTGGTGAAGGTACTTCCACATTGCCGTTAGGTAGGGAGTTCCAGGATTTTGACCCAGCGACGATGAAGGAATGGCGATATATTTCCAAGTCAAGATGGTGTGTGACTTGGAGGGGAACTTGAAGGTGGTGGTGTTCCCATGCATCTGCTGCCCTTTTCCTTTTAGGTGGTAGAGGTCACGGGTTTGGAAGGTGCTGCCGAAGAAGGTTGGCGAGTTGCTGCAGTGCATCTTGTAGATGGTACACACTGTAGACACGGTGCACCAGCGGTGGAGGGAGTGAATGTTTAAGGTGCTGGTTGGGATGCCAATCAAGCGGGCTGCTTTGTCCTGAATGGTGTCGAGCTTCTTGAGTGTTGTTGGAGCTGCACTCATCCAAGCAAGTGGAGAGTATTCCATCTTACTCAAACTAGGGTTGTATTCCATGAAATTTAGAAGGTTAAGAGGTGATTTGAAGTTTTCAAGCTTTTACAAGGAACAGATAGGGTTGATAGCGAGCAACTCTTTTTGCTGGTTGAGGAGTGTAGGACTACGGAACGTAGCCTAAAAATTAGAGCCAGATCCTTCAGGAGTGAAATTAGGAAATACTTCTACATGCAAAGGGTGGTAGACGTTTGGAACTCTCTTCTGCAAACGGCAGTTGACGCTAGGTGAGTTGTTGATCTTAGATCTGAGATTTTCAAAGGTATTGAGTGATATGGGGCACTATCTATGGAGTTAGGTCGCAGATCAGCCATAATCTCATTGAATGATGGATCAGGCTCGAGGAGCAAAATGGCATACTCCTGTTCCTATGTCCCTATGCCTTTGTCATCTTCAGTTTTGACTATTCCAATGCTCTGTTGGCTGGCCTCCCAACATTCAGCCTTTGTAAACTTTATCTTATCCAAACCTAATGCTGCAAATGTATAATTCTTATGCATGTGTTTAAAACCCTACTTGCCTCCATCTCTGTAATCCTCCTCCAGCCCTACAAAACCCTCACCCCCGCATCTAAACTCTCCATTTCTCTGACTCTGGACTCTTTTACATCCACCCAACCTCACTCCTTTGCCCCACTAATGGTGGCTGTAGCTTCCGTTTCTCCATCTCCCTCTCCTCCTTTAAGACCTTCCTTAAAACTGACCTCTTCGACCAAGCTTTTGATCATCCTCCTAATATTTCCTTCCTTAGTTCGACGTCCATTTTTGACTACGCCTCTGTGAAGCACTTTAGATATTTTTCTACGTTGCAAGTTGCTATTGTTGGCGTGTTCAGAGTAGATGGACCTATGGAAAGTCACCACACTGGTCAGACTGTCCAAGAGGTTCTTTGTGATCTCTCATCGACATCTGCAGAGCAAGGTGAAATTACCTCACTTTCGTAGTCGTTGTGCATTTTCCCAAAGGAAGCTGTGCTGACACATCCATGGTGGCATCACTGTGAAATGTGAATGGCTGACTAACTGTTATACTAGAAGGTTCTTCAGAAGCACCCCAGATACAGCATGTCATGCTTTACATGCTACTGCATGAAAAAAAAACCATGCCAGGATAATCTAGAACCAGTGTTGCCTTATTGGCTGCACACATTAAGATATCAGGCCCTGGTACACCAACCTGGGAACAACATGAGGAATGTCTTGGGGCCTAGGTCAGCATAGAGACAGATGCAGAGCTATGCCATCTTCTGCAAGGATGCCAGTGGTGATTTTGCAGCATAGGGCTGGCATATACAAGGACAGCTATAGTTAACTGTGGCCTGAAACTTGGCTGTGCCACTTACATGTAAATTCATGCCTGAGCCTGGGGTTCCTTATTCTTTCATTTTTGCCTGGAACTTTGTACTCCCCTTGAAATATGCTACTAATGTGTTGAGATGTCCCCTATATAACGCTCCCCTTTAATTCTCTATGTTGCTTTAAATTTGACTTAGATGCAATTTTCCATTCCCACCAATAGTGTCTTCCCTAGATATGTGAAGAGAAAAAGATTGGTAAAGTCAAGCGTAGGTCCCTTGCAGTCAGAATCAGGGGAATTTATCATGGGGAACAAAGACACGGCAGATCAATTAAATACATACTTTGGTTCTGTCTTCACAAAGGAGGACACAAATAAACTCCCAGAGATGTAGGGAACATAGGGTCTAATGAGAGGGAGGAACTGAATGAAATCAGTATTTGTAGGGAAATGGTGTTAGGGAAATTGATGGGATTGAAGGCTGATAAATCCCCCAGGGCCTGATAATCTACATCCTAGGGTACTTAAGGAAGTGGCCCTAGAAATAGTAGATGCATTGCTGGTCATCTTCCAAAATTCTATAGACTCTGGAACAGTTCCCATGGATTGGAGGGTAGCTAATGTAACCCCACTATTCAGAAAAGGTGGTAGAGAGAAAACGGGGAATTATAGACTGGTAAGTCTGACATCAGTAGTGGGGAAAATGCTAGAGTCCATTATAAAAGATGTAATAGCAGAGCACTTGGAAAACAGTGACAGGATCGGACAAAGTCAACATGGATTTACAAAAGGTAAAGCATGCTTGACTAATCTACTGGAATTTTTTGAGGATGTAACTGGTAGAATAGATAAGGGAGAACCAGTGGATGTGGTGTATTTGGACTTTCGGAAGGCTTTTGATAAGGTCCCGCATAAGAGACTAGCGTGCAAAGTTAAAGCACATGGGATTGGGGGTAAGGTACTGACTTGGATAGAAAACTGGTTGGCAGACAGGAAGCAAAGAGTTGGAATAAATGGGTCTTTTTCCGAGTGGAAGGCAGTGACTAGTGGGGTACCGCAGGGATCGGTGCTAGGACCCCAATTATTCACAATATATATTAATGATCTAGACGAGGGAACTAGATGTAACATCTCCTAGTTTGCAGATGACACAAAGCTGGGTTGGGCGTGTGTGCTGTGAGGAGGATGCAGAGAAACTCCAGTACGATTTGGACAAGTTGGGCAGATGCAGTATAATGTGGATAAATGCGAGGTTATCCACTTTGGTGGCAAAAACAGGAAGGCAGATTATTATCTGAACAGCAATAGATTGGGAAAAGGGGAAGTGCAACGAGACCTGGGTGTCCTTCTGCACCAGTCGCTGAAGGTAAGCATGCAGGTGCAGCAGGCGGTTAAGAAGGCAAATGGTATGCTGGCCTTCATAGAGAGAGGATTTGAGTACAGGAGCAAGGATGTCTTGCAGTTGTACAGGGCCTTGGTGAGACCACACCTTGAGTATTGTGTGCAGTTTTGGTCGCCTTATTTGAGGAAGGATGTTCTTGCCATGGAGGGAGTGCAGCGAAGATTCACCAGACTGATACCTGGGATGGCAGGAATGACGTATGAAGAGAGATTGGGTCGATTAGGCTTATATTCGCTAGAGTTTAGAAGAATGAGAGGGGATCTCATTGAAACTTATAAAATTCTAACAGGACTAGACAGACTAGATGCAGGAAGGCTGTTCCCGATGGCGGGGGAGTCCAGAACCAGGGGTCACAGTCTAAGGATAAGGAGTAAGCCATTTAGGACTGAGATGAGGAGGAATTTCTTCACCCAGAGAGTGGTGAACCTGTGGAATTCTCTACCACAGAAGGCAGTTGAGGCCAATTCATTAAATATATTCAAGAAGGAGTTAGATATATTTCTTAAGGCTAAGGGGATCAAGGGATATGGGGAGAAGGCAGGGACAGGGTACTGAATTTGGATGATCAGCCATGATCGCATTGATTGGCGGAGCGGGCTCGAGGGGCTGAATGGCCTACTCCTGCTCCCATCTTCTATGTTTCTATGTCTTATGTTTTTGCTTGTTGCTCTCATTATGCAAGTAATTTTAGACCTGAAGACTGTTATTTGGAGTTGGGATTAGCACCTTTACCAAACCATTTTACAACTGATTTAGACCTGTAGATGAAAATCTACCTAAAGAAAATCTTCTTGAGAAGTCACTTTTCTCACTTGAAGGATTTTATTTCTATACATGGTTTTACAGGAATTGGAAAATATGCTTGCAGAAACTCCTCCAGTATGGAAAGGCTCCTCAAGATTCTTTCGGACTTTGCATGATAGAGGTGAGTGAAATTCTCTTGATAAATTGGCACTGCTTTATGTCACTCGTTGTGAAGAAAGCTCCCTTTTGTGGCCAGTTCTGGTGGCACTTCAATGGCAACCCAAAATGTTTACACATAATGATGTCAGACTACACCAAAAGATGATTATGTGAAGCTTATGGTTTGATTGGTTTGTTCGCTTGATGCATTTTCATGCAGCACATGTCATATGGCTTTGTTAGAGAACATTCATGATCAGCAGTGGGGAGACTGATTTTGGTATGATTCAATCTGGTAAGTCTACATTTTGTCACCTTTTGGCACCCGAGCTCAAAAAACATTGACATTGCTACTTTATGTTGTGTGGACTTCGTAAATTTTGTATTGTAAGTGCAACCTACTTTTCTTGCTCTTTAGGTACTGATACGCTTATCAATTACTTCATAAAAGGTGATGAGTCGAAGAAGAGATGACGAGTCGAAAGAAGAGATGAATAAGGCTTTTATTAGCTAAGAAGAGACCATGCTTCTTCGTGAGTGACTGAACAAGTCTGAACGAAACCCACACAGTGGTGGGTGGAGTCAGCTGAGGCATGCCTCCATACACAGCGCCACCCAGAGGTGGCAATATACAATACAGTGGTTTACCACATTCACCCCTTGTTTAATGTGAAGTCCGGCGGGGTGAAGGGTACTACAAGTTAAGTCTATCAGGAGGCCTTGTCTGACGTCCTGATCGTCGTGGTGGCGGCGGTGGTGTTGCAGCATCCGACGTCGGGTCTGGTGTCTGGGTGGTTGGCGAAGATTCCTGGGGCTTTGGCATGCCGTCTGCAGGGGTTGGGTTGGGAGGGGTGGTGGGGGATAACAGTGGTAAGGGGGATAACGGTGGTAAGGGGGATAACGGTGGTAATTCAGGGGTACCCGAGGGTGCGAGATCTCGTATGGAGACCGTGTCCTCCCGCCCGTCTGGGTATGTCACCCAGGCATACTGGGGGTTGGCGTGTAGGAGGTGCACCCGCTCGACCAGGGGGTCCGTTTTATGCGTCCTCACGTGCCTCCGCAGTAGGACGGGCCCAGGAGAAGTCAACCATGCCGGTAGCGAGGTTCCCGATGTAGACTTCCGGGGGAAAACGAACATTTTCTCATGAGGGGTCGCATTAGTGGCAGTACAAAGCAGTGACCGAATGGAGTGGAGCGCTGCAGGGAGGACCTCCTGCCAGCGGGAGGTCGGAAGGCCCTTAGATTTTAGTGCTAAGAGGACTGCCTTCCAAACCGTCGCGTTCTCCCTTTCCACCTGGCCGTTCCCCCGGGGGTTGTAACTGGTGGTCCTGCTCGTGGCGATACCTCTTGTTAGCAGGTACTGCCGAAGTTCGTCGCTCATGAACGATGAGCCCCTGTCGCTATGTATATAGCTGGGGAACCCGAACAGAGCGAAGATGTCATTCAGACACTTGATGACCGTGGTACTGGTCATGTCTGGGCAAGGGATGGCAAAGGGGAAACGGGAGTACTCATCAACTATGTTGAGGAAGTACACATTGCGGTCAGCGGAGGGGAGGGGCCCTTTAAAATCGACGCTCAGGCGTTCGAAGGGGCGGGTGGCCTTGATCAGGCTTGCTCTGTCCGGCCTATAGAAGTGCGGTTTGCACTCGGCGCAGATTTGGCAGCTCTTGGTCATGGTCCTGACCTCCTCGATGGAGTAGGGCAGGTTACGGGATTTGATAAAATGGAAAAACCTGGTGACCCCCGGGTGGCAGAGGTCATTGTGGAGGGACTGCAGCCTATCACTCTGCGCGTTGGCGCATGTACCACGTGATAGGGCATCTGGGGGCTCATTGAGTTTCCCTGGCCGATACAAGATATCATAATTGTAGGTGGAGAGTTCGATTCTCCACCTCAAGATCTTGTCGTTCTTGATTTTACCCCTCTGCTTATTATTAAACATAAAAGCTACTGAACGCTGGTCAGTGAGCAGGGTAAATCGTTTCCCGGCCAGGTAATGCCTCCAGTGACGCACCGCTTCTACAATAGCCTGGGCCTCCTTTTCGACGGAGGAGTGTCTCGTCTCGGGGCCCTGGAGGGTCCTTGAGAAAAAGGCCACGGGTCTGCCCGCCTGGTTAAGGGTCGCGGCTAGGGCGAAGTCGGAGGCATCGCTCTCCACTTGGAAGGGGATGGACTCATCCACCGCGTGCATTGCGGCCTTCGCGATATCGTTCTTGATAAGAGTGAAGGCTGCACACGCCTCTGGTGTCAGGGGGAAGGAGGTGGCTTTGATGAGGGGCCTGGCTTTGTCTGCATAGAGGGGCACCCACTGGGCGTAGTAGGAGAAAAACCCCAGGCATCTCTTCAGTGCTTTTTGGCAGTGGGGAAGGGGTAGCTCCATTAGGGGGCGCATTCTGTCGGGGTCGGGCCCGATGACTCCGTTCTCCACCACGCAGCCGAGGATGGCCAGGCGCTTGGTGTGAAACATACATTTTTCCTTATTGTACGTTAGGTTCAGCCGTTGGGCCGTACGGAGGAAATTTGCTAGATTAACGTCGTGGTCCTGCTGGTCGTGGCCGCAGATGGTGACGTTATCCAAATAGGGGAAGGTTGCCCGCAGCGCGTTCTGGTCAACCATTCGGTCCATCTCCCTTTGGAAGACCGAAACCCCGTTGGTGACGCCGAAGGGGACCCTAAGGAAGTGGTAGAGGCGGCCGTTTGCCTCGAAGGCAGTATACTGGCGGTCCTCATGGCGGATGGGCAGCTGGTGGTACGCTGACTTAAGGTCGATGGTGGAGAATACTTTGTATTGCGCAATCTGATTGACCATATCAGATATGCGAGGGAGGGGGTACGCGTCCAGCTGGGTGTACCGGTTTATGGTTTGGCTGTAGTCGATTACCATGCGGCGTTTTGCAGTGGTTTTAACGACTACAACCTGGGCTCGCCAGGGGCTAGTACTACCTTCGATAATGCCCTCCTTCAATAGCCGCTCCACCTCAGAGCTGATAAAAGCTCTGTCCCCGGCACTGTACCGCCTGCTTTTGGTAGCGATGGGTTTACAGTCGCGGGTGAGGTTAGCGAACAGGGGAGGGGGGGGGGACTTTTAATGTGGAAAGGCTGCAGACTGTGAGTGGGGGGAGGGGTCCACCGTATGCTAGTGTGACACTCTTAAGGTGGCACTGAAAATCCAACCCTAGCAGGACGGCAGCGCAAAGACGGGGCAGGACTAGCAGTTTAAATTTTTTATATTCAGTGCCCCCTACTGACAGGGTCACCACACAGTAGCCGCTGATGTCCATTGACTGGGACTTGGACGCCATAGAAATGCGATGGTGCGTTGGCAGAATCGTGAGGGAGTGGCTACGTACCGTGTCTGGGTGGACGAAACTCTCTGTGCTCCCGCTGTCGATCAGGCAACTGGTGGCGCGGCCGTTTACCGCGATATCCATCATGGAGCTGGATAGATGGTGAGGGAGGGCTTGATCCAGCGTCACGGAGGCCAGTATGTGGCTTAGTGAGTCACTATAGTCATCCGCCGAGACGGTGGTCGGTTCCGGTGACGAAATGGCGGTTGAGTGCGTTGGATACGATGGCGGCGGATGCCATGCGGCCGGGGGTACACAAAATGGCGGATAAGATGGCTGCTCCCACGGCCCGCACGCTGCGCTGCTGGCTGGCTTCCCCTTGCAGGCGTTAGCGTAATGGCCTTTCTTCCCGCAGCCCGAGCAGGTAGCTGTCTTAGCTGGGCAGTGCGCTCTGGGATGTTTTAACTGGCCACAGAAATAGCATTTTTGGGCCTGGTTACTGGGCATCGAAGCAGTTCTTACCGGAGGCTGCTGTCTCGGTTGGGTCGCTGCAGCGGTTGGTGCCGGGGGCGGCGGTCCCGTGTCCCACGGTTTCGATTGCCATGTCTCGGCGCCGTTACGGGGGTATGCCTCGAGGTTTCGGTGGGCCTCCTCTAACGAGAGCGCAAGGGCAATGGCCGTCTTCAGGTCGGGTTCCTTGCTTTCTAGCAGTCTCTGCCGGGTGTGGTCTGACTGGAGGCCCCTGACGAAGGCATCACAGGCGAGTCCCTGCGCGTGCTCCACAGCCGTTACCGCTTTACAATCGCAGTCTCTGCAGAGTGCCAGTAGCGCCCGTGCAAATGCCCCTACCGATTCTCCCGGTTGCTGCCTGCGGGATCCCAAGAGGTGTCGGGCGTAAATTGTGTTCACTGGGCGCGTATATTGCCCTTTTAGTAGCTCGAGGGCCGCCACGTACGTATTAGAGTCCCGGATTAGCATATATACTTGATGGCTCACCTGGGCGGTCAAAATTTTCAGTTTGTGATCCTCCTCTGTAACCTGTGAGATTGCGAGGAAGGATTCAAAGCAGCTCAGCCAGTGTTCAAACTTGGCTGATGCACCCACCTCTTGAGGGTCGAGGTCCAGGCGTGGTGGTCTGAGGGCTCTCAGCAATGTCTGCTGTATCCGTTGCTGTTGTTGCTCCTCAGGTGTCGCCATTTAACTTTTAGCTAATAAAATTGATACGCTTATCAATTATTTCATAAAAGGTGATGAGTCGAAGAAGAGATGACGAGTCGAAAGAAGAGATGAATAAGGCTTTTATTAGCTAAGAAGAGACCATGCTTCTTCGTGAGTGACTGAACAAGTCTGAACGAAACCCACACAGTGGTGGGTGGAGTCAGCTGAGGCATGCCTCCATACACAGCGCCACCCAGAGGTGGCAATATACAATACAGTGGTTTACCACAGGTACCACAAGCATTGTTATAATTCCAAAAAAAGTAACATGCATTTAAATTGAATTGCAGTAATAACATCAATAAAAGGTGCAGCAATAGGAGACAAATAGCAAAGTATTTTTTGTTTTAAAACCTTTGCGGGGTGCGGTGCTTTTCTCTTCCAACTGAAAGTTTAATGTAATTTGAAGCTTGTTTGAAATAGTATATATATTTTTAAAGTTTTAAGAGTGGGGAGAAAATCTATGCCACATTTGAAGACTGCATTCCTTCAAGCGCAATTTTGAACTTGCATACATTTTAACGTTGCACATATTCTGTTCTTTTAATGTGTCATTCTTCAAAAACATGATAGTCTAGTACTTCAACATGTATTGCATATTGTCCAACAAAACTACAAAAATAATTTCCATTTATATAGCACCATTAATGTAAAAAATATCCCAAAACACTTTATAGAAGCAATATGGGAAATGGACACCAAGCCAGGAAATGAGAGATTAGGAAATGTGACCAAAAGCTTAGAGGAGGTTTTTAAAGGAGGAGAGAGAGGTGGAGAGGCAGAGAGCTATAAGGGAGAAATTCCAGACCGGAGGATCCAGTGACTGAAGGCTCTGGCAATGGTGGAGTGAAGGGAAGAGGGGGAGAGATGTAGCAGAGGTGAGAATCAGAGAAACCGAGATATAGATATGGTGGGGGGGTGGAGTTCGGGTGAGGGGATTAAAATGCTGAAATGGATTAAAAGATGAGGCATTCAGAGATGGGAAGCCAATGTTGGTCATTGAAGACTGGAGTAATGGGTGAGCGGGACTTAGTCCGAGATAAGATATGTGTGTCAGCGTTTTGGACAAGTTGGAGTTAATATAGCATATAGGCCAACAAGGAGAGTGTTGGAATAGTTGATTTCAGGAGGTAACAGAAGCATGTTTTAAGGGTTTCATTGGTCAAGGGATTAAGATTGGAATAGTGAAAGTCACTGGTCTTTGTGATGGAGAGAATATAGCATGCCACGACCAAAGCACATCAAAATCAAGAGGTTTTCATTCGCCAATTAATTTTAAAGTCTATCCTTTAAAAGGAAATGTGACCAGTGGGGTAAAGTTATTGTGTATATTTGTTTCCATAAGCATTACTTGGAGTAGCTTTTTTTAAATTAAGTAATTTTTCTAGATGGGACAGTGTAGAAATTAGTTGAAAATTGACAGAGGAAAAAATGCTATAAAAGCATTGAATGAAAATGTTTTATATTCTGTTGTATTTCCAACAGTACACAAGGCCCTACTGTAACTTGAGACTACAAATTAAAGGATCTAAAATACAAGTTCTGCTAAAAGGTGGTTTGATCGTCTTGGTATGCACCAATACATTTTAAGAGGATCATACAATTTTTTTTTACTCTTGTGCACTTTAATTGTACTTTAACTTACTACTAATATGTTTCCTATTTCTATTAAAATAATGCTAATACTTTGTCCCCAAAAGGAGGTTGATGTTATTTGACATTAGTGTTTCAAAGTTTTAAAACATTTAGTGATGGTCACAATTTGTGTGCAAGTAGTTTTATCTAAAAATTTAATTTGAAAAACTAAATGTCACTGAAACAAGAGAGTGCAGTCTATTGTAATTTCAAAAGCATAACCCATGAAAGTAATTCGAAAAAATGCTGAAATTACTGTGATTTTCATACCTTTTGTTGGTAGGAGTTTATACGATTTTAAAAACCTTACATTTCCAGAATGTTGCTCATTGTTGATGGATAAAGCTGCCATTAGAGCTTTGAAGAGTTAATTCCTACACTCTGAATACCTGTGATGTAGGTACTTTTCCACACTCAGACCAAATACCTCTGTTGGAACTGAAACTGAGCACCAGAACTGGGTTGAAACCTGTTAATCCCGGTGTTGAGTTTCAAACCAAAGCAAAGTCACTCACAAAGGTATTATGCTGGCCGTCAAACAAAGCTCATCTTTAGAAGGGCTTGTGAAGGCACTCGAGAATGTCTAAGTCTGTTTGAGGTCCCTGGCTAGCAAGACAATTTTATGTTCTTACTACTGATCATTGTGAATAGAATTAACTGTTAGAGTAGCATTGAGTTACAATGTATGTAAGAAAGCTTTTTGTGAGGTGTTGCTCTGGAATTTTTCTGCTTAACAACATCTATTTGAACTTTTGCCTTGTCAGTGTCAATTATTTGGTCGAAAATGTGAAGGCATTCTCGGAGAAACACAGCGACACTTTGTAATTCAGTGGGTATTAAGTATTTTTGTAATATAAACATTGCTTATTCCTGAAGAGAACTTCAACAGAGGGTCGTATTGTCACAAACCTGACTGGAGGGGAAGAATTTTGGATTTGAATCCTGCAGGTTCCTATGTAATCCTGCTAGACCACTGCAAGACTGTATTTACTGCAGAAACATCCATTATTTGAGCTATTCCAAGAAAAGATATTGTTAGCTCCTCTTTAAGATCAATTTTTATTTACCAGAGGAAAATGCTGAGGTGGAATCTGAGCTAGATAGATCTCCCAAGACTTGCCGAGATAAAATAATGGAAATAAAAGTGCAGCACACTCTACCTTCGTGCCACTATTTTGACAGTGCCAATTTATTTGTAAGTGTGTCAGTTGGCAACATTCTTGCCTCTGGGTCCAGCACCTGAGCATATAATACAGACTGATGTTCCAGTGCAGTACACAGGGAGTCTACATTATCAAAGGTGCTGATTTTCGGATGAGATATTAAACTGAGGTCCCTTCTGCCTTTTCCAGTGGTACAGATGAATATTAAAGATCCAATAACAGTGTTTAAAGAAAAGGCCCATGTCTAACCCAACATTCCTACCTCAAGTACTGTCAAAAATAAAGATTAATTGATTATTCATCTCATTGCTGTCTGTGCTATTGCTTTGTCCTAGAACCAACAAGGGGGCATTCCATATTAGATTTAGTAATGAGTAATGAGCCAGATTTAGTTAACAGCCTAACGGTGTGTGAACATTTATCCAATAGCGATCATAACATGATCGAGTTCCAACATAGTGTTTGAAAGGGAAAAACGTGAAACAGCTACTAAGATTCTAGATTTAGGTAAGGTCGACTTCAATGAGATGAGACAGAGAATGTCCACAGTAAACTGGGCAAATCTGTTAAAATATGGCAAATGACAGAAGATCAGTTGGAGATGTTCAAAAAAAATTAATGTGATACAGAACCAATTTATACCCTGAGGGGCAAGAGCTCTACTTGCCAAAAAACCCAGCCATGGACAACTAAAGAGATAAGGGACAGCATAAAACTAAAGGAAAAGCATACAAAAATGTAAAAAAAATAGCACAGATCCTGGCGAATAGGAAAGATACAAAGAACAGCAAAAGGCCCCAAAACAAATAGTAAGAGCTACAAAAAGGGAGTATGAAAAGAAACTTGCAAGGGATACCAAATCAACACAAAGAATTTTTACAATTATATTAGGGAAAAAAAGGGTAGTCAGGAGCAATGTTGGCCCCTTGAAAACTAATATTGGTGATATTGTCAATGATAAGGAAATGGGTATGTTGAATAATTACTTTGTGTCAGTATTTACAGTAGAGGAAGAGGATAGCATGCCGGAAATCCCAAGGAAACTAATATTGGACAGGGACTCAATAAAATTAACGTAAGTAAAATAATGGTAATGAAGAAAATAATGGCACTAAAGAGTGACAAATCTCCAGGACCAGATGGTTTCCATCCCAGGGTTTTAAAGGAAGTAGGTGAGCACATTGCAGATGCCCTAACTATAATTTTCAAAAGTTCTCTTGATTCAGGAGCCGTTCCTTTAGATTAGAAAATTGCGCATGTCACTCCGCTATTCAAGAATGGCGAGAGAGGGAAACCAGGGAATTATAGACCAGTTAGCCTAACATCTGTTGTCAGGAAATTACTAGAGTCTATAATTAAGGATAGGGTGACTGAACACCTCGCAAATTTTCAGTTGATCAGAGAGAACCAGCATGGATTTGTGAAAAGGTGGTCATGTCAGACAAACCTGATTGAATTTTTTGAGGAGGTGACTAAAGTAGTAGACAGGGGAATGTCTATGGATGATATTTATATGGATTTCTTGAAGGCATTTGATTAAAGTCCCACATAAGAGACTTTTAACTAAGGTAGAAGCCCATGGAATTGAAGGCAAATTATTGACCTGGTTAGAAAATTGGCTGATCGGCAGGAGACAGAGCGTAGGGATAATCGGTAGGTACTCTAATTGGCAGGATGTGACTAGTGGTGTCCCGCATGGATCTGTGTTGGGGCCTCAACTATTCACAGTATTTATTAACGACTTAGATGATGGCATATAAAGCCTTATATCCAAATTTGCTGATGACACAAAGATGGGTGGCATTGTAGGCAGGGTCGATTAAATCATAAAATTACAAAGGGATATCAATAGATTAAGTGAATAGGTAAAACTGTGGCAAATGGATTTCAATGTAGACAAATGTGAGGTCTTCCACTTTGGACCTAAAAGGGATAGAGCAGGGTACTTTCCAAATGGTGAAAAGTTAAAAACAGTGGAGATCCAAAGAGACTTGAGGGTCCAGTACATAGATCATTAAAATGTCATGAAAAGGTACAGAAAATTATCAAAAAGGCTAATGGAATGCTGGCCTTTATATCTAGAGGACTAGAATACAAGGGGGTAGAAGTTATGCTGCAACTATACAAAGCCCTGGTTAGACCACACCAGGAGTACTGTGAGCAGTTCTGGGCACCACACCTTAGGCAGGATATATTGGCCTTGGAGGGAGTGCAGCATAGGTTTATCAGAATTATACCCCGACTTCAGGGGTTAAATTACGAGGAGCGATTACACAAATTAGGGTTGTATTCCCTAGAATTAGAAGGTTAAGGGGTGATCTGATCGAAGTTTTCAAGATATTAAGGGGAACAGATAGGGTAGATAGAGAGAAACTATTTCCGCTGGTTGGTGAGACTAGGACTAGGGAGCATAGTCTAAAAATTAGAGCCAGACCTTGGGTAGAAGTTTGGAACTCTCTTCCGCAAATGGCAATTGATGCTAGATCAATTGTTAATTTTAAATCTCATCTCAGGGTCTGGTTCAGCCTGAGACGGTGGCCATGGAGGGGAATGGAATCGGTGTTTATGACAGGGGCCGAAGATGATGGCTTTGGGCTTCCCAGTGTTTAATTGGAGGAAATTTTGGCTCATCCAGGACTGCAAGCTAGACAGAGAGTCTGAGAACAGAGCCAGTCGACGGGTCAACCATGTTAAAGGTTGCAGACAGATCAAGAAGGGTGAGGAGGGATAGTGCACCACAGTCACAGAGGATGTCATTTTAACTTTGATTAGGGTCGCTTCAGTGCTCTGGTAGGGGTGAAAACCTGATTGGAGGGGTTCAAACATTGAGTTATGAGAAAGTTGGACATGCATTTGGGAGGCGACAACACGTTTCAAGAACTTTGGAGAGGAAAGGAAGGTTGGAGATGGGGCGGTATGGACAGAGGATAAGGGTGGATTTTATGACTAGGGGGATGTTGATGGCAGCTTTGAAAGGGAGCAGGACAGTACCTGAGGAGAGGAAACCGTTCGGGCATTTGAGGTCAAATATATCACAGCAGAGCATTAACATCAAATTTGTGATTCATACATTTAGCTTCAATAAATTGGTCTGAACATTTGAAAACTAATCAAAAATATTTGTTTCTAATCCACAATGACTTTAAAAAGTGTAAGATTTTAGGATTCCGGTAAGAATCTTAAAGGAAAGGACTGACTGCATTTATCCAAATGCAGTTTTCCTTATTGCAATGTTGTCTATTTATATACATTTTCGATTTAGAGGATAAATAATAAAGAATGGTGAATCATCTTCGCCTCTAAGAGAAGAATCTGAGGGAAGTCAAAGATTGAGAGGCAAATTTCAGTAATTATGCTACATAGCACAAGATGTAGAGCTGCAATCACAAAATTCATCAATATTCGTGTAAATCGTTCAACACGTATAACTGGGAAATCACTAACACCAACGTGCTCAATATAAGCGATGGGGACTGTATTAAAAATCTTACACCTGTGCATATATTATTATAAATTCCTGTGTTCACGATTAGAATAGAAACTCCATTTGTAAACTTGCCATGCTGTAATTACACTTTATTGTGAATGGTGAAGCTGTGACTTCACATCCTGTATTGCAGAGAAACTCCTAGGTCCAACCAACATTTCTTCTCTGCTTCCCAAATTGTCATAAGCTTTGCTATTTAACTATAAATAATAATAGGACAAAATGAACAAATTTAAAATGGGAACTCCTTCCCTAACCTCCCCCATTTTCTCCCCTCTCTCCTCCTTGCTCTGCTCTCCTCCCTCTTTCTCTACTTTCCCCATCCCCCTCTATAATCCTCCTTTACGTAAAACGCTCCCTTGATCTTGAATCCCTGTGTGCAACGCCCTGGGAGATATTAAAAACATTATGGCCTAGAAATTCAGTTGTTAGCACCAGCCGCTAGCGCCTTAGGAGGAGGAGAAGTGGGGCGCGAAGCGGCTAACGCCCGGGCGCGGCGCGATCTGTGCCTCTCGCGAACTTCAATCAAGATTTAGCGGCGGCGCAAAACCGCAGCGACCGCTCAGCTGCGCGCGCAGATCCTGACGTCATTTGTTGGTGGAAACGTTGGCTTACTGCATTGCATTCAAGGGGCTCAGAGACGCCGAGAGAGAGTGCCAGTCATGGATAGATGGAGAAGGGCCAACAGGCGTCGGCACAGGAGGCCTTACCCACCCAGGGTCTACCGCCAGCATTTCTCATATCTCAACATGTCTGAGGAGCAGTGTGTTCGGAGGCTGCGATTCAGAAGGGAGGTGGTCACTGAGATCTGCCACCTGCTTCAGAGAGATCTGCAGCCACAGCTGAGGAGCAGGACGTCTCTGTCGGTGGCAGTGAAGGTGACAGTGGCTCTCAACTTCTATGCCACCGGCTCCTTCCAATCCGCTACTGGGGACATTGCCAATATCTCCCAGTTCGCGGTACATTGCTGCATCCGCCAGGTGACGAATGCCCTCTTCAGAAGGAGACGTTAGTACATCTCCTTCCCCATGACCCCGGACAAGCAGCAAGAGTGTGCAATGGGATTTGCAAGAATAGCGGGCTTCCCCATGATCCAGGGCGCCATTGACTGCACGCATGTGGCTTTGCGGGCACCTCTACAGAATGCCGAGGATTACCGCACCCGGAAGGTATACCATTCGCTCAACGCCGAGTTGGTGTGTGACCACAGGCAGCTCATACTAGCTGTCAATGCCCGCTTTCCAGGCAGCAGCCACGATGCCTTCATCCTGCGCCAGACTTCTGTGGCAGACATTTTCGAAGCCCCGGCTCACCCAGGAGGCTGGCTTGTCGAGGACAAGGGCTATCCTTTGTGCACCTGGCTGGTGACCCCGCTCCGTGCAGCACCCCTGCTGAAGAACAATACAATGACAGCCATCAAGCGACCAGGAACATCATTGAGCACACAATCGGCGTGCTCAAGCAACGGTTCCGCTGTCTGGACCATTCCGAGGGAGCCCTTCAGTATTCGCCTGAGCGAGTCTCCCATTTCGTTGTAGTGTGCTGCATGCTGCACAACCTGGCTATCCTCAGGACTCAGCCACTGCCAGCAGATATTGGAGGACCACCAGAGGAGGAGGAGGAGGAGCACCAAGACGGGAGGGAGGCACAAAGTGCAAGGGCCGTCCATCGGCAGATTATTGCAAGTCGGTTCTAGGCCCCCTCTCAGGGAATGGCTTGTGACATTGAAAGAACATGAATGGAGCAGCTCTGCAAACCCTCAGCCAGTCAAGGCAACAAATTGTCCATGTTTCCACTTTGAACTATCTGAATAAAGACAATTTTTTATTTTACAAACTCTGTGCCCTTCCCGCATGACAAACAAATACAGAGAAACCCCCCAAAAAACAGTCAGACACATAACTGGCTCTCAACCTGGAGAAAATGGGAAAAAAACAGATAAACAAAAATGACCATGATCCTCGGCCTTCATATAAAAAACAAACACAACATTGTCGGCCTTCATATAAAAAAAAAACATTTTGCCACACCTCCTCCTTTTTCGTCTGCGAGGGTGATCCGCCTCGCTTGCGCGATTTGCCCCTTCCCGCCCTGCAGCTCCACCTCAATGGGGCCCCAGTGGCTGCGGCAAGGCTGGGGGAAGGCTGCTGAGGGTCAGATGGCGAGTCGGCAGATGCCCTTGGGGGACGGCCTGGACCAGCTCTGGGCCTGGAGGGCCCGGCTGCTGACTGCTCCAACTCTGCTTGGGCGGCAGCAGTCTGTCCTACAGGTGGTGGCAGCTGCAGTGGAGGAGTGACAGTGTTGGCTGCAGGAATGCTGCCAACCTGACAGAGCACAGGCACTCCCTGGTCGGCCGATGCACTCGCACGGGCCAGCACTGAAGCATACGCAGCAATCTGCTGAAGCACAGACTGCTGGGCTGCTGCGGCACGGCGAGGGCCTCGGCGATTCCTGGCCGATCCAGCGAGGGTGGCAGCAGTTAGTGCCCGTATGGTCCTGATCTGTGTCTGCATCAGACCAGCCAGTGATTTCATGGCACGACTGAGCACTTGGCTGGAAGCCGCCTGTGCTGCCCCGAAGTCCTGCAGACTCCTGGCCTGTGCTGCCCCGAAGTCCTGCAGACTCCTGGCCTGTGCTGCCCTGAATTCCTGAACACTCCTTGCCAGTGACTCTATGGAGTCAGGCATCCTTGCCACTGCAGCCATGAGCTCAATGTGCCTGCGCTTAGCCTGGGCGCCCATTTCACCAAGGAGCCGCACCTCCTCTGCGCTCACCGTAGCAGGACTGGAGGCCGCACTCACCCTCCGGGGAGAAGGCCGCCGAGCTTCCCCACCCCTCCCGCGTTGCTGCAGCCTGCTGGGCCCCGGAGCTTCACCGTTATCAGACCCTTTTCCCCCCCCCCCGCCCCCCCTGCTCCCCTCCAGGGAAGACGTGTCCCCATCATGGCCATGGGCTGCCTCAGCTGAGGGTGGCACTGATGGGCCGGCTTCCTCTTCCTCCTCCTCGAATTCCGAATCAGTCGCAGTGCCAGCTTGAGGGCCCGCCTCCTCACCTGGCGATTCATCATCTGAAAACAGGGAGTCACAGGAGTTGCTTTAGAGTGAGGACAGGGCGGCAGCGAGGGAGGCATGAGTGCTGCAATGCACTGCATTGGTTCGAGCGTGGCAAAGGATGCTGGTGTGAGGCACAAGTGGAAAGAGAGAGGTCAGAAAGGTGGTGACCTTACCATTGCTGTCCAGAACGGGGTCAGCATCTCCAGTGGCGACGGGGCCAATCAGCTGGCCTCCCATTATCCGTTCCACTCGCTGCGTCAGGACGGCCTCCCCCGGTCCGTCGCTGCTGCTTCCGATTGTGGGCCAGCTTGCCCTGCAAGAGAAAGGACGGCCTCTGAGTACAGTGTCAAGCCCTCATCTTGCCTGCACTGTCTCCCATGGTCGAATAGCCCTGACAGTGTCAAGCCCTCATCTTGCCTGCACTGTCTCCCATGGTCGAATAGCCCTGACAGTGTGTAAAGTGGTGAATGTGCATGTGATTTTCATGAGCGTCCCATAGCTGTTGGATGAGGGCTGGGCATTGGGGCTTTCAGGACCCTTTGGCCGTAAAGTGAGGTGCCCATGCAGGGATGAAGAGGATACTGGAAAGGGTACTCACCCTGACAACCCGAGTGAGGTCGTTGAACTTTTTCTGCACGATGTGGGTGTCCTGGGGACCAAGCTGTTGGAGGTCACTCTGTTCGCCACCTCCCTCCAGGCTTTTCTGTACTCGCTGGGCAGCAGCCTCCTGCCACTGTCAGGGAAGAGCTCAGGTCGCCTGCGCTCCACTGCTCCAACCAGAAGCTTCAGGGCACCCTCGCTGAAGCGCTGCGCTCGCTCCCTGGCCTTCTCCATAGTCGTGGGCGTAGCTTCTTGAAGCAGCTCTGTTTAGGCCTAGACTGGCTCTGCTGCACAGAAGGGCGGGAAAAAGAGGGATAGGGCTATAGTGATAGGGGATTCAATTGTAAGGGGGATAGATAGGAGTTTCTGTGGCCGAGACCGAGACTCCAAGATGGTATGTTGCCTCCCTGGTGCAAGGGTCAAGGATGTCTCGGAGCGGGTGCAGAGCATTCTGAAGGGGGAGGGGGATCAGCCAGTTGTCGTGGTACGTGTAGGTACCAACGATGTAGGTAAAAAGAGGGAGGAGGTCCTACAAGCTGAATTTAGGGAGTTAGGAGCTAAATTGAAAAGTAGGACCTCAAAGGTAGTAATCTCTGGATTGCTACCAGTGCCACGAGCTAATAAGTTTAGAGAGAGTAAGATAGATAAGCTAAATACGTGGCTTGAGCAGTGGTGCAAGGGAGAGGGATTTAAATTCCTGAGGCATTGGAACCAGTTCTTGGGGAGGAGTGACCTGTACCAAGGGGACGGTCTACACCTGAACTGTGAGGGAGCCGATGTCCTCGGGGTAATATTTTCTAGGGCGGTTCGGGAGGATTTAAACTAATTTGGCAGGGGGATGGGAACCTAGGTAGTGGAAAAGAGGGAAGTCATATGAAGTCAGAAATAGATGGTAGAAAGGTGAGAAGCAATAAGCAAAGGAGAGAAACACAAAGGGCCAAACTAATTCATAATGAGAGTGTGAAAAAAGCAAGCCTGAAGGCTTTGTATCTTAATGCTAGAAGCATTAGGAACAAGGTGGATGAATTAGTTGTGGAAATAGAGGTAAACAAGTATGATTTGATTGGGATTACAGAAACGTGGCTGCAGGGTGGGCAAGGCTGGGAACTTAACATCCAGGGATATACAATATTTAGGAAGGATCGGCAAAAAGGTAGGGGAGGTGGGGTAGCATTGCTGGTAAAGGAGGGGATTAATGCAATGGAAAGGAAGGATATTAACTCGGATGAAACGGAATCTGTATGGGTAGAAATGAGAAATAGCAAGGGGAGGAAAACGTTAGTGGGTGTGATATATAGGCCTCCAAATAGTAATATGGAGGTGAGGGAAGGCATAAAAAGGGAAATTAGAGAAGCGTGCGATAAGAGCACAGCTGTCATCATGGGTGACTTTAATTTACATATTGATTGGACTACCCAAATTAGTAAAAATTCTGAGGAGGAGGAATTCCTGGAATGTTTTCGGGACGGTTATCTGGACCAATATGTCGAGGAGCCGACTCGAGATCAGGCCATTTTAGACTGGGTATTGTGCAATGAGAAGGGACTTATCAGCAATCTTCTTGTACAAGGCCCCTTGGGTCAGAGCGATCATAATATGATCGAGCTCTCAGTCGAGATGGAGAGTGAGGAAATTGAATCAGAGACTAAGGTCCAGAACTTAAATAAAGGGAATTACGAGGGTATGAGACGGGAATTGGGTAAGATTGATTGGGTGGTGTTTCTGGGGGGATTGACAGTGGATAGACAATGGCAAGCATTCAAAGATAGAATGGAAGAATTCCAGAACATGTTTATACCGGTTTGGCATAAAAATAAACCTAAAAAGGTGACTCAACCGTGGATAATGAGGGAAATTAGGGACAGCATAAAATCAAAAAAAAGGGCATATCAACTGGCAAAAAAAAGCACCAGACCGGAAGATTGGGGGCAGTACAGGATACAGCAAAAGAGGACAAAGGGATTAATCAGGAAGGGGAAAATAGAATACGAAAGTAAACTTGCAGCAAACATAAAGACAGACTGCAAAAGCTTTTATCGGTATATCAGGAGGAAAAGACTGGTAAAATCCCAAGTCGGTCCCTTGCAGTCCGATTCGGGAGAATATATAATGGAGAATAAGGAAATGGCTGACCAATTAAACTCATACTTTGGTTCTGTATTCACAAAGGAGGACACAAATAACCTCCCAGGAATATCGGCAAACATAGGGACTAATGAGAGGGAGGAGCTGACAGAAATTAGTATCTCTAGGGATATGGTGTTGGGTAAGTTGAGGGGACTGAAGGCCGACAAATCCCCGGGGCCTGATAAACTACATCCTAGGGTACTTAAGGAGGTGGCCCTGGAGATAGCAGATGCTCTAAGGATCATCTTCCGGAACTCCATTGACTCGGGAACAGTACCCGTGGATTGGAGGGTAGCTAATGTTACCCCAATATTTAAAAAGGGGGGTAGAGAGAAAGCAGGGAATTATAGACCAGTAAGCCTTACATCGGTTGTGGGCAAAATGCTAGAGTCCATTATTAAGGATAAAATAGCGGAGCACTTGACAAATGGGGAAAGGATCGGACAGAGTCAACATGGATTTACAAAGGGTAAATCGTGTTTGACTAATCTGCTGGAATTTTTTGAGGAAGTAACTGGTAAAATAGATGGGGGAGAGCCAGTGGATGTGGTGTACCTTGACTTCCAGAAAGCCTTCGATAAGGTTCCACACAAAAGATTATCATGCAAAATTAAGGCTCATGGGATTGGGGGCAAAGTATTAACGTGGATAGAGAACTGGCTGGCGGATAGAAAACAGAGAGTTGGAATAAACGGCTCGTTTTCGGAGTGGCAGGCAGTGACCAGCGGGGTGCCGCAAGGATCTGTCCTGGGACCCCAGCTGTTCACAATATATATAAATGATCTGGATCAGGGAATTGGATGCAATATTTCCAAATTCGCTGACGACACTAAACTAGGAGGAGGGGTGGGCTCTGATGAGGATGTCAGGAGGCTACAGTGCGATTTGGACAGGTTGGGGGAATGGGCGGATACGTGGCAGATGCACTATAATGTGGATAAATGCGAGGTTATCCACTTTGGGGGTAAAAACAGGAGGGTAGATTATTATCTAAATGGCAATAGATTGGGAGATGGGGAAGTGCAGAGGGACCTGGGTGTTCTTGTGCACCAGTCACTGAAGGAGAGCATGCAGGTGCAACAGGCGATTAAGAAGGCAAATGGTATGTTGGCCTTCATATCAAGGGGGTTCGAGTATAGGAATAGGGATACCTTACTACAGCTGTACAAGGTGCTGGTGAGACCGCATCTGGAGTATTGTGTACAGTTTTGGTCGCCCCATCTGCGGAAGGATGTTCTTGCCATGGAAAGAGTGCAACGGCGATTCACCAGGCTGATACCTGGAATGGCGGGAATGACCTACGAAGAGAGATTAAATAGTTTGGGCTTGTACTCACTGGAGTTTAGAAGATTGAGAGGGGATCTCATCGAAACATATAAAATTATGGCAGGCCTGGACAGGCTGAATTCAGAGAGAATGTTTCCAATGGCCGGGGAGCACAGAACCAGGGGCCACAGTCTAAAAATAGCGGGCAAATCATTTAAAACAGAGATGAGGAAGAATTTCTTCACTCAAAGAGTGGTGAGCCTGTGGAATTCCCTGCCACAGAGGGCTGTGAAGGCTAATTCAATAAATATTTTCAAGAGAGAATTGGATATATTTCTGAAGGCTAAGGGGATTAAGGGTTACGGAGAAAAGGCGGGGACGGGGTACTGAACTGGTAAGATCAGCTATGATCTCAGACGAAGATCAGCCATGATCTCATTGAATGGCGGAGCAGGCTCGAAGGGCCGAATGGCCTACTCCTGTTCCTATCTCTATGTATCTATGTATTCAGGGCTGCAGTGTGCAGGGCATGGGTGCAATCCAAATCGACCCTCCCCCTTTAAGAACTGACCAGCGCCAGTGTGTCTGCCTTCAATCAATAACTCGCGCCCGCCCTCGGTGGTAGCGCCTCAGCTCGCCGGCTTAGCACCTTATGATAGTCGTGCACCGCCTGCTTTAGTGCAGCAGCAACCTCTTGGGGCGATGCAACTCAATTTCGGCGAAGGTGGCGCTAAGTTGCGCCAGCCGCTAAATTTAGCAAACGCCCGGTTGTAGCGCCCCAAATGTGGCGATACTGAATTTCTAGGCCTATGTCTGCACACTTACTATCAAAATTTTCCATTATAAGTTGCTATGCCCAAATTTATAATGGAGACTGCCTATGTAAACTTGTCACGCTATAATTACACCTCCCAGCCAATGAAGGCACTGCAGCATTACCACTGACGAGGGTGTAATTACAGCATAACAAATTACATGAGTTTTTATTATAAATCTGGACCCAAGAATTTATCATGGAGATATATAAAAGTAATGAATGGATGACTTTAAAATTGGGACTAAATTTTATCCCTGCATCCTGGTCCAATTATTACCACTTCACTTGAAGACTACGCTAGGGCCTAGAAATTGGATTATGCCCGAACTGGGGTGCGATCCCATTGCAGTGCACACTGCTTTCGCCTAATGAGGCCGGCAGCAGGACCTCAGCAAATTTGTTTGCCTTATTTGCTTATTACCAGTGAACTGCAGGTGCCAGTTATGGCCCCTGAGGAGGGAGAGCAAGATCGACCAGCTTGGACACCAGCCAAAGTCCTTGGGAGAGTCTGGGAAGTGCGGAGGTTGCAATCGGGCTGTGGGTGAGTGGTAGCTGGCAACAGCCTGTGGATTTAATGTGGAGTCAGTAGGAGTACTTTGTGCCTCCCTGCTCCACAATAAGGTAAGTACAAAAGTTGAAACTTGCCTTTCACGTGGCAACCTGTAGCAGTCTCTTTAAAGACTGCTGGTTTGGCTGCTAAGCACCTGAAGAAATTGACTGCAGTATGCATGGAGCATACTGCGGTCAGTTGCAATTAATTTTTGCAAAGAGAGCCTGAAATGGGCATTAAGCTTCCTATTTGCACATGCGAAGGGCCTAACGCCTGTTTCGTGCGCATGCCCTGGGCGACTACAGAGGAGCCTAACCAATATGACATGATCCAATTTCTAGGCCTAGCGCTTGACTACCCATGTGTAACGCCACAGGAAACTGACTAGTATATTTAAAAATCAGTTACTGTAGTTTGGGGGAAGCAAAAGATAGTAACATTGATATCAATTAGTTTTTAGTGTTTAAGTTTCAGAAGGGCTAATGATGGTGAGTAGTAAGGTCACTTATAATTTTGAATATTATTTGAAGTGAACAAGCCTCAATACTGTACATTCTTCATTGAAACAGACATCAAGTAATTAAGTCATTATGGATCAAAACCTGATATAAAACTGAATAATCCTTCCATTTTACTCTTGTGTCGGAATGTTTAGAGAGTAAACATTACCAAGGTAATAGATTGGAGAAAAGCTGATTTTGAGGGGCTGACAATTGAACTTGGAAAAGTAAAATGGACAACGATATTGGCAAACAATGATGTAGAACATCAATAGGAAACATTTAAAATGGCATTCAATAGAGTCCAGGATAAATACATTCCGCTAAAAAACAGGAAGCTAACCACTAATGAGACACCATGGATGAATAAAGACAGAAGGGAAAAATTGAGGGTATGGAAAGAGGCATACACTAAGCATGTGGACAGCAGGGGAGAGCATGACAAAGCAGAATATGAAGAGATTAGGAGAGAAGTCAAAAAAACAATTAGGAAGGCAAAGAGGAACTAGGAAATTAAATTATCAAGGAACATAAAACAAAATAGTAAAATATTCTACAGGCACATCAATAAAAAAAAAAAGGAAAGTCAGGATGGGAATAGGGCCACTAAGGCATGGACAGGATAAAATCACAGGCAGCGAAATGGCAGAAATATTAAATAATTACTTCAGTATTTACTAGGGAGACAGATCAGGTGGACATGACATCGGAAGATGAGATTGGAAATGATATAACTGCATTTAAAATAAAAAGAGGAGAACTATTAAATAAACTAATCAAACTCAGGATAAAACCCCTGGTCCAGACAGATTACATCCACGCATTTTAAAAGAATCTAGGGAAGAGCTAGCAGAGGCACCATTACACATATTTAATAATTCATTAGTAAAAGGTGTAGTGCCAGAGGACTGGTGGATAGCTAATGTAATACCTATATTTAAGAAGGGAGATAGACCACACCTGGAGTAGTGTGTGCAGTTTTGGTCTCCTTACCTAAGAGAGGATATACTTGCCATAGAGGGAGTGCAGCGAAGGTTCACCAGACTGATTCCAGGGATGACAGGACTGTTGTATGGGCAGAGATTGGGTCGACTGGGCCTGTATTCACTAGAGTTTAGAAGAATGAGAGGGGATCTCATTGAAACGTATAAAATTCTGACAGGGCTAGATAGACTGGATGCAGGGAGGATGTTTCCCATGGCTGGGGGGTCTAGAACGAGGGGTCACAGTCTCAGGATAAGGAGTAGGACATTTAGGACTGAGATGAGGAGAAATTTCATCACACAGAGGGTGTTGAACCTGTGGAATTCTCTACCACAGAAGGCTGTGGAGGCCAAGTCACTGAATATACTTAAGAAGGAGATAGATAGATTTCTAAACACAAAAGGCATAAAGGGGTATGGGGAGAGAGCGGGAATATGGTATTGAGATGGAGTATCAGTCATGAGATTGAATGGCGGAGCAGGCTCGAAGGGCCGAATGGCCTACTCCTGCTCCGATTCTATGTTTCTAAGTTTCTAACATGTCCAGGGAACTATAGAATATTCAGCTTAACATCGGTGGTGGGAAAAATTATGGAATCCCTACTAAAGGAGAAAATAGAAGAACATCTAGAAACCAAAAATATAATAATGAATAGTCAGCATGGATTTCAAAAGGGAGAGTATTGTTTGACCAACCACATTGAATTTTTTGCAGAGGTAACAAAGAGAGTAGACAACGGTAATGCAGTAGATGTAATTTATCTAGATTTTCAAAATGCCTTCGATAAGGTACCACATTATAGACTAATGAATAAGGTCAGAGAATGCGGAGTCAGGGGACAAGTCACCGAATGGATAGCTAGCTGACTTCAAGACAGAAAGCAGAGAGTTGGGGTAAAGGGTAGTTATTCAGAGTGGCAGAAGTTGGAAAGTGGGGTCCCACAAAGATCAGTGCTGGGACCACTGTTGTTCACAATTTATATTAATGATTTAGACTTTGGAATCAAAAACACAATTTCTAAATGCGTGGATGTCACCAAATTGAGGGGGGTGCAGATAGTCAGTACTGAGGAGGACTGCAACAAATTACAAGAAGACATTAACAAACTTGCAGAATGGGCATATAATTGGCAAATGAATTTCAACACAGATAAATAAATGTGAGGTACAGGAAACTTTTTTTTTATCCGGCACCAACGGGACCGGCGTGGTGCCGGTTTATCAAAAAGTCCGGATTACAGAGAGGTATAGTAAAAGGTACGAGAGCCCCGTACATGGCCACAGACCCAGACGTCCCTGTTGCATGGCAACAGGTGCAGGAACCCCGGCCACAGATCCAGGCGTCCCTGTTGCATAGGAACAGGTGCAGGAACCCCGGTTACACGGCCACAGATCCAGGAACGGCCACTAATATGAAGTAAAAACTTACCTGAACCTATTCCTGAATTTTGCCGGTTAACAGAGATTTCTGGTTATTTAGGTGCTGGTAAATCGAGAGTTTCTTGTATTACATTTTAGCAAGAAAAATAAGGAAAGAAAGAAAGATTTGTATTTATATAGCGCCTTTCATGACCACCAGACGTCTCAAAGCACTTTACAGCCAATGAAGTACTATTGAAGTGGAATCACTGTTGTAATGTAGGAAGTCACATATTACTGTACTTGGAAATAAGAATCTAACTGGGGTAGAAGAGCAAAGGAATCTCTTGAGTATGAATACACAAATCACTAAAAGTAGCGACGCAGGTTAATAAGGCCATAAAAAAGCAAACCAAACACTAGGGTTTATTTCTAATGGGATAGAATTGAAAAGTAGAGAAGTTATGCTAAACTTGTATTGAATTGTTAGACCACACTTGGAGTACTGTGTACAGTTCTGGTCGCCATATTATTAAAAGGATATAGAGGCACTGGAGAGGGTGCAAAAAAGATTTACAAGGATGATACCAGAAATATGAGGTTATACCTATCGGGAAAGGATGAACAGGTTTGGGTCTCGTCTCTTTCTTGAAAAGAGAAGGCTGAGGGTTGGCCTAATAGAGGTCTATAAAATTATGAAATGTTTTGATAGAGTAGACACAGACACTTGTGGGGAACAGCAAAATTAGAGGCCATCAATATAAGATAGTCACCAAGAAATCAAATAGGGAATTCATATGAAACTTCTTTACCCAGAGAGTGGTGAGAATGTGGAGCTCACTACCACAGGGAGTGGTTGAAGCGAATAGTATACATGCATTCAAGGGGAGGCTAGATAAGTATATGAGGGAGAAGGAAATAGAGGGTTATGCTGATAGAGATAGATGAGCAAAGACGGAAGGAGGCTCGAGTGGAGCATAAACGCCAGCATGGCCTGTTTCTGTGCTGTGTATCCTATGTAGTACATTTTTGTTAAAAGTACATTGCCTCTTGTTGTCTTTAATAAGAATATACAGTAACATATGTTTATTACCCCTCAAAAAATGTTCAAATTTCTTTCCACAAAGAACGCCACCCCAGTGGAGTCTGTTGATAGCCTGCTTACGTTCACACTTCTGTGAACATTTTAAATGTTAGAATCGTGTTCCATATTGCTTTCCTTTGTAACCAATTACAATACTGTGGCTGGAATTTTCCGGTTGCCATGCGTGTGGGTTTCTAGGCGGGTCGGCTGTAAAAATAGTGGAAATAGCTAGCGCGTCGGGATCCCGCCATCATTCTGTCTCCTTGCACCTTTAACTCGGGCGCTTTTCCCAGCGTGCCACAGACCCGATCGGCAGAGGCAAGCAACCTAATTCAGCTGATCAATTGCTTATTATCTGATCCTTAATAGGGTTTTTAACAGCAGCTTAATTTAACGACATGAGCAGGGGGAGCACACAGCTCTGGAACCTCACCTTTGAAGGGGAGGCAAAAGCTCAGGCCATTGTGCGAGTGCATTAATTGCCAGCTGGGAAAACCACATAAATACACACACCTTATACCTCATTAGTTACCTAAGGGAAAGGCTCTTGCTAACTCCATTTTGTGCACAGATTTAGGTTTCTGGAGTTTGCAGGTCATTTCTGCAACCTCAAAAGCCACTCTCAGCACATTGCTAGTCAGTATTAGAGGATTGAGGGATTGGCTGTCTGATTGCTACTTGACCTGCCATTTACGACATCAGCATGGGTGCCGCTTATACTGTCTCGCCTTGGTCCTCAGAATCGGACCAAGATGAGCAGCAGCAGCAACCACAACACCAGCCTTCTCAACGAACTGATGCTCCACAGGAGAGAGGGGATCAGCGCAAGGCTGCACCACGTCAGAGGTGATGCCCACAACACAGGGTTTACAGGCAGAGGATGAGCTTCCTCAACATGACTGAGCAGCAGTGCCAAAGGAGGCTCAGGCTATTGCGCCAGGTCATCGCAGACATTTGCAGCTTACTGGAACCAGACCTGCAGCCCAGAGGACCTGGTGAACACACCTTACCAGTGGCTGTTAAGGTCACCAGCGCCCTCAACTTCTTCGCTTCAGGCTCCTTCCAAGGTTCTGCAGCAGACATTTGCGGCATCTCGCAGTCGGCCGTCCACAGATGCATCACCCAAGTCACCGATGCCATGTTTAACAAGGCAGCCAATTATGTGAACTTTGCCACCGATGAAGCCAGTGTTACCGAGTGGGTGCTCGGCTTTGCAGCTCTGGCTGGCTTCCCATGGGTGCAGGGCATCATCGGCTGCACACGTGGCCATCAGGGCCCACCCACATTACCCAGGAGTGTTTGTGAACCGCAAGGGCTTCCACTCCCTCAATGTGTAGCTCGTCTGCAACCATAGGAAGATGATCCTGCATGTGTGCACCAGATTCCCTGGCAGCTGTCATGACTCTTGTGCTGTGCCAGTCCACCCTCCCTCAGCTCCTCGCACTTCCAAACACACTTACCGGCTGGCTGCTTGGAGACAGGGCTGTCCACTAAAGACGTGGCTCATGACATTCTTGAGGGGGCCAAGTAATGAGACCGAGGAGCGTTACAATGAAAGCCCACCTGTCCACCAGATGTGTCATAGAGCAGACAATAGACATGCTGAAGATGCGCTTCAGATGCTTTGACAGATCTGGAGAAGCCCTTCAGTACGCATCAGCCAGGGTCTCCAGAACCGTCATTGTTTGCTTCACACTGCACAACATAACACAGCAGTGAGGACTGGAGCTGCATGAGGAGCAAGGCTCACACTGCACAGCCTTTTTAGAGGAGGAGTAACAGCTGGAGGAGAAGGAGCAGGTACCTGTGGTTGAGATGGCACTAGCAGTGGCGCACATTGCTGTCCGGGAGGCTAGGGATGGCCTCATCATGGCCAGATTTACTTAACTTGCTCCAATCCACTCATATGGCTGCCATATGCTGTGCTAAATCCACCGCCCACCCCCCCCCCATCACCATAAAGCATCCCTACAGAGACCAACCCATTCCTTTCTCACAAAGCCCCATGTCTCACCATTCACTCCAAGTCACAAAGCCACTTCCAAAGTAGCAGGCAAAAATGGGCAACACCAGGAACTAGTGAAAATAAAGACATTTATGTGTCATAACAATAACGGAACCTTAACAATAACATTGCTTTATACACCCATGTGCATACCCTTGTGCATTTAGGATTTTGTCATTTTTTGTTTCGGAGTGCTTCTATGAGGTTCAACAGAGGTAGAGGCAGGCTGCTCACTTCCCTGCTGCGACTGCTTAGACACTATTGGTGGACGTCCTATGGGTTTTGGAGCCTGTGAGGGCCCCGCCGAAGACTGCTCCTCCTGCAACTGTGCAGGGGCAGACTTGGCCATCGGGATCTGAGGAAGCATGTGGGGCTCTGACTGAAGAGGAGGCAATGGGGGAGAAGTAGAAGCGCTTTGAGAAGAGCCCCCACTTCCATGTCTCCTCTCAACATCATCCCTCTCACGGGCCACCCGCACTACCCTGCTAGCAAGGAGCTGGAGAGCACCTTGCTGCACGGCATTGGGGGCCATGAGGGCCCAAGTCTACATTGAGATCACTCCTAGAGAGGAGGTCTATGAGCCTCTGCTGTCTGTTGTCCATAGCTAGCATGTGCTCATGTGAGTGGCGCATTAGCTGCTCCATGCAGGTGGCCATCCTTTCCATGGAAGAGCACATCGTCGCCATCGCCTGCGACATGGTGGTGCTCATGTTAGAGATGGGCTCCTCCATTTTCTGCACATTTGCAGACATTGTGGCTGCAAAACCTGCCAGAGCCTCCTGCATTTCTTGCTGCCCCTCCAGGATCACCCTCTTTCTGGATGCCCCCACCCCCCCGAGGCTCAGCGTCTGCATGCAGCTGAGCAGAGCTTGGAGTGTCCTGTGCCCTCCTGCGAGGAGTCTCCACTGCTGTCCCTGTCAACAGCATCTGCCCTTGCTTACTTGTTAATTGTGAGACAGCAGGACTCTATCTCGCATAGGACCCACAGAGGTGTGCGTATCTGTGCTGGGTGCGCTCGAGTCTGCTGACGGGTGCACCCTCAGAGGTTGGATGTTTCTCGTCTTCCTCCTCCGGCTGGACAGTGGGAAGGGCTCTTGATGGACCTCTGGGAGAGTAAAGAGATGATTTAGAAATGTTATATTAAGAATGGGTAACTATACCATTATGCACATGATCAGTCACCATATGGGTGACTGCTGTATGCCATGTGGCTGTATGAGATGTAATTCTGTCACCAGGTTGCTGAGAGATCTCCATCTCCCATCACCAGCAGCTCTGCAACTCTCGACACCTCCAGGGCCGCCACCTCTGCTGCAGTCAAATTACTGAAGACTGGAGGGCCACCTCCAGTTCTGTCTCTCCCTGTTGTTGTGGGCTCTTTTTCTCCTGCAAGGAGGAAAAGAAAAGTTTGAGTGAGAGTGATGGAATGAGTGTAAGGAATGGGCGGGTTACATCTGTAGAGGATGACTGAGGGAGTGGGTGACATTGCCAAATGGCCTCCTTCTGTGGTGTTACTTGCTATGATTGCTTGAGTGTGAGGGGTGGTTAGTCAGATGGGGATGTGAGTATGTAGAGAGAGAGGGATGGGTGGACCTGGAAGGTATGTTGGTGTGAGGAATGACGTGAAGGAGTAGGCTTGGTGATGGGGATGTGGTGACATGAATATCAGGATGAAGGTGAGGGTAGCTTTACACTCGCCTTTCCTGACCTCATCAGATCATTGAATCTCTTCCTGCACTGGATCCAGGTCCTCCTCACAACCTCCCTGCTGCTGACGACCTCTACTATTTTGAGCCAAGCCCTTATTGTCTCTCGGGGAGGACTCTTGCGCCCGTGTGCTGGAAAGAGGACCTCCCTGCATGCTCATACTGCCTCTACCAGAATCTGCAGCAAGGAATCTGTAAACCGGGGTGCAGCCTTCTGCCTTTGGGTATTCATGTTTTTATGTTGACAAAATAAATCCAACCTTTACAATGATGCTTACACACTCCTTTATCAACCTTCAAATGACTTGTGTGCAAGGCTGCTTTAAATATGGGTGCTGGAAATGAGTCATCGATGACGTCACCCTTTAATAGGGCCAGGAAACGTGCATGGCTGGCTTAACTGGGGCCATTATGTTAAAGTTGTACTGACGAGCGGGCTGATCAACACATTGCGTTCCCGACCTGCTACACGGCCCGCATGCACCTGACCCAACTCTGAAGTGAAAATTCTGGCCTGTACATTTTCACAATTAAGAGCCCCAACTCAAAATTGTATCCGTGAGGTCAGGGATAATTATACAGTGAACATTATGATGTCTCCATCAGTCACAGAATGTGCACTGGAACTGAAAATATAAACAAATTTATGAAAATTTGCTGGCTAATCATCAAGTTTACTTGATTAATCCAGGTCTCTTTGAATCAGTCCCCCGAATACTGGACACCTGTCCACATAGCTTTGCATTATCAACAAATTTTACAATACTGCAAGAAGTACTCATTTCCATATCAACAACTTTAATTTATATCGCACCTAATGTAAAGAAACATCCTAAAATGCTTCACAGCTATGTATATAGAAAACTGACCAGGAAAGAAGAAATTAGAAGAGGTGACCAAAATCTTGGTCCAAGAGATGGGTTTTGAAGAGAATGATTTATAGGCATGACCCATGCAGCTGAAGGCTCTGCCACCAGTGGTGGGGCGAAGGGAAGAATGTGCAGAAGGCCATAGAGGAATAGACAGTTGGGGAAGGGTATATAGGACTGGAGGAGATTGCAAAGATAAGGTGTGGTGAGATCAAGATGAGCATTTTAAACTTGATCACTGGGGGATGGGGAACCATTGAAGGTTGAAGATAAGTCATTGAAGATTGTGTAACAACAACAACTTGTATTTATATAGCACCTTTAACATAGCAAAACGTCCCAAGGCGCTTCACAGGTGTATTATAAGACAAAAAATTTGATATCAAGCCACATAGAGAAATTCGGGAAGATTACGAGGTAGGTTTTAAGGAGAGTCTTAAAGGAGGAAAGAGAAGTAGAGAGCCGGAGAGGTTTAGGGAGGGAATTACAGAGCTTAGGGCCTAGGCAACAGGGATGCTCGAGGGCAGAATTAGTGGAGCACAGATATCTCTGGGTGATGGGGGGGTGGTTGTGGGGCTGGAGGAGATTACAGAGACAGGGAGAGGCGAGGCCATGGAGGGATTTAAGAACATAAGAAATAGGAGCAGGAGTAGGCCAATCGGCCCCTCGAGCCTGCTCCGCCATTCAATAAGATCATGGCTGATCTGATCCTAACCGCCAATCCACTATCACAGAACCATCTCCTGAATCTAACAGAATTAGACACACGAAATAGGAGCAGGATCAGGCTACACGGCCCCTGGGCCTGCTCCACTACCCACAGGGCCATGACCGATCCGAACCTAGACTCATGTCCAAATTCCTGCCCGCTCCCCGTAACCCTTAATTCCCTTTACTTCTAGGAAACTGTCTATTTCTGTTTTAAATTTATGTAATGATGTAGCTTCCACAGCTTTTTGGGGCAGCATATTCCATGGACCTACCACCCTCTGAGTGAAGTAGTTCCTCCTCATCTCAGTTTTGAAAGAGCAGCCCCTTATTCTAAGACTATGCCCCCTAGTTCTAGTTTCACCCATCATCGGGAACATCCTCCCCGCATCCACCTGATCCAACCCCTTCACAATCTTATATGTTTCAATAAGATCGCCTCTCATTCTTCTGAACTCCAATGAGTAGAGTCCCAATCTACTCAACCTCTCCTCATATGTCCATCCCCTCATCCCCGGGATTAATCGAGTGAACCTTCTTTGTACTGACTCGAGAGCAAGTATGTCTTTTCTTAAGTATGGACACCAAAACTGTACGCAGTATTCCAGGTGCGGTCTCCCAATACCTTGTACAACTGAAGCAATACCTCTCTATTTTTATATTCTATCCCTCTAGCAATGAAAGCCAACACTCCATTGGCCTTCTTAATCACTTGCTGCACCTGCATACTAACCTTTTGAGTTTCGTGCACCAGGACCCCCAGATCCCTTTGTACTTCAGCACTTTCCAGTTTCTTGCCATTAAGATAATAACTTGCTCTACGATTTTTCCTGCCAAAGTGCATAACCTCACACTTTCCAGTATTGTATTCCATCTGCCAAATCTCTGCCCACTTACTTAGCCTGTCTATGTCCCCTTGCAGGTTTTTTATGTCCTCCTCACTCACTACGTTCCCTCCCATCTTAGTATCATCTGCAAACTTTGATATGTTACACTCGGTCCCCTCCTCCAAATCGTTAATATAGATTGTAAAGAGTTGGGGACCCAGCACTGACCCTTGCGGAACACCACTAGTTACTGATTGCCAGTCTGAGAATGAACCATTTATCCCAACTCTCTGCCTTCTGTTAGATAGCCAATCCTCTATCCATGCCAGAATATTACCCCCAATCCCGTGATTTTTTATCTTAAGCAATAATCTTTTGTGTGGCACCTTGTCAAATGCCTTTTGGAAGTCTAAATACACTACGTCCACTGGTTCCCCTTTATCCACCCTATATGTTACTTCCTCAAAGAACTTCCCCTTCACAAAACCATGCTGACTTTGTCCTATTAAATTATGATTATCCAAATGTCCTGTTACTGTCTCCTTAATAATGGACTCCAAAATTTTACCTACCACAGATGTTAGGCTAACCGGTCTATAGTTTCCAGCCTTCTGTCTACTGCCCTTTTTAAATAAGGGTGTTACATTAGCAGTTTTCCAGTCTGCCGGGACCATTGCCAAGTGCAGGGAGTTTTGGAAAATTATTACCAATGCATCCACAATCCCTACCGCCACTTCCCTCAAGACCCTAGGTTGTAAGCCATCAGGTCCAGGTGATTTATCCGTCTTGAGTCCCATTATTTTACCGAGTACCACTTCCTTAGTGATTTTGATTGTGTTTAGCTCCTCCTCCCTTTAGCCCCCTGTTTGTCCAGTGTTGGGATATTCTTAGTGTCTTCTACTGTAAAGACTGATATAAAATATTCATTGTGTTTTTGCCATCTCCATATTTCCCACCATTAATTTGCCGGCCTCATCCTCTACGGGACCAACATTTACTTTAGCCACACTTTTTCTTTTTATATAACTATAAAAACTCTTACTATCTGTTTTTATATTTTTTGCTAATTTACTTTCATAATCTATCTTCCCTTTCTTAATCAATCTTTTTGTTATTTTTTGCTGTCTTTTAAAGTTTTCCCAATCCTCTATCCTCCCACTAGATTTGGCTACCTTATATGCCCTTGTTTTTATTCGAATACTATCCTTAATTTCTTTACTTAGCCACGGATGGCTGTCTTTTCTTTTACACCCTTTTCTTCTCAGTGGAATATATTTTTTTTGGAAGTTGTAAAATAACTCCTTAAATGTACACCACTGATCATGTATCGTCTTACCCTTTAATCTATTTTCCCAATCCATTCTACTCAATTCCGCTCTCATACCTTCATAGTCTCCTTTATTCAAGCTTAGCACGCTTGTTTGAGATCCAACCTTCTCACCCTCTAATTGAATATGGAATTCAACCATGTTATGGTCACTCATTCCAAGGGGATCCTTTACTAGGACATTTTTAATTAATCCTGTCTCGTTACACAGGACCAGATCTAAGGTTGCTTGCCCCCTGGTCGGTTCAGTTACATACTGCTCAAGAAACCCATCCCTAATACACTCAATGAACTCATCCTCAAGGCAGCCCTGCCCAATTTGATTTGTCCAATTAATATGATCGTTAAAATCCCCCATAATTATAGATGTTCCCTTATTACAAACCTCAACTATTTCCTGATTGATACTCCGTCCAACAGAGTTGCCACTGTTCGGAGGCCTATAGACTACGCCCACTAGTGTTTTTTTTCCCTTATTATTCCTTACCTCCACCCAAACTGTTTCATTATCCTGATCTTTTGACCTGTGGGGGACTACGGTCTCCCGCGTAAAGAAATAGGCAACACAGCGAGCTACAAGAAATAGGTCTTTACTCCAACTCTCACAATACAGTACTGAATTTGTGAAGCCCGCGAACCTGTGATGACTCACGGATTGGTCACCTGCTGGAACCTGATTGGTTTTCCTTCTCTCAGCAGCAGGCAAGTCTGAACGTGCCTTATTCCTCTCAGCTTGCAACTGTCTTGCGGGGGGAGGGGAATACAGTTAAAAGGGGATTATACAGGTTTATCTACATACACACAGTGTTTCCCCAATGTGGCAACGCCACATACACCCCCCCAGAATCCTCGTTAACTGTAAAAGTCAGTCTCTGCGGAGGTTTGACCAAGCGGCCGTAGCGGCTGTAGTAGCCATCTGGCGTGTGAGGAGGGCTGTCTGGGAGGTCAGCCGGTTGGTTCGTCGGCTGGTCTGGCGGCTGGTCTGCCGGTGGGCTGGCTGGACGGGCTGCCGGCGAAGGTGGGGCGGCGGCCGGGAAGTAAGGTTCTGGTGTGTCTTGGTCCTCTTGTGGGGCCGCCGCCAACGCTGGAGGTCTGCCCCGCCGTGGGGGAAGAGCCGGCCGAAATGGGAAGCTGAGGTCCAGGTGCGCCGGTTTGAGGCGGTCTACTGAAATAAGGTCCGGCTTCCCGCCGACATCGATAAGAAAAGCTTTGTCCCCCGTCTCCAATACTGGGAAGGGGCCGGTGTATGGTGCCTGCAGCGGGCCTCTGTGCGCGTCCCGGCGCACGAAGACGAACTCCGCATGTCGTAAGTCTCGAGGCACGTAGGATGGCTGCGGGCCGTGTTGCGAAGTGGGCACTGGACGGAATTGCTGGGCCGCGTCCTGGTGCAGGGAAAGCTGTCTGGCGGCCGACCACGGCTCCGTTGTCAGGGGGAGGAAGTCGCCTGGTACTCTGAGCGGTTGGCCGTAGACCATCTCGGCCGCAGAGGCGCGGAGGTCCTCTTTGGGCGCAGTACGCAATCCCAGGAGAACCCAGGGTAGTTTGTCGATCCAGCTGGTGTCGGCCAGGCTGGCGCGGAGGGAGGCTTTCAAAGAACGATGAAAGCGCTCGCAGAGCCCGTTGGCCTGTGGGTGGTAGGCTGTTGTCCTGTGCAACTTGGTGCCGAGGCCGGCGATGATGGCATTCCACAAGTGGGAGGTGAACTGGGGGCCTCTGTCCGAGGATATGTCGGTCGGCACGCCGAACCGGGCCACCCATGTCGAGACGAATGCTCGCACGACGTCGGTCGTGGTGGTGGAGGCGAGGGGAACCACCTCGGGCCATCTGGTGGTGCGGTCGACGATCGTAAGCAGGTGTGTAAAACCGTGCAACGGCGGCAAGGGGCCTACCAGATCAACGTGGACGTGGTCGAAACGCCTCTCGGGCACCGGGAAACACTCCAATGGCGCCTTGGTGTGCTGCTGGACCTTAGCGCGCTGACACGGCACGCATGTGTTGGTCCAGTCTCTCACATCCTTGTGGAGTCCAGGCCAGACAAACTTGGCGGACATAAGTTTCTGAGACGCACGCATCCCTGGATATGAAAGGCCATGGATGATGTCGAAAACTCGCTTGCGCTAGGCGAATGGAACGACCAGCCTAGGCGAGGGGACTGAGACGTCGCACAGGCGGGTTGTGCCGGCTGCGTGGAAGTGGATGTCGGCCAGGGTGAGGCTGGTAGTTGACGTCCTGAGGGCCTGGATCTCCGCGTCGGCAGCCTGGTCTCTTGCCATGCTGGCGTAGTCGACGCCCAGGTTCACTGCGTGGAGCGTCTTGAGAGGCAGTCGGCCGCCAAATTGTCCTTGCCGGTGACGTGGCGGATGTCCGTGGTGAACTCCGAGATGAAGTTGAGTTGGCGCTGTTGGCGCGCGGACCAGGGTTCGGTTACTTTGGCCATGGCGAAAGTGAGCGGCTTGTGGTCCACGAATGCGGTGAACGGCCGGCCTTCCAGAAGGAAATGGAAGTGCCGGATTGCCAGGAACAGGGCCAGGAGCTCTCTGTCGAACGTGCTGTAGGCCTGTTCATTCTTGCGCAGCTGTCGGCTGAAAAATGCCAGTGGCTGCCACGCGCCTTCGACCCACTGTTGCTGGACGGCGCCGACGGCGTAATCCGAGGCGTCCGTGGTGAGGGCGGTCTTGGCGCCCGGGATGGGGTGGGCCAGTAGTGTGGTATTGGCCAAGGCGCTTTTGGCCTGGTGGAAGGCTGTCGCCATCTCGCTGGACCAGGTGAGTTGCTCTTTGCCCGTTTTGCCCCTGGTGGCTTCGTAGAGGGGGCGCATGAGTGCAGCGGCCTTGGGCACGAACCGGTGATAGAAATTGACCATCCCCAAAAGTTCCTGCAGCGCCTTAACCGAGGTGGGCTGGGGAAAGTCCGCCACCGCCTGCACCTTGGAAGGTAGGGGAATGGCTCCCCTTGGCGAGATTCTGTGGCCGAGAAAGTCAATTTGGGCTGCTCCGAACTGGCATTTGGCCGGGTTGACGATTAGCCCGTGTTGGCTGAGGCGCTGGAAAAGGGAGCGCAAATGCGCGATGTGCTCGGCCTTGCTGGTACTGGCCACGAGGATATCGTCCAGATAGACGAACAGGAAACTCCGGTCCCGTAGGACGGAGTCCATGAGCCGTTGGAAGGCCTGTGCGGCGTTCTTAAGCCCGAAGGGCATGCGCAGGAACTCGAACAGTCCGAAGGGGGTGATGACCGCCGTCTTCTGGACGTCTGCGTGGTGGACGGGGACCTGATGGTAGCCGCGAATCAGGTCGACCTTGGAAAAGATGGACTTTCCTGCTAGGTGTGCCGAGAAGTCTTGGATGTGCGGAATGGGGTATCTATCGGGCGTGGTGGCGTCGTTGAGCCGTCTGTAGTCGCCACAGGGGCGCCAGCCACCGCCTGGCTTGGGCACAGTGTGGAGGGGGGGACGACCAAGGGCTGTTCGAGCGGCGGATGATGCCCAGTTTTTCCATCGTGGCGAATTCTTCCTTGGCCACCGCCATCTTGGTTGGGTCCAGGCGTCTGGCTCGAGCGAACACTGGTGGTCCTGTAGTGGCGATGTGGTGCTCGACCCCATGCTTGGCTGCCGCGGCTGAGGTGGTCGGTTGTGTGAGCCTCGGGAAATCTGCGAGTAGGCGGGCGTAGTCGTCATGCGCCGGGGCGGAGCAGGACCCGACGAGGGCCGGGCTGTTGCTCTGTTGGCAGGCCAGTGAAGCGAAAGTTGCTGCGTCGATCAGGCGCCTATCGCGGACGTCGACCAGGAGTCCGTGGGCGCAAAGAAAATCGGCGCCCAGCAAAGGATGTGCCACCGAAGCCGTCACGAAATCCCACGTAATCGCTGGCCGTTGAAACAAACCTCGGCCCGTCGCTTTCCGAAAGTAGCGATGGCTGCACCATTTGCCGCCACGAGGGGTGGGTCACTGCGGCCTGCCTGGATGTCGAGCTGGGAGGCAGGAATTATGCTGCATTGGGCTCCGGTGTCGCAAAGGAATCTGCGCCCTGAAAGAGAGTCGGTTATGTACAGCAGTTTACCTGCGGTGCCGATGGCCATCGTGGCGGCGGGGGTGCGGTCAAGCGGGCCTAGGCGGCGGCGCGGGGCTGGTGCGTTGGGCCGGGCGGCCATCTTGGTTTGATCGAAAGAGCAGGGTGCTCTGCAGCGTTGGGCCTTGTGGCCGAAACGCGCGTGGTAGTAGCATAGTTCTGCGGCCTGGTGTGGCGGTGCGCGCTCAGTGGTGTCGGGGAGCCTCGCGGCTGCACAGCCGAGTTGGGCGACGGCGAAAACTTTGTCCACGGCGGCTGCCAGTTGTACGCAGTCCGTGATCGGGGACCCCGCGAGGGCAGTCTGTACCTGCTGAGGAAGCAGGCTGAGGAAAAGGGCCTGAAACAAAAAGCACTGCGATTCAGAGCCCAGGAGCGCAAGCATCCGGCTCATCAACTGGGTCGGGGTAGAATCGCCGAGGCCTGGTAGTGAGAGAAGCCTGCGGGCCCTCTCCTCCTTGGACAGGCCGTAAGCCTGCAACAAGCGGCCCTTAATGGTTGAGTACTTGCCGGTCTGTGGTGGGTTCCCCAGCAGGTCGAGAACTTCGGCGGCGGTAGAGCTTGCTAGTGCTGAGACTATGTGGAGGTACCTTTCTTCATCGTCTTGAACCCTGCGAAGGGTGAATTGGGCCTCCGAGTGCGCGAACCAAGCTGCTGCTTGGTGTTCCCAGAAGGTGGGGAGCTTCAAGGACGCGGCGCCAGCCGACATCAGGCTGCTGCTGGTTGCCATCGGGTCATTGCTGGCCTCTGTAGGGCTGCATGAGTCGGGGGCTTCGGCCGCCGACATTCGGGGTCACCAATGTGGGGGACTACGGTCTCCCGCGTAAAGAAATAGGCAACACAGCGAGCTACAAGAAATAGGTCTTTACTCCAACTCTCACAATACAGTACTGAATTCGTGAAGCCCGCGAACCTATGATAGCTCATGGATTGGTCACCTGCTGGAACCTGATTGGTTTTCCTTCTATCAGCAGCAGGCAAGTCTGAACGTGCCTTATTCCTCTCAGCTTGCAACTGTCTTGCAGGGGGAGGGGAATACAGCAGTTAAAAGGGGATTATACAGGTTTATCTACATGCCACATTGGGGAAACACTGTGTGTAACGCCACAGACCCAATATCATTTCTCTGTATTACAGTGATTCCTTCCTTTATTAACATAGTCACCCCACCTCCCCTTCCTTCCTGCCTGTCCTTCCTGATCGTTAAATAACCTGGTATGTTTAATTCCCAGGCATTGTCACCCTGCAGCCATGTTTCTGTAATGGCCACAAGATCATACCCATATGTAGTTATTTGTGTCATTAACTCGTCTATTTTGTTACGAATGCTACGTGCATTCAGATAGAGAACTTTCAAAGATGTTTTGTGACACTTAGTTCCTGCTTTTGCCCTTTTTATTACTTTACCTTTTACTCCATACCTTCTGCCCCTTCCTGACACGCTCTGGTTTTTAATTTCCCCACTGCTACCTAAGTCTATGACCTTCTCTGTTGTCATTTTTATTATTTGCTCTCTAGGAACCTCCCCCCAACTAGTTAGTTTAAAGCCCTCTCTACAGCCCTAGTTATATGATCCGCCAGGACTCTAGTCCCAGCACTGGCCAAGTAAAGCCCGTCCCAACGTAACAGCTCCCTCCTGCCCCAGTACTGGTGCCAGTGTCCCAGGAAGCAAAACCCATTTCTCCCCCACCAGTCTTTGAGCCACGCATTTAACTCTCTAATTGTATTTGTCCTAGCCAAATTCGCTTGTGGCTCAGGTAATAATCCAGAGATTATTACCCTTGTGGTTCTGCTTTTTAATTTGGCCCCTAGCTGCTCAAACTCCCTCAGCAGAACCTCCTTCCTTGTCCTATCTATGTCGTTGGTACCAACATGGACCACGACAACTGGATCCTCCCCCTCCCACTCCAAGTTTCTCTCCAGTCCAGAGGAGATGTCCTTAACCCTGGCACCGGGCAGGCAACACAGCCTTCGGGACTCTCGCTCTCGGCTGCAAAGAACTCTATCTATCCCCCTAACGATACTATCCCCTACCACTACAACATTTCTTTTAACTCCCCCCACTTGAATGGCCCCCCGCTCCACGGTGCTGTGGCCAGGTTGCTCATCCTCCCCGCAGTCCCTGTTCCCATCCTCACAGGGAGTAAGAGCCTCGAACCTGTTGGACAAGTGCAAGGGCTGTGGCTCCTCCAACACTACCTCCTGGATCCCCGTACCTGCCTCACTTCTAGTCACACCATCCTGACCCTGGCCACGGACTACATCTGAATTAATTAATCTAATTGGTGTGACTACCTCGTGATACACAGAGTCCAGGTAACTCTCCCCCTCCCTGATGTGTCTCAGTGTTTGAAGCTCGGACTCCAGCTCTTCAACACGGAGCCGGAATTCCTCGAGCAGCCAACACTTACTGCAAATGTGATCACCGTGAGCATCAATGGTGTCCACCAGCTCCCACATATTGCAGCAGCAACACATCACCTGATCTCCCATTCTATGTAATTAATTAAATTAATTATTATTCTTAAATACCCTCTGCCCCGATTCTAGATGGTGAATATCACACCTTAGAAACTATAAACCAAAGAGATTTAAGCTTAAAAAGGGAGAAATACTTACCAACCAATCACTTACCCGCTGTCTGGTGACGTCACACTTTGATTACTTTTTACCTCTCTCCTTCCCTCCGAGTTACCAGACCGGAGACTGGTATGCCTTACCTGGTCTCTGGGGCCTTTTATAGCCCCGCTCTGCCGCTCGAGATTCCCGCCAACGCTGTGAGGCCTTACCTGGTCTCTGGGGCCTTTTATAGCCCCGCTGTGCCGCTCGAGATTCCCGCCGACACTGTGAGGATTTGAAAATGAGGATGAGAATTTTAAATTGAGACATTGCTTAACTGGGAGCCAATGTAGGTCAGCGAGCACAGGGGAGATGGGTGAATGGGTTTGCAAGTTAGGGCATGGGCAGTCGAGTTTTGGATGACTTCAAGTTTACATAGGTAGAACATGGGAGACCAGCCAGGAATACGTTGGAATAGTTAAGTCTAGAGGTAACAAAGGCATGGATGAGGGTTTCAGCAGCGAATGAGCTGAGGCAAGGGCGGAGACCGGCGATGTTACGGAGGTGGAAATAGGCAGTCTTAGTTAATTTGCGGATATGTGATCGGAAGCTCATTTTAGAATCAACTATGACACTAAGGTTGCGAACAGTGTGGTTCAGTCTTAGACAGATGTTAGGGAGAGGGATGGAGTCAGTGGCTAGGGAACGGAGTTAGTGGTGGGGACCGAAAACAATGGCTTCGGTCTTCCCAGTATATTATTGGAGAAAATTTCTGCTGTCAGGCAAGCAGACTGACAATTTAGAGACTGTGGAGGGGTTGAGAGAAGTGGTGGTGAGATAGTGCTGGGTGTTGTCAGCATACGTGTGGAAAAGACGCTGATGATGTCGCCAAAGGGCAGCATGTAGATGAGAAATAGAAGGGGCCAAGGCTAGATCCTTGGGGGACACCAGAGGTAACAATGCAGGAGCAGGAAGAGAAGCCATTGCAGGTGATTCTCTAGCTATGATTAGATAGATAAGAATGGAACCAGGCGAGTGCAGTCCCACCCAGCTGGACAACGGTAGAGAGGCGTTGGAGGAGAATGGAGTGGTCAACTGTGTCAAAGGCTGCAGACAAGTCGAGAAGGATGAGGAGGGATAGTTTACCTTTGTCACAGTCACAAAGGATGTCATTTGTGACTTTGATAAGAGCCGCTTCGATACTGTGGCAGGGGCGGAAACCTGATTGGAGAGATTCAAACCTGGAGTCGCGGGAAAGATGGGTACGGATTTGGGAGGCGACAACATGTTCAAGGACTTGAGAGGAAAGGGAGGCTGGAAATGGGGCGGTAGTTTGCAAGTGCGGAGGGGTCAAGGGTTGTTTTTTTTGAGGAGAGGGATGATGATTGCAGATTTGAGGGAGAGGGGGACAGTAGCTGAGGAGGGAGAACCGTTAACAATATCAGTTAACATGGGAGCCAGAAAAGGAAGTTGGGTGGTCAGCAGTTTGGTGGGAATAGGGTTGCGGGAGCAGGAAGTGAGTCTCATGGACAAGATGAGCATGAGTATTGGACAAGCTGGAGTTTATGGAAGGTAGAGGATGTGGTACTCCACTAGTTGCTTCATAGCCAATTTTTTTTTTCCATTTACAATTATTTTCTGTTTTCCATTGCCAAATGAATTCTCAATCTACTTAACTAACTTGCCTTTAATTTCATGTGCTTTGAAAGCCTTGTGTATAAGGCTAAACTTGTCAATCTTGGGCTCTCAAAAGGGAGCTGCACGCAAAAGGGAATGCCAGTCAGAGATGGATTACAATACTGTAGCGACATTTCTCCAACCCATGTTCCCTTCAAGAGCAGCCTCCTGACTGCGAACACAGGATCAGTGAACTTGCTGTACTGAATATTTCCAAATCTTTCACATGTTCATTGTGATCCAACCCTATCCGACAGTAAAAAGACATAGCTACTGAAGTTCTTCCCCGGAATGGTTCCCAGTGTGTCATTTGTCGCCAAACTTCCTCTCTTTTATGCTACTGCAATTTTAAGATGCAATGTAAATAGAAGTAGATCATTTTATAAATTAGGAATGTAAAGCATAGAATATGAAAAGGCCATTTTAGTCTGTTCCTTCCACAGATTAGGTACAATATGTTCCATTATAAACTCTGTCCAATCCAATCTCCATTGTTTCCCTGCTTCAGTGATAATGTGAAACTTCAGAGCATGTATCAAACCTCATCTCCCACTGTATTCCTCCTTCACTGGTTGCCACCTTTGGTGTGACATTTCAAATTTACGAGGAGCTGTCGAATTATTATCATGTTCTACATGGCATTGATTACCTTTGTTTTCACTTTCCGTTTTAACTACCAATCCTGTGTCTAACCTGATATTCATACAGCTTGCATATCCAGAACTCTGAGGGCAAAGAAAATTGCTGAACTCAAATCTTGCTTGAAGCTTAAATTTTAGACTCATGTCATCTATTCGAAGATCATAGTCCAAGTTCAATAACCACAGTTTGCTTACATTATCTATTCTTCTGAACATTAAAAAAAAACTAGTTCATGTGCCCTGCCAATCGTTTATCTGTTGGAAAACAGTTCAGTTCTGTAATTCTTTCATCATAACGGATGTGTTAACAAAAGTGGAATGAGTAAAAGTCATTAAATCCTTCAAACCCACTCTTTACGCAGACTGTACAATCCGCCCTGTTCTGGATTCTAAATGTTAATCTTAATTTATATAGAGCATAATTTATATAATCTGATTTCCCAAAAATAATCAAGCAAAATTCCAAACTATTGTATTTGTAAATATTTAGAACCAGTTAGCAATTGCTGACAGAATTATTGTCACATACACCTACATATGAAGTGTGTGTCTGTAGCATTATAGAGATTTTAATTTGTTATAAATTTCACCAAATTAAGCAGAAAGCAATTTTTTTAATTGAAAAATGGTGACGGTGTTGCTCAGCCCTCATAACACTGTTCAAATTATAGAATTTGCTTGCCTGCATGCATGTTGATAACTTGGTTTAGTTAATCAAACCTATTTACAATTACCCTATTTACATTATGTAGTAACTGATTTACTGTTGACACTAGTTAACTAGATCATTTGATGGTAGAATTTAGCATGTTCATTATTTAACCATTAAGATTGGAGAATTAATTGACATGTCAACTAATCTGAAATCTAGTTAAGCTAATATTCAAATTTCTACCTGCAAAAGAGGGTTTTTGTATTTATTTGGCATAAACAAATCATGGAGATTAGTTAATAACATGCTAACTGTCTGATGCAGACATTGGTCTTCAGGTTTTCTTTGTTTTTAACAGAATTGTTCAATATTTTGAGATTTGTTGACAAAACTGGTTGATAAAATGTCAGTCCATGTAAATGGACAAGAATAATAATTTCTTTCCTTATTTTAGGGAACTGATATTGTCAACTTCATGTTAATGAGGCCAGTAGGTGGAAATGACAATTGGGAGAGCTGTATAACGGGCAGCTGAATCAATACCACGTACTTTACACTCTCCCAAAGTCAAAATTACCCACAATGTCTTTGAATGAAATACAACTATAAATATATTAAAAATTCCACTGTGCTAATAAATTGGTTAATTCAAGATCTATTTCAGCAGTAATGTCATTTAAAAAAATGTCATGAAGCTAGCTGATACTTTCTGCTTGTAGAGCTACCAAACTGTACACAAGTATCTCTATACCTGTTTCTTGCACTGTGACTGGCATGTGATCATACATGTACCAAAGCTGATGTGGATATGTAAGATGAGGCTGAGAGACCTTGATTTAACTAGATCAAAATTATGTTTAAGAATCCTATCATTTGTGATGAAGTGTAATTTTAGCTCTGTTGGTAGCACCCTCATGTCTGAATCAAACAGTGTGGGTTCAATCTCACTAGGAACTTACAACAAAAATCTAGCGTGTGTTGCATTGTTGGCGTTACCAATGTGACATTAAACGGAGTTTCCATCTGCCTGCTCAAATAGACATCAATGGAACTTCAAAAGTAATCTATTGGTAAGGTGTTACATAAACACAAGTTTCATTCCCTTGCTCTTTTAGCTATGTGTCTTTTTCATCACACAGAGCATTGCCCATTGAGAGTGCACATTGGGAAATCACATGCACCTCCCCATGATTTTTTGTCCATTAATTTTAATGGATGGAAAATCATGAGCATGCCCATGATTTCCCTATATGCAGCCTCGGCTGCATGGTTCTGTTCCGTGAGTGTGCATTCAGCAAATCAACCTTTATCTGTAGCAGGTACAACTTTTATAAACACCAGGGCCAAAATTCATGGTGTTGGGGAAGTGCAAAGTATTGGATCATTTCTGGGTAGGCAGAAATTTGGGGCATAACATGGATCTGCTAGGTTTCCACCCTATACAACCTGCAGCCTAAATTCCTTTCAGGGGATATGATGCAGGTGAGATATTTGTCCACTCCCTGTTCGTCTGGACGAGACTTTGGGAGCATTCCTAGCCTACCCTGGTAATTCCAATGAGTACACCCTCTGATAGGCTCATCTGCTGAGGCCAGGTGTAGATTCTGCACTTAGTTTTAAGAAAGCCACAAACAATGGATAGAGGAAACTGATTCCCTAAGAATGGCCAACATTATTTGGGGAATAATTTTTTTTTAAACTTTAACCTTCAGCCCATTAAGGGTTGTTGGCTCCCTCCATTGGACGAGCAGGTTGCTACTTCAACTTTTCAGGACCTCATGAGGTTGGATGCCTCTGCAGTGCCTCGATAGTCGCGGGCTGCCCGCGCCAGTGTTTAAATGACCCTGTCCCCTTGATTTGGGACAGGATCAATATCCTGCAGAGCCAGTGGTTCCCCTCTACCACAATTTCAGCAGTGGAGCCTGGAATTTTGGGGCCATTGTTTTTATTTTTGTTTGATAGCTTGATTATGGTGTTAAAATGTATTTTGCAAGGGTAAAACTTCTCACTTTTTTCTTGGATATTCTGTTGCTGAAATTAACAAATTGTGTGTATATTTTCTATTTAATTTTTCTCAAGGTTCCTCCACAGTGACCTTTGTGTCATCTTTGTGGTCTGGCTGGAAAGCCCTTTTTTTCAGTGACCATTCCAAAAATCTTTCTCCCATAACACTCAATGCAGTCAACTAGAACTATCTGAGCATAGGTCACAATCTACTACCATAAACAAAGAGCAGAATGCTTTCAGAGGCTGGTAGATAGTTTTCTTCATGTTTAGTTACTTGTTGCCCGACAGATGTTCTTCTCTTTGTTACATGCCAATCTCTTCGTTGTAAAACAAATAAAAACAAAATAAAAAAATTAAGTATTCACATTAATTGAGTGATTACCCAAGGATGTTTTACACCCCCTTATCAAAACCTAAGGACCATCTTATCTGTAGATGAATGTCATAGGGGTACCTTAATTTTATTTGAGTTTGTAGCCTCTTGGAAGGTCAATGATTTCGTTTGTTCTCTATTTGTATATGCTTTAGGGAACAAAAGCAACAGTTGTGAGGCAGAAGACTGTTTAACCTCAACAAATGCTCTTTACCATCTTCAGGTTTAGTATAAACAGGAAACTTTTTCTAAAGGATAAAAACCTTGATTGTGAGCATTTTCACTTGCAATACAAAATCATTAGTACAATACTGAAAAACATTGGGACACACACACTGGATCATGCACTCCAGAAGTGTTCTGATGAAGAGTGATACTTGAAACATTCTCTTTCATATGCTGACTAATCTGCAGTTGATTTTTTTGTTCTTATTTCAACATAATCAAAGATGCCACTTTTTCTCCTTTTTTAGGTCTGATTGCCTACACAGAATATTTGTTTCTTTTGTGCATACTAACAAGTGAGTCTCTGAAACTGGCATGTTTAATAATCTTAACTAAGATGCTGTGCATATTTTAAGAATGCTACATGTTACCCTTTTGTTTACGAATATAAGTAAACAGTAGAGTAGCAATTTTTACAACTGCATGTTTCTAATCTTTATGTTAAGGCACAAACAAGTTCTGAATTGAAGCACAAAAATAAACCATTAGCAGCTTTCATTATTAATTTGTAGCACCATTATTTCAGTAATTATCTCCTTTTCGATACGTTAAGTATTTCTGTCGAGTGTTAGCCTATTAGCAGACAAACTGTTGCAATAACAACAGAAAATGCTGGAAGTACATAACAGATCTGGCAACATCCGAAAAGACAAATAAAGGTTAAAGTTTCAGGTGGAGGCCTTGTCAAAACTGGAAAAAGGAGGTAAGAAAGTTTTCTTTTAATAAGAATCACCAAAACAAAAATGGTGAACAGAAAAATAGGTGCAGGTCAGGAGTCGCTACGCTATGCCACGCCAGCTTTTCCGTCTTTGGCTTCCTACGCTGTTCTAACCAAGCTCAATGCAGATTTCAGTAACTCATCTTCCCCCAGGCGTTTAGAAGCCCTCGAGTCTGAACCGTAGCAATTTCAGACCTTAGCCATCTCCCACCTGCATTCCAAATTGTTCCATTACATTTTGGAACTGTTTTTTTCTCGTAACCTTTGTTTTGGCCGGTCCTACACTGGGCTCTCTTCCTGTTTTCTTGTTCTGATGAGTGTTAACCTGTCTTTTTGTTCCAGATGGTAACTGGTTGCTATGTATTTCAATTAATTAATTTGGAACTGTATTAAAATCTATTATTAGATGAAGTAATCACTAATTTTATTCTCATCTGTGTATTCCCTGTTGGCACTAAGGATAATTTACTCCAAAACTGTTTTGCATTATAACACCTTGGGATGTTTACCCATGCTAAAGTTACTATATAAATGGTGCTGCTTGTTTTTTCATACTTACTTGGTAATATTTCTCAAAATTGAATATAATTTTAAGCACTGGAAACTGATCATGTCTTCTAACAAAACACTCACTAAAGATGAAGTATCATTAATGAAGCAGGAAATTAGTATAAACCAAAGGACATGAAGGAGAAAGCAGTTTGGTCCATGTAAACAGCATATATCCAGTACTTACCAACATTGTTTCTCTGTCTTCCTTTTACATACATTTATACAGAATATAAAATTTGTACCTTCACGCTTCCTTTTGGTAGATTTTAAAGTTATGAACGTAAATATAAAAAAATCTTGCTTTTACATTACTAGTTCATACCACTATTTAAATTTGAATTTCATACTCTTGAGGTTTACCTGTAATTAGTCTTGCAGTCTCTTATGAGTTGATAGTAATATACACACCTTAAACCCCATATTCAATATTTTAAACTCTATCAATTAAAACTTTGTCCCTTGCCCCATCTATAGATTTAAACAACGACAAAAGGAATTGAGGCACAGAAATGTGAAGTTGACATTTTGCATATGTCTGTTGTTACTCTCATAACTAATATATTGGTATTTTGCATAAATGTTGCAGAACCTCATGCAGGTTTTAAAATAGCTTTCAACATGTTTGATACTGATGGCAATGAAATGGTGGACAAGAAGGAGTTCTTGGTGGTATGTACTTTACACTGTCTATTTTGATCTCAATTTTAGTTTTTATTACAATTTAGTAAAGAAAACAATTAATGTTTTTGAATTTTTGTATAGATTTTAACTTTACTGTGTAATGTTGACCAGTTTTGGTGACAATGATCAAGAATTCTTCATTAAAGGCCTTACACCATGTTAATGTTACTGGAAGTTAATTTTAAATATCCTGAGCATTAGACTAATGGTTCTCAAGTCATATTCACTCACGCGCTCTCAAACTCTTGCACACAAACCTGCACACACCCTTACACACTTTCGCACTTACACGCTCTCACTCACACACACTCTTACACACACACACGCACTCTTATACTTATACACACACACACTCACTGTCACACTCACACACACTTACACATACTCTTGCACACATATGCTTACACATACTCTCACACTCGCACACTTTTACACACTCTTACACTTATACACACACTCTCACGCACTTACATAGAAACACTTACACACTCGCATGCTCTTACACACTCGCACACTTACACAAACACTTGCACTTCCTATTCTTATGAAGGGTCTCTGTACAAAATGTCTCTCTTCATATGCTTATGGACCTGCTGTATATTTTCAGCATGTTCTGTTTTTTCTACTCTCCACACACACATCTATTGACTAGGGGGCTGGAGTGAGCAGTTAACTCAAACTCGTAGCAGTGAATAGAAAAAAAATGGATACCTGAAATAACTTTACATTTGCAACGGTGGACCTTGGTTCATGGAGTTCCCTCCTCCACCATCCCCTAGGTTATGTTTGCATATATCTTGAACAACATTGACATGAAAACAACATCTGAAGTTGTGACAGCACAAAAACATTTGTTCAGGATTTGATTTTTGAGTAACAGAATCATAGAAATTGTAGGCCATTTGTAAATGCTAGCTCTTCAGCTGATAATATCTGCTCTAATCATTTCCCTATGCCCTTTTGTATTACTTTTCACATTCTTATCCAGTTCCCTTTTTAAATGATATAATAGAAAGAAAAACTTGCATTTATATAGAGCCTTTCACAACCCAGTGTCCCAAAGCGCTTTACAGCCAATGAAGTACTTTTTGAAGTGTAGTCACTGTTGTAATGTAGGAAACATATTGGGGGAGAAATTCAGTATCGCCACATTTGGGGCGTTATACTCGAGCGGGTGCGAAATTTAGCGCCCGCCGCAAATTATCGCCACCTACTCCTAAATTGACCTGCTTCGCCCCAGGAGGTGCTTGGAGCGCTAAAACAGGCGCTGCACGACTGTCCTAAGGCGCTAAGCCGGAGAAGCGAGGTGCTACCACCGAGGGCGGGCATAGCGCAGGTGCGGCCAGTTAGCGATTGCACGCAGACACGCTGGCGCCGGTCAGCTCTTAAAGGGGAGGGTCGATCTTGGATTGCAGCCACACCCTGCACATCGGAGCCTGGACAGACCTACTGCCACATTCTAACGCCTAGGACCATGGAGAGGGCCAGGGAGCGAGCGCAGCGGTTCAGTGAGGGGGCCCTGCAGGTGCTGTTTGGCATGGTGGAGCGCAGGCGATCTATCCTGTTCCCGGACAGTGGCAGGAGGCCTCTGCCCAATGACTGTCGCTAAGCTTGGAGGGAGGTGGCTCACAGAGTGATCTCCAGCAGCATGGTGCCTAGGACCCTTGTGCAATGCAGGAAGAAGTTCAACGACCTCACTTGGGTCGTCAGGGTGAGTACCCTTTTCAGTATCCTCTTCATCCCTGCATGTGCACCTCACTTTATGGCCAAAGGGTCCTGAAAGCCCCAATGCCCAGCCCTCATCCAACACCTATGGGCCTTTCATGAAACTCACACGCACATTCAGCACTTTACACACTGTAAACCATGGGAGGCAGTGCAGCCAAGATCACGGTTTCACACTGTAAGGGCTATTCGACCATGGGAGGCAGTGCAGCCAAGATCAGGGCTTCACACTGTACTCGGAGCCCGTCCTTTCTCTTGCAGGGTAAGCTGGCCCATAACAGGAGGCAGCAGCAACAGACCGGGGGAGGCCGGCCTCACCTTCAAGACCTCCGTGATCTGGAGCAGCGAGTCCAGCGCATTATGGCAGGCCGGATGATTGGCCCCGTCACTACTGGAGATGCCGACCCCGTTCTGGACAGCAATGGTAAGGTCATCACCTTTTTGACCTCTCTCCTTCCACTTGTGCCTCACACCAGCATCCTTTGCCACTATCGAACCAATACAGTGCATTGCAGCACTCATGCCTCCCTTGCTGCCGCCCTGTCCTCACGCTAAAGCAACTCTTGTACCTCCCTGCTTTCAGATGCTAATTCGCCAGGTGAGAAGGCGGGCCCTCAAGCTGCCACTGAGAGTGATTCTGAAGGCGAGGAGGAAGAGGAAGCCGGGCCATCAGTGCCACCCTCAGCCGAGGCAGCCCATGGCCATAATGGGGACACGTCTTCCCTGGAGGGGAGCAGGGGGGAAGGGTCTGAGGAGGGTGAAGCTCCGGGGCCTAGCGGGCTGCAGCAACGCGGGGGGGGTGGGTAGGGAAGCTCAGCGGCCTTCTCCCCGGAGGGAGAGTCTGGCCTCCAGTCCTGCTACAGTGAGCGCAGAAGAGGTGCGGCTCCTCGCTGAAATGGGCGCCCAGGCGGAGCAGAGGCACACTGAGCTCATGGCTGCAGTGGCAAGGATGCCCGAATCCATTGCGTCACTGGCAAGGAGTGTCCAGGACTTCGGTGCAGTACAGGCAAGGAGTCTGCAGGACTTCGGTGCAGCACTGGCAAGGAGTCTGCAGGACTCCGGCGCAGCACAGGCGGCTTCCACGCAAGTGCTTAGTGGTGCAATGCAGTCAGTGGCTGGTCTGATGCAGACGCAGATTGAGGCCACACGAGCACTGACTGCTGCCACCCTCGCTGGATCAGGCACGAATTGTCGGGCCCCTCGCCGCGCCACAGCAGGCCAGCAGTCTGTGCTTCAGCAGATTGCTCCGCATGCTGCAGTGCTGCCCTATGGGAGTGCCAGTGTGTCGTCCGACCAGGGAGTGCCTGTCCTCTGTCAGGATGGCAGCATTCCTGCTGCCAACACTGTCACTTCTCCACTGCAGCTGCCACCACCTGTAGGACAGACTGCTGCCGCCCATGCAGAGTTGGAGCAGAGCAGCCAGCAGCCGGGCCCTGCAGGCCCAGAGCTGGTCCAGGCCGTCCCTCGAGCATCTGCCAACTCAGTTTCTGACACTCAGCAGCCTTCCCCCAGCCTTGCTGCAGCCACTGGCGTCCCATTGCGGAGGAGCTGCAGGGTGGGAAGGGGCCAATCTCGCAAGCGAAGCAGATCACCCTCGAAGGGCAAAAAGTAGGAGGTGTGGCAAAATGCTATTAATTTTTTTACTGAAGGCCGAGGATCGTGGTCATTTTTTGTTTACTCTTTTGTTCATTGTCTCCAGGTTGTGAGAGCCAGTTATGTGTCTGACTGCTTTTTTTGGGGTTTCTCTCTATTACTTTTGTAATGATCAATAACATGTCATTCTATAGTGGACACTAGGTGGAGCCGTAGAGCTGTGTAAAGCTGTATATAGCTGTATGTATATAAGACTACACTACCCAGCTGTATAGATATTAAGACTACATTACCCATGAGGCACTAGGCGACCCACAAGGCAACAGTCAAGATGGAAGCCTCTACAGATACTGTACCTAGTCCACATGTGCTCAATAAAAGGTCTAGCAAAAGCTAGCTGTGTTCATAATAAGAATGTCTATTTATTAATGAACATAACAACTTTGTCATGCGGGAAGGGAACACAGTTTGTTAAATAAAGAAGTGTCTTTATTCAGATTGTGCATGTTTGCTCTTTGAACTATTTGTTGCCTTGACCGGCTATGGGGTTGCGGAACGGTTCCATTCATGTTCCTTCAATGGCACAAGCCATTCCCTCAGAGGGGGCCTAGAACCGACTTGCAATAAGCTGCTGACGGATGGCCCTTGCACTTTGTGCCTCCCTCCCGTCTTGGTGCTCCTCCTCCTCCTCCTCTGCTGGTGCTCCAATGTCTGGTGGCAGTGGCTGAGTCCTGAGGATTGCCAAGTTATGCAGCATGCAGCACACTACAACGAAATGGGAGACTCGCTCAGGTGAGTACTGAAAGGCTTCCCCGGAATGGTCCAGACAGCGGAACCGTTGCTTGAGCACGCCGATTGTGTGCTCAATGATGTTCCTGGTCGCTTGATGGCTCTCATTGTATCGTTCTTCAGCAGGGGTGCTGGGCGCACAGAGCGGGGTCATCAGCCAGGTGCACAGAGGATAGCCCTTGTCCCCGAGAAGCCAGCCTCCTGGGTGAGCCGGGGCTTCGAAAAGGTCTGCCACAGAAGTCTGGCGCAGGATGACGGTGTCGTGGCTGCTGCCTGGAAAGCGGGCATTGACAGCTAGTATCAGCTGTCTGTGGTCACACACCAACTGGACGTTCAACGAATGGAACCCCTTCCGGTTGCAGTAATCCTCGGCATTTTCTTGCGGCGCCCGCAAAGCCACATGCGTGCAATCAATGGCGCCCTGAACCATGGGGAAGCCCGCTATTCTTGCAAATCCCATTGCGCGCTCTTGCTGCTTGTCCAGGGTCATGGGGAAGGAAATGTACTGACGTCTCCTTTTAAAGAGGGCATTCGTGACTTGGCGGATGCAGCATTGCACCGCGAACTGGGAGACATTGGCAATGTCCCCAGTAGCGGATTGGAAGGAGCCGGTGGCATAGAAGTTGAGAGGCACTGTCACCTTCACTGCCACCGACAGAGACGTCCTGCTCCTCAGTTGAGGCTGCAGATCTGGATGGAGCAGGTGGCAGAGCTCAGTGACCACCTCCCTGCTGAATCGAAGCCTCTGAAAACACTGCTCCTCAGACATGTTGAGGTATGAGAACTGTTGGCAGAATGCTCTGGGAGGGTAAGGCCTCCTGTGCTGACGCCTGTTGGCCCTCCTCCATCTGGCCATGATTGGCACTCTCTCTCGGCGTCTCTGAGCCCTCTCAATGCAATGGAGAAACCCACCGTTTCCACCCATTGCAGCCCCCATAGTATGTGGCCACTCAAAGTTATGCCAGTGAAAAATCAAACCAACTACAAAGTTCTGGCCTGAAGCCAGAAGTACCTGTGCGAGCGCTGACTCAATGCAGAAAGCTCTCTCCCTTTGTCTCTCTGCAAATCTCTCTCTCACAGAAGGAGTGGTCCAAAAATGGCTACCACAAAGAAGCCAGGAAGAGCCCCCTTTAAATAGCACCCCCCAGCCCCACAACGACTGGGAACCATTCCAGTCAACCAGTCGCTGGGAGCGACAGGTGGAAAGGAGGGGGGCGCCACTGAAGTTCCGGTTCGGGGCGCACCAAGGGTGTTGCACCATGAAATGACGTCAGGATCTGCACGCGCAGCTGAGTAGGTGTTGCGGATTAGCGCCGCCGCTAAATGTCTGTTCAATTTCGCCAGAGGCGCAGGTCTCGCCGCACCCGGGCGCTAGCCGCATCGCGCCCCACTTATCGCCCTCTTGTGGCGCTAACAACTGAATTTCTCCCCCAATGTCTCAATCTCTGCCTCAATAGCCACAGCAGTCCATGTTATTATAACACTCTTGGGTGGGGGGGGGGAAATCTTCTAACTTACTCCTTTCTTGTAATAAAAATAAGTCCATGCCTCTTGTTACTGATTTGCCAACCAGTGGAAACCATTTTTTATTATGCACCCTCTGAACATTTCAAAATTTTCAAAACCTATGCTAGATTCCCCCTTAACTTTCTCCTTCCAATAAAGCCTCAATTTTTCAAGTCTTTCTTCTCCTTCAAGGTGCAATAATGCAATGGTAATTAATATTTGTACTTTTTTCATGGCTCTAATGCCCTTTGAATAATACAACGGCCGGAACTACATGCAGTATTTATCCTGTGAAATGGAACCAATACATTTTTCTGAAACTTGGTGTATTTGGAGAATTTTTTTTCTCTTCTATCCATGGTTAGTTGGAAAAATGTTTAATCGAGATCAGATCAAGGACGAGTTAAAATTTACCCTAATTTAAAAAAAACTAAAAATGCCCATAAGCATGCCAACTCCATGGATCATTACTGACCATTGTATGATTTGCCAGATTTTAACTTCATACAAATTTGTTACATGAGTGAATCTTGTGCAAAACTGAAGAGATGAGTGTAAGTTTAAAATCTGCATTGGCGTCTAGTTGTGACAAACATTCACTGATAATTGAAGAGAGGTAACTTTTACAGTTTCCGGCACAAAATTTGTGATCTTTAATCGATGAAACTTATCCAGTTTCAAATGTTTTTCTTGTACCTATATATGCAATTTAAGGATCACCTTTTTATTCTTTTATATTTTTGAAGTGGGTAAATATAGATTGGTGTGGGTGTGGCCTGTTTCAGGTGCAGGGTTTTGTTCTATGAGGGGATCAAAAAAGGATGTGTCTACTTAAAAGCAGGTGTAAACTCTAAAATACCAAAGTGATTTTGAACAGTTTCAGGCTGCAGCATCTAACATCTGCCCTTTATAAATAGTACTTAAATAGTGGTTACTCCATAATTAACTATGGAATACCACTTTTTTTGCATGGATGGCAAAAAACATATAACTGTGTCACAAAATCCTATGTGAGTTAGGATGGTCTGTCTCAAATAGGATAAACATGGTTCTAAATAATTACTGAATTTTCATTTCTATTTCATTGTATTTAAAAAACATGTATTGCACTAATAGCAATGAGTAGAATTGGAAACTTGATATTTTCAAATGTACAGTCTTGCTTTTTCTAATATTAAAACTTGCATAGAGACTGAAAATTACTAATTGCATATAGTTTAATCATTTTGATATTTCTCTGTTCTCTGGGGAGTGCAGCCAGAGCCAAGTCCATGGCACCATGGGTAGCTCCGCTGCGCGGGGGGGTGGTGTAGGAAGAAGAGTGGAAGAGCAATAGTCATAGGTGATTCGATAGTTAGGGGAGCAGACAGGCGTTTCTGTGGCCGCAGACGTGACTCCAGGATGGTATGTTGCCTCCCTGGTGCCAAGTTCAAGGATGATGCTGAGCGGCTGCAGGGCATTCTGAGGGGGGAGGGTGAAAGCCAGAGGTCATGGTCCATATCGGTACCAACGACATAGGTAGAAAGAGGGATGAGGTCTTGCAGGCAGCTTTTAGGGAGCTAGGAAAGAGATTTAAAAGCAGAACCTCAAAGGTAGTTATCTCCGGATTACTCCCGGTGCCACATGTTAGTGAGTACAGAAATAGGAGGATAGAGCAGATGAATGCGTGGCTGGAGAGATGGTGCAGGAGGGAGGGCTTTAGATTCCTGAGGCATTGGGACCGTTTCTGGGGGAGGTGGGACCAGTACAAGCCGGACAGGTTGCACCTCAGCAGGACCAGATGAAGAAAAAGGGTGGGACTAACAAATCTAGAGCTCCCTGGATGTCAGGGTGCATACAGGGAAGGATAAAGGAAAAAAAGGGAAGCTTATGACAGATACCGAGGGCTCAATACTGCAGAAACCCTAGAGGAGTATAGAAAGTGCAGGAGTGAAATTAAAAAGGAAATTAGGAAAGCACAAGAGAGGGCATGAAAAAATATTGGCAAGTAAAATCAAGGAAAACCCAAAGATGTTTTATAAATACATTAAGAGCAGAAATTGCAATCGGGGGGGAGGAGTGTGAAATATTAGATGAAATAAGCATAGTGAAAAAGAAAGTATTAAGGGGTTTAGCATCTTTGAAAGTGGATAAATCCCCAGGCCCAGATGAAATGTATCCCAGACAGTTAAGAGAAATAAGAGAGGAAATAGCAGAGGCTCTGACCATCATTTTCCAATTCTCTCTGGCTACAGGTGTGGTGCTGGAGGATTGCTAATGTGGTACCATTGTTTAAAAAGGGAGAAAGGGATAGACCGAGTAATTGCAGGCCAGTCAGCCTAACCTCGGTGGTGGGAAAATTATTTGAAAAATTTCTGAAGGACAGGATAAATCTTCATTTAGAAAGACATGGATTATTCAGGGACAGTCAGCGTGGATTTGTTAAGGGAAGGTCGTGTCTGACTAACTTGATTGAATTTTTTGAGGCAATAACGAGGAGGGCCGATGAGGGTAGTGTGTTTGATGTAGTCTGTATGGGTTTTAGCAAGGCTTTTGATAAGGTCCTGCATGGCAGACTGGTCACGAAAGTAAAAGCCCATGAGATCCAAGGCAAAGTGGCAAGTTGGATCCGAAATTGGTTCAGAGGCAGGAAACAAAGGGTAATGGTTGAAGGGTGTTTTTGTGACTGGAAGGCTGTTTCCGGTGCAGTTCCGCAGGGCTCAGTACTGGGTCTTTTGCTTTTTGTGGTATATATCAATGATTTGTAGATGATACAAAAATTGGCTGTGTGGTTGATAATGAAGAAGAAAGCTGTAGCCTACAGGAAGATATCAATCGACTGGTCAGGTGGGCAGAACAGTGGCAAATGGAATTCAACCCGGAGAAGTGTGAGGTAATGCAATTGGAGAGGGCTAACAAGGCAAGGGAATACACAATAAATGGTAGGACACTGAGACGTGCAGAGGATCAGAGGGACCTTGGAGTGCATGTCCATAGATCCCTGAAGGTAGCAGGACAGGTAGATAAGGTGGTTAAGAAGGCATACGGGATACTTGCCTTTATTAGCTGAGGCATGGAATATAAGAGCAGAGAGTTTATGCTTAAACTGTATAAAACACTAGTTAGGCTGCAGCTAGAATACTGCATGCAGTTCTGGTCGCCACATTACAGGAAGGATGTGATTGCACTAGAGAGGGTGCAGAGGAGATTTACGAGGATGTTGCCTGGGCTGAGGAATTTTAGCTATGAGGAAAGATTGGATAGGCTGGGGTTGTTTTCTTTGGAACAGAGGAGGCTGAGGGGAGACCTAATTGAGGTGTATAGAATTATGAGGGGCCTAGATAGAGTGGATAGGAAGGACCTATTTCCCTTAGCAGAGGGGTCGATAACCAGGGGGCATAGATTTAAAGTAATTGGAAGGAGGTTTAGAGGGGATTTGAGGAGAAATGTTTTCACCCAGAGGGTGGTGGGGGTCTGGAACTCACTGACTGAAAGGGTGGTAGAGGCAGAGACCCTCATCACATTTAAAAAGTACTTGTATGTGCATTTGAAGTGCCGTAACCTACAAGGATACGGACCAAGTGCTAGAAAGTGAGATTAGGCTGGATAGCTTTTTGTCAGCCAGCACGGACAAGATGGGCCAAATGGCCTCCTTCTGTGCTGTAAATTTCTATGATATTACTGGTTACTACTGTAAATGCAGAAAGGGAAGGCTATACAGATAGGGTGGTATCCATGTCCTTGCAGAAAGGGTAAGCGGAGAAAGATTTAACCTAATTAGGGGCTAGGAGCAGAAAATCAACACTAAGTCAAAAAGTATGAAAAAAAGACCAGCAGGACATATGGGCAGGATGGGGACAGTTACCCAAATAAGAGTTTTGTACACAAATGTAGGAGCAACATAAATAAAACAAGTGAGTTACAAGCACAAATTCATCTTAAAGGGTATGAAGTAGTAGCCATTACAGAGACCTGGCTACAAGCTGGCCATATTGGGAGCTAAATATTCCAGGCTATAGGATCTTTAAAATGTACAGGGAAATTGGGAAAGATTGAAGAGTTGTAATATTGATAATAAAAACACAATTACAGCAGTAGAAAAAGGGATTTCAGAAAGGATGATCAGGCAGTTGGAAACCCCATGGTAGAATGTATTGCACTAATAGCAATGAGTAGAATTGGAAACTAAGGACGCAAGACTCTGGTAAGAGTTATCTACAGACCTCCTGATAGCAGTGATGTAGTGGGGGGATGTATAAATATGGAGATCAGGGACGCATGTAGCCAAAACAATGTGGTTATGATGGGAGATACTGGCCCGGATTTTGTGCTAAGAATAAAGGTGAGGTTATCAGCGCTTACCATTATTAAAGAGTAAAGCACATGTGCAGTTAAATGCGGAAATTAGGAAGTTGCTGTCTGTTTTGCCCTGCTCCTCCACAAGCTCCGCTGCACCGGTACCTCGCCAAGAGATTCAGCATTCAAACATATGAAGAGTGTGAAGTTGTGGTACTTGCCCACTAGATACCCACTAAATATGCCAGAAAAAGTTAGGGCGTGTCAATTCAAGTGTAACTGAATTTTTAACGACGTGGTAAGTCTATGGTTGCCCTGTTCACACAGGTCCCAGATCTCTTGTAGAGGGCGCCGCGCTGTATCGGACTCCCAATGACTAAGTTACCATGAAAAAGCCCACGAAAAGTCAGTGGGCAGCTGTAAGCGTAATGAACGTTGAGCACCGTTCGTCCGCCACTGACTGCAAAATCCAGGCCATTAATTTTCACACAGAGTGAGAGAAGCAGAACAGCTCATCGTAAAAGTCATGGATTTCGAGAATGTATTCGGAACAGTTTTCTAGAATGATATGTTTTAGAACCAGCAAGGGAAGAGTCCATTCTAGATTTAGTAATTAATAATGAACCAGAATCAGTTATCAATCTGATGTAAGGGAAGATTTTGGAAATAGTGACCATAATATGATTTGAATTGGACATTAGAGTTCAGAGGGAAAAAGGAGAGTCACAATTCAAGGTTTCAAATTTCAATAAGGCAAAGTTCGAAGGAGTGAGAAATAAATTGACCACCGTAAACTGGGCTGAACTGTTAATGTTGCGTCCGTGTATAATAAGACACAGACTGCGGAGAACGGTACAACAGGTGTTTACTCAACGTGGCTCACACTGCAACTGATCTGTACAGATTACTACTCAGTGCTATATACAGGTGTGGTCACTGCCAGTGCTGCAGTATACATGAGCTGTAAAACATAGTTCCCCCCTTAAAGGTATATACATTACAATTCCTCCCCTTTTAGATTAACAGTACCATAACACTCATTTAACAATTAAATATCAAACTAATTACAATTAACACTTTTAACATGCAACATTAGCTGAAAATAGTCTATTTATATATTCAGTCTTTGGGGAGGCTTCCTGATCCTCTCTGGATAGCGCCTTTCCCGAGTGTCTTGCTCTTGGTGCGGAGGCGATTCTGGCCCCCTGTCGTCGGTTGGTTCATCAGCTTCCGATGCTACTGTTTCTGGGGTAGATGCGACCTGTACGTCGGGTTCATCACCAGGTACTTATGGACGAGGCATGGGGTTGACTTGTTCCTGTGACTCTCGGATCTGGTCAGCATGGCGTCTCACGATGCTCTCCCCAACGTCCACTGTGTACATTAGTGAGCCCTGCCGTGTGCATATCGTTCCTGGCTGCCATTTTTCTGTTCGGTAGTCGCGGGCCAAGACTGGTTGCCCTACATTGAAGCTCCTTGTTGGCTTCTCATGGATGTGCTGGAATTGCTTACTCCCAACATCTCTTCGTACGTTTGGTCTGAGCAAATCCAGGCGAGATCTTAACCTTCGATTAAAGAACATCATGGCTGGGGCCTGGTTGGTGACTGCATGTGTCGCATTCCGGTAGGCGAACAGGAAATTGTCCACCTTGTGCTGCACCAGACTGTTGTCATTGTACATAGCCTTTATTGCCTTCTTAAAGGTTTGTACGAACCTCTCGGCCAATCCATTTGTGGCTGGATGATACGGGGCGGATGTGTACTGCCTTACCCCATTTCTTTTTCAAGAACCTCTGGAACTCTTCGGACACAAACTGTGGTCCGTTGTCGGAGCAAATCTGTTCTGACAAGCCATTCCTGGCAAAAATGGTCCGTAAGACTGCAATAGTTTTCTCCGTGGTGGTGGAGGACATTTTGATGACCTCAGGCCATTTCGAGTGCACATCCACGGCTATTAAAAACATTGAGTCCATGAATGGACCAGCAAAATCAATATGCACCCGTTGCCATGGAGATGAGGGCCACTCCCATGGGTGTAGAGGGGCCTGTGGTGGTGCATTTTAGACTTTCTGGCATCCTGAGCAGCTCTTGGTCAGGTCCTCGATTTGTTTATCGATTCCCAGACACCACACACAAGCCCTGGCTAGGCTTTTCATTTTTACCCCTCCCAGATGACCTTCGTGAAGCTCATTGAGCACTCTATCCCTTAACTTGGGTGGAATTACCACTCGGGATCCACACATCAAGGTCCCCCGGCACACTGACAGCTGTTCTCTCCTTGTCGAGAATGCTGGCAACAGTGAGTCGCCATGTGCTGGCCATCCCTTCACCGTCAAATCATATACCCGAGACAGTGTCGGGTCATTTCGGGTTTCCTTTTCGATACAAGCGTTGGTTACCGGTAGGTATTCAACTATAGTCGAATGGAATATTTCGACAGGATCCACTGCTGGTGCTTCCTCCGCAGTAGGCAGTGGCAGGCGAGATAGCCCATCAGCATTTCCATGCTGTTTCGTGCCCTTATATTCAATCTCATAGTGGTGCGCCCCTAGAAAAAGTGACCATCTTTGTAGTCGTTGCGCAGTCATCACCGGAACGCCCTTCTTCGGATTAAAAATGGAGACGAGGCTGGTGATCAGTCAGCAAGGTGAACTTCTGCCCGTGCAGATAGTGATTGAACTTTTTCACTCCCCACACTAGGCTGAGGGCCTCCCTGTCAATCTGGGCGTAGTTACGCTCGGCTGAGGTTAGTGATCGTGACGCAAAGGCTATTGGCCTCTCCTGAGCCGTCCGAGAATTTGTGCGACAGCACCGCTCCAATGCCGTAGGGTGACGCATCACATGCCAACCGAATTGGTAATGCCGGGTTGTAATGGGCCAATACCTCTTTCGATGTGATTAGTGTTTTGCTCTTCTGGAAAGCTCGTCTACATTCGTCACTCCACTTCCATGGCACCCCAGTTTGCAGTAGGGTGTTCAGTGGGTGTAGTATTGTAGACAAATTTGGCAAGAACTTATGGTAGTAGTTTACCAGCCCGAGGAACGACCTCAGTTGTGACACATTTTCCGGTGCTGGAGCCTTGACTACTGCCTCAATCTTCTCTGGGGACTTATGTAACCCCTCTTTATCGATAACGTGGCCACAATACGAGATCTGTTTTCTAAAAAACTCGCATTTGGGGCGGTTAGCTCGGAGCCCATATTCCTGCAATCTAGTGAGCACCTGCTCCAGGTTGGCAAGGTGATCACTGTCATTTTCGCCCGTGACCAGGATGTCGTCCAAATAACACTGGGTCCCTGGGATCCCTTGCAGGACTTGTTCCATTGCTCTCTGCCAAATAGCCGGAGCTGATGCTACCCCGAATACCAGCCGGTTGTATTGGTAGAGACCTTTATGGGTGGTGTTTGTGAGGTATTTTTTTGATGCTTCTTCTACCTCCATTTGCTGATACGCCTGGGCCAGATCAATCTTAGTGAAGCATTTCCCTCCCGATAGCGAGGCGAAAATATCTTCAATCCGCGGAAGTGGATATTGTACGGTGTGAAGGACCGGGTTCACTGTTACCTTAAAGTCCCCACAGATGCGAACCTTCCTTGGTTCCCCAGGCGTGCTGCTCAATGACTTTTTCATCACAGGGACGATGGGTGTAGCCCACTCGCTCCAGTCTACCTTGGACAGTACACCTGAACATTCCAGACTCTCCAGCTCTGCTTCAACGGCTGGGCGGATCGCATAAGGTATCGGTCTGGCCTTAAAACATTTTGGGCTTGCGTTTTCTTCAATTTTAATCGTCGCTGTCATGCCTTTTAGTGTTCCGAGTCCTTGCTGGAACACTTCTTTCGCGTCAGTTAGGATCTTTGACAGTCGCCCAGGTGTGACGTCGTCATCCTTTTTGTCAGCCACAGTCAGTGCCTGTATGGAATGCCAATCCAGTTGTATTTTCCAGATCCATTCACGTCCCAGTAATGGTGGTCCTCCATCTTGCAATACATACAGGTCTAGTTTTGGTGTTTCCTTACCGTTATATATAACGGTCACCCTTATTTTTCCTTTGGGGTAGACTTTTTGCCCCGTGTACGTCTTCAAAATAATTTTTGTGTCTCTCAAGGGTATGTGTGAGAATAGCCGCTCGTAGTCCTGTCGGTTTATGACTGTTAGGGCTGATCCTGTGTCCAATTCCATCTTTACCTGGACTCCTGCTAACTTGAGAGTGACCCAAATGGTTCGGTGATCCTCCATTGTGATCACATTATGTAGTTTCAGACAACTCAGTTCCCTGCTTTCGGAGTCGTTATCACTCTTTTGTTCATCTGAACTATTCTCTGTCATCTTATGTACCTCCTTGTATACTTTCCTTGGTAGGTTTCTTATTGCTGGTTTTCTTTCCCGACCTGCAGACTCGTGCTATGTGTCCTACTTTTCCACAGTGTCTGCACACTTTGTCTTTGAACCAGCAATCGTTCTGGTCGTGTGTTGTTCTGCCGCAGCGATAGCACTTCTCTGTTCCATATGACATTTCGTTTGTGCCATATTCTTGCGGTCTCTGTTGTATCTCTGCAGCGCCCCATGCTGCTGCTTCATATGATACCGCAATGCTGAAAGCCTTTTCCAGCGTAAGGTCCTTTTCAGATAAAAGCCGTTTCTGGGTTCCTTCACTTTGAAGCCCACACACAAACTTGCCCCTTAAGGTATCTGCCAGTCCCGCTCCAAACTGGCAGTGTTTGGATAGATTGCGCAGTTCTGTTAAATAATCAGCATTGCTTTCATCCTTATGCTGGTTCCGTTTGTGAAACTTGAATCTTTCTGCTATCAGCAGCGGTGTGGGGTTTAAATGTTCCTGTAGTATCGTTACTATGTCTTCAAAACTCTTTTCCATTGGCTTCGTTGGGGTTACTAGATTTTGTAATAAACCATACGTCTTTGCACCCATTAAATTTAACAATACCGACGCTTTCTTGTCATCTGACACCTCATTTGCCTTGCAGTACACCTCTATTCGTTCGACATATGTAGTCCAATCTTCGACTTCATTGTCAAATGCGGTGATACTGCCACTCTTCGGCATTTTGGGTGTGGTTTAAAATGGCGTCTCCCAATGGCTTAAAATGGCGTCTCCCGCGCTTTCCTTCCTCCCCCGCTGCTGCCGACGCCGCTCCCGGTGGTTCTCGTGGCAATGGCGGCGCCCTGTAGGTTTCGCGTGCTTCTCCTGCGCTGCTGCCAACACCGCTCTTGGCGGTCCTTATGGCAATGGCGGCGCCTCGCGGGTTTCTGCGCGTCTCTCTCTCCCTCTCTCCGACGCTGCTCGACCCCTGAACACCGGCTGCACCCTGTGCGCTCTGCCCTCTCTCTCCCACGTCGACGCTGCTCGGCCCTTTGTTGTGCCGCTCGGTCGGGCTCTAGCCCGCCGCTGTCCGGGAAGGGTTTGTGCACTACCTGTTGCCAGCCCGTTTCGCTGGACCACCTCGACTGGAAAGCCAAGCTTGGCTCTCGACAGCCTCCCCCGCAATTCTCGAGTCTCTGCTGGATGACTGGGCGGTTGCCCGTGGTCGATGCCCGAGTCTCTGGCCTTGACCTCCAATCCACTGATCTCCAGGAACGAATCCCCGGGAGGTGATGCAGAGTTGCAGGTAGGTTCGAACCTGTCTCGTCGCCAATGTTGCGTCCGTGTATAATAAGACACAGACTGCGGAGAACAGTACAACAGGTGTTTACTCAACGTGGCTCACAGTGCAACTGATCTGTACAGATTACTACTCAGTGCTATATACATGTGTGGTCACCGCCGGTACTGCAGTATACATGAGCTGTAAAACATAGTTCCCCCCTTAAAGGTATATACATTACAGTTAATACCTACAGATAAACAGTGAGATGTATTCAAAGAATTATGACATAAAACCAGTAAAAACCCCACTTGTGTACTTAAGCAACTATGGCCAACAAATGAGGTAAGAAACAGTGTCAAGCTAAAACAAATGCATGGAAAAGTGGAAATCCAGCAGACTTGGAGAGTTATATAAAGCAACAGGAATACAACGAAAGTAATAAGGTGCAAAAAGGGTATATGAAAAATACTTGCAAGTGATATCAAAGCTCACTGCACAAGTTTTTATAAATATATTAAGAGAAGCAAAGTTCTAAAAGGGAAGGTGAGCCCATTAAAGACAGATGCAGGCAAAACTATAATGGACAACAGGGAAATGGCAGACTTGTTAATGTATCCATTTTCACAGTGCAGAAATAATACAGAATACTAGGGGCACAAGGGAACCTAAAAATGTCATGGGAACATATTTAATAAAAGTAAGAAACTGGAGAAAATAATGGGACTTAAGATCGGCAAATCTCGAGGACCTGATTTCCACCTCGGTATCAAAAGAAATAGAAGAAATTACATATGCATTGATCAAACTTTTCCAAAGTGCTCTACATTCAAGAATTGCGCCTGTGGATTGGAAAATTGCAAACGTCACTCCATTATTTAAGAAGGAAGGAAGGGAGGGAGAGAGAAACCAGGTAACTATAGAACTATGGCCTAGAAATTCAGTTGCGTTCGCCAGCCATTAACGCCATAAGAGGGGTAGATTTCCAGCGCTAGGCACTTAGCGCCCGGGCGCAGGCCGGTCTGCGCCAACGCCCAACTTCAGTTGACATTTAGCGCCGGCGCAAAGTGTTTGCGCCCGCTCAGCTGCGCGCACAGCTTATGACATCATTTCGTCGTGCAACGCTGTTTGTGCGCCCCAAACCGGAAATTCAGTGGCGCCCGCCCAATGTGGGCGTGGCGCTGTTAAGAACTGTGAAGTGGAACGCAGCAGAGGCCCTGCGGGCCTCGGGGAGCGCTAATTAAAGGGCACTTACACTGAACTATAAAGGCCAGCCATTTTGCTGCAATGACTTTAGTGCTTTGGATTTCTGGACAGAGACCAAGGAACAGACCTTACTGATTTGGGACAACATAGGAGAGGTATTTTTGGCTTCTGGCCAGAGCTTGGAAATTTGACTCTTTGTGATTTCACTGTTTGCAAGTTTATTATGGGGGCTGCATGGGGTTCCAACCCTCAGTTCCAGCATTATGTGCGAAGGGCTCGCAGACGCTGTGTGAGAGGGCCAGCCATGCCTAGACGCAGAGGGGCCATCAGGCGTCGGCAACGTAGGCCTTACCCACTCAGGGAATACCGGCAGCAGGTGTCCTATCTCACCATGACTGCCGCGCATTGTGTTAAGAGGCTGCGCTTCAGAAGGGAGGTGGTTGCAGAGGTCTGCCAGCTGCTTCACAGAGATCTGCGTCCAGAGCTGATGTGCAGGACGTCTCTGTCGGTGGAAGTGAAGGTCACGGTGGCTCTGAACTTTTATGCAAGCGGCTCCTTCCAAGCCGCTGCTGGGGACATAGCGAACATCTCCCAGTTCGCCGTGCATTGCTGCATCCGGCAGGTCACCGATGCCCTTTTCGCAAGGAGACACCAATTCATCTCCTTCCCCATGACCCTAGAGAGGCAGGAGCAGCGTGCAGTCGGTTTTGCCAGGATCGCCGACTTCCCCATGGTGCACGGCGCCATTGACTGCACGCATGTGGCTATGCGGGCACCTATCGACAATGCCGAGGATTACCGCAACCGGAAGGGCTACCATTCCCTCAATGTACAGCTGGTGTGTGACCACAGGCAGCGCATCCTAGCTGTCAATGCCCACTTTCCAGGAAGCAGCCACAATGCATTTATCCTGCGCCAGACTACTGTGGCTGACATGTTCGAGGCACAGCCTCCACCAAGGGGATGGCTTATTGGGGACAAGGGCTACCCTTTGTGCACATGGCTCATGACCCCGCTCCGCGCGCCCAGGACCCCTGCGGAGGAGGCATACAACGAAAGCCATCAAGCCACAAGGAACATCATAGAGCAAACGATTGGCGTCCTCAAGCAACGGTTCCGCTGCCTGGATCGATCCGGCGGATCTCCACAGTATTCGCCGGATAGATTCTCCCAGTTCGTCGTTGTTTGCTGCATGCTGCACAACCTGGCTATCCGCAGGACTCAGGCACTGCCACCTCACGTTGGGCCACCACCTCAGGAGGACGAGCAGGAGGACCATGAGGAGGAGGAGGAGTACCAGCCCAGAAGGGAGCCCCAAGGGCCGTCCGCCGGCGGCTTATTGAACGACACTTCTAGGCTCCCTGTCAGGGAATGGCTTGTGGCAATGAACGCACCTGAATGCAGCCGCTCCGCAAGCCCTCAGCCGGTTAACTCAACAACCACTTGAAACATGACACCTGGACAAGCTGAATAAATAAAAAGCTTTATTTAACAAACTCAGGGCCCTTCCCACATGAAACACAAAAACAGACAAGACCCCCAAAAAACAGTGAAAAACATATCTCACTCCCACAACCTGGGGAGGAGTAACAAAACTTGTCAATCCAATTGGCCTTCATCTTCGGCCTTTCCAAAATAAGCCCCCCCCCGCCTCCAGAACACAAACACCCCCATATAAAAAAAACAGTTGCCGACACCCTCTACTTGGTGTGCCGAGAGGGTGAGTCCTTGTGCAGGCTTCTCCGGCCCCTGCCCGACCTGTTGCTCCGCCTCAACCTGGGCCCTGTGGGTGTTGGAAGGCTGGGGGGAAGGCTCCTGAGGGCCACAATGCGTAACGGCAGATGCCCTTGGGGGTCGGCCTAGACGAGGTCCGGCCCTGGAGGGTCCGGCTGCTGACTGCTGCAGCTGTGGCTGGGCAGCATCAGTCTCTGCAGCAGCTCGTCGCACCTTGGCTGGGGGAGTGGCAGTGGTGGCTGCAGCAATGGGGGCAAGCTGGCTGATGCCAGGCGCTCGCTGGTCGCCAGAGACACTGGCACTCGGCCGGGCTGGCACTGCAGCAAGCGCAGCAATCTGGTGGAGGCCAGACCGCTGTGCTGCAGCAGGGCGGCGGGTGCCCTGTCGATGCTTCCATGACACAGCGAGTGTGGCAGAAGTGAGTGCCCGAACTGCCCTGTTCTGTGCCCGCATCAGATCAGCCAGTGTCTGCACGGCACCACTCACGAACTCGCGACTCGCGTCCTGTGCTGCCGCGAGTTGGTCGACACCCCTGGCCTGTGCTGCCGCGAGTTGGTCGACACCCCTGGCCTGTGAGTCCCCGAAAGCGGCCACACTATGAGCCAGGGACTCGATGGCCTGAGGCAACTGTCCCACAACCCCCATGAACTCGTTGTGGCGCCGCTCGGAGGCCGCGGACATTTCATCAAGGAGGCGCACCTCCAGTCCGGAGACGGTCCTCGCCCAGGAGGGCGGACTCTCCATCTGGGGAGAAGGCCGCCGAGCTGCCCGACCCTTCCCGCGTGCCTGGACGCCACTGGGCCCAGGAGCTACACCCCCCTGCAACACTTCCCCCCCCCCCCCCCCCCCCCCCCCCTCTGGGGAGAAGGCAGCCATGCTGCCCGACCCTTCCCGCCTGCCTGGACGCCACTGGGCCCAGCAACTGCCCTCCCCTGCAACACTTCCCCCCCCCCCCTCTGGGGAGAAGGCAGCCGTGCTGCCCGACCCTTCCCGCCTGCCTGGACGCCACTGGGCCCAGGAGCTGCACCCCCCTGCAACACTTCCCCCTGGCTCTCCTCCAGGCAAGACGTGTCCCCTCCATTGCCATCCCCTGGCGCGGATGTGGGTTCCCCCGATGTGCCGCCTTCCTCTTGGTCCTCGTCGTCCTCCTCTTCCGAGGGACTGGCACTCTCAGCTTCATGGACCTCCTCCTCACCAGCTGAAAGCAGGAAGGCACAAGAGTAGCTTTAGAGTGAGGACAGGGCGTCAGCGAGGGAGGCATGAGTGGTGGCATTATGCGCATTGGTCGGACAGTGGCAAAGGATGTAGATCTGATGCGCAAGGGGAACGAGAGAGGTCCAAACGGTCATGTCCTTACCATTGGGGCCCAGCACAGGGTCGGCATCTCCAATAGCAACGGGGCCAACCACCCGGCCACGCACGAGTCGAGCCACGCGCTCCTCCAGGTCACTGAGCTCCTGGAACTGGCCACGGCCTCCCCCGGTGACATTCCGGCTCTTCATATTCTTGGCCAGCTTGGCCTGCAAGAGAAAGGACAGCCTCTAAGTACAGTGTGTTGCCCTGTTGTTGTCTGCACTGCCTCCCATGGTCGAATAGCATGGCCAGTGTGGTGCCCTGTTGTTGTGTGCACAGCCTCCCATGTTCGAATAGCTTGGCCAGTGTGTAAAGTGCAGAAAGTGCTATTGATGATCATGCCAGTGCCATAGCTGCGGGAGGAGGGATGGCCATTAGGCCTTTGAGGTCCCTTTGCCCATAATGTGAGGTGCACATGCAAGGATGAGGAGGACACTGGAAAGGGTACTCACCCTGACCATCCGAGTGAGGTCGTTGTACTTGTTGCGGCATTGGTCCGCACTCCTGGGGACATCGCTGGTGGATGACACCCTGTGGGCGATTTCCCTCCAGGCTCTCCTGTACTTCCTCCTGGGAGCCTTCTTGCCACTGTTCGGGCACAAGATCTCTCTTCTCTTTTCAAAAGCCTTAAGCAGCACCCTCAAAGCATGCTCTGAGAAGCGCTGCGCTCGTTCACGGGCCTTCTGCATGGCTTCAGGCGCTATTTGGGTCCACCAGCAGTGTTCAGGCCTAGCTGCAGGGCTCCACTATCCAGGGCGTGGCAGCAGACAAAGTCGACCCTTCCCCCTTTAAGAGCTGGCCGGCGTCAGGGTGTCTGCTGTCAATCAAAACATGACCGCACCTGCGCTGCGCCCGGCCTCGGCGTTATCAGTCCGCACCGCCGGCTTAGCGCCTAAAGATAGGAGTGCAACGCCAGTTTCAGCGCTCGCCCAAACTCCTTGGCCAAATCTACTGAATTTCGGCGAAGTGGCCTACACTTTCCGGCGGGCGCTAACTTTAGCGCCCGCCCGACTTTAGCGCCCCAGAAGTGGCGCGACTGAATTTCTAGGCCTATATGTTTATCATCAGTTGTGAGGAAGTCACTGGAATCGATCAACAGGGACAAAGTGACTGAGCACTTGGACAGGTCTCTGTCAATATGAGAGTCAGCACGGATTTGTGAAAGGTAGGCCACGGCTGACTAATCTAGTTAAATTTTTTTGAGGAGGTCATTAGCATGGTGGATGGGGCGTATCTATAAATGTCATCTCTATGGACTTCCAATACACATTTGATAAGGATTGACGAGATTATCAGCAAAACTGAGAGCACATGGAATTGGAGGTAACCTTGTGATATGGGTTGGTAATTGATTGGGAGGTGAAAGACAGACAGTAGGGATAATGGGTTCGTTGTCTGGTGGTATGTGACAAGTGGTGTTACCCAAATGTCTGTACCAGGGCCTCAGCTTTTCACCATATATATTAATTACTTGGATGAAGGAATAGAGAGTTGTATATCCAAGTTTGCAGAATACACTATGTTAGGGGGCACAGTAAGTTGTGTAGTTGGGAGGAGGAAGTTACAAAGGGACATACATAGACAGACTAAGTGAGTGGGCAAAACTGGCAGATGGAGTTCAATATGGGGAAGTGTGAGGTCATCCAATTTGGTTCTGAGAAAGACGATTAGGAATATCTTAATGGTGAGAGGCGAAGAACAAAGGGATTTAGGTGTCCATGTGCACAAATCACTAAAAGCTAGTGCACAGGTACAAAGAGAACTAAAAAGATAATGGAATGTTGGCATTTATCTCAAGGGTGTTGGAATACAAAGTGAGAAAGTGATGCTTCATTTGTACAGAGACTTGGTTAGACCCCATCTGGAACACTGCGTTCATTTTTTGGCACTGCACCTCAGGAAAGATATATTGGCTTTTGGAGGAGGTGCAGCACAGATTCACTAGAATTTCACCAGGGCTTAAAGGGTTCATAAACTTGGTTTGTATTCCCTTGAGTTTACAAGATTAAGGGGTGATCTAATTGAGGTGTTTAAAATGATAAAAGGATTTGATTGGGTAGATACAGAGAAACTATTTTCTCTGGTAGCGGAATCAAGAACAACCATCCACAAGAACAATCGTGCACAATCTTAAAATTAGCTAGGCCAGCTCGGAGTGAAATCAGGAAGCATTTTTTCACAGTGAGGTTGTGGAAACATAGAAACATAGAAGATAGGAGCAGGATTAGGCCATTTGGCCCCTCGAGCCTGCTCCGCCATTCAATGCGATCATGGCTGATCATCCAAATTCAGTACCCGGTCCCTGCTTTCTCCCCATACCCCTTGATCCCTTTAGCCTTAAGAAATATATCCAACTCCTTCTTGAATATATTTAATGAATTGGCCTCTACTGCCTTCTGTGGTAGAGAATTCCACAGGTTCACCACTCTCTGGGTGAAGAAATTCCTCCTCATTTCTGTCCTAAATGGCTTACCCCTTATCCTTAGACTGTGACCCCTGGTTCTGGACTCCCCAACCATCGGGAACATCCTTCCTGCATCTAGTCTGTCCAGTCCTGTCAGAATTTTATAAGTTTCAGAGATCCCCTCTCATTCTTCTAAACTCCAGCGAGTATAAGCCCAATTGACCCAATCTCTCCTCATACGTCATTCCTGCCATCCCAGGTATCAGCCTGGTGAATCTTCGCTGAACTCCTTCCATGGCAAGAACATCCTTCCTCAGATAAGGCAACCAAAACTGCACACAATACTCAAGATGTGGTCTCACCAAGGCCCTGTACAACTGCAGCAAGACATCTTTGTTCCTGTACTCAAACCCTCTCGCTACGAGGGCCAACATACCATTTGGCCAACATGGAAAATTAAAACTTTCTTCCCCAAAAGGCTGAGATCAATTGACCTTTGTTCAGAAAGGATATTGAGAAAAGGCAGGTAAATGGAGTTGAGGTACTTCTTCAGGCTCCTTCTGCTGAGTGGCCTACTCCTGTTTTAAAACTTCCAACAGTCAGTCTTAAGAGCAGATTGGCAATTATACTGGAATACCTTCTTTCCTCCCAAGAAGTAGGGAATTAGGTGACCTTGCAAGATCGGGAGGGGATAGAAGCCCATGCGCAATGATCGGGAGTGGGGATAAGCCTGTGGGCAAAGATTGGGAGGGGGAGAAGCCTGTTGCGAGATCAGGATGGTGGAGAAGCCTGTGGCAAAGATTGGAAGGGGGAAGAAGGCTGTGAGCAGAGATCGGGAGGGGGGAAAAGTCTATGAAGAGTTCGGGATGGGGGAGAAGCCTGTGGAGAGATCGGGAGGGGGGGGGAGAAGCCTGTGGAGAGATCGGGAGGGAGGTAGCCGCCGAGGCTTCCTTGTGATACCCAGAGGAGCACTCCTGCCCCTCTATTAGCTATTTTAAACTTATCTTCTGGCCCGTCATCCATCTCCAGTCAGGTCTGCCTGCTGGGGGAGCAGTCAATTCCCCCCTTCTCAGGCCTTCAGCTAAAATTGCAGATTGGGTCCTGATGTCATCACCAGACCCGATCTGCATATTTAAAATAGGACCCCACTTCTTGCCTGCTCAAAAGAGCAGGTTAATATCGGGACATGGCGGGAAGGCAGTGGCATTAGAGGGGGTGAGTAACTCGCCTTATTTTAACTGCCCCCCCCCTCAATTTCTGCCAGGCGGAAGCAATTAAAATCAAGGCCAATATTTCTAAAAGAGAGCTAGCAATGTGCTCAGGAGCAATTACTTTGAAGATTTAATTAATGGAAGTAGGATGTAGGGGAGAAAAACAATTTTAACAACAGCTTAATAGAAGGTATTGATTGAAATAAAAAAAATATCGAGCTACAAAAAGAATTGGTAGTGAGTTGTGGAAAAACCCTTTCACCTCTGGAGCTTGGGTTTAAATCTTGCCCAGATTGATTGGACATAAACTGGCTGAAAGGATATTAAGTGAAAGTGGTTAAGCCTGAGGAGTAGCTTCTAAGTTAATCATCAGCTTGTGGAACAAACTGCCATCGGGTGCAATTCAGAAAATTCAGAATGGCATTATATCGATTACTGATTCAGCTAACTAGTGAGATACAGGGTTGAGATTTTTTTTTAATGGTATTGGCCTTGGAACAGAATTGTGATGAGTGGTATGGGTGATATACATGACTATATTGTCATTCCTACGTTCTCTTGAATTAACAGTCTTAATATAATTTAATGTTTAATTTAGCAGCATAAGAGATTTCCTGTGTGGAGCACCAAAGTGGAAAATCTCCCTTAACGTTTGTATTTTTACTCAGGACACAAGAATGACTGATATGACAGGTAGACAATCTAACATTGGTGCAAGTAGGTAGGGGTCTTCTGAAGCTAGTATTAGGGGCAGCATAAAACAAGCTTCACTGTACACATTTCCATCCTATTCAGGGCAGTAGAGGCAAAAACATTGGGGCTGTTCAAAATACAATTGAATGCTATGATGGGAGAGATAGGATATTAGAGGGATGTTTCAATGGCCTCTTGTTTCTTAAGTTCTCCCTACCATGTACAATCTATCCTGTTTTGGGTCTATTCCACTTATTTAATATCTTGCAAGAATGTTATTCATAAATATCACTGATAGAACAAAACTATAAAATTCTTATCCATCTCCTCCTTTCCACCACTCAATCTCTGGACTGGAGCTATCATTTCCAGTGAAATTTTTGATCATCTCACTATATTACCTATAATCTCCAGTCTTGTTCCCAACAAGTTAATTATCGAGGTCCTTTCTGAAGGAGCTAGTTGAAAAGCATCAACTGCTTGGCTGGGAATATGTTCCATAAACTTATCACTCAATGAAAAGTGATTTCTTCTAATCTCTAGGTTTGATATTTCTAAGGATACATTTATGCTGCAACTTTAATGTTGCAGTAACACTACAATGACAAGATAACAACCAACTCCGTTTGTATCTGTAACACACTCCAGATTCCTGATGGCCGCCTAAAACAGTGGTGTTAGATACCTTAAATATGTAAATAAAGGCATACTGCTTGTTTTAGGTCCCCCCGCAGAAATGTTATTGTGATGAGCGGGACAGGAGTTGGGACTATTACACTCAAGATTCTTAAGCAGGAGCTGCGACTGCTAACTAAAGTCACCCCCCCAGGATTTATCTTTGGTCTGCTGCCAGCGAGGCAAGTGGCCTAATGTTTATGTTTCTCATATGCGTAAGCTACCTGTAAAGGCGCGGTAGGTGCTGGCAGCTCACACACAAAATGTTGAGGGCCAAAGCCCAATTTGGAATGACCTTGGGTTTCTCAGTTGGGGTGCATGCTGTTTGTGCAGCGATGTGTCTGAGTCCGAAAACAGGCCCAGGTGGATTTCTACCCCATTAAATCATCATTTTTTCCATGAAAATGTTTTCAGGTTAACTGGTTTATAATTTCCAGTCTTGTGTCTCTTTTTTTTTAAATATCAAAACATTAGGGGGGGAAAATTTGGTTGATTAGCCCCAAGCAACTAGTGCTCGGGCGCGGCGATGTTTGCGCCGCTCGCGAAATTGACCAGACATTTTGCGGCGGCGCTAAACACTACTGCCACGATCTCCTGCGCCCACAGATTGTGATATCAGTCGAGCATGCAACGCCCCGGTAGCGCCCCAGACTGGATATTGAGTGGCGCCCCTGCCTTTCCGCCTGCCGCTAGCAACGACAGTTGGAGGGGAACGTTTTGCAGTCGGGAAGGGACTGGGGGAGCGCTATTTAAAGGTGGCCGCTTCCTGCTTTTTTTTTGCCGGTGACATTTTTGCACCACGCATTCTGAGACACGTCTGGAGAGATTCAACGCTGTGAGAAGGAGTTTTGGGTACTGAGCAGCACTTTGCAGGTTCATTTTGATTTGACCTTCCTTGCATCGATTTAGAAGAGACTATGGGGGCTGCACTCTGAGATCTTTCCCTGGGCCTCTCCATTATTCTTTCCAGCAGAATTGATGTACAGGTCTCTCCAGGCCAAGATTCAAGGCTGCAATGAGCAGGTTGTGGCTGGAGAGCAAGATCGACCTTCCCCTTTAAGAACTGGCCAGCGCCAGTGTGTTCCATTGCTAACTGACATCATATGAGCTTCGCCAGCGCTCTGAGGTAGCGCCTCGCTCCTTGGTGTTAGCGCCTTAAGTGAGGTGTATAGCGCCTGATTTAGCGCTCAAATCACCTCCAGCGGCGCTAGAGGCCAAGTTTGCAGTCGGAGGCGATAATTAGAGCCAAGCACTAAACTTTGCGCCTGGACGATAATTGTGCCCCAAACGGGGCGATACCGAATTTCTCCCCCCAGGTATCTTCCAGGTAGACTTTTATGTAGACTGTTTCTCAATCAATGCCAATATTCCCTTGAGTATAGAAGATTAATGGGTGATCTGAGGTGTTTAAAATGATAAAAGGAGTCAATTAGATAGATAGAAACTATTTCCTCTGGTGGGGGAATCCAGAACAAGGGGACACGATCTTAAAATTAGAGCTAGGCCATTTAGAAGTGAAATCAGGAAGCACTTTTTTTACACAAAGGATAGTAGAAATCTTGAATTCTAGCTCCCAAAAGCTGTGGATGCTGGGGGAATTGGAACTGAGAGCGATAGATTTTTGTTAGGGAAGGATAAATGGAGTTGAGGTACAGATCAGCCATGATCTAACAGGCTCGAGTGGCTGAATGGCCTACTCCTGTTCCTAATAAATTATAAGTCTTACGAAACTCTGGTGGTGCTGCTGATGGCACATCTGTTTTAGCAAGATTTTCTTTTTGTTAGCCATGCGTGGAAGCCCATCACTATGCTTGAGACTTTCCAAATCAAACCGGAGAAATCCACCTCAGCAGATTTTCTATTTGTTCAACATGGAGTTCACGCTTTCTCCCCATTGGAACACGCTTCACTTTCCTAAGCTCAGAAATTTTAGACACATATCTCTAGTACTAACGCTTAGTGACCCCCAGTCCTGTAGAGGTACTGCTGGAGTTTAACTGGTTAGACCCATGCTACTTACCACCTCTGCATTGGTAAAGTGTCTCACTGTTTGTCCAGGTAGAATCATCTTAATGTTTGCAAGATTATCTGGAGCAGACTGGGAAGACTTTGGGCCCTGCTTATAGGTTTGCCACTCCAGGAACTATAAGTGAGCCAAACTGACTGGTGAATAATCAACAGTACCCTAAAATACTGTAAACCTGTCTGGTTCATGTATCAGATTACTGCATCTGCCACAGAGGATCAACTCTGTTCAAATTTCCCATTTGGAACCAACTAAAACCCAAAAACTACTCTGATTATTTATTTTATTCTTCTTCCTCCTCCTCCTCTCCCCCCCCCCCCCCCAAACACACACAGCCTAAATCCAAGGAAGATAGTCAGTTAGCTGTTAGACAACTGACAAAGTTTGAGCCCTAACTTGGCAGACAGCAGACACCAGAAATTCCTCCTGAGTGGCACAGTGTGCAATACAACTCACTATAAAATATGTAAGCACATTTCCACCACTCTCCTGACCTCAACCTGCTCGGACACCATACCCCATCAAACCATGGTTCTACCTGTTTGAAGTGCAGAGCTTCAGCAGAACCCAAGACAGATGGGCTATATTCATATAGCTAGCTTAGGAATTTGGCACCAACTGCACCAAAAGGCTAGCATCCCCTTTAAGATGCTGAGCAACAAATTGATGTAAGCCGGAGCTCTCCTTCCTTGCAGTCATTTCAACTTCTTATCACAAATCCACGTTGTGGTTTGGTCTTGAATCTTGCACATGTTAGTGAGATAGTCTATCTGTTACTTCAGATACCTTCTAGTCTTTCTATGTTATCTGTATAAGATGAATTCCAGACATTTTTTTCCTTCCTTTAAAATCTAAAGCAAGTATTAAATGAGTTTAAAAATCAAACTTATTCAGAGCTTCAATTTACTTAATGTTAAAACTATTACCCACCAATACTTCTCTGTGCAGTGAACAAATGCTATTTGCACAAATGTAAATCTTAAGGTTATACACCATATTACCTGTATTCCAAACCCTTTTGCAACTGGAAGCACGTGGGGTGAACCAGCTCTGTTTACCCAAAACGAATAAACCGAATAATTTGGCCGAGCCAAACTTGTGAAAAGAGAGTTTATACATGTATAACTCTCGGAACAAATGCCGTGTTCATCACATTACAACATTTAGGATTTTTTTTAAATGTCCTGTCTTGATGTAGGGATGGGTGTAGATAACTGGGTTTTCAGTTGATTAACTGTACTTACATCATAGAAGTGTCAACATTTAGCGATCAATTTAACAAGAAATCTTTTGGTCTAGATTGGGACCATCAGTAAATATTTAACTACAATAAATGCTATAAAAGACACAGGAAAAGTGATATTAGAATTATAAATGGGTATGATTACCACATTTTACCAAGAGACAAGTCCACATATAACTAGTTGGTTATGTTGGCTGTCTTATAAATAATCTTCAAAACTAATTTGCTTTGCAGCTTGCTTCATTTGTAAACTCGTGTGGTTACTGTAACATTATTGACTTTTTCTATGTTGATTACAATGGCAGTTCCATAGAGTCAGGTTTAAAAGTAGGTTTCAAGATGGTCTTTTTAACTTCATGTGAACTTAGCTGTTAATAGTATTACATGTAAATATAATTTTGGATGCATTGTAATTCTCCATTAATTTTATTGTAGCTTCAGGAAATTTTTAGAAGGAAAAATGAGAAACGCGGGAGAAGAGGTGATGATGAGGAAAAGTCTGCACAGGTGGTAAGCACATACATTACTTGTTTTTTTGATCTGTGAGGAAGGTGGCTATTTAAAAATGATATCAACACCAGCTTAACCTTAATAGTATCACTTTCGTAATGTTAATTTATCTTCAAAAACCTAGCTGTTTCAAATATAAATCATATTTAACAGATCAAGGCTCTAGAATAAAAAGAGAAAGTACTAATATTAGACCTAGGGGTTCAATTCTATTCTGCCTGTCTGGTGTAATCTGAGAATGTGCTAGTGTGACTGATTGGATGTTCTAATTGCTTTGTCTTTCCTTTTCCTTTTTCTCATTTGCTGACTACAATCTGTAATTTGACACCACACCATATGACATGTAAGAATCTGCAACTTTTTGGTTATCAATATGCTCCTACTCACAGTGTATGTATTGTTCCTTCATTATATCTAGAATATTAAATTGTGCAGGATGCATTGTAGTAGCGTACCGCTTGAGCATCAAAATATAACGTGAAACTTGATTAACAACATGCAGTACTCCAAATCTATCCTTTAGTTTCAAAGTATTTGAACTCTACTTTACAATTTTCGATATAATACATCTATAGAAAATAAGTTCTGCATAAGCTCTGATGAACATGGTAAACTAAATTCTGTATTTAAAAGATTGAACTGAATTGTTGAATTCTAACTTTTCCTATAATTATTCACAAAAAAGTGCAATAACACTTGTATACCTTTCAAAGATTATGGTTGGGTCTGATAACTATGTAAAGGATAATGAAATCATTATGTAACGGAGCTGGTTAATAGTAAACTTCCAGTAAATGCCATTGAGAGTGCATTTATAAGATGAAAAGAGTGTTTTGATCATATGTTGGGGAGGTGAAAAACTGGATCAAGTAAAGATGGGGAAATCCCAGTGCCTGAGGAAAGTAATCTGAGCCAGATATTCCATTTGCATTTTCACCACATTGAGCAGATGGGAAAGATAAAAATTGTATACGTGCAAGTTTAACAAAGAAACAAAATGGTAATTATTTCAGATCTATATTTTATATAAAAAGTCTCCATACATTTTCAAACATCTCATCGTATCAGGTAACCATGTGACATTTCATGTACTTATCAGCAATATGGTTATCAGGGACCAGTTACCCATTCTGAGCCTGACTCTGCAAACAGACAGACTCACCCACCCAGACAATTTCAGTGATGAGCCAACTATACTACTCTCACCTTGAGCTAGTTTCTCCTTTCCTGGACTCCTTCCCAATGGGTCACCTCAGTGTAGAGCTGTCATTGCCACAGTGTAAGGCAGCACCAGCTTCCCTTGACTCCTCACCTGGCCTTCTCCATCATTGTCTGGGTCTCTCCTCTTGTCATCTGTGCTCCCTCTCAGCTCCAGGCCCTGGCATCTCCATTCCTTCTCAGCCCCACTGGCAGCCTCTCTGCTCCGTTCCAGCCACAGGCCCACTTGTTTCTCTTTGTACCATACATGTTGCAGTAGCTTCTAGGCTTGCCCATAATCCAGTGCATCAGTGACAGGAAGATCACCAGCCAACAGGAGAAGTACATGACAACCTATGGCAGGAAGATCCATATTGCAGCCCGTTTGCCACATGTGACCCACAAGTCCCGGCAGTCTGCCTACAAAGCCCAGGCAACTCAGTTCTATTTGCACTTGCATTACTTCTGATTTGTCATGTTTACATTTCATGGGCGTGGAGGTTTGGAGACCTGTTCTTGGAGCTATTGTCTCATTGGTGAAAAATCCTAAATCAGAATACCAGGATCTGTTATTATCTGCAGTTTAAGGTATTTGCAAATTAATAGGAACAATGATTTATACCTTAGAGCCTGCAAGGCTCTATGGTATATGCCTAAGTGCTACAAAGACAAAACGCTTGGAGACTCTTTGCTTAGACCCTGGTGTCTACTTCCTTCTGGTTTGAGCCCCAATCTCTTCACTCCTTTATAGTCATAGACCGTGTTCTCCCCACTCTCTTCTGGTCTGAGCCCTCTGATTTCTTTCTCATCTTACTGTATTACAGCAACTCCTAGATGGGCCAGTACCAACTGGATCCGTTATTGTAGTTCCAGCAGTATGTGGATCACAACCCAGGCCTCCTGCTAGGACATGGTCAGATGAGATTTCTGCATCTAGCTTCTGTCAGAGGAAAAGAAATGAATAAGAAACCTAGAGAAAAAGTGTAAGATATATAGGCGGGAGACAGAAAATCTTAGATTGAAAGGCAGAGCACCACGGAGAGAATGACAGACATACAAGAGAGAGGAGATGGGGAAGAAGAGACTTACAGAAATAGGGAAAAGTAGGAAAGACTCAAGACAAATACAGAGAAAGGAAGACAGACTAGAAAGACAAAATTAGGACCGAGATGGAACGAATTAATGCATTTGTGCATGAGACGAACAGAGACATGAATACAGGAACAGTGAATACAATGGGGATAACCAGTAATTTGACAATTATTTTGATTTAAAAGTTATACTATATATAACAATTAATTAATTCTAATTCTTTATATGCTTTAAAAGCTCAAAGCAATAAATATATGTTCAAGTACATTTAATGTCAGTCATCATTATTTAGTTTTATTATTTTATGAAAATTACTGAAGTTTTTCTTTTATGCCAAAAGACTTGACATGGATGCCATTGTTAGTGCTAGAGGTTTTGAAGCCAATGTTGGCCCTAAAATGTTCCAATTTCCACACCTTTGTCTCATCTCCTTAGTCTTGTCTGATATATTTGTGTTCCATACCTAACAGCATATAGAATACATATGATGGCACCTTATTTGTCCAGTTAATTTTGAATCTGGGAAAGTGAGCCCAGATTCTTGTGTGAAGGGAGAAGAATAAACATAGATGGTCTAAAAAAAAATCTCAAAGGGGAATTAATAGAACAAAGTTAATTTTGACACTTTTTGTTAAGATCAAGGAAAATAGTGGCTTATTGGAAGACTGACAAGTCCTGTTCATAAATAACTCCCCAAATTACACTCTCATGCATATATCATAGCTATATTCTTGCCATATATAGTGTTTTTTTTATTTAAAAGCACACTCTCCTTTTAAATTCTCTCCACCATGAAGCGTTCCTGGGACAAGAGAACCTATCGCAATAGGAAATCCACAAGAGTGATCAAGTTCTTTGCTTCCTTCCTCCATCCCACATGCTTGTCTCTTTGACAGCCTAGCAGAAATGCAGAGCTTTCCATTTGGAGAATAACAATCAAAACATGTATCCTACCACTCTGGTACAGTGGCCGCGATTTCGCCGACCAAGGCAGGTCCAGGGTGGCCGGGGTCGGTGTCGCGGTCCCAGCCCGCTGCCTATTGTAGCCCACACACTCCAAATGATTTTACGTTAATAGGGCTTGTTTACCCTGCCCTGTGAGGTTCCCAGACTATTAAGAAGCTGGTCTGATGATGTCATTTGATGATGTGCCATCAGCCGGTTTCCTTAAAGGGGCCATGTCCAAATTGATCTTGACAGTTCTGCTGTCAGTGTTCTACAGCATTGAGGTGCTGTAAACACTGACGAGCACTGCACAAAGCTGATGCTTATGGAGGGAGTCACAACACACAGGGAGATTGTCTTCCCTTCCCATGGGTGGAAGAGACCTCCCCAGGAGATCAACGCAGCCTGATTGCACATCGCACAGGAGGGAACAAGCAGGGATGTTGTCAGGAGGACCAGGATGCAGTGGCACAAGCCTTTCAATGATCTGAGTACATCACGAAACGTTACTGCCAAGCCACACTCAACTTCATCTTGCTGTGCCACTCATCACATCCCCATCATTCTGCCTTCCCTACCCTACTCCTGCACATCTTTACTCACACCAACTTACCTTGCACCTCCACCCATCCCTCTCTAGCTACATTATCACTTCCCCATCTCACTAGCCACTCCTCACACTCGCCCTCATCCTACTGCAAGCATATGAACTAACAACACACAAGGGTAGGCACTTGGGTGGTTTAGCCAATGTTCATGTAAATTTTCTGTTCATGTGTTGTCAAACATTGAAATCTTTATTTTCAACACTTTCCCTTATTGGACAGATCTGTGCTCACCTTTGGAAGTGTCTTAGTGAGTTCCAGTGAATGTTGAGACATAACTTCCCCCTCTCCCCAATTGTGATGAGTGTGAAAGGAATGGCTTGGACATTCTTCTCTTCTTAGGCAGTCCCTCGGAACCGAGGATGACTTGCTTCCACATTAAAAATGAGTTTGCAGGTGACTGAGGAGTCCAATGCGGGACCTACAGTCTCTGTCACAGGTGGGGCAGACGGTGATTGAAGGGGTGGGTGGGGTGCTTGGGTTGACGTGCGCTCCTTGTGCTGCCTGCGCTTGGCTTCCGCTTGCTCCCGGCGAAGAGACTCGGTGTTCGGTGCCTTCCCGGATGCTTCTACTCCACTTTGTGCGGTATTGGGCCAGGGATTCCCAGGTGTCGGTGGGGATGTTACACTTTTTCAAGGAGGCTTTGAGGGTGTCCTTGGAGCATTTCCTCTGCCCACCTGGGGCTCTCTTGCCGTGTCGGATAAGATGCCTGTGCATGAATTCTTTTAACGTGGGGTGGCTGTTGCACACCAGCTACCATATGGGCTTGACAGAGCAAGGTCTTGGTCCAATGGCAAGGGGATCCAAGACAATTGGAGACCAGGCTCTGCTACAATGGCCTAGCACACACGCACAAACATACTCCTACTGTGGCTTAAACATTATAGCCATGGTGTGGAGATGCCGGTGTTGGACTGGGGTGAACATATGTAAGAAGTCACACAACACCAGGTTATAGTCCAACAGCTTTATTTGAAATCAGGTGACGAAGGAGCAGCGCTCCGAAAGCTTGTGATTTCAAATAAAGCTGTTGGACTATAACCTGGTGTTGTGTGACTTCTTACATTTAAACATTATAGGTATGCTTTATGGTGCTGGTGTGGGGTGGTGTCAACCTGGTGCATCATAGAAACATAGAAGACAGGAGCAGGAGTAGGCCATTCGGCCCCTCGAGCCTGCTCCGCCATTCAATGAGATCATGGCTGATCATCCAAATTCAGTACCCTGTCCCTGCCTTCTCCCCATATCCCTTGATCCCTTTAGCCTTAAGAAATATATCTAACTCCTTCTTGAATATATTTAATGAATTGGCCCCCACTGCCTTCTGTGGTAGAGAATTCCATAGGTTCACCACTCTGTGGGTGAAGAAATTCCTCCTCATCTCTGTCCTAAATGACTTACCCATTATCCTTAGACTGTGACCCCTGGTTCTGGACTCCCCGGCCATTGGGAACATCCTTCCTGCATCTAGTCTGTCTAGCCCTGTTAGAATTTTATAAGTTTCAATGAGATCCCCTCTCATTCTTCTAAACTCCAGCGAGTATAAGCCCAATTGACCCAATCTCTCCTCATACGTCATTCCTGCCATCCCAGGTATCAATCTGGTGAATCTTTGCTGCACTCCCTCCATGGCAAGAACATCCTTCCTCAGATAAGGCAACCAAAACTGCACACAATACTCAAGATGTGGTCTCACCAAGGCCCTGTACAACTGCAGCAAGACATCCTTGTTCCTGTACTCGAACCCTCTCGCTACGAAGGCCAACATACCATTTGCCTTAACCGCCTGCTGCACCTGCATGCTTACCTTCAGCGACTGGTGCACAAGGACACCCAGGTCTCGTTGCACTTCCCCTTCTCCCAATCTATTGCCGTTCAGATAATCTGCCTTCCTGTTTTTGCCACCAAAGTGGATAACCTCGCATTTATCCACATGATACTGCATCTGCCATGCTTCTGCCCAATCACCCAATCTGTCCAAATCATGTGGCAGCCAGGGTGTACAGCATCAAGTGAAGTAAATCTGGCCATGGTGATGCCATCGCTGGCCTCCCGGGCAGCAGTGTGGTCGGGTGCTGATGCCCTGTGTCCTGTGCAGCATCAGGTGGTTGCGGAGAAGGTTGGTATTGTTGTTGGTGTGCTTGGTGATGTTGGTGTTGGGACAGATCATTCAGAGGACCAAGGTGAGATTTTTTTCAAGGGCACCGATGTTGCTGGAATAGATGGCAGAAGCGATTTGTCAATGGTGAGAGATCTTGCTCCAAGGAGGTGACAGTGGATAGAGAGTTTACTTCAAACATTTCCAAACTGCATACAGCTCAAAAGTGTCTTCCAAGTCCTGAAGGCTCAAGCTTCTGACATTGGAAAGTGACCAGCTGTGAAATGGTAGCTTTCATACCACTTTTGCAGCTGTCACCTATTCACAGCAATGGGGAGACATAAGAACCCGACCTACTTACCTGACGTAATCTCTGAATGACGCGAACCTCATTTAAAAAAGTGGTAAAATAGAAATAGGCTGGCAAAATAATAGTTAACAAGCATTTAACTATCTTAAATGCCTCCCCCGCCGCTTGGTGTTGGGTCTGTTCTGAAATCGCAGACCCAACACTTTGGAAACTTACATGAAGGTGGGTTCGGAGCGGGCTCCCAACCCACTGTCAATCATTTCAATTTTGACAGCAGACACGCCTCCGAACCCGCCCTCTGAGCGCCGGCAAAATCGCGGCTAATGTGTTTGAACTACACAGCAGTTTATTGAAATATTAAATTCTGTCTCCATGAACTTGGCTGGGAAAGCAGCTTATTTAATTATGGACAATTGTATTATTTGCCCCCAGTTTTAATTTTCTTCTACGTGGTTGTACACAAAGAGAAGAAATAACAATCTGTGTTTAAAGTGTATGTGATATACTTAAAAACCTGTTTTTTTAGTTCGTATTTCCATTTCAAAATAATGAAAAAACAATTGATACTATAATTTGTTTAATTTATTGCTGTCTTGTATGGAACTTTCACTATACCTAGTTGATGATGTTGAACCTTACAACAATTATACCTTTTCAAAACTCTGCAGATGTTAAAAAAAGATCCCCCAGATCATACCACAGACCGAAGTTACTGGGATACACTGAGACGTAACACCAGCCAAGCACTCTTTTCAGACCTTGCAGAGGTACAGAACTATCTGTGAAGTCACAAAGCTGAAGGGTTTTATTAATTTATTTGTTTCAAATGCATTTTACTTGGAATGTATTTATACTGTCATTTCTTTGTTTTGCAAAGCACAAATGGCAGTACAACTATGAAGTCAGGTTCCAAGACTTGAGGGCTATGCAATATAGTGGCTATATTACTAGGCTAGTAATCAAAAGTCTGAACTAATAACCCAGAGAATCAAATCCCACAATGGCAGTTTGGGAATTTGAATTCATTTTTTTTTTTTGATAATAAAAAGCTGGTATAAGCAAAAGCATGAAGCTGTTGGATTGTCATAAAAACCCAACTGGTTCATTACTGTCCTTTAGGGAAGGAGACCTACTGTCCTTCCAGTCTGGCCTATAAGTGACTCCAGCTCCACACCAACATGATTGACTCTTAATGGCCTTCCTAAGTGGCCTAGCAAACCAGTCAATTATATCAAACTGCTACTCAGCAGTTTAAGAAAAAGACCCACCATCACCACCGTCTCAGGTCAACTAGGGATGGACAGTGTAATAATACCTATATTTAAGAAGGGGAATAGAACATGTCCAGGGTATTATAGACCAGTCAGCTTAACTTCGGTGGTAGGAAAAGTGGAATCCCTACTAAAGGAGAGACTAGAAGAACATCTAGAAACGATAAGTATAGTAATGAATAGTCAGCATGTATTTCGAAAGGGAAAATCTTGCTTGATCAACTTTATTGAATTTTTTGAAGAGGTAACAGAGAGAGTAGACAATGGTAATGCAGTAGATGTAATTTATCTAGATTTTCAAAAGGCCTTCAATAAGGTATCACATAATAGATTAATGAATAAGGTCAGAGAATGCGAAGTAAGGGGACAAGTAGTAGAATGGATTGCTAGTTGGCTTCAGGACAGAAAGCAGAGAGTAGGAGTAAAGAGTAGCTATTCACAGTGGCAGAAGGTGGGTAGTGGTGTTCCACAAGGATCAGTGAATGGACCACTGCTGTTCACAATTTACATTAACGATTTAGACTTTGGAACCAAAAACACAATTTCTAAATTTGCGGATGATACCAAATTTGATAGTCAATACTGAGGAGGACTGCAACAAATTACAGGAGGACATTAATAAACTTGCAGAATGGGCAAATAATTGGCAAATGAAATTCAACACATATAAATGTGAGCTATTACATTTTGGCAGGAAGAATAGGGGGTCATTTATCACTTAGAGGGTGCAAGTCTAGGTGGGGTAGAGGAACAAAGGGATCTCAGAGTACAAATACACAAATCACTAAAAATTGCGCCATAGGTTAGCAAGGCAATAAATAAAGCAAATCAAGCACTAGGGTTTATTTCTAGAGGGATAGAATTGAAAAGTAGGGAAGTTATGCTAAACCTGTATCGAACCTTGGTTAGACCGCAAAGAGTATTGCGTGCAGTTCTGGTCGCCATATTATAAAAGGGATACAGAGACACTGGAGAGGGTGCAGAGCAGATTCACAAGGATGATACCAGAAATGCGAGGATATACATATCAGGAAAGGATGAACAAGCTGGGTCTCTTTTTGAAAAAAGGCTGAGGGGTGACCTAATAGAGGTCTTTAAAATTATGAAAGGTTTTGATAGAGTGGATACAGTGAGAATGTTTTCACTTGCAGGGAAGAGCATGACTAGAGGCCATCAATATAAGATAGTCACTATGAAATCCAATATGGAATTTAGAAGAAACTTCTTTACCAAAGAGTGGTGAGAATGTGGAACTCGCTACCACAGGGAGTGGTTGAAGCGAATAGTATAGATGCATTTAAGGGGAGGCTGGACAAGCATATGAGGGAGAAGGGAACAGAGGCTAACGCTGATAGATTTAGATGAGGAAAGACGGGAAGAGGCTCGAGTGGAGCATAAACGCAGGAATGGACTGGTTGGGCCAAATGGCCTGTTTCTGTGCCGTATAGCCTATGTAATCCTGTGTAATAAATGCCAAACTTGCAAACAATGCCCACATCTCATGTTTAAAAAAGATCTGACTCCAAAATGCAATTATATTAGAAGCAACTCCATAATGCTCAAGCAGTTGGTTTAAATTTATAAACTTTTAAAAAATATAATGGTTTTTAGAGTTGGTGCTTCCCCCAAGTGCTCAAAACAGCCAAACCTTGATGTCTGAGAACAGAGTTCTGCATAAGCAAGCTTATATGCTTCCGATGAGCATTCTCATAGAAGTATGTGTGCAATACACAGCCTGTAGTATAATGGCAATCTTGCAGGCTGCAAACTATTCTCATAGCTACCAGCCGCATGTCAGTTTATCCAAAGCTTTAATCCCCTTTATTGTACTATTTATTTTAATTATAGCTTATGTATTTTATTCTTTCCACAATATGACGAGCACTTTTAGAATGTATTGGCTTTAGAAATGTTTATTTCCACTTGAGCGTTTTATTACATTAAAGGCACTATATAAATATATAAGTTGTTAATTACATTGTTGATGAGCATAGTATGAATTTCTCCATATGTATCATTACTGTGTGTTTAAAGTTAGATTTTGGTAAAGGAGTCACCTAGTACTTTTGGTGCTGTACCACGCAGTGGTAGAATATATGCTTCACTGTTGATTTAATAACGAAAGATCCCAAATCAGAGAGGTGCAAAGTGGAAAATTGGAGGCAAGTTACCCATCCTACTCGCTTACCGCCCAGTGACTATTGACAAAAAATAGTAACACCTTGGAGTCATACAAAAATCAGAGCTTGAACAGGGCTGGGCAAGACACTCAAAATAAATCTAAAATGCCTCCAAATAAGTATAAGTACTAGGATTAAAACTAATTAATATAGGACAAGCACTAATTAGAAACATAGAAACAGAGAAGATAGGAGCAGGAGTAGGCCATTCGGCCCTTCGAGCCTGCTCCGCCACTCAACGAGATCATGGCTGATCATCCAAACCCTAGCACCCGGTCCCTACACCGACAGCCATCCCACCCCTATCCCCGTAACCCCACGTATTTAATCCCCCCTAACACTAAGGGTCAATTTTTATCATGGCCAATCAACCTAACCCGCACATCTTTGGACTGTGGGAGGAAACCGGAGCACCCAGAGGAAACCCACGCAAACACGGGGAGAATGTGCAAACTCCACACAGACAGTCACCCGAGGCCGGATTTGAACCCGGGTCCCTGGCGCTGTGAGGCAACAGTGCTAACCACTATGCCACCGAAGTAATACCAATAAAGTAAATATACAGGAAACTCTCATTTAAACGGCACCTAAATATGCGGAATTCTCTATTAACCGGCAAAATTCTCGCTCCGAAAACAACACCTCAATAACTGGCAATGTGTCCGAGTCTGAGTCTCCCGCGGTGGCCGAGTTAGTCAGTGGGGGTAGTTCTCCAAACTGCCACTACTCGGCTTCTTGGCACTGTCGGAAGTCGGAACACCTCAAAACCCCTGTAACAGGAGTCTGACTCTCCCGCGCTGCCGGTAGTCTCTTCTGATCCGCCATTTTACAGGGGTACTGTGTGTCTCCTACGCTGCTGGTAGTCATTGCATTGCATTATGGAAATCCCAAAAGTTGGTCCAAGCAAAAGGAAGAGAGTGGTGTTAACTTTAAAACAGAAAATCGACATATGCCAATGCCTAGAAAGGGGAGAGAAGCGTATCAACATTATGAATGAATTCAAAATCGGTTCATCAACAATCTACGACATCAAATCGCAGAAGGATAAGCTGCTCAAGTTTTATTCAAGCTCGGAGACATCTAAGAGCGTAGAGAAACGGCGTACGCTTCGTAAGCCTAAGCTTGAAGAGCTGGATACCGTGCTTTGAGTGGTTTTCTCTTAAGTGTTCATAGGGTGTTCCGATTTCCGAACCCATGCTAATCGAAAAAGCGAAGGATTTCTACGCAAAGATGGAGCTCACTGACAAGTGTGCTTTCTCTGAGGGATGGCTAACGTGCTTCAAGATACGGCACGGGATACGACAACTCGATATTTCCGGGGAGAAGAAATCAGCTGATCACGATGCCACAGAAGAATACTGCGATTATTTCAATCGGATTGTGCGGCAACATGATTTGTCGCCAGCACAACTATACAATGCCGATGAAACTGGCTTATTTTGGAGGTTTTTGCCAGAATCAATGCTTGCTGGGGCTAGTGAGGCTAATGCTTCAGGTTACAAGAAAAATAAAGATCGTGTAACCGTGCTAACATGTGCAAACGCTGCTGGATCACACCGGGTTAAACTTCTTGTCATTGGGAAGTATAAAAATCCCCGTGCATTTGAAAATGTGAGGCACTTACCTGTTGAGTACAAAGCTCAAAGAAATGCTTGGATGGTAAGGAAATCTTTTCGAATTGGTTCCATCATATTTCTGTTCCATCTGTGAGGGAACATTTCTGTAGAATAGGGAAACCTGAAGATAGCAAATGCATTTTATTGCTTGATAATTGTAGGGCCCATCTGCATGAATCCGAGTTGGTTTCGGGAAATATTTTCACCATTTATTTGCCACCAAATGTAACTTCTCTCATACGACCCATGGACCAGAGCGTTATCCAAAATCTCAAGTGTCATTGCAAGAAAGACTTCCTACGTAAACTGATAAGCCAAGATGACAATATTCACGCATTTCAGAAGGAATACAATCTTAAAGATGCCATCTTTAATGCTGCATGTTCCTGGAACTTAGTGAAAGGTCACACTTTGAGACAAGCCTGGCGCAAATTGTGGCCTTCTGTAATGTTTGCTGAAGGTGGTTCTTCAGAGGAGGAATTTCATGGGTTCAATGTTCGTCCCAAGAGGAGTACAGTAATGGAAATGGCTGGTATGGTGAAAACTGTACACCCAGCAAACCCTCTACATCACCTCAGTGAAAGTGATATTGAGCAGTGGGTTGATGCAGGTAGAGAAGTTGCTGTTGTGCATATGCTAAGTGATGATGATATAATGGAGAATGTTTTGAATCCAAAGAAAGAAAAGGAAAGTGAGATGGAAAGTGAAGAGGATGAGATTTCTGAAGAGATGATGATTTCTTGGGCTAAAGCTGCAGAAGGATTTGCTTTATTCCTCAATTTTGCTGAAAGGCATCCTTGCTATTCTGCCCAAGAAGTTATGCACCTCTGTATTCTGCATTCCACCTTTCTACAAAAAAGGCAAGAGTCCACTAAGCAAGCAGATATCCGGGACATGTTTAGGAAAGCTTCCAAAAGAGTTGAAGCAGTGGAAGTGCCTGAAGAATCTGTTGAAGTGCATGATCCTGATGACCCAGCTGACATGGATATTCCTGATGAACCAGTTGACTTGGAATAAGTGTACAGTCAACCACAGTACTTTATACCGTACTGTACTGTTGTTTATAAGTTTTGTTTTACTGTTAAGTAATTAAAGAGTTATGGATTACCCTCAACTGGCAGTACTGTACTTAATCAAGCATCTTCCACCATCCATTTAACACAACATTCTGTAGGTGAGTACCCAATTATTGTATACTGCACATTTCTTTATTTTTTTTATTTTTCTTTGTTTAAAAATAGCCTCGGTAGATAACCCTCTCCATCATCTGGAAATTTTGATAAACCGGCAACACGTCGGTGCCAGATTAAAAAAAAGTTTCCTGTGTAAAGAAAATTATAACACTGAACCAGGGAAATAGCTCAAAATACTTAGAAATGTTTGTGCAACCTGGGTACAAAATCTGATGCAAAATATCAGTACCAATACTAAGGAGGCAGAGACAACGGGCTAGATTTTCGGGGCGCCATCAGGCGGGGTTTCAGGCATGTGGGGGGGGGGAAATCCCGAATTTGGGGGTCCCGACACCATCCCGCCCAAAACCCCGCCCCACGTAAGTTTCAGGGGCGGCGGGTACCCGCCCCGCACTGGGACCCGCCGAAACCAGGCGGGAAGGGATTAGTGCCAATTAACTGCCTGTTAACAGGTAGTTAACAGGCAGTTTTTAGCCTAATCCCTATTTTGAGGGGTTTCGTGTGGGTTTCCTGACGGCTCCAAACTACGCCAGGTTAGAGCAGGCGGGCCGTCGAGTTGGAGGGGTCGCGATGTCGGCGCTCAGGTGAGTGATGGGTGCATGAGTTTGGTGTGTCTAAAGTGTGTAAAGAACTTTTACTTACCTGTACTTACCTTAACGGCCTTTCTTCCTATAGGCGTTGGGAGTCCATCACTCAGCCGGAACTGAAAGCTGAATGGCTGCGATCTGTCAAAAGTGACAGCCTTCAGCTTTGAGGGCCGGTGAGAGTTCTAACTGAGTCTGTGCAGAATGACTCAGCTTAGAACTCAGAGTGTCAGTGTTTCACAGCTTCAAACAGCTGTGAGACACTGATATTTCATCTGTCAAGAACTCTTGACAGATGAAATTTCAGTCTGTGACGTCACCTGTTGCCGGGTGGCCCTTAATTGGCCTGCTGAGCCCGCTGGGCGGGCTCAACAAGGTCAATCAAGGGAAAATCGTGCGGATTGGCCAGCCGTTGAAGTAGGCAGGTCAAAAATCCGAAAGGGGAACTCCCGCCTTCTTCCCAACAGGTTCGGCAAAATCTACCCCCACGCATCTAGATCTGTAACATTTAAACAAAGAGCTGGGAAATTTGCAGGAACCAGGAAATCCTGCAGCAACAGAAGGGGAGAAAGATTGCATTAAAATAAATGTACCATCTTTACCAGTTGACTGTCAACATCACACAATAGTTAACAAGATAATTTTAAAAATTATTTTCCTCAGCCACGCATGCAGCTCCATGTTTTCATCCTGCCTTTTGCAGTTTTGTACTTGCTAAAAAGTACTGTCAAGTAAGTTGTTCCATATTTACCATTGTAAGATAACGGCAGATGATAGAGACCATGCAGGACGTATGGAACATATCAGATTTTCGAATTTCAGTTCTACATGTGCATAGGTCCCTGAAGGTGGCAGGACATATTGAGAGAGTGGTTAGCAAAGGCTATGGGATCTTGGGCTTCATAAATAGAGGTATTGAGTACAAAAGTAGAGAAGTTATGCTGAACCTTTATAAAACGCTGGTTAGGCCACAACTGGAGTATTGCATCCAGTTCTGGTCCCCACACTTTAGGAAAGATGTGAAGGCACTTGAGAGGGTACAGAGGAGATTTACCAGAATGGTTCCAGGGATGGGGGATCTTAGCTACAAGGACAGGTTGGTGAAGCTGGATTTGTTTTCATTAGAGCAAAGGAGGTGGAGGGGTGATTTGATAGAGGTATACAAGATTATGGCGGGTTTGGATAGGCTAGACGGGGAAAGGCTGTTCCCACTAGTTGATGGTACAAGGACTAGGGGGGCACAGATTCAAGGTTTTGGGCAAGAGATTCAGGGGGATGTGAGGAAAAAAAAATTTACGCAGCAAGTGGTGAGGACCTGGAACTCACTGCCAATGAAAGTGGTGGAAGCGGACATGCTCAAGGGAAGACTGGATAGGTACTTGAGGGAAATAAACTTGCAGAGCTACGGGGATAGAGTGGGGGAATGGGACTGACTGGATTGCTCTACAGAGAGTCGGTATGGACTCGATGGGCCGAATGGCCTCCTTCTAAGCTGTTATGAGTATCGGGGCAAATTCGGTGCTCCTTTTAGCGCCCCGAAAAAGTTAGTGCCCCCGCACCTGAAATTCACTTGTAGCGCCCCAAGAGGGAGGCGGGGCGCTACTGGAAGCGCCCCCACCTCCCTCTTGGGGCGCTGCGAGTGAATATCGTGGCGCTGCGGCACGTCACACCGCAGTACTGCAGGTCTTCCTCCCCTTATTAAAGGGGAGGGGCCAAGCTGGGCCGCCAGGGATCGGAGTACCAGCAAAAGAGCCCGGCACTCAAGAGGAGTGCTGGGCTCACGGAGCGCAGCCTGCGGGGGGGTTTCGCAGGAGGCCAGGGACAGCATTGGGGGCAGGTGCTGCTTTTAGTGGCAGTAAGTCAGGGGACACTACCGAAGATTGCGGCTGGGGCGCGAGTGGGTCGCATCCCCACACGGCTCTAATGGCTACCGCCTCCGCTAACCTCCCGCTGAATTTCGTGGGAGGCGTTAGCGGCGCCGTGCCTGGGCGTTCGTTGCTTTGCTAATGGGAGGCGTAAATCAACCGAATTTTTCCCCCCATGACTCTTATCACATGCATTCAGGAGTCCTTTATCTTAACACACCTAGCTAAGACTAGACCAAATTTTTACCATTTCCATCTAAGGTTTTCTAAAATGCTTAATTTAATTCACCTCTGAACCATCTTACATTGTCTGGTCCAAAGCATTTTAATAGTTACACCCTGAGTCAGTCGAGATGGAATTACAGTGCAACTCAAATGGAATAAGTTAACTACTTCTTGCCAGAGTCATCCAAGCTATTAATTAAATGATACAATTTTAAAGTAGGTGCAGGAACAGAGAGACCTGGGGGTTCACATACACAAATCTTTGAAGGTGGCAGGACAATTTGATGAGGCTGTTTATATAAAAAAAAAAAAAGCATATGGGATCCTTAGCTTTATTTATAAAGGCAGAGAGTACAAAAGCAAGGAATTTATGCTAAACCTTTATAAATCACTGGTTAGGCCTCAGCTAGAGTATTGTGTGCAATTCTGGGCACTGTACTTTTAGGAAGGATGTCAAGGCCTTGGAGAGGGCGCAGAGGAGATTTACCAAAATTGTATCAGGGATGAGGGATTTTAGTTATGTGGAGAGACTAGAGAAGCTGGGGTTGTTCTCCTCATAGCAGAGAAGGTTAAGGGGAGATTAATAGAGGTGCTCAAAATTATGAGGGGTTTTGATAATGTAGATGGGGAGAAACTGTTCCCACTGGCAGGAGAGTAGGTAACCAAAGGAATGAGATTTAAGATAATTAGCAAAAAATCCAGTGGGGAAATTAGGAGAATTTTGTTTTATGCTGCGAGTTGTTATGGTCTGGAATGCACTGCTTGAAAGGATAGTGGAAGCAGATTCAATTGTAACTCGAAGGGAAATTGGATTTATACCCGAGAAGTAAAAATTTGCATGGCTATGGGGAAAAAGCAGGGGAGTGGGTAGCTCTTTCAAAAAGCGACATGCTCCTCTACTTCCTGATCGAACTCCTCTGAGGTGGATGGACCTGAGCAACTGCTCCGTAGTAGTTCAAGACGATGTGATGGGTGCGTGGTGATGTGCTTGGACTGTGTCTTCTTGAGTGGTTCAACCTTGGTTCTTCATTAGGACCTGAGAAGACACAAAACAATAAAGACATTAGAAGAATGATAACTTGACGCCTTCATGGCTTGTGCATGATCAAAGCAATGAAAGCTTCAAATTCTTTATTTTGAGGATGCCACTTTGGATCTTGAACATTGTTACATACCAGAGACTAACAAACTCTCTGCATGGGGCACTTCTCCTTGCCATCTCCAGCTTCTTCCCACAGGTATTAGCCTTAGATACTTATGTCACTCACTTCAAAGGATGAAACTTCTTGAATTCTGTCTGAAACTCCAACAGTGGCACACTTGTGCTTTAATTGTGAGCTGTCTTCTCCTGCAATCACAACAACATTAAGACCTTTAGGGGGAGAAATTCGGTTGCTTTGCCCTCCCGTTAGCGCCATAAGAGGGTGCTAACGGGGCACAAAGCAACTAGCGCCCGCGCGCGGCGCTGTCAATGCCTCCTGCGAAATTCAGTGGGAGGTTCGCGGCGGCGGTAACAGTTAGCGCCATGCTGCGCCGCCGGCGATGACATCATTGCCGTGTGCAGCGCCCCGGCTGCGATCTTCAGTAGGACCCCCCGACTTACCACCGGACGTCATGTCCGACGGGGTCAGGGGGGCCTACTTGCGGCCGGGGCGGCATTAATTAAAGGCGAGGTGCCGGGCGGCCATTTTTGTTGCTGGCCGCCTGCCAGCACCTGCCTCCTTTGCCGTCCCTGGCCTCCTGAGCACTCCCCCCACCCCCCGGCGGAGGAAGGCCTGCAATACCGTGGCGCGACGTGCAGCGATATTCCCCCGCAGCGCCCCAAGAGGGAGGCGGGGCACTTCCAGTAGCGCCCCGCTTCCCTCTTGGGGCGCTACCGATGAATTTTGGCCATGGGGGCACTAATTATTTCGGGGTGCTAAAAGTAGGTGAAGTTAGCAGCCCAAAGGGGGCGCGACTCAATTTTTCCCCCTTAGTCGGTCATTTGGAGTCAACACTTTTCTTTCTTGTCCTTCAGGCACGTGAGAAAAGGAAAGTGAGTGATCAAACTAATGACTCTGATAGAGCTGTCAAATATCATCACTGATAAGTTGTTGGTATTCTGTGACATAGCTGCAAGCTTCTCTCAGTGAAACATGTTAGAGGAGGGAAGAGTTTGTGATTGTGGCGGCTTTCAAAATTACATTCCTATCTATACAAGGGTGCTTGGTTCAAGTGGGTAGCCAATGTCTTACTTTGTAAAATTACATCAGATGCAGCCGGTTGCTCCTACTTTGCTCCTTCTGTGTTTTACGACACTGAAGCTGCAATCTTCATACAGTTGTCGTGCAATGCTGGCCGTTGCCATCTCTGCCAAACCTCCTGCTCTATATTTTATTTAACTTCCTTCTGTGATAGATATAGGACCTTCTCCTTGCAACCCCTTGCAGAATAAAGGCCAGGTTCTCGTCGTTAAAGAAGGGAGCCCGAGTATAGGCGAAGAGTCTGGACAGCAAGTAAAAATACTTAGTCAAAAAACTCACCACAGACATCCAAAAGAAAATACTCATCCAACGCCTTCAGCTGCCTCAGTCCTAAGCTCTGGAATTCTGTCCATAAACCTCTCTGCCTCTCTACCCCTCTCTCCTCCTTTAAGACACTCCTTAAAACCTACCTCTTTGACCAATCTTTTGGTCACCTGTCCTAATATCTCCTTATGTGGCTCTGTGCCAAATTCTGTTTGATAACATTACTGTGTAGTGCCTTGGGATGTTTCACTATGTTAAATGTGTTCTATAAATGCAAGTTGTTGTTGGGGGGTGGGGGAGGACAGATTGCAGGGTAGTCTTCAGATCGGGGCTGGGGGGTCACCGATCATAGCAGGGGCTAAAAAGAAGCTGCAGTCGGAAGGGAGGCCGAAGGTTTCCTTGAGGGACCTGAGGAGTGCTCCTGCTCCTTCTGCACCACAAGATGTACTATAAAAAGTACTTGCCTTCTGGAGTTGGCAGCTCCCGCCTCCATTTCGCTGCCGTGTTTCCCGAGCCCAGAGAAACCCGGACGGAAGCAGTTAAATTTAAATCAGGCTCACAGTTGCACTGTGGGAGCCTGATTTAAATATGATAACGAAGTGTCCTGCCTCCAAGAAGGGACACTCTCATGGCACGCTACCTGCCGCCGTAAAAACGGCAACAGGCAGGTATGCGACCTCCCCCCCACCCGTCGTGGGGGGAGGGGGGTTAATATCGAGGCCTTTATTTTTCTTCTAGTTACCGATATTTATTTTATTTTAGTTGATTTTTAAAAAAAATATTTGTTCCATCTTATATTGTTTGTGTCTCACTTTCCTCATTGCTTTAGTGTATCTCCAATTTTTTTTATACCTATATTTGTTTTGGCTTTCTATTCGCTTCGTGTATCAGTTATTTGATAGTTTGCACTCACATTTTCACTATTTTACTTCAATTTATCATAATTCTGTTTCTTGATTTCTTTCATTTTCTGCCTCCAATTTCTGGTGGTTTTGGATCTTCATAGAGGCCATTTAGCCCATCATGCCTGTGCCGCCTCTTTGGTAGTGCTATCCATTTAGTCCCATTCCGCTGCTCTTTCCCCATAGCCCTGTATATATTTTTTTACCTTCAAGCATTTATCCCAATCCCATTTGAAAGTTACTATTGAATCTGCTTCCACCAGCCTTTCAGGCAGTACATTCCAGATCACAACAACTCGCTGCATAAAAAAATGTTTCCTCATGTCGCCTCTGGTTCTTTTGCCAATCAACTTAAATCTGTGTCCCCTGGTTACCGACCCTCCTGCCACTAGAAACAGTATCTCCTTATTTACTCTATCAAAACCCTTCATGGTTTTGAACACCTCGATTAAATCTCCTCTTAACCTTCTCTGCTCTAAGGAGAACAACCCCAGCTTCTCCAGTCTCCCCACATAACTGAAGTCCCACATCCCTGGAACCATTCTAGTAAATCTCTTCTGCACCCTCTCCAAGGCCTTGATACCCTTCCTAAAATATGGTGCTCAGAATTGAACACAATACTCCAGCTGAGGCCTAACCAGTGTTTTATAAAGGTTTAGTATAACTTCCTTGCTTTTGTACTCTTTCTCTATTAATAAATCCAAGGATCCCATATGCTTTTTTAACAGCCTTCTCAACTTGTCCTGTCACCTTCAAAGATTTGTATACATACACCCCAGGTCTCTCTCTTCGTACACCCCCTTTAAAATTGTACCATTTAGTTTAGGTTGCCTCTCATTCTTCACTTCACACTTCTTTGTGTTAAATTACTGGCAAAAGTATTTTTTTTGAGAAGCCAAGGTGAACAGTCAAGGTATATAGTGGAAAACACCAAATTAAAAAAAAATGTAGGTGATCAGTCAAGAACCAATAGGTAACTCTAAGTAGACTATAAAAGCTTGTAGATTGAAGGAAGAATGGAAGACTGAACAAGGTAAGGAAATGCAGAATTTTGAGGTACTGTGAAAGAATAGAGTAACATTCTTGATGTCAGCATAATGGGAATGCAAGGAGGAGGAGCGCATATACGGAGATGTATTTGAAGCTTAGAAGGAACAAGAGGGGAGAGTTCAGAGGAGCAATGGCCATAGTGGAAAAATGGAAAAAGACACAAAATATTATGACGGATAGTTTGGATGCTGGAGATGAGAGAAGGGTTGCCGATAAGACAAAATGTTCAGGAGTATGGGAGTGGTGCTAGATATGAGAGAAATATTTTTAAAACAGATATTTGCTTTATAAAGTTAAAAATTCTTGAGGGAAAATGTTTAGCTCGAAAGAGGAAATTCTGATTCTTGGAATGAGCCTTAGCGCACAGATAAGTAGTAAAACCAGAAATCTTTTAAAACATTCAACATGACTGCTGATTTTTGTTTATTTTGTTGCAGCGTGCAGAGGAAAGTTTTCTTGTAGATACTACACTTCTTGTGCATTTTTTTGGAAGAAAAGGGAAGGCTGAGCTCAATTTTGATGACTTTTACAAGTAAGTCATAAATTGAAATTCTCCTTATGTAGATTTAATTGTACTTGCTAATCTTTAAGTGAATTGCCAGATTCCAAATAAGTAGAATATATTCAGCATACTGTGAATGTTTTACTGATTTTAAAATATTTTTATTTAAAATATGAAAGGATTAAAAGCAGAAAAGTGGCCCAGAAATTCGGGTCCCAACGCGTGAGTACGGACGGAGTACTCACGCGTGGACCCGATGGAAGTGCTGGAATCTTGCATGCACTACGCATGCGCGGGAAACCGACATTTCTGATCCTCTGAACCAAGGGGTTCAGAGGTCGAACGCGTGCGTGCAGGAGTTTGCGCGTGCGCGTTGAACTTCCTTTTTTTTCCAGGTTTGCCCGTGCGTGAAGGCCTCCACTTTTTACACTTGAAAAAAGCAGACGTAAGGACTTAATTTTAAAAGGTAAGTGGTCTAATAATTAAAATTAGAACATTTTTTCCACAGGTTTATTATTTTTAAAGACTTTACAGTAAGGTAAGTGTATTTTTAGCCCCGATTTTTTATAAAATTATTTTTTTCAAAAATTTAATTTATTGTTTAAAACAGTTATTTAAAGTTATTTATAGTTCATTTAAATAGTGTGATTTTTTTTTTTTTAATTTTATTTCAAGTTTAAGTACTGTTTTGGGCACCCGGAGTTTTCATGAGTTTGACAGTTCTTACTGTCAAACTCATGAATTAACTTTTGCATCCTCTGATTGGTTGCCCAGTGCTCACGTGATCCCAGCCGACGCATCGCACTACGTACGCCGCTGGATCACGCAAGCACAGCGCGCCGGGAGCTGAACCGGGCCACAGACAGGAAACCCACGCAGGCCCAGGCTTCAACTGTCGGCACACTAGGTAAGTGTAGGTCGGGGGCTTGCACCCGCGGGAAGCCCCCAACACGAATTTCTGGGCCATGTATTTTGTAACCCTGTAAAATGGTACATAAATGTTATTGTTACTGTGAGCACTTTGAAGCTGATGATGGTAACCTTGGAAAAACATAATTTTGCCATTACTAAGATCATTGAGATTAGAGTTGGAGGAGAAAGGTGAACCAAAAGAATTAGCTTTCCCTTTAGAAGAACTAGAAACTGCATAATCAAGATGGAAGAGGTATGAAAATTAGGTTTCATAGAATTTACAAGATAGCTTTTACAGGAGACAATTATGATCGGCTATTGAACAGACAGAATAGCAACAGTTGATGCTTCTTTAGCCACTTTAATAGTAAATATACAGATGTTCCAAGCAGAGATAAATTTGACTCAAGAAAGCTCAGGCTGATCATGACACAAAGGTGTAGTAGGCAGAATTTTTACAAGACAGCAGACATGATTGAACCACGATGCAGGACCAGATCTGATGGAAGGGGAAGACTTTTGTATGAAACCTTCCAACCCAGCTAGAATAACATCAATTACTTCACAGACAGGACAAAGCTGCAGTTGGGCCAGGGGAAAGCAGCAACAAAGGGCTGAAATTTTACCTGTCAGTGGGTTCGGGTGCAGGGGGGCCGCTTAGCGGGTTGCCATCACGAACGTTCCATCAGCGCACTCTTCACCGTGTTTAACTTAACTAGATCACTTCACTGAGTCGTGTGGGTTTCCCGGCCAATTAAATGGAGCAGATCTGATGACCTCACGGATGACTCGACTTCAGCTCACCTATTTAAAGGGGCAGTGGACAGATGAGAGTTGAAGGTTGTTGTAGGAGGGCCTGAGGTGGTTGTAAGAGGTGCCTGTCACTGTTAATCCAATACTTTGACTGTGAGGGTGCAATCATTTATAGCCAACGATGTAGTCTCAGCGTCAGAAGGCTGCGCCCAGGTTTTCAGATTCCTCCCTGGAAATCCTGCTCCAGGGAGTGAGAGCAAGGGAGGAGGTCCTCTTCCCTGGTGACGACAGGAAGAAGCCATCCAGTGAAACAAAGAGGGCATCGCCCAAGATGTGAGCAGCAGGGGTGTTGTCAGCCACTCCTGGATGCAGTGTAGGAGAGTTTTAATGACCTCATGAGGTCAGGAAAGGCGAGTACAATGCCACATTCAACTACATCCTGATATCCGTGTACCCAACCCCATCACTCTGCGTTCCCATGCCTACTCCTGCACGTCACTCCTCACACCAGGTACACCCATCCCTCACTGTCTGTGCACCTACTCACATCCCCAACTGACTATCCACCACTAACACTCACCCTCAGTCTAATGGAATCATAGAAAGTAACGCCACAGAAGGAGGCCATTTCACAATATCATGCCACTCCCTCGTAGTAACCCTGTACAGATGTAGCCCATCTATCGCCTACACTCATTCCATCACTCTCACTCGAAGTTCTCTTCTTTCCCTCCTCGCAGGAGAAGAGAGCACAGAACAGGAAAAGACAGAGAACAGGAGGTAGCCCTCCAATTTACACTGACACCAGCAGAGGAGGAGGTGCTGGAATTAAGCAGAGTGGCAGAACTGCTGGCGATGGGAGAGTGACAGAGGGGGACCTCCCAGCAACCTGGTGACAGAATTAATTTATCATACAGTCACATGGCAGACAACAGTCACTCATGGTGACTGATGTCAGCAGCCAGTGAAATACCATGACGTGCATAATGGTAACCAAATACATTCTTATCATAACAGTTTTAATTCATGTCTTTATTCTCCCAGAGATCCATCAAGTGCCTCCCCACACTGTCCAGCCAGAGGAGGAAGACGACGACTCAGAGGAAGCTGCAGCCTCTGAGGGTGCACCGTCACCAGACCCATGCGCACTCAGCATCAGCGCAGATATACGCATGTCGGTGGGTCCAGCGAGACATAGAGTAGTGTTGTCACCTGGTGTCTCACATCACAAGTGAGCAAGAGCAGATGGTGGAGACAGGGACAACAGTAAGTCCTCGCTGTAGGGCACAGGGCGCTCCAAGCTCTGCTCAGCTGGATGCACATGCTGAACCTCGGGTGCCGTTGACAGAGGTTGATCTTGGAGGAGGAGCAGCAACAAATGCGCGAGGCTCTGGCAGCTTTTCCAGCCACAGTGTGCACGATTGTAGAGAGAATGGAGGAGTCCATCTCCAACATGAGCAGCACCATGTTGCAGGTGATGGTGACGATGTGCTCTGCCGTGGAAAGGTTGGCCACCTGCATGGAGCAGCTAATACGCCAGTCAGATGAGAATATGCTTGCTGTGAACAACAGCTTGCAAACTTTTATTGAACTCATCTCTAGAAGGAATGCCAACATAGTCTTGGGCGTTCATCGCCCCACTGATGTGCAGCAAGGTGCTCGCCAGCTCCTTGCTAGCAGGGCAGTGCGGGTGGTCCATGACAGGGGACATGGAAGTGGGGGCTCTGCTCAAAGTGCTCCCACTTCTCCCCCATTGCCTCCCCTTCAGTCAGAGCTCCACATGCTGCCTCGGATTCCGATGGCCGAGTCTGCCCCTGCACAGTTGCAGGAGAAGCAGTCTTTGGCGGGGCCCTCACAGGCTCCTAAACCTAGAGGGCGTCCACCAAAAGTGCCTAAATAGTCACAGCAGGGAAGTGAGCAGCCTGCCTCTACCTCTACTAAAGCCACAGGGAGGGTGCACCTCGTAGAAGCACTTGGAAAAGAAAAATGACACAATCGTAGATGCACAAGGGTATGCATATGGGTGTTTGCCAAAATGTTAGTGTTAAGTTTCAGTTCTATTTATGACGCACACAAATTTATTTCTTTGCACCACTTTCCCGTCTTGTCCATTTTTGCCTGCTACCTGGGAAATGGCCTTGTCAGTTGGAGTGAATGGTGAGACATTACTTAACCTCAAGCAATGGGTGTGTGTGTGTTACTGGAATGGTTTGGTCATTTTAGGACTGCTTTGTGGTGTTGATGGCGGGGTGGGGTAAGTTGGTACAGCATCTGGGAGCCAGATGGGTGCAACTTAACTAAATCGGGCCTCCCAGGCAGCAATGTGCACCGCTGCTGGTGCCATGTCCACCTCAGGTCCCTCCTCCTCTTTCTCCTCTTCCTTGTGTTCCAGCTGCTGCTCCTCCTCCGAAGAGGCTGTGCGCTCTGCGTCTTGCTGCTCCTGCAGCTCCAATCCTCACTGCTGCGCTATATTATGCAGCGCACAGCAAATGACGATGAGTCTGGAGACCCTGGCTGGTGCTTACTGAAGGGCTCCTCCAGATCTGCCGAGGCATCTGAAGTGCATCTTCAGCATGCCGATTACCTGCTGTATGACACATCTGGCCATCGTGTGGCTTTCATTATAGCGCTCCTCAGCCTCATTGCTTGGCCTCCTCAAGGGTGTCATCAGCCACGTCTTCAGTGGCTAGCCTTTGTCTCCAAGCAGCCAGCCGGTAAGTCTGTTCAGAGGTGCGAAGAGCTGAGGTAGGTTGGACTGGTGCAGGACAAAAGAGTCATGACAGCTCCCTGGGAATCTGGCAGACGCATGCATGATCTTTTTGTGGGAAGCTGCACATTGAGGGAGTGGAATCCCTTCCGGTTACGAACACGCCTGGGTACCTTGGTGGCCACGATGATGCCCTACACCTGTGGGAAGCCAGCCAGAGCCGCAAAACCGAGCGCCCACCCAGTCACACTGGCTTCATCAGTGGCTAAGTGTACTTGTGAAACATGGCATCAGTCACCTGGGTGCTGCATTTGTGGGCGGCCGACTGCGAGGATCCTGCAGATCCCTGAAAGGAGCCTGAGGCGAAGAAGTTGAGGGTGGTGGTGACTTTGACAGCCACTGGTAAGGTGTGTCCACCAGGCCCTCTGGGCAGCAGGTCTTCTTTCAGCAAGCTACAAATGTCTGCCATAGACTGGTGCGATAGCCTGACCCTCCTGAAGCACTGCTGTTCAGTCATGTCCAGGAAGCTCATCCTCTGCCTGTATACCCTGTGCTGGGGGCATTGCCTCCGGCGAGGTGCACCCCTGTGCTGATCTCCTCTCTCCTGTGGAGCATTAGGTCGCCGAGGAAAAGGCTGCTGGTGTTGTTGTTGCTGTTGCTGTTGCTGATGTTGGTGGTGCTGGGGCTCATCTTGGTCCGAACCTGAAGTCCAAGGTGAAACAGCATGAGTGGCACCCATGCTGATCTGATAGATGCCAGGTAAAGTGGATATCAGAGGCACAATCCTCCACTGTAGTGTGAGTGACTTGTAATGTAGTGAGAGTGGCTTCCGAGGTTGCAAAATTCACCTGCAAAATCTCTGCACAAAATGGTGCCAGCAAGGGCCTTTCCCTTAGGCAAAGAAACAGGTGTAAGGTGTGAGTATGTGCTTTTTCCAGCTGTCACTTAATGAACTCGCACAATGGCTACTGAGCTCTCGCCTTCCCTTCATAGGCGAGCTTCAGGAAGTCCATGAGCCCCGTGCACAAACAGTTAAAAGCTTAAACCTCAGGTTAAAAAGCCTCGAGGGTCCCTCAATGAGCTGCTAACTACTTCAATGAGGTCTACCTTTCCCGAGCTCGTCCGTGGCATGCTGGAAAACACGCCCGAGTCAAATGCGGAAGTCGGCGGGATGACGGCGGGTTCCTGACGCGCGATCAATTTCAGCGCTTTTAACTGCCAACCCGCTCGCGAACCCAAACTCTGCAATGTAAAAATTCTGGCCAAAGTGTCAGAAGTTAACCCAGTTGGCATTTTATAGGATCATATACATGAAGCCATTTGACCTATCTGGTTCTTTAGCAATCCAAAACTAATCCTACTATTCTCTGTACTATATCTTCAGATATATATATAGACATAGCACTATATCTTCCTCTGCTTCATATATTTATTCACTTTTGCCTTAAAAGATATATTGATGTCTGCCTCAAGCACCTCCTGTGACAAAGAATTCCATGCTTAACAGCCATAGATACATAGAAGATAGGAGCAGGAGTAGGCCATTCGGCCCTTCGAGCCTGCTCCGCCATTCAATGAGGTCATGGCTGATCATGCCAATTCAGTACCCGGTCCCTGCCTTCTCCCCATATCCCTTGATCCCTTTAGCCTTAAGAAATATATCCAACTCTTTCTTGAATATACTTAATGAACTGGCCTCCACCGCCCTCTGTGGCAGAGAATTCCACAGGTTCACCACTCTCTGGGTGAAGAAATTCCTCCTCATTTCAGTCCTAAATGGCTTACCCCTTATCCTTAGACTATGACCCCTGGTTCTGGACTCCCCAGCCATCAGAAACATCCTTCCTGCATCTAGTCTGTCCAGGCCTGACAGAATTTTATAGGTTTCGATGAGATCCTCTCTCAATCTTCTAAACTCCAGTGAGTATAAGCCCAATCGACCCAATCTCTCCTCATACGTCATTCCTGCCATCCCAGGTATCAGCCTGGTGAATCTTCGCTGCACTCCTTCCATGGCAAGAACGTCCTTCCTCAGGTAAGGCGACCAAAACTGCACACAATACTCAAGGTGTGGTCTCACCAAGGCCCTGTACAACTGTAGCAAGACATCCTTGTTCTTGTACTCGAACCCTCTTGCTACGAAGGCCAACATACGATTTGCCTTCTTAACCGCCTGCTGCACCTGCATGCTTACCTTCAGCGACTGGTGTACAAGAACACCCAGGTCTCTTTGCACTTCCCCTTCTCCCAAACTATTACCATTCAAATACTAATCTGCCTTCCTGTTTTTGCCACCAAAGTGGATAACCTCACATTTATCCACATTATAGTGCATTTGCCATGTTTCTGCCCAATCACCCAACCTGTCCAAATCGTGCTGGAGTTTCACGACATCCTCCTCACAGCATACCCTCCCACCCAGCTTTGTGTCGTCTGCAAATTTGGAGATATTACATCCAATTCCCTCGTCCAGATCATTAATATATATTGTGAACAGCTGGGGTCCTAGGACCGATCCTTGCGGTACCCCACTAGTCACTGCCTGCCACTCGGAAAACGACCCGTTTATTCCAACTCTTTGCTTTCTGTCCGCCAACCAGTTCTCTATCCAAGTCAATACCTTGCCCCCTGATGCGCTATCAATTACTCATAAAAGACTGAGAGTTAAGAGAGTAACTAAAGGCTTTTATTAACAAAAGAATGAAGGTCTGCCTCGAGTGGTCGACCGGTCCAGAAATGCAAAGGGCTGGGGAGCAGTCACCTTTATACTAGGACTTGTGGGAGGAGTCAGCCGAGGCATGTCCAGGCATGTACACAGTAGAATACAAACAGTGGTTTACCACATTCACCCCTTGTTTAAAATTGAGTCCGGCGGGGTGAAGTGTATTAAAAGTTAGTGTATTGGAGTCTCTCCGGAGGTCTTGTCTGCCGCTGTGATCGGCGTGGCGACGGCAGGGGTAGTGGAGCTTCCGGCGTCGAGTCCTGCGTGGGCTGTGGCACAGGCGTGTCATCCTCGTAGATGTCGAGCGGGTCGCGGGGCCCAGGCCTGCCGTCTGCTGGGGCTGGATACCGGATCGTGGGGGGGGGTGGTAGTGAGTAGTGGGTTACTGTGGCCCCCGAGGGTGCAAGGTCTCTTATGCAGACTGTGTCCTCCCGCCCGTCCGGGTATGCAATGTAAGCATACTGGGGGTTGGCGTGGAGGAGGTCGACCCTCTCGACCAGGGGTTCCGTTTTATGGGTCCTCACGTGCCTTCTCAGTAGGACCGGCCCTGGGGACGTCAGCCATGGCGGTAGCGATGTCCCCGATGTGGACTTCCTTGGGAAGACGAACATTTTCTCATGAGGGGTGGCGTTAGTGGCAGTGCAGAGCAGTGACCGAATAGAGTGGAGCGCATCGGGGAGCACATCCTGCCAGCGGGAGGTTGGAAGGCCCCTAGACTTTAAGGCTAGCAGGGCGGCCTTCCAAACTGTCGCATTTTCTCTTTCCACCTGTCCGTTCCCCCGGGGGTTGTAACTGGTGGTCCTGCTTGTGGCAATACCCCTAGTTAGCAGGTACTGGCGGAGTTCGTCGCTCATAAACAATGAGCCCCGGTCGCTATGGATATAGCTGGGGAAACCGAAGAGGTCGTTCAGACATTTAATGACCGTGGCACTGGTCATGTCCGGGCAGGGGATGGCGAACGGGAAACGGGAGTACTCATCAATAATATTGAGGAAGTACACATTGCGGTCGGCGGAGGGGAGAGGCCCTTTAAAATCAACGCTCAGGCGCTCGAAGGGGCGAGTGGCTTTTATCAGGTGGGCCCTGTCTGGTCTATAAAAGTGCGGTTTGCACTCAGCGCAGACTTGGCAGTTCCTGGTCATGGTCCTGACCTCCTCAATAGAGTAAGGCAGGTTGCGAGCCTTGATGAAGTGGAAGAACCTGGTGACCCCCGGGTGGCAGAGGTCATTGTGGAGGGCCCGCAATCTATCGATCTGCGCGCTGGCGCAGGTGCCACGCGATAGCGCATCCGGGGGTTCATTGAGCTTCCCGGGCCGGTACAAGATCTCGTAATTGTAGGTGGAAAGTTCGATTCTCCACCTCAAGATCTTGTCATTTTTGATTTTGCCCCTCTGCTTGTTATTAAACATGAAAGCAACTGAACGCTGGTCAGTGAGCAAGGTAAATCTTTTTCCGGCCAGGTAGTGCCTCCAATGACGCACAGCCTCCACAATCGCCTGGGCCTCCTTCTCAACAGCGGAGTGTCTGGTCTCCGGGCCTTGGAGGGTTCGTGAAAAGAAAGCCACGGGTCTCCCCGCCTGATTGAGGGTAGAGGCCAGGGCAAAGTCGGACGCACCGCTTTCCACCTGGAAGGGGATGGATTCGTCCACTGCGTGCATGGTGGCTTTGGCAATGTCTTCCTTGATACGGTGGAAGGCTAAGCGGGCCTCTGCAGTCAAGGGAAAAGAGGTGGACTTGATCAGCGGATGGGCCTTGTCCGCATAGTAGGGGACCCACTGGGCATAATAGGAGAAAAACCCTAGGCACCTCTTCAGGGCCTTGAGGCAGTGGGGCAGTGGGAGTTCCATAAGGGGACGCATCCGGTCGGGGTCGGGGCCGATGACTCCGTGTTCCACAACACAGCCAAGGATGGCGAGGCGGTTTGTGCGGAATATGCACTTCTCCTTGTTATATGTCAGGTTCAGGAGTTGGGCGGTGCGGAGGAATTTTTCGAGGTTTGCGTCATGGTCCTGCAAGTCACGGCCGCAGATGGTCACATTGTCCAGATATGGGAAAGTGGCCTGCAACGCATTTTGATCTACCATCCGGTCCATCTCCCTTTGGAAGACGGAGACCCCGTTGGTGACGCCAAAGGGAACCCTAAGGAAGTGGTAGAGGCGGCCGTTTGCCTCAAAGGCAGTATACTGGCGGTCCTCAGGGCGGATAGGGAGCTGGTGGTACGCTGATTTCAGGTCAATGGTCGAGAAGACGCGGTACTGCGCGATCTGGTTGACCATATCAGCTATGCGGGGGAGTGGGTAGGCGTCCAGCAGGGTGTAGCGATTTATTGTCTGGCTGTAGTCGATGACCAGGCGCTGCTTCTCGCCGGTCTTAACGACCACAACCTGGGCTCGCCAGGGGCTGGTGCTGCCCTCAATAATCCCTTCCTTCAGGAGCCGCTCCACTTCGGTTTTAATGAAAACCCTGTCCCCGGCACTGTATCGCCTGCTCTTTGTGGCGATGGGCTTACAGTCGGGGGTGAGGTTAGCAAACGGGGGTGGGGGGTGACTCTGAGTGTGGAGAGGTTGCACCTGGTGTGCGGCGGGCAATTTGGGAGCTGCTGGCTGCGGACTGTGAGTGGGGGTAGGGGTCCACCATACGCCATCGTAACACTTTTGAGGTGGCACTGAAAATCTAACCCCAGCAGGACGGCAGCGCAGAGGTCGGGCAGGACCAGAAGTTTAAAATGATCGTACACGGTCCCGTCTACTACGAGTGTCACTACGCAGTAGCCGCCGATGTCCGCCGACTGGGACTCTGAGGCCATAGAAATCCGCTGGTGCGCAGGCAGGACTGGGAGAGAGCAACGCCGCACCGTGTCGGGGTGGATGAAGCTCTCCGTGCTCCCAGAGTCAAAAAGGCAGATTGTATCGTGGCCATTTACCTTAATGTCCATTGTGGAACTGGCCAGCTGGTGCGGTCTCGCTTGGTCCAGTGTAACGGATGCCAGCGTAGGGGTCGGTGTGTCGCTGCGGGTATCAGATGAGGCGGTGTTGGGGGCCTGCTGCGTTCCGGCTGTCGTCCAAGATGGCGGCGTCCATGATCCCCATGTGGCTGGAGGCGTCCAAAATGGCTGCTGTACCGGTGGTTCGCACATGGCCGGGGAGGCCCAAGATGGCGGCCCGCATGGCCCACACGCGGCGCTGCTGGGGTTCGGGGTGGCTTTGGCCCTGCAGACGTTAGTGTAGTGTCCCTTCTTCCCGCAGCCCGAGCAGATCGTGTTTTTCGCCGGGCAGCGCGCTCTGGGGTGTTTTGCCTGGCCACAGAAGTTACATTTCTGGCCTTGGGGCACTGCTGTCTGGCCTTGGGACACTGCTGCGGTAGTTGGGCCATTGCTGGGGTGGCACGGCGCTATGAGGCGGTCCTACCGTGTCCCAGGCTGTCATTCCCCGCGGCGTCCACGGTGCAGAGGAGTAGGCATCCATGCCCCGGTAGGCTGCATCCAATGATAGTGCGAGTTCAGAGGCCTTGTTGAGGTCGAGGTCACTCTGCTCCCAACAGTCGCTGTCGGGTGTAATTGGATCTGTGGCCCGCTACAAAAGCGTCCCGGATAAGTTCCTCTGTGTACACGGCGGCCTTTACATCCTTACAACCACAGGCCCGGCCAAGCACGGACAGTGCCTGAAGGTATTCCACGGTCGATTCCCCAGGTTGTTGTTTACGACTCCCCAGAAGGTGCCTGGCGTACACTTCATTCACTGGGCGCGTGTACTGGTCCTTGAGGAGCTTGATAGCGTCCGCGTACGAGGTCGCGTCTTGGATGACCGAGTACACTCGGTGGTTCACTTTGGAGGTCAGGACATCCAGTTTGTCCTCGTCCGATTTGATTGCTGCGGAGGCGGTGAGGAATTTTTCGAAACACTTAAGCCAGTGAGTAAACTTGGTGGATGAGTCCGCCTCCCGATGATCTAAGTCCAGGCATGCTGGTGTGAGGATCTTCTCCATTATAAAAATTTTGTTAATAAAATTGATGCGCTATCAATTACTCATAAAAGACTGAGAGTTAAGAGAGTAACTGAAGGCTTTTATTAACAAAAGAATGAAGGTCTGCCTCGAGTGGTCGACCGGTCCAGAATACAAAGGGCTGGGGAGCAGTCACCTTTATACTAGGACTTGTGGGAGGAGTCAGCCGAGGCATGTCCAGGCATGTACACAGTGGAATACAAACAGTGGTTTACCACACCCCCAATCCCATGTGCCTTAATTTTGCACGCTAATCTCTTATGCGGGACCTTATCGAAAGCCTTCTGAAAGTCCAAATACACCACATCCATTGGTTCTCCCTTATCTATTTTACCAGTTACATCCTCAAAAAATTCCAGTAGATTAGTCAAGCATGATTTACCTTTTGTAAATCCATGTTAACTTTGTCCAATCCAGTCAGTGCTTTCCAAGTGCTCTGCTATTACATCTTTTATAATGGACTCTAGCATTTTCCCCACTACCGATGTCAAGCATACCGGTCTATAATTCCCCGCCTTTTCTCTACCACCTTTTTTGAATAGTGGGGTAACATTAGCTACCCGCCAGTATTAGCCCTCAGTATAGAGAAATTTCTTCCAACTTCACTTGTCGCTCTCTTAGTGAATGACCACTTGTCACTGACTTCCCAACCAGCAGGAATAGTCTCCTTATTCACCCCATCAAAATCCTTCATAATTTTAAAAGCCTCTATCAAATCTCCTCTTATCCTACACTACTCCAGTGAAAGTAATTCCAGTCTCGCCTCATAACTAAAGTTTTGCATTTCTGGTATAATTTTACAGATTGTTCATCAAAATGAGACTGGTTTACAGAGTTTGATTTGTTGCAGGTTATTTTGGAAGAGTCAGATATGAGACAATATTCAAAAGTGTTTAGCATTAGCTCCAAACTTGTGAGACTCCACTCCAGGTATGGAAACTTTCTTAACAGGAGGGCAAAACAGAGAATTACAATTTTACGAAGATTACTTTTAATGGTTAAGAAATTACTAGCACAGCAAATAATGCACAGACCTGTACGCTCAATTCTCTGAAATTAATTCCTGTCAAGCAAGATTCCTCGCCAGAATCATACCCTTTTTTCGAGTCTATTATTTTCACAGTAAAATTAATTCTGCTATTTTCCTGGAATGCCCCTGTCCTGTCCACTAAACTATGATTATAGCAGAAATTATTTACCACTGCATTATTTTGCATTAATGTTATTTAGTATAAAGGTGAAATACAATCCTTGCTATATGTTGAAATTACATTTTGTATTCCTGACTGGCAGATTCACAAGGTGTAAATGGACTGTAAACAATAACATATTTGCATGTGCTTTTAATGGCTAGTGATTATGAGAATGTTTTACTCGGCAGACACTCATGGAGCAAAATGTAGCATACCCATAACTAATGCAGTTTTCCATCATTTTCACACTTGTGTCGCACCAAAATATCCACCAATCAAGTTTTTAATTGCAAAATAACATGATTTTTTGACTGTTCTCTCATTTATCAGTCTTTGTAAAAACTATTTTAGGTTCATGGATAATATACAGACTGAAATTTTGGAGACTGAATTCCTTTCATACTCCAAAGGAATGACCACAATCAGTGAAGAAGATTTTGCTCGTATCCTACTACGTTATACAAATGTAGACAACACGAGCAGTTATCTGGAGTCTGTTCGGCAAAGGATTCCTGAAGAGAAGGTATTTGGTCTTATACTTGTGATCTGCAGAATTTTCCCCAAAAGAGATTGATTAACTGATTTTAAAAATAAACTTTAATATTTAATCACTTTTCTGGATTTAATTAACGAAATATAGAGTACCTTAAATCATATTTCTCTCCTTAACCAAATCCAAAGCACCTTGCATTTAAATCACACCTTTAACACAGATATTTTAAGGCACTTCATAGAGGCAAAACATATGCCAAACAGTACAAAGAAGTTGAGAGGTGACTAAGCATAGTTGAAAAGATAGGTCTTGAGAATGCTTTTAAAGACAAGGAAAGAAGTAGAAATGGCAAGGGGTTTAAGGAGAGCGTTCCAGAGAGTAGGGCTGAGACAGCTGAAGCCACTACCACGAGTCGTGGAACAGAAGGTGGGAGGGATTCACAGGAGTCGAGAGTTAGTTGGAGAACCAAAGGGCACAGCTGTCACATGGGGCTACAGAAGGTTACACAGTTAGGGTAGGGAAAAACCATGGAGGGATTTTCAAATGAAGATCAAAATTTTGAATTCAGTGCATTGGGGACAAGAAACCAATGGACAGCAAAACTGATGAACAAGCAGGACATAGTGCGCGACAGGATGTTGGTAGTGGAGTATTGGGCAGAATGTTTGCAAGTAAATGATTGGAGAAGTCCAGTCTGGAGGTAGCAGAAGCACAGTTAAGGATTTTAGTGGTGTGGGTGGGTTAAGGTTGAAAGCAGACGATGTGGCTCTCCCTGGCCACCGTCTGAGGCTGAACCAGACAGTTAGCAACATGGTGTCCTATTTGAGCCTGAGCTGAGCTTCCGGCCCCATATCCTCTCCATCACCTGCTTCCATCTCCGTAACATCACCCGTCTCTGCCCTTGCCTCAGCTCATCTGCTGTTGAAAGCCTCATCCATGCCTTTGTTACCTCTAGACTCAACTATTCCAATGCAATGCTGGCCGGCCTTCTACCTTGCACCCTCCATAAACTTGAGCTCATTCAAAACTCTGCTGCCCATATCCTAACTCTCACCAGGTTCCGTTCACCCATCATCCCTGTGCTCACTGACCTACATAGACTCCCGGTCTGGCAATGCCTCAATTTTTAAAATTCTCATCCTTGTTTTCGAAACTTACCATGGCCTTGGCCCTCTCTATCTCTGTAATCTTCTCCAGCCCTACAACCCTCTGAAATATCTGTGGTCTTCCAATTCCCTCCCTAAACCTCTCCGCCTCTCTAGCTCTCTCACCTCCTTTAAGACGCTCCTTAACACTTACCTATCTGTCCTAATATTTCCTTAAGTGGCTCAGTGTCAAATTTTGTTTGATAATGCTCCTTTGACTTGCCTTAGGATATTTTACAATGTTAAAGGTGCTATATAAATGCAGGTTGTTGTTGCTACTGCAAATGTGGATGCAAGCACTCATAATGATGGATAGGATATAGAGGTTCCGTTTGGGACTAAGGAGACTGGGGTTGTGTATTATCTGGTTCTGCCTGAGCAAGCAGCTAGGGAGGGTCAATGGTACAAAGTTTCTGGGGAAGCTAATGAAGATGGCTTTGGTCTTTCCAGTATTCAGTTGGAGAAAATTCTGACTCATTCACAACTTGATGTTGCACAAGCAGTCTGACTACATAGAGGTGGTCCTGGGGCTAAGTATATTTATAGAGAGCTGGAACTTACCCCATATTTACAGATAGTCACTGAGGGGCAGTGTGTAAATGAGGAAAAGTGGGGAAAAGGATGGAAAGCTGGGATACTCAGGATATGACCATGTTGGACAAGAGGAGAAGTCATTACAGAAGATGTGTTGGCTTTGTTGAGAGGGCAGATGGCAAAGGTGGCAACAACATGTTCATGGAACTTGGAGAGGAAAGGGAGTTTAAAGATGTGGCATTAATTGGAAAGAATGGAGAAGTCAAGGGTGGGCTTTTTGAGAAGGGGGTGATGACAGCTACTTTGAATGGGAGGGAAATGGTACCAATCCAAAGGGACCCATTAACAATATCAACAAGCACTGGGCCAAGGAAAGGCAGTTGGATGGTCAGTTGTTGGGAAGGAATCAGGAAGCAAAAGGATGTGCATCACTACCTACCTGTCTCTGATGTCTTCTTGCTCTGTCTCTCCTCTTCTACATGTCTTTCTCTTCTCCTCTCCCCTTAACTCTTTGCTTCTCTCTATCTATCTGTCCTTTTTTACTTCTCTCTGTCTTTGTCTTTGTTCTTTCAGGTGAGAGATGGTGGATGGTGATGTAATAGAGTTCTTTGACAAGTCACTAAGACAGTGAATAGACATGAAACAAAGGATGTCATATACACAGAATTTCAGAAGGAATATGATAAGTTTCCACACAAGAGTGCTAGCTAAGATTGAGGCTATGGAATTGCAGATGGCCACATGATATGGATAGGAAACTAGTTAAGAGGTAGGAGGCAAAGAATAGGGATTAAAGAGACATTCTCAGTTTCTTGGATTTAGAAAGGGAGGGTTGTATATCCTTGTTTGCAGATGATACCAAAGTAAGAGGTAATAGCGAATTATGAAGAGAACAGGAAATTGCAAAAGAACATAGAATAAGTGAGTGGGCAAAATGATAACAGGCACAGTTTAAAGTAATAAAATGTAAGGCAGCATACTTTGCATGTAAGAATGGCAAATGGGAGTATAATCTAAATGGTGAGGTGTTGGGGAGCACATATTATCAAAAGGTTTAGGGGGTCCAGGTACATGGATCATTAAGAACTAACTGGTAGATCGCAAAAAGCTTTGAAGAAGGCTAATGGGATGCTGGACTTCATCACACAAGGTTTTGAATATTAAAGCAAGGGAGTACTGCTGTAACTAAATGGAGCACTGGTCAATCCTCATTTGGATGCTTATGTTCAATTTTGGGTGCCCCACCTTACAAACGATATACTAGTTTTGGAGAACGTTCAGCAATTCTATGGCAGGACACTACCTGAAATGAAGGGACTGAGTTATGATGAGAGATGGGTAAACTTGGTTTGAGAAAAAAATGAAGCATTTTTGCATTTAATGGACTATTGTAATATTTAGGTACATTAGCTGATTCTACAAGCGATGGCAAATACGTAGGATAGAATGTGCTTGACGGTCTGATAAACAGTAGGAAATTTCACATACATTAATATGCATCTATAGGTTGTCCTTGTGGAACACAAGGTGGTTCAATATAATATGTGTTTGTCCAGCAGTGTCCCTTAAAGCTTTCTGGATGTGTTAACTTCCTGCAATCACAGGTTGTTCAAAATGTTTGAAATCACAAGCTTCCTCTGGGTCTGTTTACAGTTCATGTAATTCCTGGTGTGGAGATGCCGGAGTTGGACTGGGGTGGACAAATGTAAGAAGTCACACAACACCAGGTTATAGTCCAACAGTTTTATTTGAAATCACAAGCTTTCGGAGCGCTGCTCCTTCGTCAGGTGAAGTGGAGAGATGCATAAAGACACAGCTTATATAGTCAGAGAATAATGCCAGATGATTACAGGTAATCTTTCTAACTGCCATTTATCACACCTCGGCAGAGAGATAATCACAGTAATCAAAGGTGTGAATGGTGTCCAAACAGGTCAGTCAGGAAAACATTACATCAAAGAACAATGAGGTGGGGTCACAAGGGGTCAAATGTTGCAGATGCTGGGGTCTGTACGAAAAACAAAAAGCAGACAAAAAATCACAGCTGTGATTATCTCTCTGCCGAGGTGTGATAAATGGCAGTTAGAAAGATTACCTGTAATCATCTGGCATTATTCTCTGACTATATAAGCTGTGTCTTTATGCATCTCTCCGCTTCACCTGACGAAGGAGCAGCGTTCCGAAAGCTTGTGATTTCAAATAAAACTTGGATTATAACCTGGTGTTGTGACTTCTTACATGTAAATCCTGTTTTGAATCCTGTGAATGTCGGCCCACCTAAATGTAGTTATGAGAAATACACTTAATGCCTGTTTCTTCTGGAATATCATCAAAGGAACTTGGAGATGTAGTAATGCATGAAGACTGCAGTCAGTCTAAAGACAGTAGCAATAGCGGGTTAGTCAGAATTTCCATGGTAGCACATAACCACATTAAGAGGTGAAGCAATTGTGGTTAGCATTGAATGTTACCATAGAAGTGTCTTTGTTGTTTTTGACATTTCACGCAGATCAGTAAAGTTTGTAATTACTATAAATATACTGTTTGTGTTCAATACTGTTCCTTTGCTTATTTTAGTTTTTAATAAATTTGTCTAGTGGTTTATAGCCGGGGCCATCAGTCTGATATCTGATCCTATATTTTCTTCCGCCCACAGAAGACATGTCATATATTCAATAAGCTTTTTTTTAATTCACTCTCTGATCTGAATGTGGGTGTCACTGTCAAAGCCAGCATTTATTGCCCATCCCTAGTTGCCCTTGAGAAGGTGGTGGTGAGCTTTCTTATTGAACCACTGCAGTCCATGTGGTGAAGGTACTCCCACCTTGTTATGTAGGGAGTTCCAGGATTTTGACCAAGCGACAATGAAGGAACGGCGATATATGTCCAAGTCAGGATGGTGTGTGACTTGGAGGGGAACCTGGAGGTGATTGTGTTTCCATGCATCTGTTGCCCTTGTCCCTCTCGGTGGTGGAGGTCACGGATTTGGGAGGTGCTGTTGAAGAAGCATTGCCTTACTTTGGGTACTGGAATGTGTGAAACTATTGAGGCGGAGTGGGGAAAGGTAGAGAGAGTAAAAGCCTGCTGTGATGGAGGGGATAGCACCTCTGGCAGTGCTGCTGAGAGGTTGTGTTGAACCACAGCATGCCCACATTATAAAACTATGGGTAGGATTTTCCCAGCGGAGGTGGGATGGTGGCGGGAGAGCTGGTTGGCGGGTTCCAGTCCCGCTCCCGTCTGCAGCCGCTCTCTGAAAATGATTTTCCATAAATTGGCCTTGTTAAGCCCGCCCTGCGGGATTCCCGGCCAATTAATAGGAAACGGGTCATCAGCTGGTTTCCTTAAAGGGACCATGGCCACATTGATTTTGACAGTTGTGTTGTCAGTGGCTTGCCATAATGTTATGCTTATGGTGGGAGTCGCAGCACGCAGGGAGATTCTCTTCCCTTCCCATGGGCGGAAGAGACCTCCCCAGGACACCAACGCAGCCTGGTTGCCCATTGCACAGGAGGGCAAAAGCAAGGATGTCGTCAGGAGTCCCTGGCTGCAATGGCTCAAACCTTTCAATGATCTCAGTAGATCACGAAATGTTACTGCAAAGCCACACTCGACCTCATCCTGCTGTGCCACTCATCACACCCATCACTCTGCCTTCTCTACCCTACTCCTACACATGTACTAGAAAGGCTGGGTATGCTTAGAGTGGACAAGTCGGCTGGTCCAGCTGGCTTGCATCCCAGATTGCTAATGGAATTGGGGGAGGAGATAACGGAAGGGCTTGCCATAATTTTCCAATCTTCCCTAGATGCGGGGGAGGTGCCTGAGCATTGGAAAGTGGCAAATGTGCCCCCATTTTTCAAGAAACGGTGTAAGGACAAACCTAGTAACTACAGGCCAGTCAGTTTAACATCAGTGGTGGGTAAAGTTTTAGAAACAATAATCAACAAAAAAATTAATGGGCACTTGGAGAGATTTAAGCTAATTAAGAAGAGCCAACACGAATTTGTAAAAGGCAGATTGCGTTTGACTAATCTATTTGAATTTTTTGATGAAGTAACAGGGAGGATCGAAGAAGGGAATGCAATGGATGTAGTCTACATGGATTTTAGGACGGCGTTTGACAAAGTACCACATAGAAGGCTGGTTAACAAAATTGAGGCTCACGGAATAGGTGGGTCAGTGGCAGCTTGGATAAGGAATTAGCTTAAGGATAGAAAACAGTGAGTTGTGGTAAATGGCTGTTTTTCAGACTGGAAGATGGTAGACAGTGGTGTTCCCCAAGGGTCAGTGCTGGGGCCACTGCTTTTTTTGATATATAAATGACCTGGACATTGGAATACAGAGTAGAATTTCTAAATTTGCCGATGACACCAAACTTGGGGTGTGACAAACAGTGAAGATGATACCAATCGACTGCAACAGGACATGGAATGGCTAGCGGAATGGGCAGACAAGTGGCAGCTGGAATTTAATACAGAGAAATGTGAGGTGGTGCATTTTGGCAGAAGGAATAGGGAGAGGCAATATACACTTAATGGCACAGTTTTAAAGAGTGTGCAGGGACAGAGGGACCTGGGTGTTAATGTGCATAGGTCCCTGAAGGTGGCACGACATATTGAGAGAGTGGTTAGTAAAGCATATGGGATCTTGGGTTTCATAAATAGAGGTATTGAGTACAAAAGTAAAGAAGTTATGCTGAATCTTTATAAAGCACTGGCTAGGCCACAACTGGAGTATTGCGTCCAGTTCTGGTCACCACACTTTAGAAAGGATGTGAAGGCCCTTGAGAGTGTGCAGAGGATTTACCAGAATGGTTCCGGGGATGGGGCATCTTAGCTACAAGGACAGGTTGAAGAAGCTGGATTTGTTTTCATTAGAGCAAAGGAGGCTGCGGGGTGATTTGATAGAGGTGTACAAGATTATGACGGGTTTGGATACGCTAGACGGGGAAAGGCTGTTCCCACTAGTTGATGGTACAAGGACTAGGGGGTCCAGATTTAAGGTTTTGGGCAAGAGATACAGGGGGGATGTGAGGAAAAACTTTTTTACGCAGCGAGTGGTGAGGATCTGGAACTCTCTGCCGACCGAATTGGTGGAAGCGGAGACACTCGATGTTTTCAAGGGGAGACTGGATAGGCACTTGAGGGAAATAAACTTGCATGGCTACAGGGATAGAGTGGGGGAATGGGACTGACTCGATTGCTCTGCAGAGAGCTGGCACGGACTCGATGGGCCGAATGGCCTCCTTCTGTGCCGTTATGACTCTATGACATCCTTACTCGTCAACTTACCTTGCACCTCGCCCGTCCCTCTCTATCTACATTATCACTTCCTCATCTCACTAGCCACCCCTCACACTCGCCCTCATCCTAGTGCAATCATACCTGTAAAGTCCGCTCCTCAATAATACACGGACTTCGGGAGAACAGTTTAACAGGTACTTTACTGAACAAGAGGCAGCTTGAAACTGAAACTACAGAAGCCTGCTAGGGCCTTTTATACAGGGGTGGTCACTGCCGGTACTGCAGTCTAAGACCAGTTATTCCCTTAAAGGTACATACACAACAATTCCTCCCCTTTTAGATAAACAGTACATAACATTCATTTAACAACTAATTAATAACTAATTACAATTACAATTTTCTCAGTAATATATACATCAACTGGAATAGTCATTTATAAGTTCAGTTTTTGAGGAGGCTTCCTGATCCGGACTGGATAGCGCCTTTCTCGAGTATCCTGTTCTGGCGGTGGAGTCAATTCTGCCTCATTGTCATTGATTGGTTCGTCAGCTTCCAATACCCCTGCTTCTGAGGTAGACGCAATCTGTACTTCGGGCTCATTACCAGGTGCACATGCTTGTGGTACAGGTTTGGCTTGTTCCTGTGACTCTAGAATCTGGTCAGCATGGCATCTCACGATGCTCTCTCCAACGTCCACTGTGTACATTAGTGGTCCCTGCTGTGTGCATATCTTGCCTGGCTGCCATTTTTCTGTTCGGTAGTCGCGGGCCAAGACTGGTTGCCCTATCTTGAAGCTCCTGGTTGACTTCTCATTTATGTGCTGGAACTGCTTATCCTCAACGTCTCGTCTTATGTTTGGTTTTAGCAAATCCAAGCGACATCTTAGTCTCCGGTTGAAAAACAGTACGGCTGGAGTTTGGTTGGTTACTACATGTGTCGCATTCCGGTAAGCAAACAAGAAGTTATCCACCTTGTGTTGCAGTGGTATGTCGTCATTATACATTGCCTTTATGGCCTTTTTAAAGGTCTGAACAAACCTCTCAGCCAATCCATTTGTGGCTGGATGATATGGGGCAGATGTGTAATGTTTCACCCCATTATTCTTCAGGAACCTCCGGATATCCTCAGACACAAACTGTGGGCCATTGTCGGAACAGATCTGTTCTGGCAACCCATTCCTGGCGAAGATGGTCCTTAGGACTGCAATAGTTTTCTCCGTGGTGGTGGAGGACATTTTAATGACCTCTGGCCATTTCGAATGGGCGTCCACAGCGATTAGGAACATTGAGTCCATAAATGGACCAGCGAAATCAATGTGTACCCGTTGCCATGGAGATGAGGGCCACTCCCATGGATGTAGCGGGGCCTGTGGTGGAGCGTTTTGGACCTTCTGGCATCCTGTGCATCTCTTGGTCATATCCTCTGTCTTTATCGATTCCCGGCCACCGCACAAACGCCCTGGCTAGGCTCTTCAATTTTACCCCTCCCAGATGACCCTCGTGAAGCTCATTGAGTACTCTATCTCTCAACTTGGGTGGAATTACCACTTGGGATCCACACATCAAGGTTCCCCGGCACACTGACAGCTGTTCCCTCCTTGGCGAGAATGCTGGCAACAGTGAGTCGCCATATGCTGGCCATCCCTTCACCGTCAAATCATAGACCCGAGAGAGTGTCGGGTCATTTCGGGTTTCCTTCTCAATACTTGCGTTTGTAACAGGCAAACATTTGACTATGGTCGCATGGAATATCTCCACAGGGTCCACTGCAGGTGCTTCTTCTGCCGTAGGCAGCGGTAGGCGCGACAGCCCATCAGCGTTTCCATGTTGTTTCGTACCTTTGTACTCTATGTCATACTGATGTGCCCCTAGAAACAGTGACCATCTTTGCAGCCGTTGCGCCGTCATCACCGGAACGCCCTTCTTGGGTTAAAAATTGAGACCAGGGGTTGATGATCAGTCAGTAGGGTGAATTTCTGCCCGTGCAGATAGTGATTGAACTTCTTCACCCCCCACACCAGGCTGAGGGCCTCCCTGTCAATCTGGGCGTAGTTACGCTCGGCTGAGGTTAGCGAGCGCGATGCAAAGGCTATTGGCCTCTCTGAACCGTCACGGAATTTGTGTGACAGCACCGCTCCAATGCCGTAAGGTGACGCATCACATGCCAACCGAATCGGTAGTGTTGGGTTGTAGTGGGCCAATACTTCTTTTGAAGTGATTTGGCATTTACATTCCTGAAAGGCACGCTTACACTCATCACTCCATTTCCATGTTACACCAGTTTGAAGGAGGGCGTTCAGTGGGTGCAGAATTGTAGATAAATTCGGCAAGAACTTATGGTAGTAGTTCACCAACCCGAGGAACGACCTCAGTTGCGACACATTTTCTGGTGCTGGAGCCTTGACCACAGCCTCAATCTTGTCCGGCGACTTATGCAACCCTTCCTCATCAATCATGTGGCCACAATACGAGATTTGTTTCCTGAAGAACTCGCATTTGGGACGGTTGGCTCGTAGCCCATATTCCTGCAATCTCGTGAGCACCTGTTCCAGATTGGCAAGGTGTTCATTGTCATTTTCGCCCGTAACCAGGATGTCGTCCAAATAACACTGGGTCCCCGGGATCCCCTGCAGGACTTGTTCCATTGCCCTCTGCCACATAGCCGGGGCCGATGCTACCCCAAATACCAGTCGATTGTACTGGTAAAGGCCTTTGTGAGTGTTTATCGTGAGGTATTTCCTAGATGCTTCTTCCACCTCCATTTGTAGATACGCTCGAGCCAGGTCAATCTTTGTAAAACGTTTCCCTCCAGATAGTGAGGCGAAAATATCTTCTATCCGCGGAAGCGGATACTGTACTGTGTGCAGGACTGGGTTCACAGTCACCTTGAAGTCCCCACAGATGCGAACCTTCCTTGGCTCCCCAGGTGTGCTGCTCAATGCTTTCTTCATTACAGGAACGATGGGTGTGTCCCACTCGCTCCAGTTCACCTTAGACAGCACCCCCGAACGCTCCAGACTCTCCAGTTCAGCTTCCACAGCTGGGTGTATCGCATATGGCACCGGTCTGGCCTTGAAAAAGTTTGGGGTTGCGTTCTCCTCAATCTTTATGGTTGCCTTTACTCCTTTTAGAGTCCCAAGTCCTTGTTGCAACACCTCTTCCGCGTCAGATAGAATTTGTGACAGACGTCCAGGTGCGATGTGATCATCTTTTTTGTCAGTCACAGTTAGTGCCAGAATGGAATGCCAATCCAATTGTAGTCTTCGGATCCATTCACTTCCCAATAATGGTGGTCCTCCATCTCGTAGTATATACATGTATAGTTTCTGTGTTTCCTTTCCGTTATATTCAACTGGCACCCTTATTTTTCCTCTGGGGTAGACCTTTTGCCCCGTGTATGTCTTCAATACAATGGACATGTCCTTTAAGGGTATGTGTGAGAATAGCCGCTCATAGTCTCGTCGATTCATGACAGTTAGGGCTGATCCTGTGTCCAATTCCATCTTCACTGGGGACCCTGCTATCATGAGGGTGACCCAAATGGTTCGGTGATCTTCTTTTGCGATCACGTTGTGTAACTTTAAACAACTTAGTCGCCTGCTCCCGGAGTCCTTATCACTCTCCTGATCTTCTGAACTACTATCTGTCAGTTTCTTTACTTTCCTGTACTGTTCCTTAGTAGTTCTTGTTGTGTTGGTCTTCTTTCCCGACCTGCAGACTCTTGCTATATGTCCCATTTTCCCGCATTGCCTGCATATTTTGTCTTTAAACCACCAGTCCTTCTGCTCATGGGTTGTTCTGCCGCAGCGATAGCACTTTTCGGCTCCATACGCCATTTCGTTAGCGCTGTATTCTTGTGGTTTCTGTTGCATTTCCGCAGCTCCCCGTGCTGCTGCTTCGTAGGATACTGCCACGCTGAAAGCCTGTTCTAGCGTCAGGTCCTTTTTTGAAAGTAGTCGTTTCTGGGTTCCTTCACTCTGGAGCCCGCAGACAAACTTATCCCGTAAGGTGTCTGCCAGTCCTGCTCCGAACTGGCAGTGCTTCGATAACTTGCGTAGTTCCGTAAGATAGTCAGCATTGCTCTCATCTTTGTGCTGGTTTCTTTTATGGAACTTGAATCTTTCTGCTATCAGCAGTGGTGTAGGGCTTAGGTGTTCCTGTAAGATATGAACAATCTCCTCAAAACTTTTCTCCATTGGTTTAGCTGGGGTAATTAAATTCCGCAATAGGCCGTACGTACTCGCACCCATCAGATTTAATAATACCGACGCCCTCTTTCCATCAGCCACCTCATTTGCCTTGCAGTACACTTCAATTCTTTCCACATACGTGGTCCAGTCTTCTACCTCGTTGTCGAAAGCAGTGATACTGCCACTTTTCGGCATCTTGGGCGATTTAAAATGGCACCTCCCGCGCTTTTGCTTCTTCCCCTTACTGCCACGCTGCTCCTAGCGTTCTACGGGGTAATAGCGGCGACCCGCAGCTTCGGCGCGTCTCGCTTTCCTTCCCCCCCCCCCCCCCCCCCGTTTAGTTTCTCTCCGCTGTCCTGTTCTCGAGCACTGACCGCGCCCTGTGCGCTCCACCCTCTCGTTTTCTTTTCCCGGCAACGCTGCGTGGCCTGATTTGTAGAGCCGCTCGATCGAGCTTGAGCCCGCCGCAGTCTGGAAGGGTCAGCGCGCTACCTGCTACCAGCACGATTCGCTGGAACCACAGTCTCTCCCGCAATTCTCCAAACACCAATGGATTCTTTGGGCGGTTGCCCTCGGTCGACGCCCGTTGCTCAGACTATGACCTTCCAGGACCTTCCTTTCAGGCGAGATCCCCGTGAGATGATGCCACACTGCAGGTGAGTTCGAACTTACTCGTCGCCACTGTAAAGTCCGCGCCTCAATAATACACGGACTTCGGGAGAACAGTTTAACAGGTACTTTACTGAACAAGAGGCAGCTTGAAACTGAAACTACAGAAGCCTGCTAGGGCCTTTTATACAGGGGTGGTCACTGCCGGTACTGCAGTCTAAGACCAGTTATTCCCTTAAAGGTACATACACAACAATACCAACTGACAATACACAAGAGTAGGCACTTGGGTGTCTTATGTAATGTTCATGTAAATGTAATGTTCATGTAAATTTTCTGTTAATGTGTTGTCAAACATTGAAATCTTTATTTTCAACACTTTGCCTTATTGGACAGATCTGTGTTCACCTTTGAAAGTATCTTTGTGAGTTACAGTGAATGGTGAGACATAACAGTATCCCCCGCAATGGTGATGAGTGTTAAAGGAATAGCTTGGTCATTGTAGGAAAGTTTTATGGTGATGGTGTGGGGTGGTGTTAACCTGGCGCATCACGTGGCAGCCAGGGTGTGCAGCGCCAAGTGAAGCCATGGTGATGCTATCGCTGGCCTCCCAGGCTGCAATGTGGTCGGGGGCTGATGCCCTGCGTCCAGTGCAGCATCAGGTGATTGCGGAGAAGGTTGATGGTGTTGTTGATGATGTTGGTGTGCCTGGTGTTGTTGGTGTTGGGGCTGATCGTGGAGGGGTTCAGAGGACTAAGGTGAGATTTTTTTCAAGGGCACCGATGTTGCTGGAATAGATGGCAGAAGCGATTTGTCAATGGTGAGAGATCTTGCTCCAAGGAGGTGACAGTGGATAGAGAGTTTACTTCAAACATTTCCAAACTGCATACAGCTCAAAAGTGTCTTCCAAGTCCTGAAGGCTCAAGCTTCTGACATTGGAAAGTGACCAGCTGTGAAATGTTAGCTTTCATACCACTTTTGCAGCTGTCACCTATTCACAGCAATGGGGAGACATAGAGAACCTGACGTGATCTCCAAATGATGGGAACCCTGTTAAAAATGTGGGAAAATAGAAAAAGGCTGGCAAAATAGAAGTTAATAAACATTTAACAAGCAGTTAACTACCTTAAATGCCTCTCCTGCCGCTTGGTGTCGGGTCTGTTTTGAAGTCGCAGACCCGACACTTTGGAAACTGAGGTGGAGGCGGGTTCGCGGCGAGTTCCCAACCCGCTGTCAATCATTATTAATTTAACAGCTGACCCGTCCTCTGAGCGCCGGCAATATCGCGGCCTCTGTTTCATTGTACTCAATCAAGGGTGATCCACCAGTATTAAAATGATCAGAAACAAAAGTAGAAGAATATATATTTTTTAATACATTTTGCTTCTCTTGTGCAGCCTTTATATTCAGAAAGTCTTTCAATTTACAGAAACACAGAAATACTTTATCACTTCCAAAATAATGTCACCTCAATATTGCCTTTTAAAAGAAAATAATTGTGTTCCTCCTTTCAAGCCATTCATGATTTAATTGGCCAATGATTAGGTTATTGGTATAAGTTTATTCGCCCTGCAGTCTGTTCGCCCTCCTGCCATCTGGGAGACGCTACAGATGCATTCGCACCCGTACGACCAGATTTAGGAACAGCTTCTTTCCCAGGGCTGTCATCCTACTGAACTCCACAAATAAACTCTAAAGCCTGCACATCTGCCAATGCACTTTATTATGGTTATACTTATGTTAATGTATTACAAGCCAAATGTATGTTGAATGTTTAAATGTCTTAATCTAAATGTACACTCTCGGGAGCCGCAAGCCTACATTTCGTTGTACTGCACTTGTGCACTAACAATGACAATAAAAGTTGATTTGATTTGATTTGAGAGGCTGTTATCAGTCTGTGAAGAGATATTTTGAAAGAATTCAACTGCTAAGAATAGTAAAGAGTGCGATTGCTCATCACCTCATTTGTTGATAACAAATGTCTGTTATCAGTGGAGTATCTGAGGAATAGAAAAACCTTGCGGTAAGTAAATGCATCAGTGGAAATCAATAGAGCTGGTGTTACAAGTAATCCTTCAGGCGTGGGATGTTTTGGATATATTCCTTCTGTTTTTGTTTATAAAAGGATCAGGTTAATCTATCTTGGAAAAACGTGCAAACAATTGTATTTGCTTTAAATTTCTACATGTTAGCAGTGTTGACAGTTAAACATGTTAAACCAGAAAAATCTGTTTATTTTGTATACTAGACAGCATTACATATAGTGCTTTAACACTATGTTTTAAGTTCATAGTCTCATCTTGCAAAAAGTACCACCTTTAGAATTCTGTTCCCTTTTCATTGAGTAAACTACTAAAATTTCAAAAGCAAAATACTGTGGATGCTGGAAATCTGAAATTAAAAACAGAAAATGCTGGAATTACTCAGCAGGTCAGGCAGCATCTGTGGAGAGAGAAGCAGATTTATCATTTCAGGTCCCGTATTTTCTGATCCCTACGGTGTGTCCAAGCTGTGTACACACCCGTAGGGACCTCGCAAGTGCCGGTTTCAGGCATGCGAAGCGCATGCGCTGAAAACCAGCACTTCCGACCTGTCAAGAATCCTCTTGACAAATCGCACGCCTGCCCTGGAGAAGGGCCTCTGCGGGTGGAGTGATCCGCTTTCTGCAGAGCCTCCGCCCGCTGAAATCCCTTAAAAATCTTACGCCTGGTAAAAGTCGTAAGGCTCGCTTTTACCAGCATAAGAGTTTAAAAAAGTAAAAACATAATTTTTTTTCAGTCATTTATAATTTTAAAATACTTTTTTTTTTAAAAAGTAAGTTTATTTTTAGCCCCGTAAAAAACTTTGATTTTTTTTTCAAAAAATTAGATTTTAGTTTAAAATATTTAATTTAAAGTAATTTTAACTAATTTTAAAAATGTGATTTAAAAAAATTATTTAATGTGTTTTTTGAGTGATCCCCATTCATACTTTTGACAGGTAAGGGCGTAGATTTTTTCCAGATCAGAGGCCTCCGCACGCAGGAAGCCTCCAATCGGAAAATACGGGCCATTAACTCTGTTTCTCTCTCCACAGATGTTGCCTCATCTGCTGAGTATTTCCAGCATTTTCTGTTTTGTTAAAATTTCAATGTGGACTGAGCTACAGTTTTTTCTGTTTAACTTAGCATATAATATTTTAAATACTTACTTATTTATAATTTCATTTTTAATTCTCTGCATCAGATGGAGGCAGTATTACTGTCAGCAATCCATTTCCCACAGCAGAGTCAGCGTCGCCACCTCAACAGGTTTTTTTTAACTTCTCTTTCTCCTCCTCTCCGCAAATAGATTTTTTCTTTACCCTCAACAGGTTACTGTTGTGTATGTACCTTTAAGAGAAGAACTGATTCTATACTGCAGTACCGGCAGTGACCACCCCTGTATATAAAGCCATAGCAGGCTTCTGTACTTCAGTCTTAAGTAACCCTCTGTTCAGTAAATACCTGTTATTATTGTTCTCCTGCAGTCCGTGTATTATTGATACTCGGACACTACACTGGCGACTGACAGGTTCGAACTCACCTGCAGTACTGCATCACCTCACGGGGATCTTTCCCTGAGAAGAAGCTTCTTGGAGGTCGAAGTCAGAGCAACGGGCGTCGACCGCAGGCAACCGCCCAAGGATCCATCGGAGTTCGGAGAGTTGCAGGAGAGGCTGTGGAGAGCTGGGCTTGGCTCCCCAGTCAAGGTATTCCAGCAAATCGTGCTGGTAGCAGGTAGTGCGCTGACCCTTCCGGACTGCGGCGGGCTCGAGCTCGATCGAGCGGCTCTGCAAAGGGGCCGTGCAGCGTCGTCTGGAGGAAAGGAGAGAGAGAGAGGGTGGAGCGCGGTCGGTGCTCAAGAACCGGGCAGCGTAGCGAAAATAAAACAAGGGGAAGGAAAAGTGAGACGCGCCGAAGCCGCGGGTCGCTGCCGTTACCCTGCAGAACGCTAGGAGCAGCGTGGCAGCAAGGGGAAGAAGGAAAAGCGCGGGAGGCACCATTTTATTCCATTGGGGAAGAAGGAAAAGCGCGGGAGGCGCCATTTTAAAATCACCCAAGATGCCGAAAAGTGGCAGTATCACTGCTTTCGACAACGAGGTAGAAGACTGGACCACGTATGTGGAAAGAATTGAAGTGTACTGCAAGGCAAATGAGGTGGCCGATGGAAAGAAGGCGTCGGTATTATTAAATTTGATGGGCGCGAGAACGTACGGCCTATTGCAGAATTTAATTACCCCAGCTGAACCAATGGAGAAAAGTTTTGAAGAGATTGTTAATATCTTACAGGAACACCTAAACCCTACACCGCTGCTGATAGCAGAAAGATTCAAGTTCCATAAAAGAAACCAGCACAAAGATGAGAGCAATGCTGACTATCTTACGGAACTACGCAAGTTATCGAAGCACTGCCAGTTCGGAGCAGGACTGGCAGACACCTTACGGGATAAGTTTGTCTGCGGGCTCCAGAGTGAAGGAACCCAGAAACGACTACTTTCGGAAAAGGACCTGACGCTAGAACAGGCTTTCAGCGTGGCAGTATCCTACGAAGCAGCAGCACGGGGAGCTGCGGAAATACAACAGAAACCACAAGAATACAGCGCTAACGAAATGGCGTATGGAGCAGAAAAGTGCTATCGCTGCGGCAGAACAACCCATGATCAGAAGGACTGCTGGTTTAAGGACAAAGTATGCAGGCAATGTGGGAAAATGGGACACATAGCAAGAGTCTGCAGGTCGGGAAAGAAAACCAACACTACAAGAACTACTAAGGAAAAGTACAAGAAAGTAAAGAAATTGACAGACAGTAGTTCGGAAGATCAGGAGAGTGATAAGGACTCCGGGAGCAGGTGACTAAGTTGTCTAAAGTTACACAACGTGATCGCAAAGGAGGATCACCGAACCATTTGGGTCACCCTCATGATAGCAGGGTCCCCAGTAAAGATGGAATTGGACACAGGATCAGCCCTAACTCTCATGAATCGACGAGACTATGAGCAGCTATTCTCACACATATCCTTGAAGGACACGTCCATTGTATTGAAAACATACACGGGGCAAAAAGTCTACCCCAGAGGAAAAATAAGGGTGCCAGTTGAATACAACGGCAAGGAAACACAGAAACTGTATCTATATATACTACAAGATGGAGGACCACCATTATTGGGACATGAATGGATCCGAAAAATACAATTGGATTGGTATTCCATTCAGGCGCTAACTGTGACTGACAAAAAGGATGATGACGTCACACCTGGACGACTGTCAAAAATTCTATCTGATGCGAAAGAGGTGTGTGGTAAACCACTTATCGTTTTCATTGTTGTTCACTGTTGTTCACTACTGTTATCGTTATTGCACGTTGTTAACTCTTGCTACTCACTGTGTACCAATGCATGCCTCAGCTGGCTCCACCCATGGCTCCGCCTACATGACCTGGTATAAAGGTGGCTGCTCGGCAACCCACTTCCTTCTTGGAACCGGTCGTCCACGAGAGGCATGCTCTGTTCTTTAGTTAATAAAAACCTTTTCATTACTATCCTAATTCATCGCTTTTTATGGATTAATTGATAAGCGTATCAAGGTGTTCCAACAAGGACTTGGGACTCTAAAAGGAGTAACGGCAATGATAAAAATCGAAGATAACGCAAACCCAACATTTTTTAAGGCCAGACCGGTACCTTACGCGATCCGCGCAGCCGTTGAAGCAGAGCTGGAGAGTCTGGAGCGTTCGGGTGTGCTGTCCAAGGTGGACTGGAGCGAGTGGGCCACACCCATCGTTCCTGTAATGAAGAAAGCATTGAGCAGCACGCCTGGGGAGCCGAAGAAGGTTCGCATCTGTGGGGACTTCAAGGTAACTGTGAACCCAGTCCTGCACACAGTACAATATCCACTTCCACGGATAGAAGATATTTTTGCCTCACTATATGGAGGGAAACGCTTTACAAAGATTGATCTGGCCCAAGCGTATCTACAAATGGAGGTGGAAGAAGCATCTAGGAAATACTTCACGATAAACACTCACAAAGGCCTTTACCAGTACAATCGACTGATATTCGGGGTAGCATCAGCCCCGGCTATTTGGCAGAGGGCGATGGAACAAGTCCTGCAAGGGATCCTGGGGACCCAGTGTTATTTGGACGACATCCTGGTTACGGGTGAAAATGACAGTGAACACCTTGCCAACCTGGAGCAGGTGCTCACTAGATTACAGGAATATGGGCTACGAGCCAACCGCCCCAAATGCGAGTTCTTCAGGAAACAAATCTCGTATTGTGGCCACATGATTGATGAGGAAGGGTTGCATAAGTCGCCGGACAAGATTGAGGCTGTAGTCAAGGCTCCAGCACCGGAAAATGTGTCGCAACTGAGGTCGTTCCTCGGGTTGGTGAACTACTACCATAAGTTCTTGCCGAATTTATCTACAATTCTGCACCCACTGAACGCCCTGCTGCAAACTGGAGTAATATGGAAATGGAGTGATGAGTGTAAGTGTGCCTTTCAGAAATGTAAATGCCTAATCACTTCAAAAGAAGTATTGGCCCACTACAATCCAACACTACCGATTCGGTTAGCATGTGATGCGTCTCCCTACGGCATCGGAGCGGCGCTGTCACACAAATTCCTTGACGGTTCAGAGAGGCCAATAGCCTTTGCGTCGCGCTCGTTAACCTCAGCCGAGCGTAACTACGCCCAGATTGACAGGGAGGCCCTCAGCCTGGTGTGGGGGGTGAAGAAGTTCAATCACTATCTGCACGGGCAGAAATTCACCCTACTGACTGACTGATTATCAGCCCCTGGTCTCCATTTTTAACCCAAAGAAGGGCGTTCCGGTGATGATGGCGCAACGACTGCAAAGATGGTCACTTTTTCTAGGGGCACATCAGTACGACATAGAGTACAAGGGTACGAAACAGCATGGAAACGCTGATGGGCTGTCGCGCCTACCGTTGCCTACGGTAGAGGAAGCACCTGCAGTGGACCCTGTTGAGATATTCCATGCGACCATAGTCGAATGTCTACCTGTTACAAACTCAAGTATAGAGAAGGAAACCCGAAATGACCCGACACACACTCGGGTCTATGATTTGACGGTGAAGGGATGGCCAGCACATGGCGACTCACTGTTGCCAGCATTCTCGCCAAGGAGAGAATAGCTGTCAGTGTGCCGGGGGACCTTGATGTGTGGATCCCGAGTGGTAATTCCACCCAAGTTGAGAGATAGAGTGCTCAGTGAGCTTCACGAGGGTCATCTGGGAGGGGTAAAAATGAAGAGCCTAGCCAGGGCGTTTGTGTGGTGGCCGGGAATCGATAGACATCGAGGATATGACCAAGAGATGCACAGGATGCCAGAAGGTCCAAAACGCTCCACCACAGGCCCCGCTACATCCATGGGAGTGGCCCTCATCTCCATGGCAATGGGTACACATTGATTTCGCTGGTCCATTTATGGACTCAATGTTCCTAATCGCTGTGGACGCCCATTCGAAATGACCAGAGGTCATCAAAATGTCCTCCACCACCACGGAGAAAACTATTGCAGTCCTACGGACCATCTTCACCAGGAATGGCTTGCCAGAACAGATTTGCTCCGACAATGGGCCACAGTTTGTGTCCGAGGATTTCCGGAGGTTTCTGAGGAATAATGGGGTGAAACATTACACATCTGCCCCATATCATCCAGCCACAAATGGATTGGCTGAGAGGTTTGTTCAGACCTTTAAAAAGGCAATAAAGGCAATGTATAACGACGACATACCACTACAACACAAGGTGGATAATTTCTTGTTTGCTTACCGGAATGCGACACATGCAGTCACCAACCAAGCTCCAGCCATAATGTTCTTCAACCGAAGGCTAAGATGTCGCCTGGATTTGCTCAAACCAAACATAAGACAAGATGTTGAGGATAAGCAATTCCAGCACATAAATGAGAAGCCAACCAGGAGCTTCAAGATAGGGCAACCAGTCTTGGCCCGCGACTACCGAACAGAAAAATGGCAGCCAGGAACGATATGCACACAGCAGGGACCACTAATGTACACAGTGGACGTTGGAGAGAGCATCGTGAGACGCCATGCTGACCAGATTCTAGAGTCACAGGAACAAGCCAAACCCATACCACGAGCAGGTGCACCTGGTAATCAACCCGAAGTACAGATTGCGTCTACCTCAGAAGCAGTGGTATTGGAAGCTGACGAACCAACCAATGACAATGAGCCAGAATCAACTCCGCCGCAAGAACAGGATACTCGAGAAAGGCGCTATCCAGTCAGGATCCGGAAGCCTCCTCAAAGACTGAACTTATAAATGATTATTTCAGTTGATGTATATAGTACAGAGAAAATTGTAATTGTAATTAGTTATTATTTAGTTGTTAAATGAATGTTATGTACTGTTTATCTAAAAGGGGAGGAATTGTTGTGTATGTACCTTTAAGGGAATAACTGGTCTTAGACTGCAGTACCGGCAGTGACCACCCCTGTATATAAAGCCATAGCAGGCTTCTGTACTTCAGTCTTAAGTTACCCTCTGTTCAGTTTGCACAGCATTGCTGGCTGTGCAGCTGCAAGCACGAGCAGAGGGAGCAGCCAGACTTTGGAGAGTGGATTAAAGTGGTGGTCCCCTGACCAGGAAGAGGAGGAGAACGTTGGACCACCACCACCTCCACCATCATTACATCAACTGAGGTGCCTGGAGAGAGAGGACAGAGGAGGAGAAGGAGAAAGGAGGCCTACATCAACATCAACCAGGGGAGAGGCCTTTTCTATCACTGCCTCCCCAAATTGGCCTCCACTTCAGGAGAGGGAGAGAGGGGAGAGAAACCAACTGCTTGAAAGGAGGGAGGAAAACTTCATCCGGAACATCTACAGGTGGGTGTTATTTGGGGCACTCTCCCAAGACTTTGTATTTTAGGTGGGGGGAGAAAAGAAGAAGCAAGGCCGGATCATCAAGGGGTGTAGTGTGTGTGTGTGTGGCTCTTGTTAAAAGCTAGGCCACACACACCACTAATTAGCATCCCTTCTATTGCCTGCCCTGGGAGAGCTTGGAGCTGCCCAAGGTGAAGTCCTTAATTTAATTTAATTACATCGTTAAGACCTGTTGCAGGACTGAGCCTGGGCTTCTCCAGCTTTTCCAGGTGAAGACGTCTTCTCCCCCTGCCAGAAGACCACCACCACCAAAGACTTTTTCCATCGGAGAGTGCAACCCTGCCAACACCCACCCACCATCCTGAGTGGCAACACTGCCCTTTGCGGCCTCCCTCCTTCCCACCCCCCCACCTCTCTCTCTCTCTTTGTCTCTCTCTGGCTGTCTTTCTAAGGCACCTTAGTTTCATCTATTTTATTAATTGCCAATTGAGCAGAGGGGAGAGGGCCCCTCTCCCAATTTAAATCAATAAGGAGAGAGGTGTGTTCTCATTTTAATCAGCTCCCTCTGCTCAATAGAGGACAAAAAATATATATATACACCGAGGCCATTAACACCTTCAGGCCTGTGACTTGGGGTGAGTGTAGCCCTTAAAAAAAGCACCCCAGAATGGCGACTGCGTCTTCGCCGGTGGCGGGGCCAGCCGGGACCTATGCGAGAGTGGTAGCCACAGCCACAGCTGCTCCCGCTGTTCCTGCTGCCCCGTCACCTTTTCGATTAATAACAAAAAAGCTTGGGGTGAAGAGCTACACTCACCCCACTATGACCATCGAGGCCTGCGTCAAGGCCATGGCTGGGGTTGTCGGCCCCTCAGCCATCGTCGTGGCCTCGAAAATGTATGGGAAGGCTGTGTTCTTCCTGGGGTCGGAGCGGGCGGTGTCCCTGGCTGTCGCCAAGGGGCTCACCGTGGGCGGGACCTTCCTGCCGGTGGATCCTCTCGAGGCCACCGCGCAGAGGATCATTATTTCCAACGTCCCGCCCTATGTTCCTGGTGAGCTCCTCCTTCCCCATTTGCGACAACTTGGGGAGGTGAGGTCGGGGATCACACCCATCCCGCTCGGCTTCCGGGAGGCCAGCCTTCGCCACGTCTTCTCCTTCCGGCGCCAGCTGTTTATCCAGCTGGCGCGGGAGGAGGACACTGACGGGGCGTTCGTCGTCCTCCACGAGAGGACCGCCTACCGCGCCTTTTGGACGTCGGACGGTGTTAGGTGCCATGCCTGCAAGGAGGTGGGGCACATCAGGAGGAACTGCCCTGCCTCCAAGGTCGCCGGATCATCTCGTGCGGCCGAGGCTGCCGCCGCCGCCCTTCCCCCCCCCCCGGATCTGCCCGCGCGTCAAGTACGTCTGATGCGCGGTTGACGTCGGGGGCCGATGCCACCAAGGCCTCCGGCGGGGGGGAGGGAGCGTGTCCAGCCGGAAAGAAGGCGCGGGGAAAAAAGAAGCACCTTAGGGCGGGTTCCCCCGTGGATGGCGAGCCCTTGCCCCTTGAGCCCCTTACACCCGCGCTCCTCGCGGAGTTGATCAGGGCAGATGTGAGCGGGAGGGGCCTCGTGCCCGAGCCTGTGGCCACAACCGCCGCAGCGGTAATGCCAATACCTGCGGCCGGGCTCGGGCCCGAGGAACCCGACAAACCTGCTCCGCCGGAGGGAGTCGAGGAGGAGGCCTTTGCAGACATGGAGGTCTCCCTCGCTCCCTCCGTGCTAAAAAGAAGGCGCGACCCCCTGGATGAGGAGGAGGACCGGGAGGAGGAAGGTCCCTCCGAGCAGGGGGAGTCGTCGCCCGCCGCGGGTACTGCGCCCCCCCCCCCCAGCGCTGTCGTCATCACCAGCGATCGGCAGGGGTCGCCTGTCCCTCGGGAGGCTGAGGCAGATGTGTCTGTCCAGCACGTGCCTCCCGGGGATGGGGATGAGACCCTGCCCGTGGGGGGGGTTGCGGAACAACCCGCGGCAGTAATTGAAATTGACCTTTTATCGGTGCCGTTACCCCTCGCCGGGTCGGGCAGCCTGGGGGCTGGGTCGGGCGAGCTCGAGGATAATGAGCTCGCCCAATGCGACCCGGACGTCTCCCAGGGGATGCTCGTCCTGGTAGAGCTTTTAATTCAAAACCCCCCGTCCGCTGGGTCGGAGGTTGGTGGCGGGGAGGAGGATGGCCCCCTGGCTGCGTCTCTGGTGCCGGACGTACTGGAGGAGCTGGAAATTGTTCGTTTCTCCGGTCGTTCCGGCGTCTGAGGCGGAGGGGAGCTCTGAACCGCCGCCGTCTTCTGGCCCGGCACCCCTAGAGGAGCCCAGGGAGAAATCCTCTGCCGCCGATCCTGGGGGTGGGATCCGGGCGGAGGCGGGGCTGGCTGGCGCGGCCGAGTCGTTCGCTTCGCACTGCGCGGCGGACGGGTCGGCCGCTGGTGACGACCCCCTGGAGGAGGATGGGGACTCGGTGATGGGCACGGAGGACGATTCGGACTCCAGCGCCGACGTGGCGATGGATGACCTCGTGCCCCTTGCCGAGTCTCCCCTCATTTCCGTAAGGGAACTCCGGGATTTTATGACCACGTGCCTGGGTCAGCGCAATAAGGTCCGGCTGGCCCTCGACAGGTGGTCGGAGCTGGCGCTGCTCATCGATTCCGTCCGCGCCGCCATTAAGATCATGGGCGCGGACGAGGGTGTGAACCCGCTCGAGCTGCGTCGGCTCACAACGTTTCTCACTGGGCTGCTGAGGAAGTGGCGGCTGACCAGCGGCTGCGCTTCCTCCCCCCGTTAGGTGTAGGTAGAGGTTGCACTATGCTTCTGACATGAAGATAACCATAGCCAGCCTCAACATCAACGGCAGCAGGGAGGCGCGCCGCAGATTCAATAACTTCTCAGTCCTTCGGGACGGGAAGTATGCGGTGTGCTTCCTGCAAGAAACCCACACCGTTCCGGGAGACGAAGCCACGTGGCTCCTGGAGTGGCAAGGAGGGGTCAGCATGAGTCACCTCTCCAACAATTCCAGCGGGGTGGCTATCTTGCTGGCCCCGCATTTTCAGCCGGAGATCTTGGGGGTCAAGGAGCACGTGCCGGGCCGCTTGCTCCAGGTCACTGTTCGCCTGGGGGGCGTGCCGCTCCATCTAGTGAACGTGTACGCCCCTCAGACCAGTGCGCAGCAAGTGCGCTTCTTCGAAGAAGTGTCCGCTCTCTTGGGCTCCATCGACGTGGGCGAGTGCGTCATCCTCGGGGGGGATTTTAACTGCACCCTCGAGGCGAGGGACCGTTCGGGTCCCCCGCGAAGCCCGGCGGCGATGGAGAAGTTGAGGGACCTGGTTGGGTCCTTCGACTTGGTGGACGTCTGGCGAAATCTCCACCCCGACTCCAGCGCCTTCACTAGCGTGAGGTCTGGGGGAGGAAGGTCCAGAATCGACCGCCTCTACATTTCCCGGGCGTACGTCTCCTGCGTTCCGGCAGCTTCCATGCGGCCGGTGCCGTGCACGGACCACCACCTGGTGTGGGCGGAGCTCGCTCCGCTGCACGCGCGGGGGGGGTCCGTGTACTGGCATTTTAACAACCTGCTGCTGGAGGACGCACGGTTCCGGGATTCGTTTCGTCGATTCTGGGCCGACTGGAGAAGGAAGCAGGGGGGCTTCCCCTCCTTGAGGCTATGGTGGGATGTGGGCAAGGCTCACATCCGTCTCTTCTGTCAGGAGTACGCAAAGGGGTCGACCAAGAGGCGGGAGGCCCGGGTCGGGCGGTTGGAGAAGGAGGTGCTCGACCTGGAGTCCCGTCTCGGTCAGGTCGTCGAGGACCCGGCCCTGCGGAAGGTGTACGAAGAGAAGAAGGGCGCGCTGAAGGACCTGCAGCTCGTCGGGTCCCGAGGCGCGTACGTGAGGTCGCGGATCCAGCTCCTGCGGGACCTGGACCGCGGCTCCCCCTTCTACTCGCTGGAAAAAAGACGGGGGGTCCGTAAGCAGCTCTTGGGGCTGCTGGCCGACGACGGATCTCTGGTCTCGGATCCGGAGGGAATCAGCGCGGAGACCCGCGCCTATTACGGGGCTCTGTTCTCTCCGGATCCGTCCAGCGAGGATGCGCGCAGAGTTTTGTGGGAGGACCTGACGAAGGTTGGCCCGGAGGACGCCGAAAAATTGGACGCTCCGCTAAGTCTGGCGGAGCTGACCGGCGCCCTCCGCCAGCTCTCTAGGGGAAAGTCCCCGGGGCTGGACGGGTTGACCGTGGAGTTCCACAGGGCGTTCTGGGACGTCTTGGGGGGCGACTACGCGCGGGTCCTGGGGGAAAGTTTGGCGACCGGGGAGATGCCCCTCTCTTGGCGCAGGGCGGTCATTGTCCTGCTGCCTAAGAAGGGCGATCTCCGCCTCCTTAAGAACTGGCGCCCGGTCTCCCTCCTCAGCACGGACTATAAAATCTTTGCCAGGGCCATGTCTGCTCGCCTTGGCACCGTGCTGGCCCACATGATCCACCCCGACCAGTCCTACACGGTTCCGGGCCGGACCATCCACGATAACATCCATCTGGTCCGGGACCTGGTCCACCACTCCCAGAGGGCTGGTCTGTCGGTCGCCTTCCTTTCCCTGGATCAGGAGAAGGCGTTCGACAGGGTGGATCACGAGTATCTCTTCGGGACTCTGCGCGCATTCGGGTTCGGGACGCATTTCGTCGCCCGGATCCGACTTCTGTACGCCGCCGCGGAGTGTCTGATTAAAGTTAACGGGTCCTTGACGGCGCCCCTTCGCTTCGGGAGGGGGGTGCGTCAGGGATGCCCCATGTCCGGTCAGTTATATGCCATTTGCGTGGAGCCTTTCCTGCGCCTCTTGCGGAAGAGGTTGACGGGACTGGCTCTGCAAGGGCCGGGGGTGGAGGTGGTCCTCTCGGCTTACGCCGATGACGTGCTCCTCATGGTCACGGATCCCGCTGACTTGCGGAGGATGCGGGAATGCCAGCAGATTTACTCGGACGCATCCTCCGCCAAGATCAACTGGGAGAAATGTTCCGGACTCCTGGTGGGTCAGTGGCGGGTGGACTCCCTGCCGGAGGAGTTCAGGCCTTTCGCCTGGAGCACCACGCACCTCCTCTATTTGGGAGTCTACCTTAGCCCTGCCGAGGACGCTTGGCCGGCGAACTGGCAAGAGCTGGAGGCCAAAGTCACCGCTCGCCTAGGACGCTGGACAGGACTGCTCCGAGTGTTGTCCTACAGGGGTCGAGCGCTGGTCATAAACCAACTGGTGGCCGCCATGTTGTGGTACCGGTTGGTCACTTTGATCCCTCCCCCTGCGTTTGTCACCAAGATTCAGAAGAAGCTCATCGACTTCTTCTGGGACAAAAGGAAGCACTAGGTCTCTGCCGCGGTTCTGTGTCTCCCGCTTAGGGAGGGCGGTCAGGCGCTGGTGTGCCTTCGCACCCAGGCTGCGACTTTCCGTCTTCAGACGCTGCAGAGATACCTGTACGTCGAGAATCCTCCGAGATGGTGTGCGCTGGCGACGTTTTTCTTCCGCCAGCTGCATGGCCTCAATTACGACACGCAGCTCCTGTTTGCGAAAGTGGGCAGCAGGCGTGCCGGCCTGCGGAAGCTGCCTGTCTTCTACCAGGAACTACTATGGGTTTGGAACTACGTCGCTTCCAGGCGGAGCTCTCCCCCGTCAGGAGCGGCGCCTCTCCTTCGGGAGCCGCTGCTCAGGAATAAACGGCTCATTTTCTGAATGGCAGGCAGTAACAAGTGGGGTACCACAGGGATCTGTCCTGGGCCCCCAGCTGTTCACAATTTACATTAATGACCTGGATCAGGGAGTCGGATGCAGCATTTCCAAATTTGCAGACGACACTAAACTAGGAGGTGGGGTGGGCTCAGAGGAAGAGACCAGGAAGCTCCAGAGCGATTTGGACAGACTGGGCGATTGGGCGGATAAATGGCAGATGCACTATAATGTGGACAAGTGCGAAGTTATCCACCTTGGGTGCAGGAACGGGAGGGCAAATTATTATTTAAATGGCAATAGATTGGGAGAGGGGGAAGTACAGAGAGACCTGGGTGTTCTTGTACACCAGTCACTGAAGGCGAGCATGCAGGTGCAACAGGCGGTCAAGAAGGCAAACGGTATGCTGGCCTTCATAGCAAAAGGGTTAGAATACAGGAACAGGGATACCTTGCTGCAGCTGTACAGGGCACTGGTGAGACCACACCTCGAGTACTGTGTACAGTTTTGGTCGCCTCATCTGAGGAAGGATGTTCTTGCCATGGAGGGGGTGCAGCGGCGATTCACCAGGCTGATACCAGGAATGGCGGGAATGACCTATGAGGAGAGACTATGTAGTTTAGGGATGTACACACTGGAGTTTAGAAGATTGAGAGGGGACCTCATAGAAGTGTATAAAATTCTGACAGGTCTAGACAGACTGGATGCAGAAGGAATGTTTCCCTTGGCGGGTGAAAACAGAACTAGAGGACATAATTTAAGGATAAGGGCTAAACCATTTAGGACAGAGATGAGGGGGAATTTCTTCACTCAGAGAGTGGTGAACCTGTGGAACTCATTGCCACAGAGGGCAGTGTACGCCAGCTCATTAAATATATTTAAGAGGGAATTAGATATATTTCTACGGGCAAAAGGGGTTAAGGGTTACGGAGAGAAGGCGGGGACGGGATACTGAATTAAAGGATCAGCCATGATCTCATTAAATGGCGGAGCAGGCACGAAGGGCCAAATGGCCTACTCCTGCTCCTATCTTCTATGTATCTATGTATCTATGTAATCCGCACCTCCACGAACACGGGTTCGGGCGACTGGCGGAGGGTAGGGCTGTGGCTGGCAAGGTGACCAGAGTCGGGGACCTGCTCGATGGCGGAGGAGCGGGCTGGATGGCGCCGGAGGAGCTGGCGCGGCGCCTGTCCTGGGCCAACGTCCGGCTCGCGGTCGAAACCATCGAATCGGTAAAAGCGGCACTGGGCCCCGACTCCACTAGGTGTATCGAGGCGGCTCAAGCACGTGGGGCGATCCCGTCCGAGCTTACCCCCGTTCGGACGGAATTCCTCATCGGCGCCCGGCCCCAAAACTCCCCTCGGGAACCGGCGCCTCACAACTTGAGCCATCTCGAGGAAATACCCTCCGTGCCTTTTCATTCCGCGCGGAGGGGTTTCCTGTATGGGCTGCTCCTGCACACTCTCCACTTTGTCATCTTCGTCTACCGTCCGGACACGCCTTGGCGTGGCGTTTTGCCGACCGGCGGTAGCGGAGGTCCCCAATGGAGGGCTCTCTATGCGGGAGTCCTCCCTTGTTCCATCGGGGACTTGGCCTGGAGGGTGTTGCACGGAGCGGTCCCGTGCAATAAGGTTTAAAGTAGGTTCACGGACTCCCAGGCCGCCTGCATTTTTTGCCGCCTGGAGGAGTCCGTGTTTCACGTTTATATGGATTGTGAGAGGTTGCAGCCCCTCTTTCACTACTTGAAGGGGCTGCTCCTCGATTTTTGGTTGCACTTCAGTCCCACGCTCTTGATCTACGGTCACCCGGTGCGGAGGGGAGCGGACAGGTTGGAGGACCTCCTTGTGGGCCTGCTCCTGGGCCTGGCTAAAAGAGCCATCAATTGGTCCAGGCAGCGGGCGGTCGAGGGGGTCGTCCAGCCGGATTGCCTGCATCTCTTCCGCGGCCATGTTCGCGCCCGGGTGGCCCTGGAGATGGAGCACGCGGTGTCCGCCGGTGCGCTTGAGTATTTCCGCGACCGATGGGCGCCACGGGGACTGGAGTGCATCATCAACACAGAAAACCAAATTTTAATTTGATTTGTTAAGCTTTAGTTGAACTTTTGTTTATTTACAGTTGAATTGGGTTTTTTTTTTGGGTCCAAATAAAAGAGTACCCTCTGTTCAGTAAATACCTGTTATTATTCTCCTGCAGTCCGTGTATTATTGATACTCGGACACTACAGTTACTTCTCCCTCTCCCTTTTCAATCATGCTCAACAGGGTGTCTGTGTATCTTTTTGCCTTTCTGTCCTTGCTACCCCAATCTCTACAACAAGGTTTTGCTCACTCAAATGGCTGCCCAAGAGGGTCTTCTCCCCCCCCCCCTTTCCATTTACCCCCAGCCCCAACAGCATCACTTTCACTTCTCACCAACACTCTGTCCACAGCATTGCTAAGGTAAGCACTGCCAGAATTTCAGCATGTTTGTAGCTCAACAATCATTTAAATTAGCACAACAGTCGGTTAAAGTAGCCTAATATTTTTCACTTGCCCAAGAAGATGTTTGTTACAATAATCAAAATGGAAGGTATGCCAATTTATACAACAAAATTTATCTTTTTTTTGTCAAATAACAAGAAATGGGTTCTGCATGTTTTCCTCTCTGGCTATTATATTCTCTCTAGTTTTTATAAAATTTTCTTTCTCACTTCTGATTTTTTTTTTGTATTTGCTCTCCCTATCTTCCCTATTTTTACAGTTTCTATAATAGTTTCTCACTTTCATTAGGTCATAGCTGTCCGCTTAGTTCAGTGGTAGCACTGTCCCCTCTGAGTCAGAAGGTTATGGGGCTGTGACCCATTCCGGGACTTGATCTCGGCTGATCATTCATTGCAGTACTAAGAGAGTGTTGCACTGTTGGAGGTGTCATCTTTTAGATTAGATTTTAAACCGAACTGGCTGTTCAGGTGGGCCTAAAGGATTCCATTGCATATTTTCAAAGAGTAGGGAGATCTCCTGGTATCCTGGCCAACATTTATCCTTCAAAAGGCACCACGAAAAATCAGATTAACTGTCATTTATCTTATTGCTGTTTCCGGGACCTTGCTGTTCACAAATTAGCTACTGTGTGTACCTACAAAACAACAGTGACTGCATTTCAAAAGCAATTAATTGACTGTCAGGCACTTTGTTATATCCTGAAGATGGGAAAGGCAAGTTTTTCATTTCTTTCTCTTTAGATGTCTGTTCTAAATTTGTCCTTCTGTAGTTCTGTGATGTTTTCTTCCTTTTTTCTTTCTCTGGATTTCTAAGTTCTCTAACGACGCTGTGTATTCAGTCACTGTCTTTCGTTACTCCCTCAATCTCTACTTTTTCTAACTTAATGCTGCCCTCCTTCTCAGACTCCCACTATTCTTCAAATGTAATTAAATTAAAAACAAAGTGGGAAAATTTTGTAGCTCTTTAGCATGCGCCCACCAAGAGTATGTATTTTTAGTCAGTGGTTCACGTTTTTCCACCTCCTCCAAGTCACTGCCTGAAATATGTGAAGTTGGAGACCAACTTCTCTGCAACTGTATACCTGGGCCATTCATTATATTCATTATAAAGTGGTCCTAAAGGTTTTTTGAGCCAGGCCCTACCAAATAATTCTCATAACTGTTCATGCCCCTGCATCCCTTTGTGCCCCTGTAAATTTTAATACTTCACATGTTTCTTTTTTCTTTCACTTCGATGTCAGACTTAACGTATGCGACTGACACAACATTTTATTGTAAAAGATTTTGAAACCTTAATATCACTTTGCCTAGCTATTTATCAAGTACATAAATGTGTTTGTGTGCCTGGATAATTTAGAAGTAGGACTGCAGGGGAATGGATTGCTAAAATGAATGAATGGAGGGACTATTTTAAAAATTATTTCAGAAATTCTAATTAAAAATATTCTTTTATTTTCTGAGAAATTTCAATATATATTTGTAGGAAGTTGAGAAAATTAGTTGCTGTTTAATGTTAGCTAGTCAATTAAGCTAATTTTTTTCTTTTACATAGCATATTTCTGTGCTGTAGACTAATGCTATTTCGCCCAACTGGTCAATGCTGGCATTTATACTTCACACGAGCCTCCTCCCACCCCTCTTCATCTAACCCTATCAGCATATCCTTTTATTCCTTTCTCCCTCGTGTGCCTATCTAGCTTCCCCTTAAATGCATCTGTTATTCGCCTCAACTGTTCCTTACGGTAGAGCATTCCACATTCTTGCCACTCTTTCGGTAAAAAGGTTTCTCCTGTATTCCCTATTGAATTTTTTAGTGACTATCTTATATTTATGACCTCTAGTTTTGGACTCCCCCACAAGTGGAAATATTCTCTCTACGTCTACTCTATCAAACCCTTTCATAATCTTATGGACCTCTATCAGGTCACCCCTCAGCCTCCTCTGTTCTAAAGAAAAGAGCCCCAGCCTCTTCAGTCTTTCTTGATACTATTTCCTCTCAGTTCTGGTGTAATCATTGTGAACCTTTTTTTCACCTTCTCCAGTGTGTCTGTATCCTTATAATATGGAGACCAGAACTGTGCACAGTACTCTTAAGTGTGGTCTAACCAAGGTTCTATACAAGTTTAAAATAACTTTCCTGCTATTCAGTTCTATCCCTCTAGAAATGGTCTAAACATGGACAAAGGAGCTGAATTCCAGAGGTGAGGTGAGAGTGACTGCCTTTGACTTCAAGGCAGCATTTGACCGAGTGTGGCATCAAGGAGCCCTAGTGAGACTGAAATCAATGGGAATCGGGGGGGAAAACTCTTCACTGGCTGGAGTCATACCTAGCACAAAGAAAGATGGTTGTGGTGGTTGGTGGTCAATCATCTCATCCCAGGACATCGCTGCAGGAGTTCCCCAGGGCAGTGTCCTAGGCCCAAACATCTGCAGCTGCTTCATCCAATGACCTTCCTTCCAACATAAGGTCAGAAATGGGGATGTTCACTGATGACTGCACAGTCTTCAGTGCCATTCGCAACTCCTCAGATAATGAAGCAGTCTGAACGACATTCAGGCTAGGGCTGATCAGTAGCAGGTAACATTCACGCCGCGCAAGTGCCAGGCAATAACTATCTCCAACAAGTGAGTCTAACCACCACCCCTTGACATTTATCGGCATTACCATCGCCAAATCCCCCACCATCAACATCCTGGGGGTCACCATTGACCAGAAACTTTACTGGACCAGCCACATAAATACTGTGGCAACAAGAGCAGGTCAGAGACTAGGTATTCTGTGGCGAGTGTCTCGCCTCCTGACTCCCCAAAGCCTTTCCCCCATTTACAAGGCACAAGTAAGGAGTGTGATGGAATACTCTCCACTTGCCTGGATGAGTGCAGTTCCAACAACACTCATGAAGCTTGACACCATCCAGGATAAAGCAGCCCGCTTGATTGGCACCCCATCCACCACCTTAAACATTCAATCCCTCCACCAGCATACCGTGTCTGCAGTGTGTACCATCTACAAGATGCACTGCAGCAACTTGCCAAGGCTTCTTCGGCAGCACCTCCCAAACCCGCGACCTCTACCACGTAGAAGGACAAGGGCAGCAGGCGCATGGGAACACCACCACCTCCAATTTGCCCTCCAAGTCACACACCATCCTAACTTGGAAGTATATCGCTGTTCCTTCATCGTCGCTGGGTCAAAGTCCTGGAACTCCCTCCCTAACAGCACTGTGAGAGTATCCTCACCACACGGACTGCAGCGGTTCAAGAAGGTGGCTCACCACCACCTTCTCAAGGGCAACTAGGGATGGGCAATAAATCCTGGCCTTGCCAGCGACGCCCACATCCCATGAATGAATTTTTTTTTAATGAACCCCAGTGCTTGATTTGCATTCTTTGTGGCCTTCTTAACCTGTGTCGCTACTTTTAGTGATTTGTGTATCTGTACCCCAAGCTCTCTCTGCTCCTCTATCTCATTTAGACTTTTATTATCCAAGCAGTAAGTGGTCTCCTTATTCTTCCTACCAAAATACACCACCTCATACTTATCTATATTGAAATTCATTTGGCAATTACATGCCCATTCTGCAAGTTTATTAATGTCGTCTTATATTTTGTCACATTCTTCTTCAGTTATTAACTATACCACCCAATTTGGTGTTGTCTGCAAATTTTGAGATTGTACTTCCGATTCCCGAGTCCAAATTGTTTATGTAAATTGTGAACAACAGTGGCCTGCGCACTAATCCCTGTGGAACACCACTTCCCACCTTTAGCTAGTCTGAGTAGTTACCCTTAATCCATACTCTGTTTTCTGTTTTGTAGCCAGCTTGGTATCCATTCTGCTATTTGTGTCCTGAATCCACATGTTCCGACCGTAGTTATGCGTCTACTATGTGGTACCTTATTGAAGGCCTTTTGAAAATACAAATATATTACATCTACTGCATTACCATTGTCTACTTTTTCTATTACTTCTTCAAAGAATTCAATAAGGTTGGTCAAGCATGACCTCTTTTGAAATCCATGCTGACTACTCATATTTTCAGTTTCTAGATGTTTTTCTATTACATCTTTGGGTAAGAATTCCATTATTTTTCCTACCACTGACATTAAGCTGGCTGTTCTATCTCCGTTTTTAAATATGGGAATTTTTTTTCTTTTCGTTTATTTGTTCATGGGATGGAATTTATTTATTGTCCATCCCTAATTGCCCATGTGAAGGTGGTGGTGAGCCGCCTTCTTGACCCACTACAGTCCGTGAGATGAGGGTACTCCCACAGTGCTTTTAGGGAGGGAGTTCCAGGATTTTGAGCCAGTGACGATGAAGGAATGCTGATATATTTCCAAGTCAGAATGGTGTGTAACTTGGAGATGATAGTGTTCCCATGCACCTCCTGCCCTTGTCCTTCTAGTTGGTAGAGGTCCCGGGTTTGGGAGGTGCTGTCAAAGAAGCCTTGGCAAGTTGCTACAGTGCATCTTGTAGATGGTATACACTGTAGCCACGATGTGTTGGTGGTGGAAGGGGTGAATGTTTAAGGTGGTGGATGGGGTGCCAATCAAGCAGGCTGCTTTGTCCTGGATGGTGTCGAGCTTCTTGAGTGGTGTTGGAGCTGCATTTATCCAAGCAAGTGGAGAGTCCATCACACTCCTGACTTGTGCCTTGTAGATGGTGGAAAGGCTTTGGGGAGTCGGGAGGTGAGACACTCACTGCAGAATACCCAGCCTCTGACCTGTTCTTGTAGCCATAGTATGTGGCTGGTCCAGTTAAGTTTCTGGTCAATGGTTACCCCCAGGATGTTGATGGTGGGGGATTTGGCAATGGTAATGCTGTTGAATGTCATGGGACGGTGGTTATACTCTTTGTTGGATATAGTAATTGCCTGGCACTTGTGTGGCGCGAATGTTACTTGCCACTTATCAGCACATGCCTGAATGTTGTCCAGTTCTTGCTGCATGCGGGCATAGACTGCTTCATTATCTGAGGAGTTGCGTATGGAACTGAACACTGTGCAATCATCAGCGAACATCCCTACTTCTGACCTTATGATGGAGGGAAGGTGATTGATGAAGCACCTGAAGATGTTTGGGCCTAGGACACTGCCCTGAGGAACTCTTGCAGCAATGTCGTGGGACTGAGATGATTGGCATCCAACAACCATAAACATCTTCCTTCGTGCTAGGTATGACTCAAGCCAGTGGAGAGTTTTCCCCCAATTCCCATTGACTTCAATTTTACTAGGGCTCCTTGATGTCAAACTCGGTCAAATGCTGCCTTGATGTCAAGGGCAGTCACTCTCACCTCACCTTGTTGTTTCTGTCTGTAGAATACTTTAGTTTTATTGAGTATATATTCATAATTGTTCCACTTTATAACAATTTGAATTTTATAACTAGCAACTGAGTTTGAAATGATTCGACTGTAAAACAAAATTTAATTTCCAGTTTTGAAGCTGGTAACTTTGTCACATTTACACTTACTGTTAAAATACTACTGCCAATGAAGTGGATATGACTGATTGTTTTGTAACATGGATTGGTGGGACATGACTTTCCCACAATTCATAACATGGTTATTTCTGAATCTTAGTTGTGCTATTGTAATATGATGCTGAGTGGAAGCTAGGCAATTCCTCACAAGGTCGGAGGAAGAACCACATTGGTGCACTCTTGTGCATCCCATAACAGCCAGTTTAAAAGAAAGAGAGAATTTGCATTTATTACTGTCTCTCTCGACTTTATGACACTTTAAAGTGCTCCACAGCCAATTAAGTACTTCTGAAGTTGTTGTAATGTAGGAAATTGCAGCAGCCAATTTGCACACAGCAAGGTCCCACAAACAGCCATGAGATAATGACCAGATGTTTGAGAGATAAATGTTGGCCAGGAAAACTCCCCTGGTCTTCTTCAAATAGTGTCATCTTTTATGTCCACCTAAGAGAACAGACTTGGAGGTGCCATCTTTTGGATGAGACATTAAACCAACAGTGCATCACTCCCTTAGTACTGCACTGAAGTGCCAGCCTAGATCACGTGCTAAACTCTCTGGAGTGAGGCTTGAACTCACGACCTACTGACTCAGGCGAGAGTGCTATCACTGAAGAAAGTCTGACATAACGATGAGTTTATGAGCAGTATTGGCAGATGACCAGGAGTAGGTTATCTGCCTATCCCTCAGTTGGGGATGGTGCTTGGTTCAAAGAAACCTACTACAGTGTAACATAAAAAATGTAACAGTTTTTTAAGAAAAGATTGCTGCTTTTCTGTTTAACTTTATTAAAATGTTACACTTGAAAACTGTACAGTAGTTATCAAACTATCCTGTGGAAGAAAATATGGTGTACAATGCAGAAATGATACTTTATTGATATGAAAGTCATTAACACTTGTGCAATGTTGTACATTCTTGCTTACCTGTTGTTTCCTGCTTACAATGATACTTAGCCACACCAAAAAGCTGGATGAAGATGTTAATTGGCTGTGGTTCCCTCCATTTATTTCGTTTTTGCAGTGTCTTTTATGTTTTCCCATTTTATTTTGAAAATGCTCTTTTAAGTTCATTTTTCTTTTATCTAGTTTGTAACTGACAAACTATACATTTTAATTACCTTTCTTGGCTTCACAAGTATATATAAATAAAGTAGTGGTGGAGTTGTGCAATGTTCTAAAGGTTGAGATTTGTAGACAGACATGGGCAAATCTTTTATTTGGTGTCAAAAGTCAAAAGATCTACCACAGAAGGCTATGTTTATAGACACTAAAAGTTGCCCGAGTGCTGTAAGTAAACAATCAGTACTTGGCACTCATTAAAGAGTGTGTTTTTTTTCCAAAATTTTATTTCAGCTGAATTGTGTTGAAAAGAACAGGTGAAAGAATCTTTGACCTAATCTGTGGAAAGTTTGCTGACCTTCAGAGATTTTTCACTCTGTGAGTGATCATCAGGTCTAGTATTAACCTTCTATTACTGGGTCATATCACACATGAAGTGTTAGATATGGAACCCCACCACAATAAATCAAATATAGTACCCAATCAGTTACAATTAAAGGCCTCATAATTGACACCTATATACTACTTGAGTCACGTAATGTTTCACTTGATACTTACTCATTACATATTGTTTGCATTTTAGGGCATCACTTTTGATGAATTCAGGTCTTTCTTTCAATTCCTGAATAACTTGGAGGACTTTGCCATTGCAATGCAAATGTATAATTTTGCAAATCGATCAATTGGGCAAGGTGAGCGAAATTCTATAATGCTGGTGCATTCATTTCAAACTGTTTTCATAAGAACAAGTTCATATGAGGAAAAAGAATTTTGTTTATAAGTTTTTTCAACTTGTGTGCTTTGATTCTCAAAGTAGGCGTTGCTCATCAAAGTCCACTTTGCGTATCTATTTAAAATGTTGGGCTACTGGCATAATTTTAAATAATGAATAGCAAGGCAGTTTTAATAGCTGTTTAGCACTAGTTTACAGTTTTACAATGATGTCTTAAGTAACTGTTTACTTTGAACCCCTTTTAAACAGTATTTTAACCCCATTTTTGGCTAATCTTCGATTTTATTTTCTAAGCTAGTTCTGATATAGGAATTACTGCTTTAAAATCACCGACACTTTTTTTTGTAGTTTTCCTAAGGTGAACTAGCTAGTGTTCTGAATGTGGTAGAAAGAGGATGAAATGGTAATGAAGATAATGATGATATGTCCTGAGTCATAGTCATAACGGCACAGAAGGAGGCCATTCGGCCCATCGAGTCCATGCTGGCTCTCTGTAGAGCAACCCAGTCAGTCCCATTCCCCCGCTCTATCCCCGAAACCCTGCAAGTTTATTTCCAAGTGCCTATCCAGTCTCCCCTTGAAAACATTGAGTGTCTCCGCTTCTTCCACTTCCGTCGACAGCGAGTTCCAGGTCCTCACCACTCGCTGCGTAAAAAAGTTTTCCTCACATCCCCCTGTATCTCTTGCCCAAAACTTTAAATCTGTGTCCCCTAGTCCTTGTACCATCAACTATCAAATCACCGCTAAAACTCCTTTGCTCTAATGAAAACAATTTCAGCTTCTCCAACCTGTCCTTGTAGCTAAGATCCCCCATCCCCGGAACCATCCTAGTAAATCTCCTCTGCACCCTCTCAAGTGCCTTCACATCCTTTCTAAAGTGTGGTGACCAGAACTGGACGCAATACTCTAGTTGTGGCCTAACCAGCGCTTTATAAAAGGTTCAGCATAACTTCTTTACTTTTGTACTCAATACCTCTATTTATGAAGCCCAAGATCCCAAATGCTTTGCTAACCACTCTCAACAACATGTCCCACCACCTTCATGGACCTATGCACATTAACTCCTAGGTCCCTCTGTCCCTGCACACTCTTTAAAAACTGTGCCATTAAGTGTATATTGCCTCTCCCAGTTCCTTCTGCCAAAATGCATCACCTCATACTTCTCTGTATTAAATTCCATCTGCCACTTGTCTGCCCATTCTGCTAGTCTTTCTATGTCCTGTTGCAGTCGATTGGTATCATCCTCACTGTTTGTCACACCCCCAAGTTTGGTGTCATTGGCAAATTTAGAAATTCTACTCTGTATTCCAATATCCAGGTCATTTATATATCAAAAAAAGCAGTGGCCCCAGCACTGACCCTTGGGGAACACCACTGTCTACCATCCTCCAGTCTGGAGAAACAGCCATTTACCACAACTCGCTGTTTTCTGTCCTTAAGCCAATTCCTTATCCAAGCTGCCACTGACCCACCTATTCCATGAGCCTCAATTTTGTTAACCAGCCTTCTATGTGGTACTTTGTCAAACACCTTCCTAAAATCCATGTAGACTACATCCATTGCATTCCCTTCATCAGTCCTCCCTGTTACTTCATCAAAAAATGCAATTAGATTAGTCAAACACGATCTGCCTTTTACAAATCCATGTTGGCTCTCCTTAATTAGCTTAAACCTCTCCAAGTGCCCGTTAATTTTTTCCTTGATTATTGTTTCTAAAACTTTACCCACCACTGATGTTAAACTGACTGGCCTGTAGTTACTAGGATTGTCCTTACACTCTTTCTTGAACAATGGTGCCACATTTGCCACTTTCCAATCCTCAGGCACCTCCCCCACATCTAGGGAAGATTGGAAAATTATGGCAAGCCCTTCTGCTATCTCCTCTCCCAATTCTCTTAGCAACCTGGGATGCAAGCCATCTGGACCAGGTGACTTATCCACTCTAAGCATACCCAGTCTTTCTAGTACATCCTGTCTATCAATTTTCACCCCTTCTATTGCTTCTACCTTTTCCACTTCTACCGATATTTTGTCAGCATCCACCTCCTTAGTAAACACCGATACAAAGTACTCATTGAGTATTCTAGCCTTGCCCTGCGTCTCTAAGCATATATCACCTTCTTTGTCCCTAATAGGATCCACCCCGCCTCTTACTACCCGCTTACTGTTTAATTGCCGGTAGAAGATTTTTGGGTTCCCTTTTATGTTGACCACCATTCTACTCTCATATTCTCTCTTTGCCAATCTTATTTTCATCTTCACTTCCGCTCTCAACTTATTGTATTTGGTCTGGTTCACCCTTGAAGAATTCACCTGATATTCATCATACGCCCTCTTTTTTTTGTTTCATCATCTTCTCAATCTCCCTCACCATCCAAGGAGCCCTTGCTTTGGTTTCCTTACCCTGCCCTCTTATTGGAATGTACCTACCCTGTACTTGGAACATTTTCTCCTTAAAGATCACCCATTGTTCCATACAGTTTTTCCTGTTAGTCTTTGGTTCCATTCGCACCCCATTGAAGTTAACCCTATTCCAGTTTAGAAGTTCCACTCTAGATTGTTCCTTGCACCTCTCCATTGCTAATCTAAATCTTATCACTTGTATCCAAGTGTTCTCCCACAGACACTTGGCTGACCTGGCCCACCTCATTCCCCAGCACCAGATCCAGCAATGCCTCTTTCCTAGTTGGGCCAAGAACATACTGGTGAAGGAAATTCTCCTGAACACATTTCAGAAGTTCGTCCCCCTCCTTTCCCTTTACCCTAGCATTATCCCAATCGATACTTGGGTAATTAAAGTCCCCCAATATCACCACTGTATAGCTCTTGCATGTCTCTGCGATTGCCCTGCAGATTTGATCCTCTACCTCCCTCTCACTATTTGGAGGCCTGTAGAATACCCCCAATAGCGTGATCATACCCTTTTTGCTCCTCAACTCTAACCAAATGGATTCTGTCCTTGACCCCTCAAGAACATTCTCCCTTTCCAACACTACAATGTCTTCCTTAATCAGCATTGCCACCCCACCTCCCTTTTTTCCTTCCCTATCTGTTCTGAACACCTTGTACCCTTGAATATTAAGTGCCCAGTCCTCACCGTTTTGAAGCCACGTTTCTGTTATTGCCACAACATCATATTGCCACATGGCTAATTGTGCTCGTAGCTCACCAACCTTATTCACCACACTTTGTGTGTTTACGTACATGCATTCTAAACCCATTTTTGAATTTTTCGTAGTCTTTCTAGTCTGCTATCTAACGTGGTACTACTTCTGCCTCCAGCACTACCTTTACCATCCAACACAATCACTCTTCCATGCACCCCATTCCTCCCCTCCACTCCTACATGCTGGTGCCCATCCCCCTGCCAAGCTAGTTTAAACCCTCCCCAACAGCACTAGCAAACCTCCTCACGAGAATATTGGTCCCGGCTCTGTTGAGGTGTAACCCATCCGGCTTATACAGGTCCCACCTTTCCGAGAAATGGTCCGAATGCTTCAGGAATCTAAAGCCCTCCCTCCTGCACCATCTCTCCAGCCACGCTTTCATCTGTTCTATCCTCCTATTCCTGCACTCACTAGCACATGGCACCGGGAGTAATCCAGAGATTACTACCTTTTGAGGTCCTGCTTTTTAATCTCTTTCCTAGCTCCCTATTGTCTGCCTGCAGGACCTCATCCCTCTCAACAACCTCTGGCTGTTCACCCTCCCCCCTCAGAGTGCCCTGCAGCCGCTCAGTGACATCCTTGACCCTGGCACCAGGGAGGCAACATACCATCCTGGAGTCACGTCTGTGTCCACAGAAACACCTATCTGTTCCCCTAACCAATGAATCCCCTATCAGTGTTGCTCTTCCACTCTGCTTCCTCCCCCCATCTGTGCAGCTGTGCCCTGGCTCTGGCTGCTCTCCCCAAAGGAGCCATCACCCCCACCAGTTTCCAGAACTGTGAACCGGTTAGTGAGCGAGATGCACTCTGGGGATTCCTACCCTACCTGCCTGGACCTCCTTCTCTGTCTGGTGGTCACCCATTCCCTCTCTGCCTGCACATTCTGAGGCTGCGGGGTGACCACTTCTAGAAACGTACTTTCCAAGTATTTCTCAGCCTCGCGGATGCACTGTAGTGACTCCAGCTGCCGTTTAAGCTCCAAAACCCGGAGCTCGAGTTGCTGCAGTTGGCGACACTTCCTGCACACGTGGTCGTCCAGGCCACAAGAAGCATCCTGGATTTCCCACATGGCACAGGATGTGCAAATCACAGGACTGAGCTGCCCTGCTATGCCTCTATTTACCAGACTATGGAGGTAATTTAGCAGAAATAAACTTAACAAGAAACACTCAACAACTACCCACCAATCAGCACCTCCCTCTATTAGATAGGCTATGAACTACTTAGCAGAAATATACTGAAAACAGAACAAAAAAAAACTTACCACAAATACTCACCCTATACTCACCTCTCTGCTCCTTTGTGCCAGTGACACCTTTGAATTCTGACATCACTCCTTCGTTGTGTCACTTGCCGACTGTCTCCCTCGCAGATAGTCCACTCGCTCAGACTCCCAGGCCTCTGCTCCGTGCTGCCTTTATCCCCGGTCTCCGACTCCGTTCCTCCCGCAGGTCCCCTCCCGCAGGTATATAGCATCACTTGACTGACACTGCAGTAATACCAGCTTTGAGCAGCAAATTATAATGGTTATTGTAAATATATATCAAAAATAATTATATATTTAGAAAATTGTCACAGTAACTAGAACAGAATAGTAAGATGCAACCTTTTCTGAAAGTTTTATTCAGTTACTATATCTTGGAACTATAGTCATTCACAATACTGTTGAGATCAGTTTTTGATCTCATTCAAATTGTATTTTCTTAGATGTAGAACTTCTGAAAAGATTATCTTTCTCTTGAGTCTACCATTAACTTTTGCAAAACACATTTTGAAGGTTAAATTTCATTTTATTTTTTTTCAAAAAATGTTTTCAGTAGTGAAGTTTTTTAAATTTGTGTTTCTAATTTGGTCAAAAAATTAGAGGTTCTCAATTGGGTTTTCAAACCTAGACTTATAAGAAAGGTGGTTTCTCACTTTTAATTCTTTCTTTGGCATGTTTATACAGATGAGTTCAAGCGTGCTGTATATGTGGCCACAAGTCTCAAGCTTTCTTCACATTTGGTGAATACAGTCTTTAAAATCTTTGATGTAGACAAAGATGATCAACTAAGTTACAAAGAATTCATTGGTGTTATGAAAGATCGACTGCACAGAGGATTTAGGGTAAGCGTTTTATAAAAGATTAATGGTGAATTGCTTTGAAAGTATATTTGCTTATCTTTACAGCTTAATAGGTGATAATTGCCTTAGTATCTTGCAATCAGAAAAAGCATATTACATCTTTAATGCATTTGAAAACAACTGGAATGCCAAGCACGTGTAACTGAAGTAAACAGTAGCACTAGTAGATTAGCCCAGTGTTATCTCAAACCTCTATTTAATGTTTAAACTTTCAAGGATACCTTTTATAAGATCTTGTCATGGTGAGTAACCATTTTGTTTTTAAATCTTTCATCCATTGAAAACATGGCCTGTTTAAATGGACCATCCATTGTTGACATACTTAGCGAGGCAAGGATTCAAAATCAGTCTTAATTTTTTTTTTTATTGCAGTCTGATAAAGTCACATTATTGAGATACTATGATTTATAGCAAGCTACATTTCATCTTGTAGTCACACTTAATATAATGACTCCTTTTTAAAATAAATTTCGAGAGACAGCTACAGTGTTAGAAAAAAAACTATAAAAGAATACAAATGTATGATTTCTTAACCAATTATAGCTCATTATAATAGAATCCATTTCTTAGAGGGAGAAGTTCCTTTGAATCATAGAATCATAGAATGATTACAGCACGGAAGATTGCCATTCGGCGCGTCGAGCCCATACCGACTCTCAGCTAGTCCCACTCCCCTGCCCTTTCCCCATAGCCCTGCAGTTTTTTTTTCTTCAGATACTTATCTTTTGAAAGATAAAATTGAGTCTGCCTCCACCACCCTTTCAGGCAGTGCATTCCAGATCTTAACCACTCGCTGTGTAAAAAAGTTTTTTCTTACGTCGCCTTTGGTTCTTTTGCCAATCACCTTAAATCTGTGTCCTCTGGTTCTCAATACTTCTGCCAATGGGAACAGTTTCCCTCTATCTACCCTGACCAGACCACTCATGATTTTGAACACCTCTATCAAATCTCCCCTCAATCTTCTCTGCTCTAAGGAGAACAACCCCAGCTTCTTCAGTCTATCAACGTAACTGAAGTCCCTCATTCCTGGAATCATTCTCGTAAATCTTTTCTGCACCCTCTCTAAGGCCTTCACATCCTTCCTAAAGTGTGATGCCCAGAATTGGACACAGTACTCCAGTTAGGGCCGAACCAGTGCTTTATACAGGTTCATCATAATTTCCACACTTTTATACTCAATGCCTCTATTTATGAAGCCCAGGACCCCGTAAGCCTTTTTAACTGCTTTCTCAACCTGCCCTGCCACCTTCAACAATTTATGCGCACATACCCCCAGGTCTCTCTGTTCATGCACCCCCTTTAGGATTGTACCATTTAGTTTATATGTCCTCTCCTCATTCTTTCTACCAAAATGTATCATTTCACACTTTTCTGCGTTAAATTTCATCTTCACGTGTTTGCCCATTTCACCAGCCTGACTATGTCTTCCTGAAGTCTAATTTATCGAACAAATTGCGCTTTTTTTTAAATGCTTCACAAATTTGCACATTATCCTTGTGCAGAGCCAGACTATTCTTTGTATCATTCCAATTCTAGTAGGTATTCTGCTAAAGCAAGCACACAAATTGAGCCTTAACGAAGGAATTTGTGGAATTTACACTAACTAAATTTTCATGAACTTCTTCTAAAATTCTCATTTGCAAAATCTGTAACCATTATTTAAAGTCCTGAGTAAGTCCAGTTTGTGCCTTGTTAAAGATGAATTAAGAGAACTCTGTGCAAAATTCTGCAACCTTGGAATTCCAGCAAATATTTTGGATATAGCGCACAATAGAAGCTGGTGCAAGAAACAAGATCCCTACACAGTTATAGAGCATTTTTCTGCATGTGACATCATGGGTGCAGTATCCAGTGCTGCATTGGGAGATGTGTAAGCAGGATAAACAGGAAAACCATAGCAGTTTACAGCACAGAAAGATGACATTCCACCAGCCGAAGGGTGGTGGTACAGGGATTGTCAGGGTTTCTATTTTTAACCCATGTTGGTCAAGTTTCCCGGGCCTCGAGAAACCTGGCAGGTAAAAGGAGACGAGAAGAGCTGGATCCATCAGGTAAGTGCCTTTACAGCATTGCTTGTGGGCCAGGAGGAGCAGGAGTATTTCCTCCAGACCCAACAAGCTAACTGGTAAACACCCACCCTGCAGCTCCACGATCTCCCCCAAACCCCCCTGCCATGATCAACGACCCTGCCAACCACACTCTATCCACAAATCTCCTCCTCCCCCCACAATTTCTACCCCCAACAACTATGAACTGCAGCCTTTTCTGGAGCATTCTCCACCCGACAGGCAGCCAAGCCTGTCAATCAGGCTGGCTTCCGGGTGGGGAATCTGTTTATTAAAACACACGGCTTAACTCCACGTTGTTAGGGGAGCTCCTTCCACCCCCCCCCAGCTCATAAAACCCCGCCCCAATAAATATCGGGGTCACTATTTCAGTGAGGGAGTGGTAAATCTATGGAACAGGCTCCCTAGGAAAACAGTAGAAGCAAATAGTTGATTGAAATGCAAATTAGTTAGGTTTCTTTCTGAAAATAATATTTTGGGATACAGTTTGAATATTTTGAGACATGATGTGTAGTAATTTTAGCATGCTTGGGAGGAACAAGTGATTTTGGATCTATGATTCCTAAAACATTCCACCACTGGAGTTTTCCTCGCCTCATGACTGGGTCTGTTGTAGACTAATTGATAGAAATGTATTACTTTTGCATGCTAATTTTTTTGGATTCTACCATCTCAATTGCAACAACATATGAGAGATGTGCTTACTGCCTGCATGCCTGAAGTCTCCACTGCATCTGCCATTGATTTTGCAACATGCTGAATGGCAGAGTGAGATGCAGGCACATGCTGTGTCGTGGCACCACTCAAGTTCGATATGCTGGATCAAATCTGGATGGTGGACATCCCCATCCTACCCAAATTACCTTCCACAGTGTCTTGCACAGAGGCACTGACTGGTGGACACGCTCACACTTGTACACCATTGTCTCCGTTGGGTCATAATCCCAAAGCAACACAGCAGAGTTAGTTTTCATGCTAGACCTCCACCCAGAACCAGCTAGCCCTCTGGTGACTAATACTACTGCTTCCTCACCCATGTTCCAAGAGACACTCTGTATTCCCTCCTCAATGCCAATATCTTTCTGAATGCATGGGGGAGAAATTCAGTATCGCCCTGTTTGGTGGCGGTAACTTTTGAAAGCTGGGGAACTTAGCGCCAGGCGCTAATGATTCCTGGCTTTTAAATAATTGGGTTTTAGCACTTCCTTCCTGGAGCACAGCAGGCGGGGCGGTAGTTGTGCAGCACTGCCGCGTTGGAAGGATCCTTCCCTCCCTTAAAGGGAAGGGCCATCACTGCAGGCTCTGCAAGGGGAAAACTTACCTGGTCCCCGATGGCAGCTGTGATCTGGCCCGATCAGCCCGATGCACTGCAGCAGAGTGCCGGGCTGATCGATCGCTGGCGAAGACAAAGGGGGGAAAAAAAAGAGAGCGCATTTCAGAATTGTTTTTACTTACCTCGGCCACCTCTCCTTTAAGTATCGCCCCCGATGCGCCCGACCTCCCGATGAACGCCTCCTGCAGCTGCTGGTGTTTTTGCCCAGTGATGCTGCAGGGGGCGGAACCGAAGTTCGGGTCCAAGGCGCGGCGCAGCTGGATGACATCACGATCTCCGGGCACAGGAGATTGTGGCACTAGGGGTAACCGCCACCGCAAACCGCCAGGTGAATTTTGCAGGCGGCGGTAACATCGCTGCGCCCGGGCGGTAAGTCGTTAGCACCCCATTATCGAACGGGAGGCACTGAGGCCAATTTCTAGCCCCATGTGTCTGAGCTAATAGTGGTACTAGTAGATAAGATAAGAACATAGAATTAGGAGCAGGAGTAGGCCATACGGCCCCTTGAGCCTGCTCCGCCATTCAATAAGAACTCCACTTCTCTGCCCAATCCCCATATCGCTTGCTTTCCCTATAGTCCAAAAATCTATCTATCTCAGCCTTAAATATACTCAGCGAATTAGCATCCACAGCCCTTTGGGGTAGATAATTCCAAAGATTCACAACCCTTTTGAGTGAAGAAATGTCTCCTTATCTTAGTCCTAAATGGCCGACCCCTTATTCTGAGACTGTGACCCCCTAGTTCTAAACTCCCCGGCCAGAGGAAACATCCTCCCAGCATTTACCCTGTCAAGCCCCTTATGAATTTTATACGTTTCAATGAGAGAACTTCTCATTCTTCTGAACTCTAGGGAATATAAGCCTAGTCTACTCAATCTCTCCTCATGGAGCAATCCCCCCATCCCAGGAATCAGTCTGGTGAACCGTCGTTGCACTCCCTCTGTGGCAAGTATATCCTTCTTTGGGTAAGGAGACCAAAACTGTACACAGTACTCCAGGTGTGGACTCACCAAGGCCCTATATAATTGCAGTAAGACTTCTTTACTCTTGACTTCAATCCTTTTGTAATAAAAGCTAACATACTATTTGCTTTCCTAATTGCTTGCTGTACCTGCATGTTAACTTTCTGTGATTTGTGTACAAGGGCACCCAGGTCCCTCTGAATAACAATATTTCCGAATCTCTCATCATTTAAAAAATATTCTGCTTTTCTATTTTTCCTTCACCTTTCTCCACATTATATTCCATCTGCTATGTTCTTGCCCACTCACTTAACCTGTCTATATCCCTTTGCAGCCTCATTGCATCGTCCTCACAACTTGCTTTCCCACATAGCTTTGTATCATCAGCAATTTTATGTACATTACACTTGGTCCCCTCATCTAAGTCATTGATATAGATTGTAAATAGCTGAGGCCCAAGCACAGATCCTTGCGGTACCCAACTAGTTACAGCCTGCCAATCCAAAAATTACCCGTTTATTTCTACTCAGTTTTTTGTCCAATCCTCAATCCATGCTAATATATTATCCCCAATCCCATGAGTCCTAATTTTGTGTAATAACTTCTTATGTGGCACCTTATCGAATGCTTTTTGAAAATCCAAATATACTACATCCACTGGTTCTCCCTTACCTACCCTGCTAATTACAACATCACAAAACTCAGATTTGTCAAACACGATTTCCTTTTCATAAATCCATGTTGAATCATTATGATTTTCTAAGTGCCCTGCTACCACATCCCTACTAAAAGATTTTAGCATTTTCCCTACTACTGGTGTCAGGCTAATAGTTCCCTGTTTTCTCTCTCCTTTCTTGAATAGCGGAGTTATATTTGCTACCTTCCAATCCGCGGGGACCATTCTAGAATCTAGGGAATTCTGGAAGATTAAAACCAATGCATCTACTATCTCTAGTCACCTCTTTTAAAACCCTAGGATGTAGGACATGGGGTTTTGTCGGCTTTTAGTCCCATTAATTTCTCAAGTACTTTCTCTTTACTTGATATTAATTTCTTTAAGTTCCTCATTCTCACTGGACACTTGGTTCCCCACTATTTCCGGAATGTTTTTTATGTCGTCTTCTGTGAAGATAGAGACAAAGTATTTGTTTAATGTCTCTGCCATTTCCTTATTCCCCACTATAATTTCTCCTGTCTCTGCCTGTTTACTTTCACTAACCTCTTCCTTTTTATATACCTATAGAAATTTTTACAATCTGTTTTTATGTCTCTTGCTAGTTTACTCTCATATTCTATTTTCTCTCTCTATCAATTTCTTGGTCATCATTTGATGAATTCTAAAATCCTCCCAATCCTCAGACTTACTATTCTTTTTGGCAACATTACAAGCCTCTTCCTTTAATCTAATACTATCTTTAACTTCTCTTGTTAGCCACGGTTGAACAATTTTTCCCGTGAGGTTTTTATTCCTTAAGGGAATGTATATTTGTTGCGAATTACAAATTATTTCTTTAAATGTTTGCCATTGCTTATCTACTGTCATATCTTTTAATCTAGTTTCCCAATCTACCTTAGCCAACTCGCCCCTCATACCTACGTAGTTTGCTTTGTTCAGATTTAAGACCCTAGTTTCGGACTTAACTAAACAACTCTCACACTCAATATAAAATCATATTATGATCATTCTTCCCCAGAGGCTCCTTTTACTACAAGATTATTAACTAACCCTGTCTTATTGCAAAATACTAGATATAAAATGACCTGTTCCCTAGTTAGTTCACATTGAAGTTCATTGCTTATCTCAATGCTTCATTTGAAGTTACTTGCTAAATTCTTGATAACTGTTTTCTCTGTAAAACTATTTTGTCATCTATCTTTTGCTTCCTGCAACTTCCTGTCATATTTATGTTCAGGAAATTCACATTGACCTTCATTACAAACTTCTGGTCATGTCCATATTTGATCTGCTGTGATACTTGACATTGTAGTTCATTGCTTATCTTTGGCACTGTTCTTAAGGTGAAGCAGCTCTTTGTGCACTTACTGCCATATCTGTCTAGTGTTTTCACTTCATTGAGCCTGTCTATAATTTTTTCTGGTTATTGATGGGTTCCTCAGTGCCCGAAAGGGGATATTTTGTCACTCCCTCGCACATCCACCAAAACCTGCAGGTTTGATTGGCTGAACATCATATCAAGTGGTGCAGTAAGCCATCAAGATGCTGCAGATTGATAAAGGTGTCGGGTGTAAAAGTTGCTTCTTCACATTTTCTGTGGTGGATCTCGAGTTAATAGTATTCAGATGGGAACACAATGCCCTCAATCATGGGTGTCAAAATAATCAGCACTTGTAGGAGATGCTGTTGAAATTGATACTGATATCCCATGAATTGCTGTCAGAATAACGGCGAGGCTAATAGCGCTCGCCTTTATTTATGTGCAAAAGTAACTTCAGGCGAGGACAGATGCGCGATTAAACGCAGAAATCGAAAAGTTGCTGTACAAGATGCGCCACGCCGCTGTTAGCTTTGCGAAAACGGCATCTCATTGTCTGGCTCCCCATTTAAATGCCTTGAGCAGCATGAAGTTCCTGTACAATAGCAAAATACTGCGGATGCTGGAAATCTGAAATAACAACAGAAAATGCTGGAAATACTCAGCAGGCCAGGCAGCATCTGTGGAGAGAGAAACAGTTAACCTGAAACGTTAACTCTGTTTCTCTCTCCACGGATGCTGCCTGGCCTGCTGAATATTTCCAGCATTTTCTGATGAAGTTCCTGTACTTGCACTGTAGATACAAAGTAAACTCACCACAGAAAGTTAAATCAAGTTATTTCAAGTCTGTACCCTTTTAATGATGTGATAAGTGTTAATTACTGCCAGCCAACCCCTCTGGCACTGAAAATTAACTATTACAAGTGTGAAGTCTCATTCCTTCAGAAATTAATTGTTATTGGAGAGGTTTTTTTAATTTAATAATTTTTTCTTTCTGTCTCTTTTTTTCTCTCTCTCTCAATCCAATCTTTCTTTTCCCTCTCTTTATTTCTCTTTCTGTACCTGATTTGCCATTGAATTCACCCACTCTGACTTAGAACACGATGGGCCGAAGGGCCTCTTTCTGTGCTGTAAAAACTCTAGATCCCTTGTTCAGACCATGCAATGCTCATTTCATCATCCTTCAATCTGATTGGTTAAGGAGATACACAGTTGCTTGTCATTTTCACTCAGATCCCAGATGCCCTGCAGAGGGTGCCACGTTGTTTCCATCTTGTACTAGCAGTAACTTTCAGCGCAAAATATCATGGAGATTAAATGGGCAAGGACAATTCTAACTAACGGCAGGAATGTATTTGTATAACAGAATAGAGCTGGGCCCAAGAAAAGCAGCGGCAGGAGTCTGACAGAGATGTGGTGTGGGGACGGGGGGGCGGCGTGGGGTGGGGTAACTATGGGAATGTGCTAAAGATGTTGAAGTCTGGCCTGATTCAGATCAGCTTTACTAGTTGAGAAGCTAGTGCGATTTGATAAAATTTGCATTTTGTGAGCATAGATCTACTCAGCTGTGATGCTTTATTCACCCAAGGTTATGATATAATTTCAGGAAATGAAGACTTCAACAGAATTTCACAATTTTTAACTAAACTGAGTTCATTAAAGAGATTACAACATTTCTTACTTTTTGTGATATGCAGTAATGATCCTGCCAATAGACTGCAGAAAACTGTAAACAGTTTGACTTTTTATTAATTCACGGGATGTGTGCGTCGCTGGCAAGGCTATCATTCATTGACTGGTGCAGTAGCAATTCAGCAATCAAAACCATAAAAAATTATATTTTGCATTCAAGCTGATTTGATTCTATATAACTCTTTAAATCCATACTTACCTCTTAAGATATTTATAGTACCTTAATTTGTATCTTTTTTGAATCAAATATTGAAAACAAAAAATGTCATTACTGAAAATGCTAGTGCAATTTTGGAAAACTTTGCTGCCATCTACTGGGGTATATTAGTATTAAAATGCCTATCAATGTCATAAGAGTGTTTTTAAAAAACAGTATTTGAATAGCTCATACATTCTTGAGCTTATAGCACATGGGAAAGAAATGTGTTTGTATACCTGGGAGTTGTGTTTTCCTTCTATCTTACAGCTGTTCAGAACATGAGGTCCAAGAATTGCTCTGTGCTCCACTGTCCCTTGACACTCTTGTCTATTTTGTTGCCTTTGTTTCTGGGCGTTTTAAAATTATTTTCAAGCTTTTCATTTAGATTAATTTTCCCCTCCCAAGGTGTGACAGTGCAAGACATTAAGGGCCATGATTCCCCTCTTTGGGGCAGAATGGTAGTGGGCAGGACTAATGCCAACCTCTTGCCCCAACCCATTTTCCCAGGTAGAATGTGATCATTTGCCATGCAGGGCTCCCAGCAGGATTTCCACCACTGAGGGAAATGAGGCAGTTCTACAGGAGGAGCACCATTACTGCACCAGAAACTGCAGTGAGGGACCTTTAAAGAGGCCGAAGCAAAGATGAAAAAAGTTTCCAGCTTTGTATACTTGACAGGCTGAGGTCTACGAAGGTGTGTATATATATGGAAGCCAAATTGGAGGAGAGGAGTCTACCTCCATCTACAAAAATCAGGGCCTTGCCACAAATGATTCCCCTAGTTTTACTTTTGGGTTCGGGGGCTGCGCGGCCCATTTACAGTTTCGCGCATGCACAAAATTTAACATTGTAAAAGCCGGTCCTGGGCTGCGCGGGATCAGCAGACAGCTGCGCAACTGCGCAGCTTAGAGGGAACGTTGCTTGTCACCACTACCCCGGGCTTACAGCAAACTTTCAGCAGGAAGTGGCAGTAAGATATGCGCACTGGAACAAAATTGACTGGGTTTGCAGAGAAAAATCCAGCCTCTACTGTTGAAGACAAACCCGAGCCAGCCACACACAGTCATATTTCTGAGAGTAGGCCGGAGACTTTACACCAGGGAGGGAAGAAACATTTCACTGTCACGTTAACTGCAATGTTTTAGAGCCTTACTATTCAAGAGGATAATTGCTGCAGTGATTTTGGAAGGAGAGCAGTGGTACATTAGATGGAAAATACTGACACTCACCAAAGTAAACAAGTTAAATATCTGTAAACTACTTTTAAAGAGCTGCTTTTCCAGTTTTTTCCATTTTTTTTCATCTGCTGAAGTTGATAACTGATGCTTGAATACAATTTCATGGGACGTGGAGCTCTGTAGTACTTCACCCAAGTAATTATTTGTGTGAAAGGAAGAACTTGCATTTATACAGTGCCTTTCACGACAGCAGGACATCCAAAAGCGCTTCAGAACCAATTAAGTATTTTTGAAGTGTAGTCACTGTCGGAATGTAGGGAAATACTGCTAATTTGAGCATAGCAAGGTCCCACAAACAGCAATGAAATGAATTATATTGGCTGAGAGGACATTGGGAGAGTTCCCCTGTGCTTCTTCGAAGAGTGGAGTATTGTGTCCAATTCTTAGCACCGCACTTTAGGAAGGATGTGAAGGCCTTAGAGAAGGTGCAGAAAATATTTATGAGAATGATTCCAGGGATGAGGGACTTCAGTTACTTAGATAGACTGGAGAAGCTGGGGTTATTCTCCTTAGAGCAGAGGAGATTTGATAGAGGTGTTCAAAATCATGAGGGGTCTGGACAGAGTAGATAGAGAGAAACTGTTCCCATTGAATCATAGAATCATAGAAATTTACAGCACAGAAGGAGGCCATTCAGCCCATCTTGTCCGTGCCGGCCGACAGAGCTATCCAGCCTAATCCCACTTTCCAGCACTTGGTCCGTAGCCCTGTAGGTTACGGCACTTCAAGTGCATATCCGAGTACATTTTAAATGTGATGAGGGTCTCTGCCTCTACCACCCTTTCAGGCAGTGAGTTCCAGACCCCCACCACCCTCTGGGTGAAACAGTTCCTCATCAAATACCCTCTAAACCTCCTACCAATTAGTTTAATCTATGCCCCCTGGTTATCGACCCCTCTGCTAAGGGAAATAGGTCCTTCCTATCCACTCTATCTAGGCCCCTCATAATTCTATACACCTCAATTAGATCTCCCCTCAATTAGATCTCCCCTCAGCCTCCTCTGCTCCAAAGAAAACAACCCCAGCCTATCCAATCTTTCCTCAGAGCTAAAATTCCCCAGCCCAGGCAACATCCTCGTAAATCTCCTCTGTACCCTCTCTAGTGCAATCACATCCTTCCTGTAATGTGGCGACCAGAACTGCACGCAGTATTCTAGCTGCGGCCTAACTCGTGTTTTATACAATTCAAGCATAATCTCCCTGCTCTTGCCTTTATTAGCCGAGGCATAGAATATAAGTATCCCATATGCCTTCTTAACCGCCTTATCTACCTATCCTGCTGCCTTCAGGGATCTGTGGACATGCACTCCAAGGTCCCTCTGATCCTCTGCACTTCTCAGTGTCCTACCATTTATTGTGTATTCCCTTGCCTTGTTAGCCCTCCCCAAATGCATTACCTCACACTTCTCCGGGTTGAATTCCATTTGCCACTGTTCTCCCCACCTGTCCAATCGATTGATAACTTCCTGCAGTCGACAGCTTTCTTCTTCATTATCAACCACACAGCCAATTTTTGTATCATCTGCAAACTTCTTAATCATACTTCCTACATCTAAGTCCAAATCATTGATATATACCACAAAAAGCAAAGGACCCAGATTGGCAGAAGGGTCGAGAACCAGAGGACACAGATTTAAGGTGATTGGCAAAAGAACCAAAGGCGACATAAGGGGAAACTTTTTTACGCAGCGAGTGGTTAGGATCTGGAATGCACTGTCTGAGAGGGTGGTGGAGGCAGATTCAATCTCATCTTTCAAAAGGGAATTGGATAAGTACATGAAGAAAAAAAATTTGCAGGGCTACGGGGAAAGGGTGGGGGAGTGGGACTAGCTGAAGTGCTCTTGCAGAGAGCCGGCACGGGCTCGACGGGCCGACTGGCATTTTTCCATGCTGTAACCATTCTATGATTCTAGTGTCATGGGATCTTTTACATTCATCTTAGAGAAAAGAAGGGACCTCGGTTATCTAAAAGATGGCACCTCCAGTGCAGAACTGAGGGTGTGGTGCATCGTTGAAGTGCCATCCTGGATTATGCGCTCAAATCCTGGAATGAGGCTTGCACTCACTATTTCTGACTCAGATGAGAGTGCTACTATTGAGCCAAGACTGATGCCGTGAATATCAATTGAGTATTGGTAGGCTGTTTGACCGTAGGAAAATCCGAGGTCGCATTCTGTCCTTATCTGTCATCTCCACACATGCAGTATTCAAGAAGAGCCACTGGGTGGTGACCAAGAACAATCTGTGGCTATTTTTTTTGCCCTGAGGATTGTTGAGGTCAATTTAGTGCTGCCTCCCACTGCAGCCCACTTGAGTTCAGTTAATCCGCATAGACCAGTGATCAAACTTAGGATCTCGCCAGTATGTACAGCTCAGTGCAGCACCAACCAGGCAGTACATTCATCTACTGAGACATCACTGAAGCCAGATGTGCCAAACACTGAGATGTCTGTTTGTTTTGAAAAGCATAATATAGCACTCTCACCTCTGAATTAGAAGGTTGCGAGTTCAAACCCACTTAGGGACTTGACGACATAGGCTGACACTTGAGTGCTGTGGGAGTATTGCATCGTCAGAGGTGCTGCCCATCAGCTGAGATGGTAAACAAAGGCCACACCTGCTTGTTCCAGTGCTTCAGTTGGATATTTAAGACCCCATGGCATTATTAAGGAAAAAAACGAGTTCTTTCTGTGCCTTGGCCAACATTACAACCAACACCACCAAAAATAGATTACCTGGCCTTTCATCTCATTGTTGTTTGTTGGACATTACTGTGTGCAAAATGACTGCCAGATTTACCTACATAATAGTAACTGCACAAAGTAATTCATTCTATGTGAAATGCTTTGGAGCATTTCTGAAAAATGTGAGAAGGTGGTACATAAATGCAAGCTCTTCAGTTGCAATGAAAAGCATGTTCCCTCGCACTGGAAGACTCCGTTAGCCACAACAAACAATTTATTCAAGCTCACTAGTCTTCACACTTTTTAAAGAGGAAATTTTGACTCTTTACCTTGCAGAAAATAACTGATGTTTGATGCAGAAAATTAAAGGGCAACAGTTCTCTTGACCTCAATTCATCTGCTGCAATATATCTTTGCCTAAAAGCATAGGAAGAAAGAAAAGCAGCAAGGTTTAAATCATTTTAATTGCTATATATTGCATATACAGTGAGGCTTGACCTCATATACAACTTATTCATGTTTTTGTTACTTGTGGGTTACAAGACCCACCTCACTAGAGGGATAAGCAAATCCTAAATGTATTCACTATGGGGAAGGCTAGAGGGACAAACTTCAATGGACTAAATGGCCTGTTTTCATTTCTTTTGCATATAATTTTTATCTTTACATCTATATATAGCATCTGTCGCACTTCAGATGGTCAAAAACATTTTTTTTTAAAAGCAAAGGCAGTTTGTTTATGTTGGTTTCTTTTGAAGCCAGAAATTTATAAGCACCTGTGAATCTGCAAATTTTCTTCACCACCAGCAACTAATAGAACCATTGAAATGTACAGCACAGTGGACGTGATCCACCCCAGTACCTCAAATCTCTCCTCATAACTATAGTAACTTTAATTACCTCAGGATTTAACAACAATGAGTTTGTGGTCTTAAAGAACCAGATCAGACTAAGCACAACTTCAGCCCAGCAGACTAATGCATTGTACATTATATGATATATCGTCATGTCTTTATAAAACAGCAAGTCATCTGACTTGACGAGCAATTTACATTGATATACATCTTGTCACGTCTCTCAGATATGCCCTGTAGCACTTCACACAATTAATTACTTTAAAGTGCAGTCACTATTAATCTATGCTCAAATGAGACAGCAATTTGCATAGAGTAAGGTCCCACAAACCACAATGAGACAAATGCCCAGCTTATCTGTTTTTGGTGGTGGTTGAAGAAGGAATGTCGGCCAGTCCTCCTTGCTCTTCTGAGAAACTGGCCTGGGATCTTTAACATCCACCTGAGACAATATGACAGGCAAATTGTGCCTGGGTTTAATATCTCATCCAAAGGATGGCACTTCTGACAATGCAGCATTCCCTCAGTACTGCACTGAAGTGCTGGCCTGTATTATATGCTTAAATCCTGGAGGGGGCCTTACCCACAGCCTTTTGACTCCAAGGCAAGACTGCTACCAACTGAGACAAGCAGAGATTACATTTTTCATCTAGTGCATAATCCATCATACTCTCCAGCACACAAAACCCATGATTGGTTCAAATTTCTCAGTGGTGTAAACCATCAAATTACAGACTGTGTTAAAGTGGCAAATCAAAAACTTAGAAAAATGTTCAGATAGAAGAAAGCTGCAATCTGGAAGCACCAAAGCTGCAGTTAACAGCCCCAACTACCACAAAACCACCACAATACCAATCAAAACGATCAATACTTTTTCCAGTTCACCTCAGTAGCCATGTTAGTTTACATGCAGTTGAGGATGTAGCACTTAGAATTACATTTATAACAAACATGTAAAAACTTAAATTATTATGGGGAAAAAAGACTAAACCTACCTATAAAGTTAGCCATTTTGTCTTAAAATACTTTCAAGAACTTTCCCCAGCACAAGCATACCCTTCTCTCTGGCCCTGTGCTTGAGTCCTCTGTTTCTTAAATATTTGTTGCCTTTCCAGCTGATATGAAGATTCACCAAGGTAACAGACTGCAACTCCCAGAATGAACAGACATCACTTTGTGTTACCTGCTTGGGAGGGAGGGAAAGTAGGGCTTGTAAGTAGGGCTGTCAGCCAATTCTTTTTTTTTAATTGGTATAAACACTTAACTTTTTTTGAGATATGCACATTTTGGGTAGGAGGGAGAGGAAATAAGTCCATTCAGACTTGGTAAAAGTTAAAGGTCACCAATTGGGTAAATCAGTGAAGTACCATTTCATAGATGGAGAAAGAGAGTAAGAGATACACAGAAACAAGAGCAACAGTGTGTTATTGGGGGGAGACCTAGAGTGAGGAAAACTATCAAACAGACGAAGAGACAATGCAATAAAGTGCATGAGGCATATAGAGAAAGAGTAGAAGGCAAACAAAGGCACAGCAAGATGGAAAGAATTAGAAAGGGCAAGACACAAAGTAGAGACACAGTTAAGAGAAGACAGAGTCACGTTTTATTTGTCCGTGAACAACATGACAGAATTCAACATCCAGGGATATTCAATATTCAGGAAGGAGGCAAAAAGGAAAAGGCGGTGGGGTAGCATTGCTGGTTAAAGAGGAGATTAACACAATAGTAAACAAGGATATTAGCTCTGATGATGTGGAATCTGTATGGGTAGAGCTGAGAAATACCATGGGGCAGAAAACATTAGTGGGAGTTGTATACAGACCCCCAAACAGTAATGCTGAGGTTGGGGATGGCATTAAACAGGAAATTAGAGATGCGCGCAATAAGGGCACAGCAGTTATCATGGGTGACTTTAATCCACATATAGATTCGTCTAACCAAATTAGTAACAATACTGTGGAAGAGGAATTCCTGGAGTGTATACGGGATGGTTTCCTGGACCAATATGTCAAGGAACCAACTAGAGATCAGGCCATCTTAGACTGGGTATTATGTAATGAGAGAGGATTAATTAGCAGTCTTGTGCGAGGCCCCTTGGGGAGGAGCGATCATAATATGATAGAATTCTTCATTAAGATGGAGAGTGAAGTAGTTGATTCAGAGACTTGGGTACTGAATTTAAATAAAGGAAACTACGATGGTATGAGGCGCGAGTTGACTAGGATGGATTGGGGAATGTTACGTAAAGGGTTGACGGTGAATAGGCAATGGCAAACATTTAAAGATCGCATGGATGAACTACAGAATTTGTTCATCCTGTTTGGCATAAAAATAAAACAAAAAAGGTGACTCAACATTGGCTAACAAGGGAAATTAGGGATCGCATAAGGTCCAAGGAGAGGACATATAAATTGGCCAGAAAAAGCAGTAAACCTGAAGATTGGGAGCAGTTTAGGATTCAGCAAAGGAGGACAAAGGGATTAATTAAGAGGGGGGAAATAGATTATGAGAGTAAGCTTGCAGGGGACTGTAAAAGCTTCTATAGATATGTGAAGAGAAAAAGATTGGTAAAGTCAAGCGTAGGTCCCTTGCAGTCAGAATCAGGGAAATTTATAATGGGGAACAAAGAAATGGCAGACCAATTAAATACATACTTTGGCTCTGTCTTCACAAAGGAGGACACAAATAAACTCCTGGAGATGTCGGGGAACATAGGGTCTAATGAGAGGGAGGAACTGAATGAAATCAGTATTTGTAGGGGAATAGTGTTAGGGAAATTGACGGGATTGAAGGCCGATAAATCCCCAGGGCCTGATAATATACATCCTAGGGTACTTAAGGAAGTGGCCCTAGAAATAGTAGATGCATTGCTGGTCATCTTCCAAAATTCAAAAACTCTGGCACAGTTCCCATGGATTGGAGGGTAGCTAATGTAACCCCACCATTTAAAAAAGGTGGTAGAGAAAAAACAGGGAATTATAGACCGGTAAGTCTGACATCGGTAGTAGGGAAAATGCTAGAGTCCATTATAAAAGATGTAATAGCAGAGCACTTGGAAAACAGTGACAGGATCGGACAAAGTCAACATGGATTTACAAAAGGTAAATCATGCTTGACTAATCTACTGGAATTTTTTGAGGATGTAACTGGTAGAATAGATAAGGGAGAACCAGTGGATGTGGTGTATTTGGACTTTCAGAAGGCTTTCGATAAGGTCCCCCATAAGAGACTAGCGTGCAAAGTTAAAGCACATGGGATTGGGGGTAAGGTACTGACTTGGATAGAAAACTGGTTGGCAGACAGGAAGCAAAGAGTTGGAATAAACGGGTCTTTTTCCGAGTGGAAGGCGGTGCTAGGACCCCAGTTATTCACAATATATATTAATGATCTAGACGAGGGAACTAGATGTAATATCTCCAAGTTTGCAAACGACACAAAGCTGGGTGGGCGTGTGTGCTGTGAGGAGGATGCAGAGAAACTCCAGTACGATTTGGACAGATTGGGCAGATGCATGGCAGATGCAGTATAATGTGGATAAATGCGAGGTTATCTACTTTGGTGGCAAAAACAGGAAGGCAGATTATTATCTGAATGGCAATAGATTGGGAAAAAGGAAGTGCAACGAGACCTGTGTGTCCTTGTGCACCAGTCGCTGAAGATAAGCATGCAGGTGCAGCAGGCGGTTAAGAAGGCAAATGGTATGCTGGCCTTCATAGCGAGAGGATTCGAGTACAGGAGCAAGGATGTCTTGTTGCAGTTGTGCAGTGCAGTGCAGTGAGACCACACCTTGAGTATTGTGTGCAGTTTTGGGCGCCTTATCTGAGGAAGGATGTTCTTGCCATGGAGGGAGTGCAGCAAACTTAGAAAATTCTAACAGGAGTTAGAAATATTAACTGGGATAGTCAGAGTGTGAAAGGCTCAGAGGGTGTAGAATTCTTAAAGTGCATCCAGGAGAGCTTTTTGAGCCAGCATGTAGAAAGTCCTACAAGAGAGGGGGCGGTACTGGACCTAATTCTAGGGAATGTGGCCGGCCAAGTGGAAGAAGTGCTAGTAGGTGAGCACTTTGGTGACACTGACCATAATATGGTGAGATTTAAGGTGGTCATGGAAAAGGACAGGGATGGGCCGGAAATAAAGGTTCTAAATTGGGGGAAGGCCGATTTTAATAGGATAAGGCAGGATCTGGCCAAAATGGACTGGGATCAGCTACTTGTAGGAAAATCCGCATCTGAGCAATGGGAGGCTTTCAGAGGGGAGATTGAGATCATACAATGGCAACATGTTCCCGTAAAGGTCAAGGGTGGTTCCAAAAACCACAGGGAACCTTGGATGTCAGGAGATATACGAGAATGGATTAGGAAAAAAAGGAGGGCTTTTGGCAGATACAAAAGGCTAAAGACGGAGGAAGCCCTAGAGGAGTACAAAAAGTGCAGGGGGATACTTAAAAAAGAAATTAGGAGATCAAGGAGGGGCCATGAAATAACACTGGTGAGCAAAATAAAGGAAAACCCTAAGATGTTTTATAAGTATATTAAGGGTAAGAGGATAACTAGGGAAAAAATAGGGCCCATTAGGGACAAAAGTGGCAATCTGTGTGTGGAGCCGGAAGATGTAGGAGGGGTTCTAAATGAATTTTTTGCATCTGTTTTCACTATGGAGAAGGACGATGTAGACATAGAAATCAGGCAAGGGGACTGTGATACGCTCGAACATATTAACATCGAGAGGGAGGAGGTATTGGCGGTTTTAGCAGGCCTAAAAATGGATAAATCCCCAGGCCCGGACGAAATGTATCCCAGGCTGCTGTGTGAGGCAAAGGAAGAGATTGCGGGGGCTCTAACACATATATCCAGAACCTCTCTGGCCACAGGGGATGTGCCAGAGGACTGGAGAACCGCTAATGTAGTACCATTATTCAAGAAGGGGAGTAGGGAAAAACCGGGGAACTACAGGCCAGTGAGCCTAACATCAGTGGTAGGAAAATTATTGGAAAAAATTCTGAGGGACAAAATTAGTCTCCACTTGGAGAGGCAAGGATTAATCAGGGATAGTCAACATGGCTTTGTCAAGGGAAGATCATGTCTGACTAATTTGATTGAATTTTTTGAGGGGGTGACTAGGTGTGTGAATGAGGGTAACGCAGTGGATGTGGTATACATGGATTTCAGTAAGGCCTTCGATAAAGTCCCACACAGGAGACTGGTCAAGAAGGTAAGAGCCCATGGAATCCAGGGTGCCTTGGCACATTGGATACAAAACTGGCTTAGTGGCAGAAGGCAGAGGGTGATGGTCGAAGGTTGTTTTTGTGACTGGAAGCCTGTGGCCAGTGGGGTACCACAGGGATTGGTGCTGGGTCCCTTGCTGTTTGTGGTCTACATTAATGACTTGGATATGAATGTAAAAGGTATGATCAGTAAGTTCGCGGATGATACAAAAATTGGTAGGGTGGTAAATAGCGAGGAGGGTAGTCTCAGTCTGCAGGACGATATAGATGGGTTGGTCAGATGGGCGGAACAGTGGCAAATGGAATTTAACCCAGAAAAGTGCGAGGTGATGCACTTTGGGGGGACTAACAAGGCAAGGGAATACACAATGAATGGTAAGACCCTAGGCAAGACGGAGGGTCAGAGGGATCTGGGTGTGCAAGTACACAGATCCCTGAAGGCGGTGGAACAGGTGGATAAGGTGGTAAAAAAGGCATATGGGATACTTGCCTTCATTAGCCGAGGCATAGAATATAAGAGCAAGGAGGTTATGATGGAGCTGTATAAAACACTGGTTAGGCCACAGCTGGAATACTGTGTGCAGTTCTGGTCGCCACACTACAGGAAGGATGTGATCGCTTTGGAGAGGGTGCAGAGGAGATTCACCAGGATGTTACCAGGGCTGGAGCGCTTCAGCTATGAAGAGAGACTGGGCAGATTGGGTTTGTTTTCCTTGGAGCAGAGGAGGCTGAGGGGGGACATGATTGAGGTGTACAAAATTATGAGGGGCATAGATAGGATGGATACTAAGGAGCTTTTTCCCTTAGTAGAAGGGTCAATGACTAGGGGGCATAGATTCAAGGTAAAGGGCGGGAGGTTTAGAGGGGATTTGAGAAATAACTTTTTCACCCAGAGGGTGGTTGGAGTCTGGAACTCACTGCCTGAAAGGGTTGTGGAGGCAGGAACCCTCACAACATTTAAGAAGCATTTGGATGAGCACTTGAAATGCCATAACATACAAGGCTACGGACCAAATGCTGGAATATGGGATTAGATTAGACAGGGCTTGATGGCCGGCGCGGACATGATGGGCCGAAGGGCCTCTATCCGTGCTGTATGACTCTATGAGGACTAGACCGATTAGATGCAGGAAGGCTGTTCCCGATGGTGGGGGAGTCCAGAACCAGGGGTCACAGTCTAAGGATAAGGGGTAAGCCATTTAGGACTGAGATGAGGAATTTCTTCACCCAGAGAGTGGTGAACCTGTGGAATTCTCTACCACAGAAGACAGTTGAGGCTAATTCATTAAATATATTCAAGGAGGAGTTAGATATATTTCTTAAGGCTAAAGGGATCAAGGGATATGGGGAGAAAGCCGGGACAGGGTACTGAATTTGGATGATCAGCCATGATCGCATTGAATGGCGGAGCAGGCTCAAGGGGCCGAATGGCCTACTCCTGCTCCTATCTTCTATGTTTCTAGATCAATTATATTGGCCCAGATTTTGCATTAAGAATTACGGTGAGGCTATTGGCGCTCACTGTTATTGAGGAGTAAATCAGACAGCAACTTCCAGCATCCGCACATGCGCAGTTAAATGTGGAAATCGGGAAGTTGCTCTCTGATTTGCCCTCTTCCTTCACAAGCTTGGCTACACCGGTACCTCGGCATTCAAACATATGAAGGATGTGAAGTTGTGGTACTTACCCACTAGATACGCACTAAACACGCCAGAAAAAAATGAGGGCTTGTCCATGTAAGTTAATTTTTAACAGCGTGATAATTACTGCCAAAGAACCTCTCTGGCGCTGAAAGTTTACCTTTACAAGTGTGGAGTCTCATTCCTTCAGATTTTAATTATTGTTGGAGATTTGTTTTAAATAAAAATTGTTATTTTTACTTTTTCTTTTTTAACTCTCCCTCTTAATCCCATCTTTCACTCTCTATTTCACTTTCTGTACATGATTTTACATTGCATTAAATATTCTAACTTGCATTCCCTGGTTTAGATTCTGCGTGCCTCAGTAAGGATTGTTCAATCTGATTGGTGGAAGAGACACGTTGTTGCTTGCCTTGTTTACACAGGTCCCAGATCACCTGTAGAGGGCAATGCGTTGCTTTGACTGTCTGATAACTGCAAATCGCAGTGTAAAAGCCCACAGAAATTCTGTGGGCAAGTATAAGCATAATGAACGGCAAGTGCTGTTTGTTCGCCACTGACCTCAAAATCCCGGCAAATATGTATTGCATTGTGCATTTCGTGGTATAATGCTCCTGTTCTAAAATTGTGTATTTTGTAATGTGTCTTGAGCAATGTTGTGGGAGATCTATTATCAATTTAAATGTCTTGGAATTCTAACAAATGTTTATAGTTATCTGATAATGCAGTAAAATTTGTGAAGAGGTTCCTTTAGTACAATACTATATCTACTCCAGAGAATTAGAGTCAAACCATTGGTCTTATCAAATTAAATTGACCTAAAACTTGACTATAGCTTCCAATCAGTGTTTAAATGTTGTTTGATTTGAAACAGTTTAAAAAAAAAAAAAGAAATATGGAGTGATCCTACATAAATTGGCCCATTTAAAGAAAGTATCAAAATCGGTAGTTAACGAATATAATCCAATACTAGAAAGTTTTACTATTAAATATTGCCTCTGAAGACCTCAAGGACATGACACAAAACTCAGTGTACTAACAACTCCATTATTCATATCAATAATGCTACAAATATCACAATTTGGTATCAGTGACCATAGTAAAAGTAACTGGTACTTAGTGTGTTGCATACTATACTATATCACAGCATTAGTTGGGTTTGCTCCTACACTAATAAAATTCAATTTCAAGTGGTGATAGAAACATAGAAACATAGAAGATAGGAACAGGAGTAGGCCATTCAGCCCCTTGAGCCTGCTCCGCCATTCAATGCGATCATGGCTGATCATCCAATTTCAGTACCAGGTCCCTGCTTTTTCCCCATACCCCTTGATCACTTTAGCCTTAAGAAATATATCCAACTCCTTCTTGAATATATTTAATGAATTTGCCTCTACTGCCTTCTGTGGTAGAGAATTCCACAGGTTCACCACTCTCTGGGTGAAGAAATTCCTCCTCATTTCTGTCATAAATGGCCTACCCCTTATCCTTAGACTGTGACCCCTGGTTCTGGACTCCCCGACCATCGGGAAGATCCTTCCTGCATCTAGTCTGTCCAGTCCTGTCAGAATTTTATAAGTTTCAATGAGATCCCCTCTCATTCTTCTAAACTCCAGCGAGTACAAGCCCAATCGTTCCAATCTCTCCTCATACGTCATTCCTGCCATCCCAGGTATCAGCCTGGTGAATCTTCGCTGAACTCCTTCCATGGCAAGAACATCCTTCCTCAGATAAGGCGAACAAAACTGCACACAATACTCAAGATGTGGTCTCACCAAGGCCCTGTACAACTGCAGCAAGACATCCTTGTTCCTGTACTCAAACCCTCTCCCTACGAAGGCCAACATACCATTTGCCTTCATAACTGCCTGCTGCACCTGCATGCTTACCTTCAGCGACTGGTGCACAAGGACACCCAGGTCTCGTTGCACTTCCCCTTCTCCCAATCTATTGCCATTCAGATAATAATCTGCCTTCCTGTTTTTGCCACCAAAGTAGATAACCTCACATTTATCCACGTTATATTGCATCTGCCATGCTTCTGCCCAATCACCCAACCTGTCCAAATCATCCTGGAGTTTCTCAGCATCCTCCTCACAGCACACACGCCCACCCAGCTTTGTGTCGTCTGCAAATTTGGAGATATTACATCTAGTTCCCTTGCCTAGATCATTAATATATATTGTGATGAATAGCTGGGGTCCAAGGACCAATCCCTGCGGTACCCCACTAGTCACTGCCTGCCACTCGGAAAAAGACCCGTTTATTCCAACTCTTTGCTTTCTGTCTGCCAACCAGTTCTCTATCCAAGTCAATACCTTACCCCCAATCCCATGTGCCTTAACTTTACACACTAATCTCTTATGCGGGACCTTATCGAAAGCCTTCTGAAAGTCCAAATACACCACATCCACTGGTTCTCCCTTATCTATTTTGCCAGTTACATCCTCAAAAAATTCCAGTAGATTAGTCAAGCACGATTTACCATTTGTAAATCCATGTTGGCTTTGTCCGATCCTGTCATTGTTTTCCAAGTGTTCTGCTATTACATCTTTTATAATGGACTCTAGCATTTTCCCCACTACCGATGTCAGGCTTACCGGTCTGTAATTCCCCGTTTTCTCTCTACCACCTTTTTTGAATAGTGGGGTAACATTAGCTACCCTCCAATCCATGGGTACTCTTCCAGATTCCATCGAATGTTGGAAGATGATCAGCAGTGCATCTACTATTTCTAGGGCCACTTCCTTAAGTACCCTAGGATGTAGATTATCAGGCCCTGGGGATTTATCGGCCTTCAATCCCATCAATTTCCCTAACACTATTTCCCTACAAATACTGATTTAGATTCTATGTCAGGTTCACAACTGCAAATGACATCAAAGTAAGATGCAGTAATTTCTACTAATGCTGACCTTTACTGGTCTAATATTTGCTACTAAGTCAGCATCTTGGATAAAGTACATTTAACTTTTCAGGTATTTAAAGTCATAGCTCATTAAAACCACAACTTGCATACTACTTATTGCTACTATCTCTTCTGCTTTCCTACCTTGCATTCAACAGGGCTACAAGTCTACACAGGGATATCCCAGTTTCAAAATCTGCCTAAAAAAAGAGTTTGTCAGCAGATAAGTATGTTGAATTTATAATTTGCTTCTCATTAAAGAGATAATTATATGGCTTGTTGAGAATAAATGCTGATGTATATTATTTAAATACTTACCTTTGACACTTGCAGTGTAATTCCATTGAAGGTTTTTTGCTCATTAACAATTTGTGACCATAATCGCATTGAGCATTAGGAACAGAGACGGTGCTTCCTATTGTTCCCAAATGGGACATGCACATCTGTGGCGCGAATGTTACCTGCCACTTATCAGCCCAAGCCTGAACGTTGTCCAGGTCTTGTTACATGTGGGGATGGACTGCTTCATTATCTGAGGAGTTGCAAATGGAACTGAACACTGCAGCCATCAGCGAACATCCCCATTTCTGACCTTATGATAGAGGGAAGGTCATTGATGAAGCAGCTGAAGATGTTTGGGCCTAGGAGTCTGCCCTGAGGAACTCCTGCAGTGATATCCTGGGGCTGAGATGATTGGCCTCCAACAACCACAACCATCTTCCTTTGTGCTAGGTATGACTCCAGCCAGTGGAGAGTCTTCCCCCTGATTCCCATTGACTTCAGTTTTACTCGGGCTCCTTGATGCCAGACTCAGTCAAATGTTGCCTTGATGTCAAGGGCAGTCACTCTAACCTCACTTCTGGAATTCAGCTCTTTTGTCCATGTTTGGACCAAGGCTGTAATGAGGTCTGGAGCCGAGTGGTCCTGGCGGAACCCAAACTGAGTATCGGTGAGCAGGTTATTGGTGAGTAAGTGCCACTTGATAGCACTGATGACAACACCTTCCATCACTTTGCTGATGATTGAGAGTAGACTGATGGGGCAGTAATTGGCCGGATTGGATTTGTCCTGCTTTTTGTGGACAGGACCTACCTGGGCATTTTTCCACATTGCCGGGTAGATGCCAGTGTTGTAGCTGTACTAGAACAGTTTGGCTAGAGGCGCGGCTGGTTCTGGAGCACGTCTTCAGCACTATAGCCGGGATGTTGTCGGGGCCCATAGCCTTTGCTGTATCCAGTGTGCTCAGCTGTTGCTTGATATCACGTTTCTTGATGTATCTTATTGGTTACATAGAATTACATAGCATAGAAACAGGCCATTTGGCCCAACTACTCTGCCGGTGTTTATGTTCCACACATGGTTATGCTGGAAAGAACAAAACAAGATGTTATTCCCAAGAACAATAAAGGAGACTCGATGAACTTAGGAATAGGAGTAGGCCATTTAACCCCGCAAGTCTGTTCCGCCATTCAGTGAAATCATGGGTGATCTGCGACCTAATTCCATATACCCGGTTTTGGCCCATATCCCTTAATACCTTTGGTTAATAAAAATCTATCAATCTCAGATTTAAAATTAACAATTGATCTAGCATCAATTGCCGTTTGCGGAAGGGAGTTCCAAACTCTATCATCAAAGTGTTTCCTAATTTCACTCCTGCGAGGTCTGGCTCTAATTTTTAGACTATGCCTGCTAGTCCAAGACTCCCCAACTAGCGGAAATAGTTTCTTTCTATCTACCCTATCTGTTCTCCTTAATATCTGGAAAACTTCAATCAAATCACCCCTTAACCTTCTAAATTCTAGAGACTAATACCCTAATTTGTGTAATCCCTTGGAGTCCAGGTATCATTCTCATAAACCTACGCTGCACTCCCTCCAAGGCCAATATATTCTTCCTAAGGTGTGGTGCCCAGAACTGCTCGCAGTACTGATCCACAGGAGTGATCTAACCAGGGCTTTGTATAGCTGCAGCATAACTTAGATAATGAAGCAGTCCATGCCCACATGCAACAAAACCTGGACAACGCTCAGGCTTGGGTTGATAAGTGGCAGGTAACATTCACGCCACAGATGTGCCAGGCAATGACTATCTCCAACAAGCGAGAGTTTAACCACTGCCCCTTGACATTCAACGGCATTACTATCGGCAAATTCCCCAACATTAACATCCTGGGGGGGGGGGGGTCACCATTGACCAGAAGCTTAACTGGACCACCAAATAAATACTGTGACAACAAGATCAGGTCAGAGGCTGGGTATTTGCAGCAAGTGTCTCTCCTCCTGACTCCCCAAAGCCTTTCCACCATCTATAAAGCACAAGTAAGGAGTGTGATGGAATACTCTCCACTTGCCTGGATGAGTGCAGCTCCAACAACACTCAAGAAGCTTGACACCATCCAGGACAAAGCAACCCACTTGATTGGCACCCCATCCACTACCTTAAACATTCACTCCCTCCACCACCGGTGTACCGTGGCTGCAGTGTGTACCATCTACAAGATGCACTGCAGCAACTCGCCAAGGCTTCTTCGGCAGCACCTCCCAAACCTGCGACCTCTTCCACCTAGAAGGACAAGGGCAGCAGGTACATGGTAACGCCACCACCTCCAAGTTCCCCTCCAAGTCACACACCATCCTGACTTAGAAGTATATCGCCGATCCTTCGCCATCACTGGGTCAAAATCCTGGAACTCCCTACCTAATAGCACTGTGGGAGTACCTTCACCACACGGACTGCAGCGTTTCAAGAAGGCGGCTCACCACCACCTTCTCGAGGGCAATTAGGGATGGGCAATAAATGCTGGCCTTGCCAGCGACACCCACATCCCATAAACGACTAAAAAAAAAACTTCTACCCCCTTGTATTCTAGACCTCTAGATATAAAGCCCACCATTCCATTAGCCTTTTTGATTATTTTCTGCACCTGTTCATGATATTTTAATGATCTATGTACCTGACCCCCAAATTTCTTTGGACCTCCACTGTTTTTAGCTTTTCACCATTTAGAAAGTACCCTGTTCTATCCTTTTTAGGTCCAAAGTGGATGACCTCACATTTGCCACAGTTCTACCCATTCACTTTATCTATTGATATCACTTTGTAATTTTATTCTTTCATCTACAATGCCATCTATCTGTGTGTCATCGGTAAATTTGGATATGTGGCTTTCTATGCCATCCTCTAAGTCATTAATAAATACTATGAACACAGATCCCTGCAGGACACCACTGGTTACATCCTGCCAATTAGAGTACCCCCCCCCCCCCCCCATTATCCCTACTCTCTGTCTCCTGCCGCTCAGCCAATTTCCTGATCAGGTCAATAATTTGCATTCAATTCCATGGGCTTCTACCTTAATTAACAGTCTCTTATGAGGGACTTTATCAAATGCCTTCTGGAAGTTCATATAAATAACATCTATAGACATTCCCCTGTTCACTACTTTACTTTAGTCACCTCCTCAAAAAATTCAATCCGGTTTGTCAGGCATATGACCTACCTTTCACAAATCCATGCTGGCTCTCATCAGCTGAAAATTTTCGAGGTGATCAGTCACCCTATCCTTAATTATAGACTAGTAATTTCCTGACAACAGATGTTAGGCTAACGGGTCTATAATTCCCTGGTTTCCCTCTCTCGCCATTCTTAAATAACGGAGTGACATGCGCAATTTTCCAATCTAAAGGAACGGTTCCTGAATCGAGAGAACTTTGGAAGATTATAGTTACGGCATCTGCAATGTACTCACCTACGTCCTTTGAAACCCTGGGGTGGAAGCCATCTGGTCCTGGGGATTTGTCATTATTTTCTTCACTACTGTTATTTTACTTAGGTTAATTTTATTGAGTCCCTGTCCCTGATTCAATATTAGATTCCTTGGGATATCTGGCATGCTATCCTCTTCCTCTACTGTAAATACTGATGCAAAGTAATTATTCAACATATCTGCCATTTCCTTATTATCATTGACAATATCACCAATATCAGTTTTCAAGGGGCCAACATTGCTCCTGACCACCCTCTTTTTCCTAATATAATTGTAAAAAAAAGTTGTGTTGATTTTAATATCCCTTGCAAGTTTCTTTTCATACTCCCTTTTCGTAGCTCTTACTATCTGTTTTGTGACCCTTTACTGTTCTTTGTATCTTTCCCATTCGCCAGGATCTGTGCTATTTTTTCATTTTTCTATGCTTTTCCTTTTAGTTTTATGCTGTCTCTTACCTCTTTAGTCACCCATGGCTTTATTTTTGGCAAGTAGAGCTCTTGCCCCTCTTGAGTATAAACTGGTTCTGTATCACCTTAAAATCTTTTTTGAACATCTCCCACTGATCATCTGTCGCTTTACCCCCTAACAGATTTGCCTGGTTTACTGTGGACAGTCTCTCTCTCTCATCCCATTGAAGTCGGCCTTACCTAAATCTAGAATCTTAGTAGCTGTTTCGCGTTTCTCCCTTTCAAACACTATGTTATGATCGCTATTGGATAAATGTTCACGCACCATTAGGCTGTTAACTAAATCTGGCTCATTACTCATTATAAATCTAACATAGCATGCCCCTTTGTTGGTTCTCGGACATATTGCAGAAAACTATTCCGGACACATTCAAGAAATTCACTGCTATAGTCTGCTTATCCCAATCTATATGAAAGTTAAAATCCCCCATTAAAACCACTCTGCCTTTACAACATGCATATCTAATCTCTGCATTTATACAACTGTATTTCACAGTTGCTACCAGGGCGCCTAGACACAACTCCCACTACAGTCTTAAATCCTTTCCTATTTCTTAATTCTTCTTCTTAGGCAGTCCCTCGGAACCGAGGATGACTTGCTTCCACATTAAAAATGAGTTCTCAGGTGACTGATGAATCCAATGCAGGACCTACAGACTCTGTCACAGGTGGTTGAAGGGGCGGGTGGGTGGGGTGCTTGGGTTGACGTGCGCTGCTTGCTCTTGGCTTCCGCTTGCTCCCGGCAAAGAGACTCGCGGTGTTCGGTGCCTTCCCGGATGCTTCTCCTCCACTTTGTGCGGTCTAGGGCCAGGGATTCCCAGGTGTCAGTGGGGATGTTGCACTTTTTCAAGGAGGCTTTGAGGGTGTCCTTGAAGCGTTTCCTCTGCCCACCTGGGGCTCTCTTGCCGTGTCGGAGCTCCGAGTAGAGCGCTTGTTTTGGGAGTCTCGTATCGGGCATGCGGACGATGTGACCCGTCCATTGGAGCTGATCGAGCGTGGTCAAAGCTTCGATGCTGGGGATGTTGGCCTGAGCGAGAACACTGATGTTGGTGCGCCTATCCTGCCAATGGATTTGCGGGATCTTGCGGAGGCAGCGTTGATGGTACCTCTCCAGTGCTTCTTAATTCTACCCATAAAGTCTCCATTGCCTGCTTACCGCTTGTTATAGCCTCTCTTATCATTGAAGTGATTTCATCTTTAATCACTAAGGCTACTCCTCCCCCTCTACCATTTTTCCTGTAGACCTTATAACCTGGTACATTCAGTTCCCAGTCCTGACCGTCTTGCAGCCATGTCTCAGTAATGGCTACCATGTCATACCCTCCAATTTAAATTTGCGCCTGCATGTCATTCAATTTATTTCTTATGATGTGATGCTGGAGCTGTGTAGTTTATTTACTTTTCTATAGTGATATGCAAATATGAATTAACCAACTCACATACTGCAATGACTTTTTTTTACATGCTTTTGTATATATTTAGCTTTATATTAAGAATGTACATTCCTCTTAATTCTTGCTACTTATAAGATGGCATTGGTAGGGCTTTGGTTAGAAGCATAGGATACAAGACATTTTCATATGATTCCTTTACTGTCCAAAGCATCTTTACCATCCAAGCACCACATTGACTACCATATTAATATTACCAAAAACAGCCGTAATATCTGAAGTGCATATGCATACTTTAATGGGCTGATGATGGTAAGCAAGCGATGAGGAAGACCATTGAAGTACAACACTGAAGATATGGACATCTTCTGCTGGGGGATGGGGAGGAGGCAACTACACCCTGTCCTACATTTGTTTAGGGCCCAATGCCACTTCCTCCCAACATTTTTGGGTCAGCGGAGCTTTGCAGAGAGGAGACTATCTTCCCAAATATCTGGACTAGATTCTTATCTCGCAATTTAATCCATTGTACTACTCTTTTGTCTCAAATAGCTTTATGTGAAATAGCTTACAGTTGTGGTTTCAAAATGTGAACAACTAATGCAGAGTTCTCCCTACCAAGCTTATATGTTTAGTTACATTTTATTGATCGTAAAGTAATTTTACTGTTCATTGTTTTTGCTTTAATTGTGCTAGTTTAAATTGCTTAGCCAAAAAAAATGACTGATTTAAATATATCTTTAAAAACAACAACTTGCATTTATATAGTGCCTTTAATATAGTAAAATGTTCCAAGGCGCTTCAAGGCAACCACAAGGAGTGCTATTAAACCGAGCCACGGAAGGTGATATTAGGACAGGTGCCAAAAGCTTGGTCAAAGAGGTAGGTATAAAGGAGCATCTTAAAAGGAGGAGAGGGAGGCGGAGAGGCTTAGGGAGGGAATTCCAGAACTTGGGGCCTAGGCATAGACACAATAGTGGTGTGATTAAAATCAGGAATGTGCAAGCGGCCAGAATTGGAGGAGTGCAGAGATCTCAAAGGGTTGTAGGGCTGGAGGAGGTTACCAAGATGGGAAGGGGTGAGGCCATGGAGGGATTTGAAAACAATGATAAGAATTTTAAAATTGTGGTGTTGCTGGTCCGGGAGCCAGTGTAGATCAGCGAACACAGGGGTGATGGGAGAACAGGACTTGGTGCGAGTTAGGATACAGGCAGCAGAGATTTGGTTGAGTTCAAGTTTTTAGAGGGTGGAAGATGGGAGGCCGGCCGGGATAGCATTAGAATAGTCAAGTCTAGAGGTAACAAACATTATTTAACCTTATTTATTTTTCTCATCTTTCCAACACAGGTGTTCAAGTGGCCTGGTAGCAAAGGTTACTTCAAATGTGTGCATAAGGAAATGAACAATTATTTGAAACAACTTTGAAGGCAATGTAAAGTATGTTTCTTTTGATGGTCTAAAACATACTGTAAAAACCCCTACTTAAGGTTGAATGTTTACTGGTAGGGTAGATTTATGCAAAAAACACAACTAACCTTATTTGAACTGTCTGGTTGTTTGGAACACTTTACTGCATTGTGGCTAATTATTCAATACACTGCTCAAATAGTTCAACCGTGAATTTTGATGTGAATGTTTCCTTAAATTAAGAGTAGAAATGACAAGCATGTGTGATCATATGTCTTTGCTGTATATTATGCCAGTGCTTCACTGTCAAAAACTTTCCAGTATAAAATATGGAATGAGTTGTCAAGGATAATAGTATGGTACAAAATGTCATATGGACATGAGCACCATAGTCATGTATCTCTAAAGACTTCCATGTTTGCAGCTAGTATAGTACATCATTAAAAGTACAAAGACAAAATGTGCTGTTGAACATTAATCTTAAGATACATTTGGTTTGTGTTGATGAGAAAGCTAGACCTACCGACTTTTATACAAAAACAATTATTATTTCAAAGCTTGAACTGTCTTATTTTTATGTATTTCAATATAAACATAAATTATTTACTATTTTATTTATAGAGGTGAATAGCATAGATGCATTTAAGGGGAAGCTAGAGGAGTACATGAAGGAGAAAGGAATAGAAGGATATGCTGATAGGATTAGATGAAGAGGGGTGGGAGGAGGCTCGTGTAGAGCATAAACGCCAGCATAGACCAGTTGGGCCGAATGGACTGTTTCTCTATGGTAGACTCTATATAATTCTATGTAATTATGTAAACACAAATCAGGCAAGGACACAAGTGTTGAAATTAATTTAAAAGAGAACATTGACAAGTCACTGGTGCTCTTTTATATCTGAGCGAAAGCTGTCAATGTATATTAATTGTCTCGATTAGTTCAAAAATGATTGTGTTGTCACCTAAATCAAACAAACTTCACTTTTTTCTCCAATATAAGCTACGCTCCATTTATTTTTTACCTATTTATTGTATTGGGATAGGGTTTGTTGTGCATAGCATCTGTGGGTGTGAAAAAGCCATAATATGTATACTTTCAGTGAGTTTGTAGTACTGTATAATAAAACAGCTGTCCAAATTCAGAATGGGCTGCTACAGTTATCACAATTAGTGCAGTGATTACATCAATGATTCAAAAGCAGCTCAACACGTGCTTGTTAATGTGAAGAGTAATGTCCATAAAATAGACTTTTATAGCTACAATTACATATGTTACAATTAAGCAGTACACCTTTCTTTTCAAAAAAAAGCTCTTGTGTATTTAAAATTATTTGCAGAATGCATCATGTTATTTTAATGACAATAAAGTTATTGAGAACAATTGTGTTTTGTTAGATTTCAAAATTGTATTTTGACTTCGAAAGCTAGTAATCGCATGACTGAGAAGTTCTAGGTGCTCTGTTAAGCTGAAATTTGCAATATATAACATTATCCTTCACAGCAACTGCTACCTACCTTGTCTACTGTGTCGGAACTGACTGAAGTGATCTGACACTAGAAAGAAAACAGAAAAAAAGTGCAAGCACACCAAACCACACATCACACTATTCTGATATTTTGTGGTGTTTTAACAATGAGATGCTACATACATTTTCAAAATGTTTATATTAAAAATGTTTTAAGGTGTTTGACTTCTTTACTATTATATTAGCAAATCTAGAAGTCTGACGCCTGCATCGTGCTTTCAGATGCTTATTTTGACCATACAGCATTCCAAATATGATAGCAGTTTGTCCATCACTATAATGCAACAAATTTACGGAAGCAATATATTGTACGATTCAAACAAACCAAAAATATTCCACTCTTTGCTAATACTGAAAGGTACAGACAATACTATTTATCTTCTAATTTACAAAATTTGCTTATGATGTAAGTAACTTTGTTCTTCCCTTTGTAATACTTCTAATTCTCAGTTATTTATATTATACATTTTTGTCTTGCCTGTTGAATTTTCAATATTTAAGTACTTTGTTTTTCTCGGCTCCTCCCTCTCCCAAATCCTTTTTCTCAGTTGAAAGTTTTTTTCTCCCTTATTTCCCACAATGGATTTGTAGTTCATGCTGAAGTTGTTGTTCGTATAGCTCTGCACCAGAGAAGATTTTGACAGTTTTCTCATGGTCTCTAGCCACATTCTTCAAGCCCAGCATCAACATAACTCATAAACATCCTCTTCTGGCACTGGTGCAAACATCAGTCTCCCTCAGCAACCCAAAAAAACATATCCCTTTAACTATTTGATGCTTTATCCTGCCATTCCTGTCTCACTGTTGTTTATAATTTTTCTGCCTGATTGCTTTGTGCCAGTGGTTGCCAAACTGCTTTGCAGGTACTGTGGTTCGACAGGATCAGGGTGAAAATTCTAACTATCATTAGGAGCTATGTTGAAGGATCTTTTTCTACAAGATTGTCATGTGGCATTAGTTGCCATGCTGCATTCTGGGTATTGTGGTTCCCTGGAACAGGTTGAAAGTTACAATACCCATGATTCACTTCTTTCTCACATGCACAGAATTTGTCCAAAGAGCTGGAAATCCTCAGCACTTACGAATACAGACAAAGTTTACAGCTCCAGAACTAAAACAACTCAAATCCTAGGCTGCAGAGAGACAGGCAGACTTCTGAAGGGGAATTTTATTCCAGGGAGTTCTGACATTAATTTTATGGGTAATTGTAATGATAGCACTACCTATTTATGTTTCTTATGTTATAAATGTGAAGGGCTACATTTCAGCTGGGGTAGAAATCCAAGATGGAGGTTGGGACCACGCTGAAAAATAAATTGTGCAATATGATTTGACGCAAATAACACTGTTTGAATTGGTTGCTACTCTGTGGAATCTTTCTTGATCGTTATATCAGCGGATTAGAATGGTTACTGTGGAAAAAAATAGATGTCTTTATTTTATATGGTTTAAATAGCTACAGTAATTCCATATCAAAAAATTGCCACGATAGTGCAAGTGTAACAAAACATGAGATCGGCAACAACACCTTAGCACTTATCTCTGGATTTCCTCTCCAAACCTCTCCACTGCTTAAAAAAAAAACCTATTTTTTTAATACAATTTATTGGTCACCACTGCTAATCTTGTCCTTGTGAGCTCATGTCTGTTTTCTTTACTTGCCTCTATTTGTGAAGCATCATGGGTTTTTTTTTTACATTGAAGGTTCTATATAAATACAAGATGTTGGGAACAATTTAAGATGCATCAGTGGACTATTAATTAGCAACATAATGTAAGCAGGATGGCCCTAATGCAGACAGTACTTGACATACTACAGATGGCCATTAACATGCTTTCGTATATATGTTATGGAGTTTGGTATCTATTGTTCCTGTAAAATGTCTCTGTCTTGTAAAGTGACTCCTCAAATGTGAGATTGTAGTTCAAAGTATTTCACAGATTTGGAATTTGACACTTTTGATGTACTAGTTAATTACGGTTTTGACCCAGCCACGAAAGACATGGAGGGAAGATGTAACCCCATACATTGGGCCCTTACTAATTCCAAGACAGACTAAAAAGTAAGGATTGGGCTGCTAAACTCTTGCCAAGAAGTGCTTGTCTTTGGTTTTGAAAGATTTACAAAGAAAACCAATCAAAGCAGCACAACTGACATTTTTTTTGTATCACAATAAACGACAACAACTTGCATCTAACCTTCCAATGAAGCTCAACGTAAGCTCGAGGAACAGCACCTCATCTTTCGATTAGGCACTTTACAGCCTTCTGGACTCAACATAGAGTTCAACAATTTCAGACCATAACCTCTGCCCCTATTTTGTTTTCCATTTTATTTATTTTTTTCTCTTCCCACATGGCAGCTGTCTTTCATTCTGCCATTTACACTTCCTCTAGAGCCATCTTTTGTTTCTTGTCACATTACCATCTCCTTTTGCCTTGCACCATCTCTTAATGTCTCTTAATCTCTCCTGCCTTCTATCCTATCACAGATCTTCCCTTTTGTTCTTTCCTCCCCTCCCCCCTTCCCCTGCTCCTGCACTTGCTTAAAAACCTGTTCGATCGCCAGCTTTTTCCAGTTCTGAGGAAGGGTCATCGACCTGAAACGTTAACTCTGTTTCTCTCTCCAGAGATGCTGCCTGACCTGCTGAGTATTTCCAGCATTTTCTGTTTTTATTTCAGATTTCCAACATCCGCAGTATTTTGCTTTTGTATTGCATCTAATCTGGCCAATTACCGACCTATCAGCCTCCTCTCGATCATTAGTGAAGTGATGGAAGCAGATAACCTGCTCACTGATAGGTCCAACAGAACTATTTGACTTCTGACCTCATTGAGGCTTTGTTCCAGACGTGGACCCAAGAGCTGAACGCCAGAGGAGAAATGAGAGTAGCTGCCCTCGACATCGAGGCAGCATTCAACCAAGTAAGGCACCAAGGAGCCCTAGCAAAACTGAAGTCAACGGGGATCAAAAGGAAAACCCTCCAGTGGCTGGAGTCATACCTGATGCAGAGGAAGATGGTTATGATTGTTGGAGGCCCATCATCGCCTCCCCAAGGCATTGTTGCAGGAGTTCTTCAGAGACGCATCGCTTGACCAACCATCTTTAGCTGCTTCATCAATGACCTTCATAAGGAGTGTTCAACACCATTCACAGTTTACAACAAGACTTGGGCAAGATCCAGACTGAGGCTGACAAAGTAACATTTGTGTAATATTTGTGCCAAGTAATATCCAACTAGAACAAGAGAAAGCTTAGCCATCTTATGACCTTCAGTGGTACCCCATTGCCTAGTCCCTCACCATCAACACCATTAAGCAGAAGCTTAACTGGACCAGCCATATCAACACTGGCTATATCAAGGGCCCTCTACTCCATTTAAACTCTTACCATTTAACTCCTCTTGTTCTCTCTCCTGAGTTCACTGCCCTCCTTTCCTCCCTAAATATCTCCCTCCAAATAAACTCTCCTACCCATATACACAGCCACCCCTTGATCTTACCATCTCACGTGGACTCGCTGCTCCTATCATAACTATCACTGATAAGGCAATCTCTGATCATTTCCTTGTATAGCTCTCTACCCATGTTCCCCTTCCCCCTCCCAACCCCACTTCTTTCTGTGTCTGCCCTGGAAAAAACTCTCCCTCAAGTCACTTACCACTGCACTTTCAAATTCCCAACTATCTAGCCTTTTGGCCTACAATTCATCATAACATTTCTGTAGTTATCGATTTGCTAAATCACACTCTCTCCGCCACCTTTGATGCCTTTGTCGCCATTAAAACCATTACTCTTTCTCACCCTAGTTGTTTCCCCTGGCATAACCCTCATCTCCGCTCCCTACAGTCCAAGGGACGCAGATTTGAATGTCTTTGGCAGACAACTGGTTTAACAATACATCACTAGATCTGGCTGTGCCATCACGAAAACTGCACACTATTCAAAGATCATCCAGGAATGCAAAGATAAACCCTGGCTTCTCTTCACCACAAACTGTCTTCCTGAACCACCATCCCGTGCCTTCATCACCCTCATAAAAACAACAACAACTTGTATTTATATAGCGCCTTTAACGTAGTAAAATGCCCCAAGGTGTTTCACAGGAGTGTTATAAAACAACATTTGACACTGAGCCACATAAGGAGATATTAGGACAGATGAGGTAGGTTTTAAGGAGCGTCTTGAAGGAGGAAAGAGAGGTAGAGAAGCTGAGAGGTTTAGGGAGGGAATTCCAGAGCTTAGGGCCTTGGCAGCTGAAGGGACGGCCACCAATAATTAAGCAATTACATTTGGGGATGCTCAAGGCCAGAATTAGAGGAGTGCAGATATTGGGGGGGGTTTGTAATGCTGGAGGAGATTACAGAGATAGGGAGGGGTGAGGCGATGGAGGGATTTCAAAACAAGGATAAGAAAGTAGAGGCGTTGCTTTACCAGGAGGCAATGTAGGTCAACGAGCACAGGGGTGCTGAGTGAACGGGACTTGGTGTGAGTTAGGACACGGGCAGCAAAGTTTTGGATGAGCTCAGGTTTACGGAGGGTGGAAGATCGGAGGGCAGCCAGGAGAGCATGCCAGGGGATCTCGGAGATGCTGTAATTGTGACCATCTTCAAGAAGGGTGACAAGTCCGATTGCGGTAATTACGAAGGAGTTTCCCTGCTGTCTGCCACGGGGAAAGTCATCGAAAGAATCCTCCTCAATCACCTCCTCCCAGTGGCTGAAGAGCTCCTCCCAGAGTCGCAATGCGGATTCCGCCCACTAAGGGGCACATTGGACACGATCTTCACTGCACGTCAATTACAAGAGAAATGCAGGGAACAGCACCAACCGCTGTACACAGCCTTCTTTGATCTCACAAAGGCCTTCGACACTGTCAACCGTGAGGGATTATGGAGTGTCCTCCTCAAATTCGGCTGCCCTCAAAAGTTTGTCACCATCCTCTGCCTGCTTCACGACGACATGCAAGCTGTGATCCTGAGCAACGGTTCCACCACAGACCCAATTCACGTACGAACCGGGGTCAAACAAGTCTGTGTCATCGCACCAACGCTCTTCTCGATCTTCCTTGCTGCAATGCTCCATCTCGCCCTCGGTAAGCTCCCCACTGGAGTGGAGCTAATTTACAGAACAAACGGGAAACTGTTCAACCTCTGTCACCTCCAGTCCAGATCCAAGGTCGTCCCATCCTCTGTCGTCGAATTACAGTATGCAGATAACGCTTGCGTCTGCGCTCACTCGGAGGTCCAACTCCAAACCATCGTCAACACCTTCATCGAAGCGTACGAGAGCATAGGCCTTACACTAAACATCCGTAAGACAAAGGTCTTCTACCAACCTGCCCCCGCCACACAGTACTGCCCCCCAATTATCAAAATCCATGACAAGGCCTTGGACAACGTGGACCACTTTCCATACCTCGGGAGCCTACTGTCAACAAGGGCAGATGTCGACAACGAAGTCCAACACCACCTTCAGTGTGCCAGTGCATCCTTCGGTCGCCTGAGGAAGAGAGTGTTTGAAGACCAGGACCTCAAACCTGGCACTAAGCTCATGGTCTACAGAGCAGTAGTGATACCCACCTTGCTGTATGCCTCAGAGACATGGACCATGTACAGCAGGCACCTCAAAGCACTGGAGAGGTACCACCAATGCTGCCTCCGCAAGATCCTGCAAATCCATTGGCAGGATAAGCGCACCAACGTCAGTGTTCTTGCTCAAGCCAACATCCCCAGCATCGAAGCTTTGACCACGCTCAATCAGCTCCGATGGACGGGTCACATTGTCCACATGCCCGATACAAGACGCCCAAAACAAGCGCTCTACTCGGAGCTCCGGCACGGCAAGAGAGCCCCAGGTGGGCAGAGGAAATGCTTCAAGGACACCCTCGAAGCCTCCTTGAAAAAGTGTAACATCCCCATCGACACCTGTGAATCCCTGGCCCAAGACCGCACAAAGTGGAGGAGAAGCATCTGGGAAGGCGCCAATCACCTCGAGTCCCTTTACCGAGAGCAAGCGGAAGCCAAGCGCAAGGAGTGCACGTCAACCCAAGCACCCCATCCACCCGCCCCTTCAACCACCATCTGCCCCCACCTGTGACAGAGACTTTAGGTCCCGCATTGGACTCATCAGTCACCTGCAAACTCATTTTTAATGTGGAAGCAAGTCATCCTCGGTTCCGAGGGACTGCCTAAGAGAGGAATAGTCAAGTCTGGAGGTAACAAAGGCTTGGATGAGGGTTTCAGCAGCAGATGAGCTGAGGCAGGGAGAGAGTTGGGCGATGTTCCGGAGGTGGAAATGTGTCTTGGTAATAGCTTGGATTTGTGTTCGGATGCTCATTTCGGGGTCAAATATGACACCAAGGTTGTAAACAGTCTGGTTCAGCCTCAGACAGTTGCCGGCCAGTGGGATGGAGCCGGTGGCTAGGGAACAGAGTTTGTGGCAGGGACCAAAGACCTCCAACAACAAATGTAAGGAGCTCATGGATTTTTTTGGTCACAAAGATCAAGACTATCCGTTCAGCTGCCTCTGCTGCTTCACTCCCATGATAAACTATCCTTCCTTATCCTTCTCGACACAGCTAACCACACCATCCTCCTCAAACGCCTCTCCTCCATCGTCCAGCTGGGTGGAACTGCCCTTGCTTGGTTCCATTCTTATCAATCGAATCATAGCCAGAGAAACACCTGCACCATTACCTCTGGAGTCCCCAAGGATCTATCCTTGGCCCCCTTCTATTTCTCATCTACCTGCTGCCCCTCAGCAATATCATCCGAAAACACATCAAGTTCCACATCTATGCTGATGACACTTGGCTCTATCTCACCACCATCTCTCTGGATCACTCCACTGTCTCTCAATTGTCATTCTGCTTGTTCGACATCCAATGTTGGATGAGTAGAAATTTCCTCCAACTAAATATTGGGAAGATTGAAGTAATTGTCTTCAGTCCCTGCCACAAACTCCATTCCCTGGCAACTGTCTGAAGCTGAGCCAGATCGTTCGCAACCTTGGTGTTGTGTTTGACCCCGAGATGAGCTTTCGACTACATCCGCTCCATCACCAAGACTGCTTAATTTCACCTCCGTAACATCACCTGATTCCGACCCTGCCTTAGCTCATCTGCTGCTGAAACTCCCATCCATGCTTTTGTTACCTCTAGACATGACTATTCCAATGCTCTCCTGGCCGGCCTCCCATATTCCACCCTACATAAACTTGTGCTCATCCAAATCTCTGCTGCCCGTATTCTAATTCGCACCAAGTCCCGTTCACCCATCACCCCTGTGCTTGCTGACCTATTCTTGCTCCTGGTTAAGCAACATGTTGATTTAAAAATCTTCATCCTTGCTTTCAAATCCCTCCGTTGCCCTGCCCCTTCCTATCTCTGTACCCTCCTCCAGCCCTACAAGCCTTCAAGATCTCTGCGCTCCTTCAATCTGGCCTCTTGCGCATCTCCGATTTTAATCGCTCCACCATTGGCAGCCGTGCCTTCAGCTGCCCAGGCCCCAAGCACTGGAATTTTTGTTTTATATTCATTCATGGGATGTGGGCAGTGCTGGCAAGGCCAGCATTTATTGCCCATCCCTAGCTGCCCTTGAGAAAGTGGTGGTGAGCCGCCTTCTTGAACCGCTGCAGTCTGTGTGGTGAAGGTACTCCCACAGTGCTGTTAGGGAGGGAGTTCCAGGATTTTGACCCAGCGACCATGAAGGAACGCCGATGTACTTTCAAGTCAGGATGGTGTGTGGCTTGGAGGGGATCTTGGAGGTGGTGGTGTTCCCATGCGCCTGCTGCCCTTGTCCTAGGTGGTAGAGGTGGCGGGTTTGGGAGATGCTGCCGAAGCAGCCTTGGTGAGTTGCTGCAGTGCATCTTGTAGCCAGGGTATGCCGGTGGTGGAGGGAGTGAATGTTTAAGCTGGTGGATGGGGTGCCAATCAAGCGGGCTGCTTTGTCTTGAATGCTGTCGAGCTTCTCGAGTGTTGTTGGAGCTGCTCATCCAGGCAAGTGGAGAGTATTCCATCACACTTCTGACACTGTGCAGTCATCGGTGAATGTCACCACTTCTGACCTTATGATGGAGGGAAGGTCATTGATGAAGCAGCTGAAGATGGTTGGGTCGAGGACACTGCCCTGAGGAACTCCAAGTCACACACCATCCTGACTTAGAAGTGTATCGCTGATCCTTCATCGTCGCTAGGTCAAAATCCTGGAACTCCCAGCCTAACAGCACTATGGGAGTACCTTCACCACATGGACAGCAGCGGTTCAAGAAGGTGGCTCACCACCACCTCCAAGAGCAATTAGGGATGGGCAATAAATGCTGGCCTTGCCAGCAAGGCCACATCCCATAAATGAATTTTTTTTTTTTAATGTCCTGGGGCTGTGGTGATTGATTCCCCAACCAACACAACCATCTTCCTTTGTGCTAGGTATGACACAGCCAGTGGAGAGTTTTTCTCCGATTCCCATTGATTTCATTTTTACTAGGGCTCTTTGATGCCACACTCGGTCAAATGCTGCCTTGATGTCAAGGGCAGTCACTCTCACCTCACCTTTGGAATTCAGCTCTTTTGTCCATGTTTGGACCAAGGCTGTAATGAGGTCTGGAGCTGAGTGGTCCTGGCAGAACCCAAACTGGACATCAGTGAGCAGGTTATTGTGAGTAAGTGCTGCTTGATAGCACTGTCAACGACACCTTCCTCACTTTGCTGATGATTGAGAGTCGACTGATGGGGCGGTAATTGGCCGGATTGGATTTGTCCTGCTTTTTGTGGACAGGACATACCTGGGCAGTTTTCCACATTGTCAGATAGGATGCCAGTGTTATAGCTGTACTGGAACAGCTTGGCTAGAGGCACGGCTAGTTCTGGAGCACAAGTCTTCAGCCGACAGCGGGATGTTGTCGGGGCCTTTGCTGTATCCAGTGCGCACCGCTGTTTCTTGATATCACGTGGAGTGAATCGAATCGGTTGAAGACTGGCTTCTGTGGTGGTAGGGACCTCATGAGGCCGATATGGATCATCTACTCAGCACTTCTGGCTGAAGATGGTTGCAAATGCTTTAGTTTTGTCTTTTGCACTCGCGTGCTGGGCTCCACCATCATTGAGGATGGAGCCGCCTCCTCCCGTTAGTTGTTTAATGGTCCACCACCATTCACAACTGGATGTGGCAGGACTGCAGAGCTTTGATCTGATCCATTGATTGTGGGATCGCTTAGCTCTGTCTATAGCATGTTGCTTTGCTTTTTAGCATGCATGTAGTCCTGTATTGCAGCTTCCCCAGGTTGGCACCGCATTTTTAGGTACACCTGGTGCTGCTCCTGGTATGCTCTTCTACAATCCTTATTGAACCAGGGTTGGTCCCCTGGCTTGATGGTAATGGTAGAGTGAGGGATATGCTGGGCCATGGGTTACAGATTGTGGTGTAATACAATTCTGCTGCTGCTGATGGCCCACTGTGCCTCGTGGATGCCCTGTTTTGATCTGCTAGATCTGTTCTGAATCTATCCCATTTAGCACAATGATCGTGCCACCCAACAACAACATCAACTTGTGTTTATATAGCGCCTTCAATGTAGTAAAACGTCCGAAGGCGCTGCCAATGACTATTTTAAGTCAAAAAATTTGACACCAATCCACATAAGGATAAATTAGGGCAGGTGACCAAAAGCTTGGTCAAAGAGGTAGGTTTTAAGGAGCGTCTTAAAGGAGGAAAAAGAGGTAGCAAGGCAGACAGGTTTAGGCAGGGAATTCCAGAGCTTAGGGCCTTGGCAACAGAAGGCACGGCCACCAAAGGTTGATTTAATCGGGGATGCTCAAGAGGGCAGAATTAGAGGAGCGCAGATACCTCGGGGGGTGGGGGGGCGCGGTTGTGGGGCTGAAGGAGATTAGAGATAGGAAGGGCCGAGGCCATGGAGGGATTTGAAAACAAGGATGAGAATTTTGAAATTGAGGCGCTGCTTAACCAGGAGCTAATGTAGATCAGCGAACACAAGGGTGATGGGAACGGGACTTGGTGCGATGGAGGGCGTCCTCGGTGTGAAGACGAGACTTTGTCTCCACAATGACTGTGCGGTGGTCACTGCTACCAATGCTGTCATGGACAGATGCATCTGCGACAGGTAGATTGGTGAGGACGAGGTTTCAAGTAGGTTTTTTCCTCACGTTGGTTCTCTCACCACTTGTCGCAGGCCCAAACTGGCAGCTATGTCCTTCAGGACTCTGCCAGCTTGGTCAGTTGTGGTGCTACTGAGCCACTCTTGGTGATGGACATTGAAGTCCCCTACCCAGAGTACATTCTGTGCCCTTGCTACTCAGTGCTTCTTCCAAGTGGTGTTCAACATAGTGGAGTACTGATTCATCAGCTGAGGGAGGGTGGTCGGTGGTAATCAGCAGGAGGTTTCCTTGCTTGACCTGAAGCCATGAGACTTCATTGGGTCTGGAGCTTGTGTGCTTGCAATTAGCATTTAACTTAAAACCTGAAACAGTAAATTAAAATTTAAGTTTCTTCCAGGCTTGGACAGGGATAAGCAAGCTCTGTGCTGGAGAGCAGGTGAGAGTTGTTAATTAATTAACTGGTCTAATCTGGTTCTGTAACTGCCAGAGAGCTCACTTATTTAAATCTCAGCAGTATAAATAAGGGAGGCTAGAGTGCTGTTTGTCATGGAGTGCAGCTCAGAACAGAGTGTAAACCTGCGAGGTGAGTGAGTGAGTGAGTTTGGGGAGGGAGGTGTTCCTTTCTCTTTCTATTTTTGTCAGCTTCCAGGAGAGCAGGAGTTAAAAAGCTGCACAAGAGGGGACAGAGAACCAGCGGGAGTTCGGCTCTGTGACACCCCCAACCGCATTTGGAGAAAAATAAAAGGTGACATCACAGGGAAAAGGGTAAGTGATTGGTTGGTGAGTATTTTGCTCACTTCCCTTATCTTTTAAAGCCCAGGAAATTTATTCGTAATTGTAAGGTTTCATTAGTACTAGTTTACTCGCAGTAATAAATCTTATTAGGTGTAGTAGGGTTTATTAATAATTAATAAAAATAAATAAATTAAGACTCAATAAAGATGGCAGGGCAGGTGATGTGTTGCGACTGCAGTATGTGGGAGCTCCTGGACGCCAGTGTGATCCAGGACGAACACCTTTGCGGTAAGTGTCTGCGGCTTGAGGAGCTTCGGCTCAAAGTTGATGAGCTGGAGGCCGAGCTGCTGACACTGCGATGCATCAGGGAGGGGGAAAGTTACCTGGACGCTTTATTCCAGGAGGCAATCACACCCCTTAGGATAGGGTCTTCTGATTTGGTCAGTGGTCAGGTACAGGAGGATGTAACTGCGAGTGAGGCAGGTATGGGGACCCAGGAGGTGGAGGAGCCTCAGCCTTTGCAATTGCCCAACAGGTTTGAGGTTCTTGCGGCCTGTATGGATGAAAGTGGTGGCTGCAGGGTGGATGAGCAAACTGACCATGGCACCGAGGTACAGGAAGCCATTCAAGCAGGGGGAGTTAATAGGAATGTAGTGGTAATTGGGGACAGCGTAGTCAGGGGGATAGATACAGTTCTCTGAGGCCAAGAGCAAGAGTCCAGATGGCTGTGTTGCCTGCCTGGTGCCAGGGTTCTGGACATCTGCTCTAGGCTGGAGAGGAACTTGCAGTGGGAGGGGGAGGAGCCAGTGGTCATGGTCCATGTAGGTACCAACGACATAGGTAGAATTAGGAAAGAGGTTCTGCTGAGAGAGTGTGAGCAGCTAGGGGCTAAATTTAAAAAGCAGAACCTCAAGGGTAATAATGTCTGCATTATTATCTGAGCCACGAGCAAATTGGCATAGGATAAATAAAATTACAGAGATGAATGCATGGCTCAAAGACTGGTGTGGGAGAAATGGGTTTCAATTCCTGGGACACTGGCACCAGTACTGGGGAAAGTGAGATCTGTATCGTTGGGACGGTCTTCACCTGAACCGTGCTGGGACCAGTGTTCTGGCAAGTCGTATAATGAGAGCGGTAGAGAGGACTTTAAACTAAATATTGGGGGCATGGGATCAAATTTGGGAAGATGTGGTAATTCAAAGATGAAAGACAAGGCAATAGAGAAAGGTATTAATATGGGAAATAATAAACAGACCGTGATGGGAAGGGATAGAGAGTACAAATCTAAGAGTAAATCAACAGATAGGGCTACAGGTTACAATAATAATAAAAGGACAAAACTAAAGGCTCTGCATCTGAATGCACGTAGCATTCGAAACAAAACTGACGAACTGATAGCGCAAATAGAAATAAATAAATATGATCTGCTAGCCATTACAGAAACATGGCTGCAGGATGACATAGATTGGGACCTGAATATTGAAGGGTACATGACATTTCGGAAGGACAGGAAGGTGGGAAAAGGTGGAGGGGAGGCTCTGTTAATTACTGATGGTATTAGCACAATAGAGAGGGATGACATAAGTTCAGGAAACCAGAATGTAGAAGCGGTTTGGGCAGAGATGAGAAATAATAAAGGCAAGAAGTCACTTGTGGGAGTGCTGTACAGGCCTCCTAACAGTAACCACATGGTAGGATGGAGTACAAAGGAAGAAATAATGAGAGCTTGTCAGAAGGGAACGGCAATAATCATGGGGGATTTTAATCTGCATATAGACTGGAAAAATCAGATGGGCAAAGGTAGAATAGATGAGTTCGTGGAATGTTTTCGGGATAGTTTCTTACAACAGCACATTCTGGAGCCAACTAGAGAGCAGTCTATACTAGACCTGGTATTGTGCAATGAGATTGGATTAATTAATGACCTCATAATGAAGGTGCCCCTAGGTAGCAGCAATCGTAATATGATGGAATTTTACATTCAGTTTGAGAGAGAGGAGTGGGTCCAAGACTACTATTTTAAACTTAAATAAGGGCAATTATGAGGGCATGCAAGCAGAGCTAGTTAAAGTGAACTGGCAAATTAGGTTAAGGGATAGGTCAATAGAGTTGCAGTGGCAGACATTTAAGGGGATATTTCAAAATACACAGAATGTAGAAACATAGAAACATAGAAGATAGGAGCAGGAGTAAGCCATCCGCCATTCAATGAGATCATGGCTGATCATCCAAATTCAGTACCCTGTCCCTGCTTTCACCCCATATCCCTTGATCCGTTTAGCCTTAAGAAATATATCTAACTCCTTCTTGAATATATTTAATGAATTGGCCTCAACTGCCTTCTGTGGTAGAGAATTCCACAGGTTCACCACTCTCTGGGTGAAGAAATTCCTCCTCATCTCTGTCCTAAATGGCTTACCCCTTATCTTTAGACTGTGACCCCTGGTTCTGGACTCCCCGGCCATCGGGAACTCCTTCCTGCATCTAGTCGGTCTAGTCCTGTTAGAATTTTCTAAGTTTCAATGAGATCCCCTCTCATTCTTCTAAACTCCAGCGAGTATAAGCCCAATCGACCCAATCTCTCCTCATACGTCATTCCTGCCATCCCAGGTATCCGTCTGGTGAATCTTCGCTGCACTCCCTCCATGGCAAGAACATCCTTCCTCAGATAAGGCAACCAAAACTGCACACAATACTCAAGGTGTGGTCTCGCCAAGGCCCTGTACAACTGCAGCAAGACATCCTTGCTCCTGTACTCAAACCCTCTCGCTACAAAGGCCAACATACCATTTGCCGCCTTAACTGCCTGCTGCACCTGCATGCTTGCCTTCAGTGACTGGTGCACAAGGACACCCAGGTCTCGTTGCACTTCCCCTTCTCCCAATCAATTGCCGTTCAAATAATAATCTGCCTTCCTGTTTTTACCACCAAAGTGGATAACCTCGCATTTATCCACATTATACTTCATCTGCCATGCATCTGCCCAATCACCCAACCTGTCCAAATCATACTGGAGTTTCTCGGCATCCTCCTCACAGCACACACGCCCACCCAGCTTTGTGTCGTCTGCAAACTTGGAGATATTACATCTAGTTCCCTCGTCTAGATCATTAGTATATATTGTGAATAGCTGGGGTCCAAGGACCGATCCCTGCGGTACCCCACTAGTCACTGCCTGCCACTCGGAAAAAGACCCGTGTATTCCAACTCTTTGCTTCCTGTCTGCCAACCAGTTCTCTATCCAAGTCAGTACCTTGTCCCCAATCCCATGTGCCTTAACCTTACACGCTAATCTCTTATGCGGGACCTTATCAAAAGCCTTCTGAAAGTCCAATGTGCAATCCAACAAGAAAGAAAAATTCCATGGGGAGGATCCACCATCCGTGGTTAACTAAAAAAGTTAAAGATAGTATTAAAAGAAAAAGCATATAATTGCACAAGGTTGGGTGGCAGGTCAGAAGATTGGACAGAATATAAAAAACAGCAAAGAATGACTAAAAGATTAATGAGAGAAAAATTAGAGTACGAGAGAAAGCTAGCTAGAAATATAAAAACAGATAGTAAGAGTTTCTATAGATACTTTACAAAGAAAAGAATTAACAAAGTGAGCGTTGGTCCTAAAAAAGTGAGTCTGGGGAATTAATAATGGAAAATAAGGAGATGGCAGTTGAATTGAACAGGTGTTTTTCATCGGTCTTCACTATAGAGGATACAAGTAACATCCCAGAAATAGCTGTAAATCAGGAAATGGAAGGGAGGGAGGAACTCAAGAAAGTTATAATCACCAGGGAAGTGGTACTGAGTAAATTGTTGGAGCTGTGGGCTGACAAGCCCTGATGGACTTCATCCTAGGGCCTTAAAAGGGGCTAGTGAGATAGTTGATGCGTTGGTTTTAATTTTCCCAAATTGCCTAGATTCGGGGAAGGTTCCATTAGATTGGAAAATAGCGAATGTAACTCCTTTATTCAATAAGAGAGGGAGACAGAAAGCAGGAAACTACAGGCCAGTTAGCTTAACACAGGGAAGATGTTAGAAGCTATTAATAAAGACGTTTATAGCAGGGCACTTAGAAAAGTTCAAAGTAATCAGGCACAGTCAACATGGTTTTGTGCAAGGGAAATCATGTTTAACCAATTTATTGGAGTTCTTTGAGGAAGTAGCATGTGCTGTGGATAAAGGGGAACCAGTGGATGTACTGTACTTAGATTTCCAGAAGGCATTTGATAAAGTGCCACATCAAAGGTTATTGCGGAAAATAAAAGCTCATGGTGTAGGGGGTAACATATTGGCATGGATAGAAGATATGCTAGCTAACAGGAAACAGAGTAGGCATAAATGGGTCATTTTCTGATTGGCAAGATGTAACGAGTGGTGTGCCACAGGGATCAGTGCTGGGGCCTCAACTTTTTACAATTTATATAAATGACTTGGATGAAGGGACCGAAGGTATGGTTGCTAAATTTGCTGATCACACAAAGATAGGTAGGAAAGTAGATTGTGAAGAGGACATAAGGAGGCTACAAAGGGCTATAGATAGGTTAAGTGAGTGGGCAAAGATCTGGCAAATGGAGTATAATGTGGGAAAATGTGAAGTTGTCCATTTTGGCAGGAAGAACAAAAAAGAAGCTTATTAGCTAAATGGTGAGAGATTGCAGAGCTCTGAGCTGCAGAGGGATCTGGGTGTGCTAGTGCATGAATCACAAAAGGTTACTATGCAAGTACAGCAAGTAATTAGGAAAGCTAACAATGTTATCGTTTATTGTGAGGGGAATTTAATACAAAAGTAGGGAGGTTATGCTTCAGTTATACAGGTCATTGGTGAGACCACATCTGGAGTACTGTGTACAGTATTGGTCTCCTTATTTAAGGGAGGATGTAAATGCATTGGAAGCACTTTACTAGACTAATACCTGGAATGGGCGGGTTGTCTTATGAGGAAAGGTTGGACAGGCTAGGCTTGTATCCGCTGGAGTTTAGTAGAGTAAGAGGTGACTTGATTGAAACATATAAGATCCTGAGGGGTCTGGACAGGGTGGATGTGGAGAGGATGTTTCCTCTTGTGGAAGAATCTAGAACTAGGGGTCACTGTTTAAAAATAAGGGGTCACCTATTTAAGACAGTGATGAGGAGAAATTTTTTCTCAGAGGGTCGTGAGTCTTTGGAACTCTCTTTTTCTCAGAGGACAGTGGAAGCAGATTCTTTGAATATTTTTAAGGCAGACGTAGATAGATTCTTGGTAAGCAAGGGGGTGAAAAGTCATCGGGGTAGGCGGGAATGTAGAGTAATCGGATCAGCCATGATCTTATTGAATGGCGGAGCAGGCTCGAAGGGCCGAGTGGCCTACTCCTGCTCCAAATTCGTATGTTCGTATGAGTCAATGTTGAGGACTCCAAGGGCCACTCCTCCCTGACTATACCACTGTGCCGCACCCCCTAGCGGGTCTGTCCTGCCAATGGGACAGAACATACCCAGGGATGGTGATGGAATATTGGAGTTTGGAATATTGGCTGAAAGGTATGATTCTGTGAGTATGACTATGTCAAGCTGTTGCTTGACTAGTCTGTGGGACAGCTCTCCCAATTTTAGCACAAGTTCCCAGATGTTGCAGGGTCGACTGGGCTGGGTGTGCCATCGTCGTAGCCGGTGCCGAGGTCAATGCCAGGTGGTCCGTCCGGTTTTATTCTTATTCGTAGCGGTTTTGTTTATTCTTATTCGTAGCGGTTTTGTTACAACTGTGAGTGGCTTGCTAGGCCATTTCAGAGGGCAGTTAAGAGTCAACCACATAGCTGTGGGTCGAGTCACATATAGGCCAGACCAGGCAAGGATGGCAGATTTCCTTCCCTGAAGGACATTAGTGAACCAGATGGGTTTTTCTGACAATCCAATAGTTTCATGGTCACCATTACTGATGCTAGCTTTTCATTCCAGATTTATTTAATTAACTAAATTTAAATTCCCCAGCTGCCGTGGTGGGATTTGAACTCGCGTCTCCAGGCCTCTGGATTATTAGTCCAGTAACATAACCACTATATACTACTGTTCCCTCCCTAAACCTCTCCGCCTCTCTCTCCTCCTTTAAGATGCTCCTTAAAACCCCTACCTCTTTGACCAAGCTTTTGGTCATCTGTCCTGATACCTCCTTTTGTGGCTCGGTGTCAAAAATGTTTTATTGATATTGCTTTTGTTTAGCGCCTTGGGACGATTTGCTACGTTAAATGTGCTAGATAAATGTAAGTTGTATTTTATTTCCCTATTATTTAATAAATCTTTAACCATCCTGTTGGAACAGTGACCTTGGAGACAATACTCATAAAGTCGAAGAAAATAATTTGGGTGCAATAGAAAATAAATGGAAAATTACTACAGGAGCATCAATGAGGCAGCTGGTGCCATCTATCAAAGTGAAGAAACATGATTGTGCAGCAAGGAGTGACACGTAGCAGCAAAAGTGTTGTTAATGGTCTGTAACACAAAGTGAACAGCGTGGCATTCAAGCAAATAAGGATGCCAAACAGCAAAAATGATAGAAAGATTGCAATCTCTTTAAATCTGAGCAGATTCACCTCTCTGCAACCGCGACCGCCACCCTCGTTACCTACGTTGCCGGGAGACTGTTTCCATGGGTTGCCAGCAATGGCTTGTTGTCTGGCACCACCTGCGTTCAGGGCAGCCCAATTTTGTATAGGGGACCCCGCCCGCCAATTTCGATGCTTAGACACCTGTTTTGCACCTGATAAATGTGCACGATGCCATCAAATTTCTATGCCAATGTCTCCGATATTATAAAAAAGCATAGATTAAGGTAAAATATTGCATATTTACAGTGCAATTAATTGTAGGTATTGAACTGAGGCTACAGTATTAGATCACTGGCATTGTGTCAGAGTCATTTGTAGTTGTCGTATGTTAATTGATGGAAAATAATAGGGAGTGCACCCATGATTTCCAAATATGTACTCCCAACGGACATGAACTTACATCCAAAGTGCACATTTGTAGAATTATTCCCTTCAGTAAGCCGTATCGGGTTCATCTGTATAGGGCGCTGGTGAGACCACACCTAGAGTATTGAGTACAGTTTTGGTCCCCTTATTTAAGGAGACTTATACTTGCATTGGAGGCAGTTCAGAGAAGGTTCACTGGATTGATTCCTGGGATGGAAGGGTTATCTTATGAGGAAAGGTTGAGCAGGTTGGGCCTATACTCATTGGAGTTGAGAAGAATGAGAGATGATCTTATTGAAACATATAAGATTCTGAAGGGGTAGGGCAAGGTAGATGCTGAGAGGATGTTTCCCCTTGTCCGGGAATCTAGAACGAGGGGGCATAGTCTCAGAATAAGGGGTCGCCCATTTAAGACGACGGAGATGAGGAGGAATTTCTTCTCTCGGAGAACATAAGAAATAGGAGCAGGAGTAGGCCATTCAGCCCTTCGAGCCTGCTCCGCCATTCAATGAAATCATGGCTGATCATCTGCCTCAATTCCATTCACTGGCCTTATCGCCATATCCCTTGATGCCCTTACTAGTCAGAAATCTATTGATTTTTGTTTTGAATATACCCAATGACTGAGCTTCCACAGCCCTCTGGGGTAGAAAATTCCAAAGATTCACCACCTCTGTGAAGAAATTTCTTCTCATCTCAGTCCTGAGGCTGTGGCCCCTGGTTCTAAACTCCCCAGCCAAGGGAAACAATCTCCCAGAATCCACCCTATCAAGCCCTGTAATAACTTTGTATGCTTCAATGAGATCCCTTCTCATTCTTCTGAATTCAGGAGAATACAGGCCTAGTTTACTCAATCTCTTCTCATACGACTGTCCCGCCATCCCGGGAATCAATCTCGTGAACCTTCGTTGCACTCCCTCTATGGCAAGTATATCCTTCCTTAGGTAAGGAGACCAAAATTGTACACATTACTCCAGGTGTGGTCTCACCAAGGCCCTATTTAATTGGAGTAAGACTTCTTTACTCCTGTACTCAAATCCTCTTGTAATGAAGGCCAGCATACCATTTGCCTTCCTAATGGCTTGCTGCACCTGCACATTCACTTTCAGTGACTCATGTACAAGGACACCCAGGTCCCTTTGAGCATCTGCATTCCCCAATCTTTCACCATTTAGGAAATAATCTGCCTTTCTGTTTTTTCTACCAAAGTGGGTAACTTCACATTTAGCCACATTATATTCCATCTGCCATGTTCTCGCCCACTCACTGAGCCTGTTGAAATCCCCTTGAAGCCTCTTCACATCTTCGCAACTGACATTGCCACCTAGCTTTGTGTCATCAGCAAATTTGGAAATGTTACATTTAGTCCCCTCATCCAAATCATTGATATAGGCCCAAGCACCGATCCTTGCAGTACCCCACTAGTCACAGCCTGCCATCCTGAAAAAGACCCATTTATCCCTACTCTTTGTTTTCTGTCTGTTAACCAATTCTCAATCCATGCTATTATATTACCCCCAATTCCATGTGCCCTAATCTTGTTCACCAACCTCTTGTGTGGGACCTTATCGAAGGCCTTCTGAAAATCCAGATACACCACAGCTACCGGTTCCCCTTTGTCTACTCCATTAGTTACATCCTCAAAGAACTCCAATAGGTTTGTCAAACAGGATTTCCCTTTCATAAATCCATGTTGACTCTGCCCAATCTTACTATTCGTTTCTAAGTGCCCAGTTATTGCAGCCTTTATAATAGATTCCAGCATTTTCCCAACTACTGATGTGAGGCTAACAGGTCTGTAGTTCCCCATTTTCTCTCTCCCTCCCTTCTTAAATAGTGGGGTTACATTTGCTATCCTCCAATCTGCAGGAACCGTTCCAAAATCTATAGAATTTTGGAAGATGACAACCAATGCGTCCACTATCCTAATGGCCACCTCTTTCAAAACCCTAGGATGTAGGTTATCCGGTCCTTGGGATTTATCGACTTTTAGTCCCATTAATTTTACTAGTACTGTTTTTTTACTAATAATTCCTTTAAGTTCCTCATTCTCGCCGCACCCTTGGTTTTCTCGTATTTCTGGGAGGTTTTTTGTGTCTTCCTCCGTGAAGACAGAAACAAAGTATTTATTTAATTTCTCTGCCATTTCCTCATTCCCCATTATAAATTCTCCCGCCTCTGACTGTAAAGGACCTACATTTACCTTCCCCAGACATTTCCTTTTCACATACCTATAGAAGCTTTTACAATCCGTTTTTATATTTTTCGCTAGTTTGTGCTCATATTCCATTTTCCCTTTATCAATTTCTTGGTCCCCCTTTGCTGATTTCTAAAAAGATCCCAATCCTCAGGCTGACTGCTTTTTTCTGGCAACTTTATAAGCTTCCTCCTTTGACGTAATACTAGCTTTAATTTCTTTTGTTCGCCATGGTTGGATCACTTTTCCTTTTGGGTTTTTATGCCCTAGAGGAATATATGTTTGTTGCAAATTATGCATTATTTCCTTGAATGTTAGCCATTGTATGTCCACCTTCATACCTTTTAGTGTAGTCTCCCAATCTACCATGGCCAACTTGTCCCTCATACCCTTGTGGTTTCCTCTGTTTAGATTGAAGACCTTAGTTTCAGATTGGACTACATCACTCTCGAACTTAATATAAAATTCAATCATATTATGGTCACTTGTCCCTAAAGGCCCCTTTACCACAAGGTTACTGATTAGCCCTTTCTCATTACACAGTACCAGATCCAGAATAGCCTGTACCCTGGTTGGTTCCTCCACATACTGATCCAGGAAACCATCTCACATTGATTCAAAGAATCCATCCTCCACACCATTAGTGGTAATTTGATTTGCCCAGAGGGTCGTGAATCTTTGGAATTCTTTACCCTAGAGAGCTGTGGCAGCTGAGTCATTGAATATATTCAAGGCTGAGATAGACAGGTTTTTGAGCAACAGGGGAGTCGAGGGTTATGGGGAGCAGGCAGGAAAGTGGAGTTGAGGCCAAAATTGGATCAGCCATGATCTCATTAAATGACGGAGCAGGTGCAAGGGGCCGAATTGCCTGCTCCTGCTCCTATTTCTTATGTTCTTATGACCCCTTGGATGAATAAACTACCAAAACTCATTTTCAGGCTCACACATGAAGAATGGTCACTTGGCAGTACTACAGTGGCAGTACGGCCCATGGAACTGATCCCCAGGATGAGATGCCTTTAAGAGAGGGTAAAGGAGAAAATTTTCAACAGCTAATAAATAAACAGAAAAAATTATCAGTAAGCATAACACGCAGTTAAAGTTGTATTGTAAAAGCTCTGAAGCTAAGTATCCTGTATGCCTGTTTGGCATAAAAATAAAACAGAAAAGGTGACTCAACCGTGGCTAACAAGGTAAATTAGGGACAGCATAAGATCCAAGGAGAGGACAAATAAATGGGCCAGAAAAAGCAGCAAACCTGAGGATTGGGAGCAGTTTAGGATTCAGCAAAGGAGGACAAAGGGATTAATTAAGATGAGGAAAATAGACTATGAGAGTAAGCTTGCAGGGAACATAAAAGCTTCTATAGATATGTGAAGAGAAAAAGATTGGTGAAGTCAAGCGTAGGTCCCTTGCAGTCAGAATCAGGGGAATTTATAATGGGGAACAAAGAAATGACAGACCAATTAATACATACTTTGGTTCTGTCTTCACAAAGGAGGACACAAATAACCTCCCAGAGATGTCGCGGAACATAGGGTCTAATGAGAGGGAGGAACTGAATGAAATCAGTATTTGTAGGGAAATGGTGTTAGGGAAATTGACGGGATTGAAGGCCGATAAATCCCCAGGGCCTGATAATCTACATCCTAGGGTACTTAAGGAAGTGGCCCTAGAAATAGTAGATGCATTGCTGGTCATCTTCCAAAATTCTATGGACTCTGGAACAGTTCCCATGGATTGGAGGGTAGCTAATGTTACCCCACTATTCAGAAAAGGTGGTAGAGAGAAAACGGGGAATTATAGACCGGTAAGCCTGACATTGGTACTGGGGAAAATGCTAGAGTCCATTCTAAAAGAGTGACAGGATCGGACAAAGTCAACATGGATTTACAAAAGGTAAATCGTGCTTGACTTAATCTACTGGAATTTTTTGAGGATGTAACTGGTAGAATAGATAAGGGAGAACCAGTGGATGTGGTGTATTTGGACTTTCAGAAGGCTTTCGATAAGGTCCCCCATAAGAGACTAGCGTGCAAAGTTAAAGCACATGGGATTGGGGGTAAGGTACTGACTTGGATAGAGAACTGGTTGGCAGACAGGAAGCAAAGAGTTGGAATAAACGGGTCTTTTTCCGAGTGGCAGGCAGTGACTAGTGGGGTACCGCAGGGATCGGTGCTAGGACCCATTATTCACAATATATATTAATGATCTAGACGAGGGACCCAGATGTAATATCTCCAAGTTTGCAGACGACACAAAGCTGGGTGGGTGTGTGTGCTGTGAGGAGGATGCAGAGAAACTCCAGTATGATTTGGACAGATTGGGTGATTGGACAGATGCATGGCAGATGCAGTATAATGTGGATAAATGCGAGGTTATCCACTTTGGTGGCAAAAACAGGAAGGCAGATTATTATCTGAATGGCAATAGTTTGGGAAAAGGGGAAGTACAACGAGACCTGGGTGTCCTTGTGCACCAGTCGCTGAAGATAAGCATGCAGGTGTAGCAGGCGATTAAGAAGGCAAATGGTATGTTGGCCTTCATAGCAAGAGGATTCGAGTACAGGAGCAAGGATGTCTTGCTGCAGTTGTACAGGGCATTGGTGAGCCCACACCTTGAGTATTGTGTGCAGTTTTGGTCGCCTTATCTGAGAAGGATGTTCTTGCCATGGAGGCAGTGCAGCGAAGATTCACCAGACTGATACCTGGGATGGCAGGAATGATGTATGAAGAGAGATTGGGCTTGTATTTGCTAGAGTTTAGAAGAATGAGAGGGGATCTCATTGAAACTTATAAAATTCTAACAGGACTAGACAGACTAGATGCAGGAAGGATGTTCCCGATGGTGGGGAGTCCAGAACCATGGGTCACAGTCTAAGGATAAGGGGTAAGCCATTTAGGACTGAGAGGAGAAATTTCTTCACCCAGAGAGTGGTGAACCTGTGGAATTCTCTACCACAGAAGGCCGTTGAGGCCAATTAATTAACTATTCAAGAAGGAGTTGGATATATTTCTTAAGGCTAAAGGAATCCAGGGATATGGGGAGAAAGCAGGGACAGGGTACTGAATTTGGATGATCAGCCATGATCTCATTACATGGCAGAACAGGCTCGAGGGGCCGAATGGCCTACTCCTGCTCCTATCTTCTATGTTTTTATGTATGACTAATTCATGTAGCTAGAACTGCAAGACAACACAAAGCTCAAATCATCTTGGACTAAAAGTGAAGCTTGAAAATGAAGCGAGTGAGGTTGATAAAATTGTGGGCAGTTGCTCTGTTATAGTGGGTGCAATAATTCAAGTAAAGGCAAGCAACAACAGCAAATTGCATTTATGTACGCACCTTTAATGTGAAGAATTGTTCCAAGATGCTCGCAAATAGGCATAAGTAAACCGAAGTTGAGCCAGGGAGAGAGAGGTTAAGGTAGGATGACTGAAAGTTTGGTTGAAGAGATGGATTTTGAGAAATTTTTTAATGGTGGAAAAAGAGATGGAAGCAGAGAAGGTAAGGGAGGGAATTCCAGAGTCTCGAACCAAAGTGACTGAAGGCTCTGCCACCAATGGTGGGGCAAAGAGTCGGGGATGCACAAGATGCCAGAGTCAAAAGAACGGAACATTCTGGAGGGGAGGAAGGGCTGGAAGAAATAATAGAGATGGGTTAGGAAGAAGCCATGGAGGGATTAATAGACAAGTGAGGAAATATAATGCTTTGGGGTATGGTGAGCCAGTGTAGCTCGGGAGGAAGGGGTAATGGATAAGCAGGACTGGGGACAGAATATAAGTGGTAGTTTTGGACAAGTTGAAGTTTATGAAGGGTGGAGGATGGGAAGCCAACAACACGAACATTGGAATAGTCAAGTCTGATAAAGGCATGTACAAGGATTTCAGCATAGTGGGAGAGGTGGTTTGGTGATTGATAGGACCTGTGGATTTAAATTCAGTTTTGAGTTCAACTGGGCACCAGGATTGCAAGCAGCCTAGTTTAGCAGAAAATTTCAAAAAACTAACGGGGACAAATTTGGTGGTGCCCCCTTTGGGATGCTAGCTTCGTCAGGGGCACTACTTATGGTGCCCTGAAAAAGTTAGCGCCCCTGCGGTGTAATTCAGTGGTAGCACTCCAAGCAGGAGGCAAGGCGCTACTGGAAGCACTCCCCCTCCTTCCTGGGGCGCTACCAGTGAATATTGCAGTGCTACATGCAACAGCGCCACGCCGTCGGCATGTAGCACCACTGTATTGCAGGCCTCCCTCCCCTGATTAAGGGGAGGAGCCTAGCGCAGCGCACTCCGGGGCCTTGCTCAACCACCGGGGAGCGAGGTGCAGGGAAAGCAGCCTGGCACTCGAGGAGTGCCGGGCTAAGCGATCGTGGCCAGCAACCCGAATGAAAGGGGGAAAGGGGGCAGGTGCTGGCAGGCGGCCGCCGGCACTAACCTCCCGCTGAATTTCGCAGGTGAAGAGATCGCAAAGTCTCTGAAGAATGGACTCAGTAGGGAATATTTTGTGGACTTTATGGGATTTTTCTGAGGGTATTTTTTCCTGTTATGGGATCGCCCTGTGCAGATACGTGAAAGACTGGTTTTGTTAAAAACTCCAGACAATGCATGGCAGTTGGCTGTGACAAAAGAACTGTGTATGGGTTCGCCCGACAGTCCTGGAAAAAGGAAGGGGGCCATTGAACTTGATTAGAAAAACCACTCAAATATGCAAAGCACTTCCATCTCAGAAGAGAAGAAGAACAATGGACCCACTAGCTTCACCCAGCCGAAGAGCAGTCAGTTTTTCCCAACACAAAGACCGAAAGATATGTCCCAGGCTTAGGGCCATTAATCCAATACGCATGGGTCCGAGGATGACTCCTCATAGATTAAGCACCAGAGTGCTCAGAAGCAAATGGATTTTAAAGATCTGTGGGGGTAAGCATAGTCTCTCAGAAGTGGAGCTTTTGGGCTATTCCGAGGGTGGGAGCTTCATTTGGTTCAGCCAGGCGAAGGGGTTTATGCGACTGGGTAATTCGTTGATAGGGGTGGAATTATATTCCATCATAGCAACAAGGGAATTACTGCTTGTTATAGTCCCCAGTTTTGTACTGTATGTATGTTGATTGTAATCTGGATTTTATTCTCCACGGGGATAGTGATTTCGTTTAGTAGTGCATGTTTTAGCCAGTGTATGTTAGACCAAATAAATACAAGTTTGATTTTTCACCGAAGCATTCCTGTCTGTGACTTATTTCATTTACACTCTGAATAATAATTCCCGAGTATAGAACTTTCGTAAGGCAGGGGCGATTCGAACCGTCCGTCTAGCAATTGGGCTAGGATCAAAAACTGCTTACATCTCTTGGCGACCATGGCAGGACTTGGGTTAAAGGAATGTAAATCAGTCATGGACAGTGCTTCTGGCGAAAGATCCCAAATGGAGGAAGGGATTTCTTCATATGTGTTTAAGAAGGTTAACGTCACTAAGAAGTGGGTGCTAGGCTTGTTGCGTGCTGAGCGTCCGGTGGACGCAGCAGCAGAATGGACGGAGGGCAAGGAGCATAGGTGCAGCATTGAAAAGGCGATATGGCTCGTCTGTCTACAAAGACAAGTGCAACTGCTAGATAAGCAGGTTGCTAAGTTAGAGGCAGAGCTCAGGGAGTCCGAGGCACAGTCAGACGCAAGGGCTGTAGTAGGGAGCAGGTTATGCACGGAGCTAAGGGATGAGAAGCAGGGAAGAATAAGCCAGGAGGAAACCTTCCATAACCATAAGGAGTTCCTGCAATGCCAGGTAACTGAGGCAAAGGGGAACGAGAGGGTGGTTAGGGAGGAGAACGTTCGCTTGTTGAGTGAGGTAAAGTTGCTGGGAGAGCAGTTGAAGGATAGTCAGGTGGCATACACAGTCACCAGCACTGGAGGGTTTGATATGGGTAATCATGGTCCTTGCCAGGAGCAGATCCAGAATTTGACCGATGCTCTATCTAAGGCCAAAGGGATGGCCTGCTTGGTAGCTCTGGGAATGGCCCGGGTAGATGCGGACGAGCAGGGGGAAGATGAGGAGGACTGTAAGGCAGAAGAGGACGCTCGACCACCGCCCGAAGTGCCGGGACCAGGACCCATGTGCCCTGTCCGGCAGCGGAAATACGGTGCGCCTGTAGACAGTCAAGAGCAAGGAGCACTGCAGAGTGACTTCGTGGTCCCGTATATGACCCTCCAGCTGCAGGCAATGGTCTCTAACCTGACCAAACTGACCAGCACAGGGGCCCCATCTGTCCATTTTACAGATGTGGGGCAGGTGGGGGGGATCAATAATTGTAACGAAGCTGAGACAGCCAAATTACTTTTATTTTCCCTGTATAGTAGGTTGTACCAGTCGCTCTCAGCGGGTAGTAAGAGGGGGCAGGGTACGTTGGAGGGGATAAAGGATGACATCCTAGAGGCTATGGGCCTTGTAGAATTCGCAAAATTGAACATTGTCCTATAAGGGTCTATTGGCAGAAAAGGCCTTAATTTTTAAAGTCTGTTTTAAAAGAAGCCCAGAAAAAGGGACACACAAAATGGCCACCAGACCCTGTGACCAGCTTTTGGGACACTTTAAAATGGTTCCTGCAGTCCCCAGACAGCTTTTGTGGATTCAGCCCACAGTAGGTTCTGGAAGGCAGTTTCAGGGAAAACGAAACCAGACAGAGCCCCATACATATAGATTGGATGCAGATCCGATCAGATCGGCCTGTAGATAAAGGCCATCTAAATGTTTACCCAGACAAGTGGGAACAGATTCAAGTTCGAAGAGGGACATTAAAGACAATACAAGGTAATTCCAGACCAGAGACGGCCATCCCGAAGATACTTTAAAAAGAAAGACTACCCCGCAGTGCTACAAGCCCGCCAAAAGTTAAACAAAGACTAACCTTGATTTGGCGGGAGATAAGTGCCTCCATGGAAAAGTATAACTGGAGTCCCGGGGTAGCCATCAGGTGCTTTTTGCAGCTTTTAGCTTGGTAGCTTTTGAAGAGCCAGTCGTTTCGAGAGATTGCTTGGGGATCCGAAGAAGGCCTTTTTGGACTCAGAAGAAGAAGACGAGACCCAGGGTAGTTATCGGGAGATCATCGACAAAAACCCCGGGCCGTTGACGAGACGAAGAGAAAGTTGACGAGAAGAAGAGACGAAACGCCCTACAGAACGGGTAGCCAGCGTTGAATGCAGGAGCACAGAGAAATCAGGACTGTGACCACCATCGTGGTATGCAGGAGCACTGAGAAAAACGAACTGCGGGCGAAATGATGGTCAGCGCGTCTTGCTGAAGAGAAGGAGCCATCAGCTTGAGCAGCCCGCTGCTCCTACTGCCCAACGACCATGTGGAGACAGGACGCCGGAGAGGACCAAAACACAGACTTCAAAACCTCGATGTTTCTAACTGGGATTGGTGAGCATGTTTCTGGCCCCTCAATCTAATCTAGCTAGGTTTAGGGGGTGGGCATTTAGGGGATAATTAACAATGAGTTGTTGTCCCTCGATGTTCCGTGTGCTTCCCTATTTCATGATGAACCTTGTAAAGCGTAATATAAGAACATAAGAAATAGGAGCAGGAGTAGGCCATACGGCCCCTCGGGCCTACTCCGCCATTCAATAGGATCATGGCTGATCTGAATCTAGACTCACGTCCACTTCCCTGCCCTCTCCCCATAACCCCTAATTCCCTTATCTGCTAGGAAAATGTCTATCTCCATTTTAAATTTATTTAATGTTGCAGCTTCCACAGCTCTCTGGGGTAGCAAATTCCATAGATTTACTACCCTCTGAGTGAAGAAGTTTCTCCTCATCTCAGTTTTGAAAGGGCAGCCCCTTATTCTAAGATTATGCCCCTTAGTTCTAATCTCACCCATCAGTGGAAACATCCTCACCGCATCCACCCGATCAAGCCCCCTCACAATCTTATATGTTTCGATAAGATCGCCTCTCATTCTTCTGAACTCCAATGAGTAGAGGCCCAACCTACTCAACCTTTCCTCATATGTCAACCCCCTCATCTCCGGAATCAACCGAGTGAACCTTCTCTGAACCGCCTCGAGAGCAAGTATATCTTTTCTTAAATATCGAAACCAAAACTGCACGCAGTATTCCAGGTGTGGCCTCACCAATACCCTGTATAACTGCAGCAAGACTCCCCTGTTTTTATACTCCATCCCCCTTGCAATAAAAGCCAAGATTCCATTGGCCTTCCTGATCACCTGCTGCACCTGCATGCTAACTTTTTCTGTTTCATGCACCAGGACCCCCAGATCCCTTTGTACTGTAGCATTTTGCAGTTTCTCTCCATTTAGATAATAACTTGCTCTTTGATTTTTTTCTGCCAAAGTGCATAACCTCACACTTTCCAACATTATATTGCATCTGCCAAATCTCTGCCCACTCACTTAGCCTGTCTATGTCCTTTTGCAGGTTTTTTATGTCCTCCTCACTCACTGCTTTCCCTCCCATCTTTGTATCATCGGCAAACTTGGATTGTTGCACTCGGTCCCTTCCTCCAAATCGTTAATATAGATTGTAAAGAGTTGGGGTCCCAGCACTGACCCCTGCGGAACACCACTAGTTACTGATTGCCAGCCCGAGAACGAACCATTTATCCCAACTCTTTGTTTTCTGTTAGATAGCCAATCTTCCACCCATGCCAGTATATTACCCCCAATCCCGTGATTTTTTATCTTGATCAGTAATCTTTTGTGTGGAACCTTGTCAAATGCCTTTTGGAAGTCCAAATACACTACATCCACTGGTTCCCCTTTATCCACCCTGTATGTTACATCCTCAAAGAATTCGAGCAAATTTGTCAAACATGACTTCCCCTTTGTAAAACCATGCTGACTGTCCTATTAAATTATGTTTATCCAAATGCTCTGTTACTGTATCCTTAATAATGGACTCCAACATTTTGCCAACCACAGATGTTAGGCTAACTGGTCTATAGTTTCCAGCTTTTTGTCTACTTCCCTTCTTAAATAAGGGTGTTACATTAGCAGTTTTCCAATCTGCCGGGACCTTTCCTGAGTCCAGGGAGTTCTGGAAAATGATCACCAATGCATCCACAATCCCTACCGCCACTTCTCTCAAGACCCTAGGATGTAGGCCATCAGGTCCGGGGGATTTATCCGCCTTAAGTCCCATTATTTTACCGAGTACCATCTCCTTAGTGATTTTAATCGTGTTTAGCTCCTCCCTCCCCCCCCCCCCATTGCCCCCTGTTTGTCCAGTGTTGGGATATTCTTAGTGTCCTCTACTGTAAAGACTGATACAAAATATTTGTTCAGCGTCTTTGCCATCTCCATGTTCCCCACCACTAGTTTCCCAGTCCCATCCTCTAAGGGACCAATGTTCACTTTAGCCACCCTTTTTCTTTTTATATAGCTGTAGAAACTCTTGCTATCTGTTTTAATATTTTTTGCTAGTTTACTTTCATAATCTATCTTCCCTTTCTTAATTAATCTTTTAGTTATTGTTTGCTGGCTTTTAAATGCTTCCCAATCTTCTATCCTCCCACTAGATTTGGCTAATTTATATGCCCTTGTTTTCAGTCAAATATTATCCTTTATTACTTTACTAAGCCACGGATGGCTGTCTTTTCTTTTACTCCCCTTTTTCCTCAGTGGAATATATTTATCTTGAAAGATGTGAAATATCTCCTTGAATGTAGACCACTGCTCTTGTACCGTCTTACACTTTAATCTGTTTTCCCAGTCCACTTTAGTCAATTCTACTCTCATACCTTCATAATCTCCTTTATTTAAGCTTAGTATGCTGGTTTGAGATCCAACTCTCTCACCCTCAAACTGAATTTGGAATTCAACCATATTATGGTCACTCATTCCAAGGGGATCCTTTACTAGGACATTTTTTATTAATCCTGTCTCATTACACAGGACCAGATCTAAGATTGCCTGCCCCCTGGTTGGTTCAGTTACATACTGCTCAAGGATCCCATCCCTAATACACTCTATGAACTCTTCCTTAATGCTGCCATGCCCGTTTTGATTAGTCCAGTCAATATGAAAGTTAAAATCCCCCATGATTATAGCTGTTCCCTTATTACAAGCCCCAACTATTTCCTGATTTATACTCCGACCAACAGAGTTGCAACTGTTAGGAGGCCTATAGACTACGCTCACTAGTGACTTTTTCCCCTTATTATTCCTTATCTCCACCCAAACTGTTTCACTATCCTGATCCTTTGACCCAATATCATTTCTGACTATTGCAGTGATTCCATCCTTGATTAACATAGCAACCCCACCTCCCTTTCCTTCCTGTCTGTCCTTCCTAATTGTCAAATACCCTTGTATGTTTAGTTCCCATTCATGATTATCTTGCAGCCATGTTTCCGTAATGGCCACCAGATCATACCCATGTGTAGTTATTTGCACCGTCAACTCGTCAATTTTGTTACGAATGCTGCGTGCATTCAGATAAAGAACTTACAAATATGTTTTCTGACAATTTATTCCTGCTTTTACCCCTTTTACTACTTTACCTTTATCATTATACATTCTGTCCCTTCCTGACATGCTCTGGTTTTTAATTCCCCCACTGCTACCTTGCTCTATTGTCTTCTCCGCTGTCATTTTTATTTTTCGCTCTCTTAAAACCTCCCCCCCACTAATTAGTTTAAAGCCCTCTCTACAGCCCTAGTTATTCGATTCACCAGGATTCTAGTCCCAGCACTGGCCAAGTGAAGTCCGTCCCAACGGAACAGCTCTCGCCTGTCCCAGTACTGATGCCAGTGTCCCAGGAAGCAAATCCCATTTTTCCCACACCAGTCTTTGAGCCATGCCTGTAGATATGTTGGTTAGTACTGTATTATGATTTGTTTTTCCCTCCCATGTACCTTATTGGCTTACATTCAATTTTTCCTTTGTGCAATAAAATTTCATTTCGTTTCATTTAAACTTGGTCTATATTCTCTGCATTGTAGTTCCTGCCTCAAAATCCAGTGTATAGAACCTAAGGGGTGAGTGGGTCGAACCACTCGGTGAATTACTGTACGAGAGAGAGAGAGAGAGACCTCGTCGATCGAAAACCCCTTACAGCCTCAATGATGGAAGTCCTTTCTCCCGAGCGGAAAGGACACTGCAGTCAGCTGGGGAGGCACCGCAGGCTTTCGCGGACAGACTTTGGCCCGTCTACTGGAGTGCCTGTGCGGGGGTGCCCGACCGGCCGCAGCTGCAGGGGGAGCCTAGGGCTCATTGGCTGAGGGCCCTGGTGGCGAACAGCCTGCCCAGGATCAAGGCCAAAGCTGAGGGGCGGTTCGATTCCAGGGATCCCCAGACCACAGAAGAGAGTGTGATCCGGCAGTTAACTCTCTCTTTTAAGAATGGTAGGGGTGAGGGTGACAAACCAAAGGGCAGAGTACACGAGTTAAAGCCTAGTGGAGGCAACGTTAGAAGAGAGTGGCGCCAGGAAGGGGGTAACTCAGAGAAGAAGCAAGGTTGTTATAGGTGCAGGAGTAAAGAGCACTGGAGGAAAGACTGCCCAGTCTCTGACAAAAGGAGCGGGAAAGGGGATCCTCCAGCGCCAGTGCAGAAAGCCACAGCTGTGGCAGGAAGCAGCACTGATCCGTTCGCGGTATTAGTGGCTGATCTCCGCACAGTCTTTCCAGCAGGGCAGGGTAGGGTGGACGCGGCAGTGGGCAGCGTACTCCCATCCGCCCCGAACAATCCCGACCCATGACTAGGGGCTTCTCAGCCTGTTCACCTGTGCCCACTAAGTTATGATGCTTGGAAGAGACCGTGTGTGAAAATGGGGTTGGAGAAGGTGCAAGGGACCTATCTGCTGGAGCTTCAAGCTCCATTGTCTATGCGGATAACCCGACCACATCGCCTCTATCGAGCGGGGTCCCACATAACTTAGTAGGGTTCACCGGGAAAGAACGGGCTGGGTCTTTCTCCATCCCGCTAGCCATCGATCTGGGTACACTCCATATGGAGTGGAAATGTGTCCTGATGCAGTGGGAGCAGGAGGGAATAGGCATTTTGGGGGCAGACTTCATACTGGTGTAAGGTTTGCAAAATTCTACAGGTTCCCTCAAACCAAGAAAAAAGGAGATTTTGGACTGTTTAAAAAGAATGTTGGGCCAAAAAGGGGCTTAAAGTTAAAACCCCAGGATGTTGGTTATTTTAAAAGGTGATTGATGTGCCTCAATGAATCCGAGACTCAATGTTAACGGAACAAAGCAAGGCTTTTATTAACTCAGAAAGTAATACACAGTGGAGAAGTGTCTCTCATCCAGAGATCTGCTGTACTGCCTGTGAGACATGCTGGGGCCTGCTTAAGTAGGGGCCAGGTATGGGTGGAGCCCTACACACAATACAATACAGGTAAGGAAATGGAAACTGAAACTACACTCCCCTGCTTGTCACAGTCACAGGCACAATCAAACACAGGGAATACGGCGTGCCTGATGAATGGCATATTTCATCACATTCACCCCTTCTACAGATTTAGTCTGTTCGGGGGTTTGGTAGTCCTCTGTGACCGACGTAGCTGTTGTGGTGCCGCGGGTGTCGGCTGGGTGTCCCCGGTGGCCTCCTGGGTCTCTGCCGGGGGCGCCGCCAGGGTTGTTGAAGGGGTAGTTGGTGGGGGCACCGTTGGTCTATGTTCTTCTGGGGGTGATGAAAGAATAGTGGGTGGGTAAGAGTTGCTGTGATCGTTGTTGCTGTTGTCGTGGTTGTTGTCGTTACCAGCTGGGGCGACGTCTTTTATGGACACGGTGTCCTCCCTTCCGTCGGCGTGCCGGACATACGCGTATTGGGGGTTGGCGTGGAGAAGGTGCACTGACTCCACGAGAGGGTCCATCTTGTGGCCCCTCACATGCCTTCGTACAAATACCGGACCTGGGGTGGAGAGCCATGACGGCATGGATACGCCTGAGGTGGATTTCTGGGGAAAGACAAACATTCGTTCATGAGGTGTGGCAGTACACAATAGCGACCGTATCGAATGGAGCACATCTGGGAGGACTTCCTGCCAGCGGGAGGTAGGGAGGCCCTTGGTCCTTAGAGCTAGAGTGACTGCTTTCCATACTGTCCCGTTCTCTCGCGCCACCTGACCGTTACCCTGGGAGTTGTAGCTGGTGGTACGGCTTGTGGCGATCCCCCTGGACAACATGTACTGGCATAGCTCTTCACTCATGAAGGACGCCCCCCTATCCGTATGGATGTAGCTCGGCATACCGAACAGGCAGAACAGGCTGTTGAGGCATTTAATGACCGTGGCGCTGGTCATGTCTGGGCAGGGGAAGGCGAATGGGAAACGGGAGTATTCGTCCACAATGTTCAGGAAGTAAACATTGCGGTCGACTGACGGGAGGGGGCCCTTGAAATCTAAGCTGAGCCGCTCAAAGGGCCGTGTAGCTTTGATTAAGTGGGCTCTATCTGGGCGGTAGAACCGAGGCTTGCACTCAGCGCAAGTGCGGCAGTTCCTGGTCAGAGACCGAACTTCCTCAATCGAGTAGGGTAAGTTGCGGGACTTTATGAAGTGGAACAGCCGTGTGACCCCTGGGTGGCAGAGGTCATTGTGGAGGGTCTGTAGCCGATCCCCGGTGGCGCTGGCACACATCCCTCGTGAGAGGGCGTCGGGGGATTCGTTAAGGGCCCCTGGCCGGTAAATGATGTCATACTCGAAGGTGGAGAGCTCGATCCGCCACCTGAGAATCTTATCATTTTTAATCTTCCCCTTCTGTTTATTATCATTTTTAATCTTCCCCTTCTGTTTATTATTAAACATAAACGCTTCCGACCGCTGGTCGGTAAGTAGGGTGAAGCGTTTGCCGGCTAGGTAGTGGCACCAGTGGCGCACTGCCTCCACGATGGCTTGGGCCTCCTTTTCCACGGAGGAGTGTCTGATCTCGGGCCCTTGGAGGGTCCTCGAGAAGAAAGCTACGGGCCGCCCCGCCTGGTTGAGGGTGGCCGCCAATGCAAAGTCAGACGCATCACTTTCCACTTGAAAGGGAGTGTTCTCGTCCAATGCCTGTAGCGTGGCCCGCTCAATATCCTGCTTAATGCTTTTGAAGGCGGCGTGGGCCTCAGCAGAGAGCGGAAAAGAGGATGCTTTCAAGAGGGGGCGGGCTTTGTCGGAGTAGTTGGGGACCCATTGGGCATAATAAGAAAATAACCCCAGGCACCTTTTCAGGGTTTTGGGTGTGTTGGGCAGGGGCAGCTCCCGTAGGGGGCGCAATCGGTCGGGGTCTGGTCCGATTTCCCCATTCTCCACCACGCTGCCTAGTATGCAGAGGCGCGTGGTGTTGAAAACGCATTTGTCCTCGTTGTAAGTGAGGTTGAGGTTTTGTGCGGTTTTCAGGAACCGTTCGAGGTTCGAGTCGTGATCCTGCTGGTTGTGACCGCAGATGGTGACGTTGTCGAGGTAGGGGAAGGTTGCCTGCAAGTGTTGGTCATCGACCATGCGGTCCATCTCCCTCTGGAAGACCGAGACCCCATTCGTCACCCCAAAGGGGACTCTGAGGAATTGGTAGAGGCGTCCGTTCGCCTCGAAGGCGGTGTACGGACGGTCCTCTGGTCTGATAGGGAGCTAGTGGTACGCTGACTTGAGGTCGATGGTGGAGAACACCCGGTATTGGGCGATTTGGTTCACCATTTCTGATATGCGGGGTAGCGGGTAGGCGTCTAGTTGGGTGTACATGTTGATCGTTTGGCTATAGTCGATCACCATCCATTTCTTCTCGCTACCCCTCACCACCACCACTTGGGCGCGCCACGGGCTGTTGCTGCGTTCAATAATGTGCTCCTTCAGGAGCCTGTCTACCTCGGTCGTGATAAACCGCCTGTCCTCCCAGCTGTACCTCCTGCTTTTACATAGAAACATAGAAGATAGGAGCAGGAGTAGGCCATTCGGCCCTTCGAGCCTGCTCCGCCATTCAACGAGATCATGGCTGATCATCCAAACCCTAGCACCCGGTCCCTACACCGACAGCCATCCCACCCAAGCCCTATCCCCATAACCCCACGTATTTAATCCCCCCTAACACTAAGGGCCAAATTTTATCATGGCCAATCAACCTAACCCGCACATCTTTGGACTGTGGGAGGAAACCGGAGCACCCGGAGGAAACCCACGCAAACACGGGGAGAATGTGCAAACTCCACACAGACAGTCACCCGAGGCCGGATTTGAACCCGGGTCCCTGGCGCTGTGAGGCAACAGTGCTAACCACTATGCCACCGTGCTGCTATTGGCCGGCAGTTGGGAGTAAGGTTCGCGAATAGCGAAGGCGGCTTTACCTTCAGGGTAGCCAGACCGCACACTGTGAGGGGCGGCTGGGACCCACCGTAATTGAGCGTGATGCTTTGGTGGTGGCACTGGAAGTCCAGGCCCAAGATCACACTCGCACATAGACTCTTCATGATTAGTCATTTAAAATTATCGTATACAGTTCCGTTAACGGACAATTGTACCACGCAGTAACCCATAATGGTCGATGTCTGGGTTTTATCAGCCATAGAGATGGTGCCCCAAGTAGGGACCACCGTTAGAGAGAGTTGTTGTACTAGTCCAGGGTGAATAAAACTCTCCGTGCTTCCACTGTCAATTAAACATTTAACCCCGCACCCGTTTACCTCGATGTCCACCATTGATTTGGATAGCGGGTGCGGTCTGGTCTGGTCCACTGTGACCGATGCCACTGTAGGGCCCTGATCGAGACAAGATGGCGTCCACGCTGTCTGCTCACAAGATGGCGGACCCCACGAGGTCGGGCAAGATGGCGTCCAAGATGGCCGCTCCCACGGCGCACACGCGGCTGTGGCGGGTTTTCCAGCGGGGTTCCCTCTGCACACCTTCCCGAAGTGCCCCTTCTTACCGCACTTAAAGCAGGTGGTGCCTTTCGCCGGGCACAGGTTTCTGGTGTGCTTCGGCTGCCCGCAGAAGTAGCAGTTGGGGCCCCGACGCGTCACGGCTGTCGTAGGGCTTCTGGGGGGAGAGCGGGGCCCCGACGGTGTCGGGCTGCCGGGCGGGGAAGATGCCTTCCAAGATGGTGGCGCCCTTGGTGCACACGTGGCGGCGTGGGCGGCGCGGGCTGAAGAGTAGGCGTCCGAGTTTCTCTGGGCCACATCCAGGGATCGCGCTGTGTCCACAGCCTGCTTCAGGTCCAATCCCGTTTTTTCCAGTAGTCTCTGCCGGATGTAAGTGGAGCTGAGGCCTGTGATAAAGGCATCACGAACAAGCTCGTCAGTGTACACTGCGGCTTTTACATCTTGGCAATTGCAGTCTTTGCCAAGCGTTTTCAGGGTGACTAGGAACTCATCCAGCGATTCCCCAGGTCGCTGTGTGCGAGTAGCGAGCAGATGCCTAGCGTACACCTCGTTCATAGGCTGCTGGTAATGCGCCTTTAGGATGTCGCAGGCGGCTGGGTACGTGTCGGCATCTTGGATGAGGGGGTAAACCCGGTGGCTTACCCAATTCCGCAGGATTCCGAGTTTCCTACTTTCAGCGTCCGTAGCGTCTGTGATGGCTGCGGAATTGTCCAGGAAGAATTCCATACACTTAAACCAGTGTCCGAATCGTGCCGATGCGTCCGAAGCATGCGGGTCCAAATCCAAACGTTCGGGTTTCAAGAGTTGATCCATTGCGTTGAAAATTGAGTTAATAAAATTGATGTGCCTCAATGAACCCGAGACTCAACGTTAACGGAGCAAAGCAAGGCTTTTATTAACTCAGAAAATAATACACAGTGGAGAAGTGTCTCTCATCCAGAGATCTGCTGTACTGCCTGTGAGACACGCTGGGGCCTGCTTAAGTAGGGGCCAGGTATGGGCGGAGCCCTACACACAATACAATACAGGTAAGGAAATGGAAACTGAAACTACACTCCCCTGCTTGTCACAGTCACAGGCACAATCAAATACAGGGAATACGGCGTGCCTGATGAATGGCATATTTCATCACAGTGATGTCCAGGCCTGTGGAAGGCTGTGACAAAGGGGTTGGGATGAGCCTCTGTTAAACAAACAGTTTGAGTATTGGCATAGGCCAAACTGTCTGGGAATGTTCTGGACTGTCTCAGTCATTCCACATAAATGACAATAGGCCTACGGCAGGACAGTTCCCGCCAAAATTACAGAGCCATCAAGAATATGCATAATGCAGTACATGCCACTGATCAACAAAAGGGACCCTGAACCCAGCAGGAGAAGACAAAACTCACTAATCGGACAAGAGTTTAAACAGCCATTAAATGCTAATTTAGGTTTCGATGAACCATCCCGAAACTAGTTTACATCAACTTAAGTCAATTAAAAGTAGATGGGACCAGCCCGGAACTCGTTAAAGAATTTAAAAACTATTAAAGTTAACGAGCCTGCCAAAATTAACAATGGGCCAGAGAAGATTTGGCGGGCAGATAAGCAAGGCCTCAAATGGTATAATTGAGGCCTGCTTTTACACACAGTCAGTGGAGTTATTCGGACGGTGTGTGAACTTAAAGGTACAGTTCATACAGAGGCACACCTCATTCAAAGACATCAGCCTCGGGACAATCAATCGACGGAAGGACAACAGAAGGAGAATGGAAAGGAATCGCGGCAACCAAGGGCCCCAAGAAACCAACAATATTACCACCAACTAGGTAATATTGGGCCACCGCGACCAACAAGAAACCAACCTGGAAGAAACCAAAGATTCGCAAGTTTGTTTCCACTCTACAAGCTATCCTAACTTACCCCTGGGTAAGATTTGATGAAAAAGCCTCTAAACCCTATACCTAACCAAAGGAAATTGGGTACTTGCCCGATAGATCCAATACGCACCCGACCGCATCAGCGGACACGTGAAGGCTGAAAACCCAACGCAGGTGAAGTCTTCTACCACGTCCGGGGTACAGCAGGCCCCAACCGCCACACCTAAAGAGAACCCCGAAATCACGAACCTCTACAACTGTCAAGAAAGTCGTTTGGTGAGCATTTCCCTGGTCCTCTGGAATACAACCTAGTTAGTGTAGTGGGATTGGGAGGGGTGAAGTATTTTGTCTATTGTCATTCTCCCTCATATATTCCGAAGTGTTCCCCCTTTTAGAGTAATAAAATTATTGTGTTGTGTATATTTTCCTGTCTCAAATAAAAATCCAAGTTCTTTTCACCAACTCAGTTGTCTGTTGCAATTTCATTACAACCCCCAAATAAGTCCAAAGTCTAGAACCACGGGAGTGGGAGCGATTCGAACCGCTCAGGAGTCAGAGACAAAGCTGACCACACACACCACCCCTTACACTGGCCCACAAGATATTGGTGGATTTCCGGAATCACTGTCTTTGGGGGACAGTATGCATGGGAAAGGAGAAGGAGGTGGTAGTTATACCAGGGAAGCAAGGCAAGGGAACCGTGTGTACGATGAAGCCCAAGGGTAGTTATGACCTTGAACTTTTGGTCACTTCTACCCCAGCGGGGTACATAGCGGATGTGCGAGCCAACCTCGCGGCATTGGCTACACACAAGCACGACTGTGGGAGGATAATAGGGGTGGAGGTCAGAGTAGAAGGGGACCCCATGGCCTGACCACAGAAACAGTACAACTTCCCCAGAGAGGCAGAGGCAGATTTAGAGACAGCAGTGGGATCACTGGTTGAGCAGGGTGTGTTGAGACCCATAGCGACACATGTGAACTCTCCGATTTGGCCGGTTAGGAAACTGGACAATTTGTGGAGAGCCACTGTGGACTATCGACATCCCAGCCTGTGCCCCCACCGTCGCAGCGGTAGCCGACCTGATTGAGAGTATCCCAGCATCTGCGAAAACATTCACGGTGCTGGACATTTCGAACGGATTCTGGTCTATCCCTCTCAAAAGGGAGGACCAGTATAAGTTCGCATTCACTTTCAAGGGTCAGCAGTACACATGGACCTGCCTTCCCCAAGGGTTTCACAACAGTCCTTCTATTTTCCACCAATATATGGCCAACTGTTTAAAAGGGTTCAGCAGACCACAGCAGCTTGTGCAGTATGTGGACGACCTGCTTTTGTTCTCCAACGAGGGGGAGGAGCATGGCCCCCTGCTGGCTGAGCTGCTGAGTCTGTTAAAAGAATCTGGGTTTAAAGTTAATCCCAAGAAAGCACAGATCGGCCAGCAGGAAGTAAAATTCCTCGGGCTGACCGTGCATGCTGGGGAGAGGGCCAACGATGAGGCGAGGAGGAAGGCGGTACAGGAGCTACCTGCCCCGACCATGGTAACGGGGGTAAGATCCTTCCTGGGATTCACAGGGGACTGCAGGGATTTCATAGAGGACTATGCCGCTACGGCAGCTCCTCTACTCCGGCTCCTCCACAAGGGAGTGGGCTGGGAGTGGGATGAGGACTGCATGGCAGCTTTTAGTCGTCTGAAGGGAGATCTGCAGACTGCACCGGCTTTAGGAGAGATTGATGGGGGAAAGGAGTTCTTTTTGGAGGTAACTGCCACGGGGGACAGTTTGAGCGCAGTGCTGCTCCAGGAGCGACATGGCAAGCTGAGGCCTATGGTATGCTCATCAAGAATCCTCACAGATATAGAGAGGGGGTACTCCAATTGTGAGAGGCACCTGCTTGCCACACATTGGGCCGTGAGGAGATCACAGATCTTCACGGGGGCGTCCCCGGTAATTCTCTTAACCCATCATACGCCCACTCAGATGCTTCTGGATGGGAGGATGAAGGACGGCACGGTGAGCATTGCTTGCTGGACTTTATTGCTCTCTCAAACGAATTTCAGTGTGAAAGGCCTCTGAGTCCAAGCTCACCACAAATTTGATCTACCCAGGGGTGGCCCACAAATGTTCTGTTGAAGGGGTATGGGACGTAGACATAGGGTTTCGGACTGGGATCCATCCCACAGCCGCGAGATCTATGTAGACGAGTCCAGTACAGTGGTGGCCGGGGAGCGACTCACTGGATGCAGGATTTTTGACCCAAAGGCAGGCATTGCCAAGGCCATTAAATTCCCGAGCACCATGAGCACCCAGCACGCTGAACTGTCAGCGGTGGTGTATGTGGTTACCCACCTCGAAGAGTTCCCTACACCCTACACAATTTGCTCGGACAGCATGTTCACTTGCAATTCGTGTACAGAATATTTAGCCATCTGAGGACGGGAAACCCCTAGCAACCAAGCCATTGTTGCGACAGATCTTACCATCGATAGGAACCCAGGGAGATTTCTATATCCACAAAGTCAAGGCCCATTCTAAGACAGAACCCGGTGCGGAGGGCAATCAGCAGGCTGACGTGCTGGCCAAAGAGGGTGCTCGTACGGGCACGTTTTGGGATCCATATGGGTCGAGTCTGGTAGCAGTGATCAGAGACAGAGATGGGACCCAAGGGAGTGCAGGGGTAGCATTGGCCCCGGACCTAAAGATGGTCCAGGCACAGGATCCCGCTCTAAAGACTGTTCTGGAGATGCTGGCTAAGGGAGAGAAGGTAGAGGGTCCATACGGAGTGGCAGGTGTTACGGTAAAGGAAGGGATGGCTTTCAGAGGGGAACAGTGGGTAGTTCCGCAGCAGCACCAGAGGGAATTCCTTCAGTTGGCCCACGAGGGCCCAGGAGCGGGGCACACCGGGCCGGAAACCACCTGGCAATGGGTGGAACAGGCAGGGTGGTGGTCGCAACTGAGGGAGGACGTCCGCGACATCTGCGCGGATTGCTTGGTGTGTGCTGCAAACAACCCTGACCCCCAGAAAAGGAAGGTATCCATGGGACACACTAGGAGAGTGGAGGGACCATGGCAGTCCATACTGGGCAATTATATCGGATCGCTGCCCACTGCTCAGGGGGGTTACAAGTACTGCCTGGTCCTAGATGTGTTCTCTAAATGGGTAGAAGCCTTCCCATGCCGAACAGCCACAGCTTTGGGGACCGCAAGGATTCTAGTGAGAGGTGTTCTCTAGGTGTTCTCTCCCCCGCCCAGAGCCCTGACGGTACAGACGACTGTAGATGGGTGTGCCACCACCACCAGGGGTCCAGGGAATGGGTTGGAGTTAATCCCTACTGACAAAGTGTTGTTTCAGTACGTGCACTACGCCGTGGCATCCGTGATCCTGAACTTGACTGAAGTCCATCTGCCTGTGTGGTGTCCAAGGAAGACAGAGGAGCTTTGTGAAGCTTTGTTAAAAGTGATGTTTCAGGAATTTTATGAATTGGACTACGAAGAGAAAGAACAGCCTTATAATCTGAATGTTGGGGATAGTGAGGGGTCTAGGAGGCAGAGAAGAGGGACCTGGAATGATGTAGCCACAGCGTTCAGTACAGGAACGGGTATTATTAATAGCATGGATGATGCACAACTCCAGATGCAGATCACTGGGTTAAAGAACCAACTGCGTAAGATTCTAGGGGAAGAGAATACAGTGGTGGGTTCAGAGCTTCATGAGGACCAGGCAATGACCGTTCATTTAAAGGAGATCATTGCGGAGCTGGAGAGGCACGCAAAAACTGTTAATGATTTGATACGGGAGGACAGGAACGCCTCGGAGCAGGCTGCATGGAATGAGGTGTGTGTTTTGTATGGAGCATGGTTGATGGACAAGGGCCGCAGTTGTGGGAGTCGCTGGAAATAAACAGACTGCGAGACTTTCATAGCAGCAAAGAAAAACGCGTGTTAGCTTTATTCATTCTCCACATGGACTGAGGGACTCGGCCTCGCCGCAGGGCTATGACGTCATCACACAATCGATGACTCTTAAAGGGACCCTGCCCCAATAACCCAACCAAGTTCCGTACATAACGTGGAGCGATAACAACATTGGCTATATATAGTGAATTGTGTTACTGTCCCTATGTGGTCTCCGCCACATACGTCCCCCCAGAATTCACTAGAACTGGCAATGTCAGTCGTTGAGGGGCCCGGATCACACGGCCGAAACGGCTCCTTAAGTCCGGGGCGGGGACCGGGGGGTCACAGGAGGGTCCCCAGGCGCTCGGTGGTGGACTGAGGGTGCAGAAACCGGAGGTCGGCCACGCCGCGGGGGCTGAGCCAACCCAATGGGTCGGTCCAGATCCAGGTGGGCCGGCTTAAGACGGTCCACGGAAATGTAGTCCGGCTTACCGCCGACATCCACCACAAAGGCCTTGTCCCCGGCTTCCAGGACGCGGAATGGTCCGTCGTAGGGTGGGTGAAGAGGTCCCCGGTGGGCATTGTGGCGGACGAAAACATACTCCGCCGCACGAAGGTCGGGTGGAACGTGGGACTGAGGGAGACCGTGCTGCGACGTGGGCACCGGCGCGAAAACCTTGGCGTTGTCAAGGAGGGCTGACGGGCTGCGGACCAAGGGTCCGTGGCATTGGGGACAAAACCCCCGGGAACCTGCAGCGGCTGCCTGTAGACGAGCTCAGCAGACGAGGACTGGAGGTCCTCCTTGGGGGCGGTCCTGAGTCCCAGCATGACCCACGGGAGTCTGTCGGTCCCACTGTCGTCTCGGAGGCTGGCCCGGAGCGCGGCCTTCATGGAGCGATGAAACCGTTCGCACAGCCCGTTAGCCTGAGGGTGATATGCGGTGGTGCGGTGGAGTCTCAACCCAAGGCCTTGGGCAACAGCGTTCCAGAGCTCCGACGTGAACTGGGGCCCCCGGTCGGAGGAGACGTCAGATGGGGCGCCGAACCGGGCGACCCAAGTGTTGATGAACGCCCGAGCCACATCGGCGGACGTTGTTGATGACAGCGGGACGGCTTCCGGCCATCGGGTGGTTCTGTCAACCATCGTGAGGAGGTGGGTGAACCCATGGGAAGGCGGCAGGGGCCCCCACCAGGTCCACGTTAACATGGTCGAACCGCCTCTCGGACACCGCGAAAGGCGCCAACGGGGCCTTAGTATGGCGATGCACGTTCGAGCGCTGGCATACCACACAGGTATTGGCCCAGTCGCGAACGTCCTTCTTGAGCCCGTGCCAGACGAATTTAGCCACCACCAGCTTCTGTGACAGCTTCCTACCCGGGTGGGAAAGGCTATGGACGGCATCGAAAACCTGCCGTCTCCACCCGTCGGGCACAATGGGGCGTGGCTGCCCAGCGGAGACGTCGCACAGGAGCGTGGTGCCGGCATCGTCAAACGCGACGTCCGCTAACTGAAGGCCCGTGACAGCCATCCTGTAGGCCTGGACATCCGGGTCGGAGGCGTGGTCGGCCACCATGCGGGTGTAGTCAATGCCGAGGTGTACGGCGCCGGCGATGGCCCGGAAGAGACAGTTGGCGACAGGGTTGTTTTTCCCAGCCACATGCTGGATGTCCGTCGTGAACTCGGAGACGAAGGAAAGCTGGCGCTGCTGACGGGCCGACCACGGCTCAGAAACTTTGGCCATGGCAAAGGTCAACGGCTTGTGGTCCACGAACGCCGTGAACGGGCGGGCCTCCAGCAGGAAACGGAAGTGTCGGATGGCGAGGTAGAGGCCGAGAAGCTCGCGATCGAAGGTGCTGTACTTCCGCTCGTTGGGGCGGAGCTGTCAGCTGAAGAAGGCGAGCGGCTGCCAGGTGCCGTTGACCCACTGTTCGTGGACGGCGCCGACAGCATAGTCCGAAGCGTCAGTGGTGAGAGCGATCGGCGCATCGGGCAACGGATGCGCCAGCATGGTCGCGTTAGCCAGGGCCCTTTTCGTGTCTGTGAAAGAATTGGCCTTCTCCTCAGACCAGTCGACAGCGAGCTTGGCGGGCTTGCCTTTGAGAGCCTTGTAAAGGGGCCGCATAAGCTGGGCTGCCCGGGGAACGAAGCGATGATAAAAGTTCACCATGCCCAAAAACTCCTGCAGGGCCTTCACGGTGCGGGGTCGCGGAAAATCCTTCACGGCCTCCACTTTCGACGGCAGTGGCACCGCCCCGTCCTTCGTGATGCGGTGCCTGAGAAAGTCGATCGAGGACAGCCCAAACTGGCACTTGACGATTAGGCCATGCTGGCTGAGGCGTTCGAAGACAGTCCGGAGGTGGGACACATGCTCCGTCCTGGAGGTGCTGGCGATGAGAATGTCGTCCAGGTAGACGAACAGGAATGGCAGGTCCCGTAACATGGTGTCCATTAGGCGTTGAAAAGCCTGAGCGGCGTTTTTGAGACCGAATGGCATGCGGAGGAATTCGAACAGCCCAAACGGGGTGAACACCGCGGTTTTCGGGACGTCCTGTGGCCGAATGGGGACCTGGTGGTAACCCCGAACGAGGTCCACTTTAGAGAAAACAACTTTCCCGGCCAGGCGGGCAGAAAAGTCCTGGATGTGTGGAATCGGGTAACGGTCGAGGGTCGTAGCATTGTTGAGGCGCCGGTAATCGCCGCACGGGCGCCAACCGCCGCCTGGTTTTGGTGCGATGTGGAGGGGCGAGGCCCACGGACTGTTCAACCGGCGAATGATGCCGAGGCGCTCCATCGTTTCAAACTCGGATTTAGCGATGGCGAGTTTCACCGGGTCAAGGCACCGAGCGCGGGCATAGACAGGCGGACCGGTGGTCGGGATGTGGTGTTCTACCCCATGCTTGGTGGCGGCGGATGAGAAAGTGGGCTTCGTGAGGTCCGGGAACCCGGCGAGGAGGCGGGAAATCTCGTCGGAGGCCGAGAGTGTGCTGGACAACTTCGTCGTGCCGGAGCCACTGAGCGAACACGGGAGCAAACTGAAAGTCTCAGCGTTGATGAGACGTCGGTTCTTGACGTCCACCAAAAGGCCATTGGCGCAGAGGAAGTCAGCGCCGAGAAGGGGGGTGGACACTTTCGCTGTAACAAAGTCCCAAGCGAAACGCTGCCCGTCAAAACACAGCGCCACGCTCCGTTTCCCGAAAGTACGGATGGAACTGCCGTTGGCGGCTTCGAGGGCGGGGCCGTGGTTCCCCTCCTGTATGTCTACGGTTGACGCGGGCAGGATGCTCACCTGGGCACCCATGTCGCAGAGGAAACGACGTCCAGAGTCAGTGTCCGTAATGAATAACAGACTACCTGAACGGCCGACAGCCATGGTAGCTAATGAGTGGGCCTTCGCGTTTCCCGACGCAGTAAAGCTGCATGGGGGCCGGCACTTCTTAGCGTTGGGGCCGAACTGCGCGTGGTAGAAGCACATGCTTGGGGGCTGCCGCCGTTGGGCTGTGGCGGTGGGGGCAGGGCCCCGCATGGCCGCGCAGTACTGTTGCCCGGCGGAGAAAAATTTTCGGCCTCCTTGGCCAGGGCGCGGAAATCACTAATATGAGAGTTGGCTAAAGCCAACCGTACCTGCCCTGGCAGCTGTTGTAGGAACAGTTCTCTGAAGAGGAAGCACGGCTTGTGCTTGCCTAGGAGGGTTAACATGTGGTCCATCAGTTCTGAGGGCTTGGAGTCGCCAAGCCCGGGTAGAGAGAGAAGCTGGCATGCGTGCTCGGGTTCAGTTAGTCCAAAACTCTCTAGGAGGTGCGTTCTCAGCGTCGCAAATTTATGGTGCTCCGGGGAGTCCTCGAGCAGGCTCACGACTCTGGCCGCGGTGGAGCTGCCGAGAGCAGAGACAACGTAATAATACATCGTGTCGTCCGCGGTGATGTCCCAGAGTGCAAACTGAGCCTCGGCCTGGGCGAACCAAGCGGCAGCCTGTCGTTCCCAAAACTCCGGTAATTTGAGAGAAATATCGTTCGTCGCCATCTCGGATAAAATCTTTGGAAACGTCCAAAAGAGAAACGGGGTCACCAATGTGGGAGTCGCTGGAAATAAACAGACTGCGAGACTTTCATAGCAGCAAAGAAAAACGCATGTTAGCTTTATTAACGCTCCGCATGGACTGAGGGACTCGGCCTCGTCGCGGGGCTATGACGTCATCACACAATCGATGACTCTTAAAGGGACCCTGCCCCGATAACCCAACCAAGTTCCGTACATAACGTGGAGCGATAACAACATTGGCTATACATAGTGAATTGTGTTACTGTCCCTATGTGGTCTCCGCCACACAGTAACCTGGAGGGCCTGAGGCAAGGTCGCGTCCCTTCATGGTTAAGCAACAAGCATCTCGCCGCGCTGCACCCGTATAGCAATTCATTGAGCCCGTGCCAGCTTCGTTTAGTCTCTGAAGCCTACCCTGTCGCTGTAGATTGCAGGCGGTCCAACCATACAGTGATGGGAATTGTAGTGAGGATGCCGGTAATGGGCGGGACATAGAAACATAGAAACATACAAGATAGGAGCAGGAGTAGGCCATTTGGCCCTTCAAGCCCGCTCCGCCATTCAATGAGATCATGGCTGATCATCCAAATTCAGTACCCTGTCCCTGCCTTCTCCCCATATCCCTTGATCCCTTTAGCCTTAAGAAATATATCCAACTCTTTCTTGAATATATTTACTGAACTGGCCTCCACCGCCCTCTGTGGCAGAGAATTCCACAGGTTCACCACTCTCTGGGTGAAGAAATTCCTCCTCGTTTCAGTCCTAAATGGCTTACCCCTTATCCTTAGACTATGACCCCTGGTTCTGGACTCCCCGGCCATCAGAAACATCCTTCCTGCATCTAGTCTGTCCAGGCCTGGCAGAATTTTATAGGTTTCAATGTGATCCCCTCTCAATCTTCTAAACTCCAGTGAGTATAAGCCCAATCGACACAATCTCTCCTCATACGTCATTCCTGCCATCCCAGGTATCAGCCTGGTGAATCTTCGCTGCACTCCTTCCATGGCAAGAACGTCCTTACTCAGGTAAGGCGACCAAAACTGCACACAATACTCAAGGTGTGGTCTCACCAAGGCCCTGTACAACTGTAGCAAGACATCCTTGTTCCTGTACTCGAACCCTCTTGCTACGAAGGCCAACGTACCATTTGCCTTCTTAACCGCCTGCTGCACCTGCATGCTTACCTTCAGCGACTGGTGCACAAGAACACCCAGGTCTCTTTGCACTTCCCCTTCTCCCAATCTATTGCCATTCAAATAATAATCTGCATTCCTGTTTTTGCCACCAAAATGGATAACCTCACATTTATCCACATTATCGGGCAGGAACGGGCAGGAATTTGGACATGAGTCTAGGTTCGGATCGGTCATGGCCCTGTGGGTAGCGGAGCGGGCCCAGGGGCCATGTAGCCTGATCCTGCTCCTATTTTGTGTGTCTAATTCTGTTAGATTCAGGAGATGGTTCAGTGATAGTAGATTGGCGGTTAGGATCAGATCAGCCATGATCTTATTGAATGGCGGAGCAGGCTCGAGGGGCCGATTGGCCTACTCCTGCTCCTATTTCTTATGTTCTTATGTTCTTATGTTATCGTGCATTTGCCATGTTTCTGCCCAATCACCCAACCTGTGTCAGGGTTGGGGAGCCACGGGGCCGTATAAATACGAGGCCGTGCTCTCCGGGCGAGGTAGGTTCTGGACCCAAGTGCAGAAACCAGACAAGAGACAAATATACAGTACTTTGTTTGAACTTTACTAGATTTACACATAACCAGATTAACACAAGGGACACAGCAATATACATAAGAACTAGAGACAAGAGAACTAGAGACAAGTTACAAGACGGCTAGTCAAGATAGGAACTCAGGACAGCTTCCATGAGGAAGCCCACTTGTCTATACTGAGCTTGCGACAAGCTACCACAAGGGGCAACCAGCTTGCCGAGGCACAACTCCAGACAAGCTACCCCAATGATAATCGGCTTATCAATGCAAGGCTCAAGACAAGATCCCAACGGCTCCCACATAGCAACACGCTAGTCCAAACAGCACCTTACCAAGACAAGCAGCTCAACAGAACAAGACTTAAATACATCTTAAATCCAAAGACAAGAACACAGACTTAGATACATAGCTCGAGAGAACTAGAACACAGATTTAGGTACATAGCTCGAGAGAACTAGGACACAGACTTAGATACATAACTCGAGAGAACTATGGCACAGACTTAAATACATAACTCGAGAGAACTAGAACACAGACTTAGATACATAGCTCAAGAGAACTATGGCAGCCAGCTTGTGAAGGCAAGCTGCCATAGAGGAAAGGCTAGTCACACAGAGAACCTAGTCAAGACAAGGAACATTGTCAAGACTAACACCCTAGTGAGGACTGAGCACTGAGTGAAACAACAACAGAACTTATATACCAAGAAAACCAGGTGCCACCCATAAACAGCTAACAGGCTGATTAAAAACTAACAGGGTTAGGAACAATTAACACCAGAGAACGAGAAACAATTAACAAAGGAACAGTGAAGGTGCCATCTAGAGGTTACAAAAAGGAACTGACTGGCACCCTCACAACCTGTCCAAATCGTACTGGAGTTTCACGACATCCTCCTCACAGCTTACCCTCCCACCCAGCTTTGTGTCGTCTGCAAATTTGGAGATATTACATCCAATTCCCTTGTCCAGATCATTAATATATATTGTGAACAGCGGGGGTCCTAGGACCGATCCTTGCGGTACCCCACTAGTCACTGCCTGCCACTCGGAAAACGACCCGTTTATTCCAACTCTTTGCTTTCTGTCCGCCAACCAGTTCTCTACCCAAGTCACTACCTTGCCCCCAATCCCATGTGCCTTAATTTTGCACGCTAATCTCTTATGTGGGACCTTATCGAAAGCCTTCTGAAAGTCCAAATACACCACATCCACTGGTTCTCCCTTATCTATTTTACCAGTTACATCCTCAAAAAATTCCAGTAAATTAGTCAAACATGATTTACCTTTTGTAAATCCATGTTAACTTTGTCCGATCCTGTCACTGCTTTCCAAGTGCTCTGCTATTACATCTTTTATAATAGACTCGAAAATTTTCCCCACTACCGATGTCAGGCTTACCGGTCTATAATTCCCCGCTTTTTCTCTACCACCTTTTTTGAATAGTGGTGTAACATTAGCTACCCTCCAATCCATGGGTACTGTTCCAGAGTCTATCGAATTCTGGAAGATGACCAGCAATGCATCTACTATTTCTAGGGCCACTTCCTTAAGTACCCTGGGAGGTAGATTATCAGGCCCTGGGGATTTATCGGCCTTCAGTCCCATCAATTTTCCTAACACCATTTCCCTACAAATACTGATTTCTTTCAGTTCCACCCTTTCATCAGACCCTATGTTCCCCGGCATCTCTGGGAGGTTATTTGTGTCCTCCTTTGTGAAGACAGAACCAAAGTATGAATTTAGTTGGTTTGCCATTTCTTTGTTACCCATTATAAATTCCCCTGATTCTGACTGCAAGGGACCTATGCTTGACTTCACCAATCTTTTTCTCTTCACATATCTATAAAAGCTTTCACAGTCAGTTTTTATGTTCCCTGCGAGCTTACTCTCATATTCTATTTTCCCTTTCTTAATTAATCCCTTTGTCCTCCTTTGTTGAATCCTAAACTGCTCCCAATCCTCAGGATTATTGCTTTTTCTGGCCAATTTATATGTCCTCTCCTTGGATCTTATGCTATCCCTAATTTCCCTTGTTAGCCATGGTTAAGTCACCTTTTTTGTTTTATTTTTATGCCAAACTCGGATGAACAAATTCTGTAGCTCATCCATTCGGTCTTTGAATGTTTGCCATTGCCTATCCACCGTCAACCCTTTGAGTGCCATTCCGCAATCGATCCTACCCAACTCGCACCTCATACCATCGTAGGCTCCTTTATTTAAATTCAGGACCCTAGTCTCTGAGTCAACTATTTCATTCTCCATGTTAATGAAGAATTCGATCATATTATGATCGCTCCGACCCAAGGGGCCTCGTACAACAAGATTGCTAATTAATCCTTTCTCGTTACATAATACCCAGTCTAAGATGGCCTGATCTCTGGTTGGTTCCTCGACATATTGGTCCAGGAAAACATCCCGTAAACACTCCAGGAATTCCTCCTCCACAGTATTGTTACTAATTTGGTTGGCCCAATCTATATGTAGATTAAAGTCACCCATGATGACTGCTGTGCCCTTATTTAATTCTTTAATTTCCCTTTTAATGCCATCCCCAACCTCCGCCTTACTGTTGGGAGGTCTATATACCACTCCCACTAATGTTTTTTTCCCCTTAGTATTTCTCAATTCTACCCATACAGATTCCACATCATCAGAGCTAATATCCTTTATTATAATTGTATTAATCCCTTCTTTAACCAGTAATGCTACCCCACCTCCCTTTCCTTTTTGCCCATCTTTCCTGAATATCGAATACCCCTGGATGTTGAGTTCCCAGTCTTGGCCATCCTTGAGCCACGTTTCCATAATCCGAACCAAATCATATTCGTTTACCTCTATTTGCGCAGCCAATTCATCCACCTTATTACAAATGCTCCTCGCATTAAGACACAAAGCCTTCAGGCTTGTTTTTTTAACGCTCTTAGACCTATTAGAATTATTATTTACTGTGGCCACGTTTGATTTAAACCGTTGATTTCTCTGACTGCCACTTCTGTTTTTCTCCTTCCTATCTTTTGCTTTTATCCCTGTTTCCCTTTCCTCTGTCTCCCTGCTCAGGTTCCCAACCCCCTGCCATTTTAGTTTAACCCCCCCGAACCGTGCTAGCAAACCTCCCCGCAAGGATATTTGTCCCGTTCTGGTTCAGGTGCAACCCGTCCGACTTGTACAAGTCCCACCTTCCCCAGAAGCAGGCCCAGTGATCCAGGAAACTAAAGCCCTCCCTCCTGCACCAACTCTTTAGCCATGCATTCATCTGCTCTATCCTCCTATTCCTATACACACTAGCACGTGGCACCGGGAGTAATCCAGAGATTACAACCTTTGAGGTCTTGCTCTTTAATCTGCTACCTAGCTCCCTAAATTCTTGCTGCAGGACCTCATCCCTCTTCCTACCCATATCATTGGTCCCATTGTGAACCACGACCTCTGACTGTTCACCCTCCCCCTTCAGAATGCCCTGCAGCCGTTCAGTGACATCCTTGACCCTGGCACCAAGGAGGCAACAAACCATCCTGGAGTCACGTCTACGGCCACAGAAATGCCTATCTGTTCCCCTTACAATGGAATCCCCTACCACTATTGCTCTCCCACTCTTTTTCCTCCCTTCCTGAGCAGCAGAAGCACCCCTGGTGCCAGGAAGTTGGCTGCTGCTGCCTTCCTCTGGTAAGTCATCCCTCTCAACAGTATCCAAATCGGCATACCTGTTTGAGAGGGGGATGGCCACAGGGGTCCCCTGCACTACCTGCCTGCCTCTACATCCCAGCCAGCACCGGTATACAGGGTTGAGGATATCGGGGTCATTTGTGGAGGAGTGCATGTTTGTTTTAAAGTGGTCCCGCCGTATGTCATAAAGTGGGAGCATGCTATGACAGGCACTGACCTCTCCGGATGCCAGAGCCGGGGTGCACACGTAATACTGTGTCCCCAGCACTTGAATGCTTTTGTGTGACCAGAGTGTGGGTTTGCTTCTGCAGGCGCGGAACCTATCAATTGCACCATGGAAGTGATGGCACCAGATCACGTACCTCCACAGGTAGCATACGTAGAGAGTGGGACATACTGTATCACCACAAGTGCGCTCCGCTACCAGTACAGCCAGGATATGTAGTGTCCGGTGAGCGAGAGCAGTTTTTGCTTCAAACCCAATGCTGAGGTTCAATTGGCACAAGAGCGAATTACTCCCATCCCCGAACCCTCGACCATTCACCTCACTGTGAACAACACCTTCACGCATCTCCAGGACTATGTGGAGCATTTCGGGTACCTGATTCCTTTTCTGCCGGAACACCTCACTGAGTTAATAAAGAGTATTGAGCTCTCCCAGAAACATTTTTACACTTTAGAGCAAAAGACAGTAGAAGTGGGGGAGGAGATCAAAGGGATTGTCTCGCCACCATGGTGGAACATCGGTCTGAGTATAGAGATTCCCCCCTGGATTCGCATCTGTTCCCATGCATTAGTTATCATACAATTGTTGCTTGTAAGCTACTTGTTTTACACCAGCTGCAGGCGACGGAGCCAGATGCTCCGAGCGCGGTGACAAGGGGTGTTAGATCGATCCGGAAAGATGTAATTCGATTTGTGTTGATAATGGTTTCTCCCTCCAAGGCTTGTAATGTACCAAAGTTCTGTAAGCAAGAGTATTGTATTCTGGTTATAGTTTTGCACTCTTTATTGTGCAATGTGCGCTGTTGCATTTTTGTAATGTGTTACCACTTGTCAATGCTGTACTGTGTAATGTGCGCGGTGACTTTTTGGTAACGTCCTGTGGATCATATTAATGCTCTATATTTTGACTTGAAGTTTGTTGGTGGGAATTGGAACCCAGCCGTTTGAATGTGTTAAGAAGCCGTTTCGCTGATGCTTTGACTCGGTAAAAGGGAACTATGACACACAGTAAGGGGTACAGTTCCGGGGTTTTAAAACGTAAAATCAGGGAAACAGCTTCTCTTGTGGGAGACTTTGGCCTTTGCTCTCTCATCGAGTGATGCTTTGTGGAAAGAAAAGCATCAAACGGGGGACTGAAGAGATCGCAAAGTCTCTGGAGAATGGACTCAGTCGGGAATATTTTGTGGACTTTATGGGATTTTTCTGAGGGTATTTTTTCCTGTTATGGGATGGCCCTGTGCAGATACGTGAAAGACTGGTTTTGTTAAAAACTCCAGAGAAAGCATGGCAGTTGGCTGTGACAAAAGAACTGTGTATGGGTTCGCCCGACAGTCCTGGAAAAAGGAAGGGGGCCATGGAACTTGATTAGAAAAACCACTCTAATATACAAAGCACTTCTCACTTCCATCTCAGAAGAGAAACAGAACAATGGACCCACTAGCTTCACCCAGCCAAAGGGGAGCCAGTTTTACCCAACACAAAGACCAAAAGATATGTCCCAGATTTAGGGCCATTAATCCAATACGCATGGGTCCGAGGATGACTCATCACAGATTAAGCACCGGAGTGCTCAGAAGCAAATGGATTTTAAAGATTGGTGGGAAAAGGCAGGCAGACCACTATAAAGATAGATTCTTTTCCACCACTCTCTCTCTCTCGCTCCCTGCTCCTACAAGATTGAACTAACAAGAAGTACCAGAGAAGCTAACGAGCAGAGCGATGGAAACCAACCACGTGTGGGGGTAAGCATAGTCTCTCAGAAGTGAAGCTTTTGGGCTATTCCAAGGGTGGGAGCTTCGTTTGGTTCAGCCAGGCGAAGGGGTTTATGTGACTGGGTAATTCATTGATATGGGTGGAATTATAGTCCATCATAGCAACAAGGGAATTACTGTTTGTTATAGTCCCCAGTTTTGTACTGTATGTATGTTGATTGTAATCTGGATTTTATTCTCCACAGGGATAGTGATTTCGTTTAGTAGTGCATGTTTTAGCCAGTGTATGTTAGACCAAATAAATACAAGTTTGATTTTTCATCGAAGCATTCCTGTCCGTGACTTATTTAATTTACACTCTGAATAATAATTCCCGGGTATAGAACTTTTGTAAGGCGGGAGCGATTCGAACCATCCGCCTAGCAAGTGGGCTAGTATCAAAAACCGCTTACAGCCAGGAGGCGTTAGCGGTGCTGCGCCCGGGTGCTAGGGGCTTTGAGAGCGGGAAAGGCTGATTTAAACCGAGCTCCGAGAGTGGGAGAGGCTGATTTAAACCGAGCTCCGAGAGCGGGAGAGGCTGATTTAAACCTAGCTCCGAGAGCGGGAGAGGCTGATTTAAACCGAGCTCCGAGAGCGGGAGAGGCTGATTTAAACCGAGCTCCGAGAGCGGGAGAGGCTGTTTTAAACCGAGCTCCGAGAGCGGGAGAGGCTGATTTAAACCGAGCTCCGAGAGCGGGAGAGGCTGATTTAAACCGAGCTCCGAGAGCGGGAGAGAGAAGTAAAAAGTAATCGAAGTGTGATGTCACCAGAAAGCAGGTAAATGATTGGTTGGTGAGTATTTCTCTCTCGCTTTTTCCAAACTTAATTTTTGTGGTTTATAGTTTCTAGGGTCTCTGCTGTGTAGCGGGGACTACTGGTAAACAAGGGCCCTTGAATATATCATTTAATTGTAGTGTAATTGGTGGGATTGATTTGATTTAATTTAATTTTAATTAATTAAAGGGTAATTCATGGCAGTACAGCTCGGTGCCGTGGTATGCTCCGCCTGCACTCTGTGGGAAATCAGGGACACTTCCTGTGTCCCTGACGACCATGTGTGCGGGAAGTGTATCCAGCTGCAGCTACTGGCAGACCACATTGCAGCACTGGAGCTGCGAATGGATACATACTGGAGCATTCGCGATGCTGAGGACGTCGTGGATATCACGTTTAATGAGTTGGTCACACCGCAGGTAAAGGCTGCACAGGCAGGAAGGGAATGGGTGACCGCCAGGCAGAGTAGTAGGCGCAGACGGGTAGTGCAGGGGTCCCCTGTAGCCATCACCCTCTCAAACAGATATACCGCTTTGGATATTGTTGGGGGAGATGGCTTATCGGGGGAAGACAGCAGCAGCCAACATCCTGGCACCAGGGGTGGTTCTGCTGCACAGGACGGGAGGAAAAAGAGTGGGAGAGCTATAGTAATAGGGGATTCTATTGTAAGGGGAATAGATAGGCGTTTCTGCGGCCGCAAACGAGACTCCAGGATGGTATGCTGCCTCCCTGGTGCAAGGGTCAAGAATGTCTTGGAGCAGCTGCAGAGCATTTTGGAAGGGGAGGGTGAACAGCCAGTTGTCGTGGTGCATATAGGTACCAACGATATAGGTAAAAAGCGGGATGAGGTCCTAAAAGCTGAATACAGGGAGTTAGGAGGTAAATTAAAAAATAGGACCTCAAAGGTAGTAATCTCAGGATTGCTACCAGTGCCACATGCTAGTCAGAGTAGAAATAGAAGGATATTTTAGACGAATACGTGGCTAGAGGAATGGTGCAAGGGGGAGGGATTCAAATTCCTGGGACATTGGAACCGGTTCTGGGGGAAGTGGGACCAGTACAAACTGGACGGTTTGCACCTGGGCAGGACAGGGACTGATGTCCTAGGGGGAGTGTTTGCTAATGCTGTGGGGGAGGGTTTAAACTAAAATGGCAGGGGGTTGGGAACCTGTGCAGGGAGACAGAGGAAAGGGAAACAAGGATAAAAGCAAAAGACAGGAAGGAGAAAAGCAAAAGTGGCAGTCAGAGAAATCGAGGGTTTAAATCAAACATGGCCACAGTAAATAATAATTCTAAAAGGTCTAAGAGTTTTTAAAAAACAAGCCTGAAGGCTTTGTGTCTTAATGCGAGGAGCATTCGTAATAAGGTGGATGAATTAGCTGCGCAAATAGATGTAAATGGATATGATATGATTGGGATTACGGAAACATGGCTCCAGGGTGACCAAGGCTGGGAACTCAACAACCAGGAGTTTTCAATATTCAGGAAAGACAGGCAGAAAGGAAAAGGAGGTGGGGTAGCATTGCTGGTTAAAGAGGAGATTAACACAATTGTAAGGAAGGATATTAGCTCTGATAATTGGCAATCTGTATGGGTAGAGCTGAGAAATACCAAGGGGCAGAAAACGTTAGTGGGAGTTGCATAGAGACCCCCAAACAGTAATGCGGAGATTGGCAATGGCAGTAAACGGGAAATTAGAGACGCATGCAATAAGGGCACAGCAATTATCATGGGTGACTTTAATCTACATATAGATTGGGCTAACCAAATTAGTAACAATACTGTGGAGGAGGATTTCCTGCAGTGTATACGGGATGGTTTCCTGGACCAATATGTCGAGGAGCCAACTAGAGAGCAGGCATTCTTAGACTGGGTATTTTGTAATGAGAAAGGAATAATTAGCAATCTTGTTGTGTGAGGCCTCTTGGGGCGGAGCGATCATAATATGATAGAATTCATCATTAAGATGGAGAGTGAAGCATTTGACTCAGAGACTAGGGTCCTGAATTTAAATAAAGGAAACTACAATGGTATGAGGCACGAGTTGAGTAGCATTGATTGCGGAATGTTACTCAAAGGGTTGACGGTGGATAGGCAATGGCAAACATTTAAAGATCACACGGATGAACTACAGAATTTGTTCATCCCCGTTTGGCATAAAAATAAAACAAAAAAGGTGAAGAGAAAAAGATTGGTGAAGTCTTGCAGTCAGAATCAGGGGAATTTATAATGGGGAACAAAGAAATGGCAGCCCAATTAAATACATATTTTGGTTCTGTCTTCACAAAGGAGGAGACAAATAAACTCCCAGAGATGTTGGGGAACATAGGGTCTGATGAAAGGGAGGAACTGAAAGAAATCAGTATTTGTAGGGAAATGGTGTTTGGGAAATTGATGGGATTGAAGGCCAATAAATCCCCAGGGCCTGATAATCTACATCCTAGGGTACTTAAGGAAGTGGCCCTAGAAATAGTTGATGCTTTGCTGATTATCTTCCAGCATTCAATGGAATCTGGAACAGTACCCATGGATTGGAGGGTAGCTAATGTTACCCCACTATTCAGAAAAGGTGGTAGAGAGAAAACGGGGAATTACAGACCAGTAAGCCTGACATCGGGAGTGGGGAAAATGCTAGAGTCCATTATAAAAGATGTAATAGCAGAGCACTTGGAAAACAGTGACAGGATCGGACAAAGTCAACATGGATTTACAACAGGTAAATCGTGCTTGACTAATCTACTGGAATTTTTTGAGGATATAACTGGTAAAATAGATAAGGGAGAACCAGTGGATGTGGTGTATTTGGACTTTCAGAAGGCTTTTGATAAGGTCCCGCATAAGAGATTAGCGTGTAAAGTTAAGGCACATGGGACTTGGATAGAGAACTGGTTGGCAGACAGGAAGCAAAGAGTTGGAATAAACAGGTCTTTTTCCGAGTGGCAAGCAGTGACTAGTGGGGTACCGCAGGGATCGGTCCTTGGGCCCCAGCTATTCACAATATATATTAATGACCTAGACAAGGGAACTAGATGTAATATCTCCAAATTTGCAGACGACATAAAGCTGGGTGGGCGTGTGTGCTGTGAGGAGGATGCCGAGAAACTCCAGGATGATTTGGACAGGTTGGGTGATTGGGCAAAAGCATGGCAGATGCAATATAACGTGGCTAAATGCGAGGTTATCCACTTTGGTGGCAAAAACAGGAAGGCAGGTTATTATCTGAATGGCAATAGATTGGGAGAAGGGGAAGTGCAATGAGACCTGGGTGTCCTTGTGCACCAGTCGCTGAAGGTAAGCATGCAGGTGCAGCAGGCGGTTAAGAAGGCAAATGGCATGTTGGCCTTCGTAGTGAGAGGGTTTGAGTACAGGAACAAGGATGTCTTGCTGCAGTTGTACAGGGCCTTGGTGAGACCACATCTTGAGTATTGTGTGCAGTTTTGGTTGCCTTATCTGAGGAGGGATGTTCTTGCCATGGAAGGAGTTCAACGAAGATTCACCAGGCTGATACCTGGGATGGCAGGAATGACGTATGAGGAGAGATTGGGTCGATTGGGCTTGTACTCGCTGGAGTTTAGAAGAATGAGAGGGGATCTCATTGAAACTTATAAAATTCTAACAGGACTGGACAGACTAGATGCAGGAAGGATGTTCCCGATGGTCGGGGAGTCCAGAACCAGGGGTCACAGTCTAAGGATAAGGGGTAGGCCATTTAGGACAGAAATGAGGAGGAATTTCTTCACCCAGAGATTGGTGAACCTATGGAATTCTCTACCACAGAAGGCAGTAGAGGCCAATACATTAAATATATTCAAGAAGGAGTTGGATATATTTCTTAAGGCTAAAGGGATCAAGGGGTATGGTGAGAAAGCAGGGACCGGGTACTGAATTTGGATGATCAGCCATGATCGCATTGAATGGCGGAGCAGGCTCGAGGGGCCGAATGGCCTACTCCTGCTCCTATCTTCTATGTTTCTATGTTTCAACCGTGGCTAACAAGGGAAATTAGGGATAGCATAAGATCCAAGGAGAGGACATATAAATTGGCCAGAAAAAGCAGCAAACCTGAGGATTGGGAGGAGTTTAGAATTCAGTAAAGGAGGACAAAGGGACTAATTAAGAGGGGGAAAATAGAGTATGAGAGTAAGCTTTCAGGGAACATAAAAAGTGACTGTAAAAGCTTCTATAGATATGTGAAGAGAAAAAGATTGGGGAAGTCAAGCGTAGGTCCCTTGCAGTCACAATCAGGGGAATTTATAATGTGGAACAAAGAAATGGCAGGCCAATTAAATATATACTTTGGTTCTGTCTTCACAAAGGAGGACACAAATAACCTCCCAGAGATGTCAGGGAACATAGGGTCTAATGAGAGGGAGGAACTGAATTAAATCAGTATTTGTAGGGAAATGGTGTTAGGGAAATTGACGGGATTGAAGGCCGATAAATCCCCAGGGTCTGATAATCTACATCCTAGGGTACTTAAGGAAGTGGCCCTTGAAATAGTTGATGCTTTGCTGATTATCTTCCAGCATTCAATGGAATCTGGAACAGTACCCATGGATTGGAGGGTAGCTAATGTTACCCCACTATTCAAAAAAGGTGGTAGAGAGAAAATGGGGAATTACAGACCGGTAAGCCTGACATCGGGAGTGGGGAAAATGCTAGAGTCCATTATAAAAGATGTAATAGCAGAGCACTTGGAAAACAGTGACAGGATCGGACAAAGTCAACATGGATTTACAACAGGTAAATCGTGCTTGACTAATCTACTGGAATTTTTTGAGGATATAACT